>NC_069394.1:62450000-63073750 GCF_027475565.1 Acinonyx jubatus | reverse complement strand
TTGAACCCCATCACCGTACCTCTTGGGTCTCCAGCTGGCAAACAGCAGATCGTGGGGCTTCTCAGTCTCCTTAATCACAGGAGCCAATTTCTTATTATAAACCTCTTTTTATATAGATCGCCTGTGGGTTCCATTTCTCTGGACAACCCTGACTGATACACTTCCTCTGTAAAAGTTAAATGTGTTTCTGACCAGAATTTAGGCAGGGCAGAACTTCTCTTCCGCCAAATGATGTAATGACTAAAAGTCTCAATATACTTTCCTAAACTCACCCATATGTAGAATTCTCAGCAAGTTATTGTCCCTTCAGATGCCTTCACCCAGTGACACAGGTAAATAGTTTCAATGGAGACAAAGACTGTACTATGAGGTCAAACTCTAATTCATTTACCAGTAGTGGTTTAGACACAGCACAGACAGTAAAGATATACAACTGGGTTTGAGTTCTGGCTTCACCAATTTTCCACTCTGTACCATGTGCAAGTCACTTAACCTCTATTAAAAAAACCCACTTCCTAGGTTTGTCATGAAAATTTAGTGAATAATGTACCTTAATTGCTTAAGGAAACTTCTGAATATATAGTAAGTCCTATAGAAGGTTCGTTATTATTCTTTTCAGCTCATTTTTTTTTCGGTACTTGAAGGTTTGGGGTTTTATATACGCTACCAGTTTTCAGAAAAGAATTTAAGAGTCCTGAAAGAAAGTTACAGTAAGTTTTGTTGAAGAGAGTTTTCGGTGTGATTGTTGATGCAATCTGGAGCTTTGGAACATGTTACTACAAATATTATTTAGTAATCTCACTCTTGGTAACGTAGCATCTTTAGCAACAAAGAACATCTTATTGCAGTAAAGGCTGGGAAGTTGTCTTGAGGAAAAAAAAACAGTTTAGATAAAACTTGGGGTAAAAGAATTCTTTACCTCTTTCAGCTGCTCAAGATTTCTTGGGTAACTTCTCAAGGTTTTGACATTTTGCTATCCTCAATTACCCAGTTTTGTCTTTTCCAGTTGTTTAAACTGTTAGGAAACAACCCAGTAAAAACATAACTGTATTCATTTCTCCTTAAGGTTGGTCATAAGTATTTCACCAAAAATTCTCTTTTCTTTCCACCACTTTGATCATTTTACACTCATCCTGAAAAAAAAGGAAAGAAAGAAAACAACCCGAAAGCGGCTTTTAATTCTCCTATATCCATCATGACTAAGTGCTTCGTCTTGGAGTTCACGGCTCCCTTCAGGTTTGGCAGGACCCTCCCTCACTGCTCCATTCACCCCCACCTACCCAGTCCCCTCCACTCAGATAGGGAAGCGTGTCAGCACTTTTCATCTGTGCATTCCCAGAACTTGAGCTATGTCTGGAATGCCTCTGCCCTCCCATCTTGATGGATTCCCTCCCTTCTATCATTTATGGAGCTTATCAGATCACACTTTCTTCTCAACCTTCTCCAAATAAATGGAAATGCAGAAATAGTTCCCTGCCCCCCACCGTGTCTGGAAGACAGGAAATTCTGCCCAATGCAAGATCCCACATACTACAACACCATTTTACACTTTGTTATTATGATGACCTATTCTTGGCATTTTATGCATTTTATGCATTTTTGCATTGATTTCAATGTCATTCTTCCAAGTAATTCTGATAAGATAGGTTGGGAATCTTGCTGGTGGAAGTGTTTGCCCTCTGGGAACAAGGTCCTCTAGGCTCACAGAGATGAAGAGCAGGAGGCACAGAGTTCCCAAAAAGGTGACTAAGAATAAAAGTAAGTGAGTGTGTATGGTAAGCAGAATGGTCCCAAAGGATGTCCACATCCTAATCTTTAATTAGGAAACTTTGAATATGTTACATGGCAAAAGAGTCTTTACAAATGTAATTAAAGATACAACCTTTAAGATTAGGGAGATTACCTTGGATTATTTGTCTGCATATAATCTGTGATTACATGTGATCATATGATTACATGAGCCCTCAAAAACAGATAATTTTCTCTGGCTTGAGTAAGAGAGGTGCAATAGAAGAAATCAGAGAGATTCAAAGTATGAAAGAGACTGAACCTGACCTTGCTGGAGAAGAGCGACATGAAAAGCTTGAGAAGTGTAGGTATTTCCTAGGAACACAGACCAGCCCCAATTAACATCCAGCAAAGGAACTGGGACTTCAGTCCTAGGTCGGATGATTTGCATCCTCAAAGAATTGAATTCAGTCAACGACCTATATGGGTTTGGAAGTGCATTGATCCTTGGAGCTTCCAGAAAGATCTACAGGCTTGCCAATACCTTGATGTTGGCTTTGGGAGACTCTAGGCAGAGACCAAGTTTATGAAGCTATGAGGTAATAAATGTATTCTGTTGCAAGTCACTAAATTTTTGATAATTTATTATGGAAGTAATAGAAAATCTATAGAAGGCGCCACTCCTACTTTAAAGCTTTGTTTTCCCAACTTGTGTGTAGTACCCGTTATAAACAGAGCGCCATAACATGGTTGATGATTGAAGGTATATACGGTGTCCTAGAGGATGGCTCCCAATTCTCACAGACTGTTATTGTTAAACTCGTATTCCCTGAGACTTCAGCAGGCCGTTCCAATACTTCATCAGTTTAGCAGTTTCTGGGAGTGTAGATGTGATAGAACCAATGGATCTGATACTCACGTGGCCATGGTCTGACCATAAGCCTTCGGAAAGTATTGCTGGCTACGGTCCTATGGGAAGTAAAGGAAAACCTACACCCAGAATATTTATTAATTTTATTTAATTAAGATCATTTACATCTCCTTCTAGAGTACAAGCGGCCCAATGTCACAAACTTGCCACCACGTGGCTGGTTAGTTTCCCCAATGGATGAGCTTTAGGGTCTCGTGTTTTTATGTTGTCAGGTATGACATCAGTAGCCTCAGTAGGTAGATCAATCTTGGTGATGGAAGCCCACGCTGGTGGGCCCATTTGTAGCACTCACCCCATGCCACCATAGTTATGTAGCACATATGTAGCACTCACCCCATGCCACTCATTGTACCAGTCCTAAAGTGGCTAATGACAAAGGTTACCTGTGTCAAATGGCTGACTATTATGTCTACCAAGTTACTTAGTGCCCTGCCTTGATAATCTCTTGTGGGTAGTAAGGTGTAATACAAAGATATTCTCACTTTGCAGATGACATGGGTCTTTCCAGAACCTAGAGGTCTAAATCTTAATTATCCTACTGGGGCTTGCCATAAAGGTCACCTGTCATTCCTTTCTCACCACAGCTTCCTCTAAAAGCTCAGGGTCTGCTGGTCGTTTAGCCCAAATGGCAGGGCTACTTGTATCACTGCCTGGACTTGCTCAGATCCCTTTCTGCTATGGTCCCCACTCAAGACTGGGAACCTTTCTAGTCACATGATGAATGTACTAAAGTAGTGTTCTCAAGTGTGGAATATGCTGCTTAAAAAACCTAAAAGGGCCCTATACGACATTGTGCTTCCTTCTTATTTGTGGAAGCGTAAGATGTAGCAATCTGTGCTCTATTTTGGTGAAGACGTCTCAGCGTGCCCTGACCACACCTTACTGCTATAGTTGACCCCACAGTATTCATAGAGTTTATCTCTCATCTCCTGCATGTGTCTTACCAAAGCCTCCAACGTACTTACTATTCTTGCTCGTCTATTGCTATTAACATGTCATCATTATCGTGGACAACTGTGATTTTCTGACGAATGCCCACACAGTCCATGTCCCTTTGGACTATATATAACAAAGGAGAGAGTTAATATAGCCCTGGAGTGAGACCACAATGCATGCTGTGGTAGACACTAAGAGATCCACTAAGCAAGGGTTATAGTTGCTTTGAATACTTCAAGCCATTGGAAACTTCTAGCACCTTTCCTTTCATCTATTACTGCCTTTTGTGTGCCCTACATAAAAATATCAGCCCTCAGCGAAGAGTGTAGCAAAAGACAATCTCTGAGGCTGTTGCAATTACGTGTTAAAACTAAGAGTTGATAAAGTCTGGTGGTTTCCCATACCTCAATGGGACACTACTGTCATGTATATGGCCTTGAGCTTTGGAGATTCAGATTGGTGTCTAGGAAACCCAGTTATGCTAAAAATAAAAACTCCCTGTAGGCTAGTTTATGCTATTGGATTTAATTCCAAAGCCACTTCCTGATAGTAAAGTATCACGGAAAGCTACTAAGAATCATAAAAATGCTTGGCACCATGAAAAAAAAAAAAGACTAGATTCTGCCTAGAGGGATAGTTTATCTGAGTATAATAAAGCTGAGAGAATTGTTGTGTTCTACTAGGGAATTTATATATCCAGCACATTTGTTTCTTACAGACTTCTACCAACTGGTTAGTTCACCTAATGTTTAAGTAGTGCTGGCTAAGCAACACTGACAAATCGCTTACTAATCAGTTGTTCTTTCCAATATTCCTTATCAGACACCAAAACCTTCCGTCATTTTATTATCTCATTGTTGCAGTTTCCGGAATTATAGTTTATATAACAAGACATTTCCAATTAGCTTCTTATTCGATGTTTCAAGAGAGATGAGCCAATTATCAGAAAAAAAACGAAACAAAACAAACAAACAAAAACAACCCTAGGTACATCTCGGTGGCTCAGTCAATTAGGTATCTGACTTCAGCTCAGGTCATGATCTCATGGTTTATGAGTCTGAGCCCTGCATCAAGGCTCTCCGCTGTCAGCATGAAGCGTGCTTTAGATCTTCCGTCCCCCTCTCTCTCCACCCCTGCCTTGCTTGCACACATGCATGCTCACTTTCTCTCTCTCTCTCCAAAATAAGTAAACATTAAAAGAGAAAGAAACAAAACCTAAACATTATGTTATATCTTAAGCTGGTTTGCTACTCAGATTTCTGAAAATGGTGAATGATTTCTACCTTCCATTGTGAAATAGACACTTTTGTTAAAGTGTTATTTATTTATTTAGTTGATTTTTTATTTTATTTTATTCTTAGAGATTCTCAGATTTTTACTTTGATGACAAAAAAAAATCACACAAAGAAGAACAAAAATTACAGTTGCCAAACTAGTGGTGGGATGTGGGCTGGAAAACACAGGAAATGGGTGCCCAGGGTCCCTGGGATGTTTCCTGGAATCTTGAGTTTCTTTCCAGGGCCCCCAGGTGCCCTGGGAGCCTCCTGGAACCCTCCCCATCAGGGTGCCACAGAACCTGGTTTAAGAGCCATTCTCCAAGCAAGGGTTTCGCTGCACAAGAAGGCTGAATGCACAGGGATGGTTCAGACAGTGGCTTCAACCTCAGTGGCTTCATCGTCCTCCTCCAGCAGGCTGTAGGAGGCGTGACTCTGGCAGGGCCGCTGCAGTGGGTGAGCCAGCAGCTTAGCAATACAGTTGTGCAGCTCAAGGGCTGGCCCAGCCAGCGCCACCGCATACTTGCAGCTGGTACCCTTGGGGATCCAGGCTGCCCACGGAGGCAAACATGCCCCGCCAGCTCGTTTCCTCCTTTTTCTCATTGGCACTTTAGTTAGATTTGTGGGTGTAGGACTGGGTTCGGAGGAAGAAGTGTATTTTTTTTTTACCCTGAGCCTTATTCTTTGGCTGTCTTTTTCTTTACTGTATCATGGTGTCAGGAGGAGGGCTTGTACTGCTACACCTGCACCTTAAGACCTTCCCTGGGATGTGGGCCGCACAGGAGGATGGGAAGCAAAGGGATGGTTTCTTCTTCCAACAGAAGTGGAGGACTGCCCCTCAAGGCTGAAAGGAAGCAGCAAGAGAAGCTAAATGGAAATGGGTGCTCACAGGAGGTGTTAGAGCTCCATTTTCAGTTTGGGTATGTGATTTATCACAGGGGCTCTGGTAGTTGTTAAGTTAATGTGAAAACAAAAACGGGTTTGTATATAGCTGAAAGTCAAACACTGCATTTTAGGAGGAAAACATTAAAAAAAGAATAATAATGGTTAACACCTACTGGGTGTTAATTGCCGAGAATTTACAAAGTGTTTTCCCTGCATTATCTCATTGAATCCCCTCCACCCTGTAAGATAAATTCTATAATTTCCGTTTTAACAAACAAAGAAGTGAAGCAAGACGTGTGACAAGTTTGCATTGTACAAGGTAGCTAGTAAGTGGTAGTGACAGGACTCAACAAAGGCTGACTATGAGTATAGTCTGTGTTAGGTACCACATGCCCAGCTAAAGCCCCTTCCCTCCCACGAATATTCAGAGAAGTTACTGTTCCTCCTCACCAAATAAAACATTAGAAAGAAAAACAAATTATTTCATTGAAATCTAAGGCAATAGTGTACCTACACTTGAATGGTGTATACAAATCTGTCCCCTGTCTGCCCATTATTTACTTAATTAAATATAAACTCCTCAATGGAGACTTCAAGTCCCTGTATAATGTGTCTCTCACCTACCTGTATAACCATGTTTTTTTTTCTTTTTCTGTATTTTATTATTTTCTGTGTATTCTATATTCTGTATTTTCTGGATATTCTGTATTTCTTTGAGATCTGGAGCTTTGCTGAGCCAGGGGAGACTACCCTTCCCAGGATTCCCCAAAACCTAGAGAATAAACAACTCAACTCCAAGTGCAATTTTCAAATGCAAACCAACCAATCCATAGCCCGCACATCCAGCCACCTCCTTTATCAGGCATTCACACTGCAGGCCACTATTCTGCTTTAATTACCCCAGAGTTAGGTGCCAGACAACTAAGAGAGCCCATATGCCCCAGAGCCCACTGAAATTATTCAAACTAGCCCATCCTAAATCTGCTTATCCTGCCTCCCCCATTCCTTTCCAGAGAAATCATAATAAAGACTCTTGCCCACCATTCCCTCCCGCTCCCTCCCCCTGCCTCCTGATGGGCTCTGGGGCTGCCCCTGTGCTCTCTGCTGCATAGCATGCCAAGCCTCCTGTTTCTAGTTGCCCTTTCTGACTTAACTTTCCCCATTGTTTAGAGAAACATCCTTTCTGGCTTCATGAATCACAAAATCATAGTCTAAACTGAAGTCAGATGCCCAATTGACAGAGCCACCCAGGTGCCCCAGGAATACTAATTTAGTAGGCATGTCAATCAGGATCCCAACAAAAAAGGATTAGCAAGATAAAATGATGCCATTTAAAGAGATATCAATATAGGTACTCATCCGAGGGGTAGGCAAGGTTGCACCAACAAGAAGAAATAGTCCAGTACCCTAGCATCTTATGACAGCATGAGAGGAGAGAGGGCCCTAAAGGGGGAAGGGAAGAGTTGTTGCCAGAACCCCAACTGATTATCCTTATAGAAGGAGCTGCCTAATCTTCAGCATTGGACTTTAGCCAAGGCAGAGTAACATCACAGGAACAGAGACTGAGAGATAATGACGTAGTCTCATTCTCCTCCTGGCCTTTTCCAGCCACCTGTTGAGAAAATCTGCCAGAAACTCGAGGTCTGCAAAGTCTCCTTTTGCAATCCATTAAATATCAATTTCCCAGGGTGCAGAGCATGGTGGCGAAAGGTGGACAGTGGATCTGGATGAGTATAAGGAAGATCTTTAACACGGGTGTGGGAAGGACCCTGGGCATACGTGTTTTGAAATAGTTCCCAGGAGATTGTCCACTTTTGTGGCTCCATGGCCAATTGACTCTGTCATTCATTTATTCATTCAAGAAATATAATCGGAATGCCTACCATTTGTATGACCCAATGCTGGTTTCTGGGGAAACAAAGCTCAACAGGACAAATAAAACTCTTTTTTCAACCATTTCATAATACCCTGGGAAAATGGCCATTGCATAGCCCCAGGTATTGCATAGATACGTTCCTATCATTACACCTGCACAGCTGATACTTGCTTCTCGGCTGCCACAAACCACAATGCCATCATGTCTCGAGACCACATCTTCTATGTAAGTCACTGGCAGCGAGGACCCTACTACTGGCATGCTATCAGTCTGCTCAGGACAGCCCCAACTCAAAATGGACAAAGAAGCTCTCCTCCTTCTCTGTTGTTGAGGTCTTTCAGAAAAGTCTCATAGCAAGATGACTTAGAACTCGTTGTTAAAGTTCTTTTAACTTTTTAAAGTAGGTGTCCTTCCCTCAGAGCATTCCCTTGTCATTAAGATGGCAAGACGATGTGAAGTTCAAATAATGGCCATAACACTGTACATGAAACGACCTCTGACTCTGTGGCTGACCATAAGTGTTTGTGCCAATCCTTTCTTCGGGCTAGGTTTTCTGTCAGGCACCAAATACCCTTTTTCTTTTTCCTGGAAATAATCTAGATGTAATTCAGTTCATAAAATACATACATCACAAAGAGATTAGGAGAGGGCAAAACTCTTCCTTGGGCTCAGCTGGGACACCAGGCGACTTACACTATAGTAGGCTTTATCCCATAGAGAGTGAGGAGCCATAAGTTAGGGTCTGAGAGAGACATCTTTCAGAGAAACTTGCAAACATTCATGTTCTACCATTTAGTGATTTGAGTAAATTGTCTCCTGGAAAATGTTGACACTGTCTATATTATGACATAAAAAATTAGTCTAAAACCACTAACCTTATTTTGGCCCCCAGGAGAGATTTAAAAATCATCAGTTTTGGTGATGGTTAGGGGACTTCAGGCATTTATGAAGAGGAATTTGTTCAAAGGTCTCCCACGTTCAAGATTAAAGTTAGGGAAGCAACCATGACTTGATTCTCTTTCGATAGCACTAAACCGGAGTAGAGTTCCAGGCCTTGGTAGGGTCAAAGGGATGTTTACACTGGAAGCACCTAAGAGTCTGGTGAAGGTGGTCATTGGGAGAAAATCTCTGAAACAAGCATTATCAAACGACAGGTTTGAGACACAAGTAGTAGGTTTAAACAAGAGGACGAATGATGAAGTCTTTTCAATACACTGAGACTACATTGCTTCAAGTTTGTGTTTATGAATTCTCACCAAAAGCTGTTATTCCCTCCCATTGGATGGGCCTTCAACTTTAAACCTAGCGTGTAAATCCTAAGGCACTGCTATGGCAATTCCTTCCAACTGTGATCACACAGACTTCTCTTTAATCTTCAAGTATACATTTTCTTCATGTATATTTGATATTCACATCCTGTTATCCACTCAAAGCCCGGTTTGTCTTTAAAAATTCTATTGTCTGTATATTTCTTATATGCTTTTACATGCAAAATTCTCCCAGAAAGCAGTGTCCATGTGCTGTATCTAGTTCACTGACAATTGTAATCAGAAGTTTAATAAGTGGATTGTGATGGAAGATGCACACAGGGCCCCCAAGGCCATCCATTTGCCTGTTTTGGTGATTCCTACTTGTCCACGACCTGCAACAATATAGGCCTTTTGTTTACCTCAACTCATTTGTATCTAGTCTGTACTAGATGTCCCCATGGTATCACAGTCAGTACTTTTTGTGTTAGTTTTCAGATTGGTTTAACAAATATTGCAGTCCCCAGAATATTGGCATATAAAACTCTGATAAACATTTTATGACCCTAAGGTTGTCGGAGACGTTTTATTTCCCTCAATAATATTGGTCTAACATTAATGTCTAAAGTCACTAGTTTTTATCTTTTGCAATTCGGTAATTCTCAGAGTCCATTATCTAAGACTATGAGATTAGAATGTTTTTCTATTAAGATAACAAGGAACTAAATCAAGATTCTTTTTTCTGTTAAAATGACAGCCAGCCCCCTTTCCAAGGAGTGTAATCCATAAATTCCGCATGCCTTTTGGTTGAAAAGCTAAGTGAAAAATAATTGATCAGCATATTTTATTTTGCAAGTGTAGGGGGCCCAGAGCAGGCTGCCGGCAAATGTGCCCCTTTAGCATAAAGATTATTTGAAATTAAAAGCAATCAAAGCGCAGCAGTTTCAGGAAAGGTGCTCTGACTTCACCATAACTGCCGAAATTTACATCGGAAAGGAGAGCCTGCAACAGGAAGTATTAATGAAGTCCCCCCCCCCCCCGCCCCTGCCAATCAAAGAAACTCATCTGCATCATAGAGCAATCTTGTTTTCCCAAACCACTGTTTTTACCTTCTTGCTAACGGCCTATTTCCCCTTTGTATCCTGAGACCATACCCCTCTCCTTAGTTCGTAAGCTTCATATCGCCTCATTGTCTTTGGAATTTCCAGGTCCGTGTGGATTCCCGTACAAAAGCCTCTTAAATTTGATTTTCTCCTGTTCATCTGTCTCATGTCAAGTTGATTCTAAGTCCGGCTAGAATGACCATAGGGCAGAGGAAGGTCTTCCTGACACAAGGATTATAAACTTTTCACAGACACTTTTATTTATCAGCACTTTTCTAGCCAGTATTAAAAAATATTTTGCAGTTGAAATTTTATCAAAGAGGTTTAACAACAAAGGCAAAAAGATTTAACAATGGAGGTTTGGTTTACTTAAAAAGCATAAAGTTGCTCCTAAGTTCCATTTTCCATTCTTACTTTTTCTTCCTCTTCCCCGCCTTTTTAAAAATTGTATTTTCTTCCTCGCCAATGGCTCATAATAACAGCTTTGTCTGGCCTCTGAATTCTTCCTTGTCATTTAATGCCAGCTGGAGTCTTGAGGAGCCCTGGCTTCACTTCTAGCTTTTACCTTCTCCAGACGGTAGGTCATTAATTGTTCAGCAAAAGAAGCTGACGATCAGATAAAGTTGCTTAACCCCTCCCAGGCCAATGGCCCTTGTAGCCAGCAATCTGGTCTCTGCAAGTGTTTTGGCTTCCCTCAAAGTTATTCTACGGTCAGCCCCGCAGGGTTGCCAACAGTACTTTTGTTAAACTCAATCTTCCTTCTCTAGGGCATTAAAAGGGTTAAGGAACATTAAAATCACAACTTATTTGGCCTTTACCCTTTCCATCAGTGGTACTCTGGTTTGGATCTATATGGTCTTTCTCTTTCTCTGCTTTCCCTCTCAGAGCTTCACTTTTCTGGTTAATGGATCTATTAAAGCGGAGGGTGAGTGAAGAGGAGGGTATTACATACTTAGGCTGTAATTTAATATAGTTCTTTTGTTTACCTAATTAATTAACTCATTAACTGCCTCTTTCCCCCAAATTGTTCTTGGTGGCTTAGAAGAATATACGAAGAATATACGCTACGGGAGTGCTTGGCTAGCTTAGTTGGTGACGTGTGAGACTCTTGATCTCGGGGCTGTGAGTTTGAGCCCCACATTGGGTGTAGAGATTACTGAAAAAAAAATCTTTAAAAGTAAATTAAAGAAAAAAGATGGGGCACCTGGGTGGCTCCCTCGGTTGAGCATCGAACTCTTGGTTTCGGCTCAGGTCATGATCCCCATGTTGGGCTCTATGCTGACAGCCCCAGGCCTGCTTGGGATTCTTTCTCTCTCCGTCTCTCACTGCCCCACCCCTGCTTGCTCTCACTCTCTCTCTCTCCCTCATTCTCAAAAATAAATAAATAAACTTAAAAATATATATCGATGTTAAGAGTTTTAAAAAACTAAGGACAAAAGAATATATGCTATGGAAAATGGAGGTAGAGAGTGTGTGTGTGTGTGTGTGTATGTGTGTAACACACTACAGAAAAAAGGAGAAATATGCAATGCACACTCTAGCAAGTAGGAGACAGAAATATATATATTTATATATGGAACTATGTGAAATTAATTAATATGTTAATAATGTTAACAATACAGTATTAATTCTATAACTGATTATATAAAATATTTGTTTATATAATTAAGAACACATTAAATAGAAAGAGTATAAGGTAGTATAATAAAACCACTTCTCATATGAGAAACTGAAAATCAAGTATCTGTTCTACCTCAAGTAGATTTTCATACTGTAGTAGAGTTACTTTTTGAACAAAACACTCAGGAAAACCTATGCCAGGCCATGCAAACTGAGAGACAAGTAAAGCTGTCAGATCCTTTTCCCCAGTTTCCCCTCACCTACTCACATTTAATTTCCTTAATAGTTCTACTTTTTAAAAAGAGTTAAAGGACTTTGCAAAGATAAGGGTACATTAGAGCCCATTAACACCATTAGGGCAAGTGTCTTAAAGAAAGTCTGTTAAATATAACAAAAATGCTGGATTTCTACTCTCTTAGGCATTTTTTTTTTCACTTAGCTCTTAGGACTACAGCCGGGAGGGGTACGTTTCAAAGTACCCTAATACTATTTATATTTTACTTGTAGGATATCATGACCACAGATAAACCTCGGGAAGACAGAACTGTTCAGTTAAACCCTGCATCGGGCCGTGTGACATAAACTGCACACAGACATTTTCCAGCTGGGAAAACACTTAACTTCCATTTACAGCTGTAAACTGTGATCCTGTCTCTAAAAGGTCTCCCTAGACCCTCAGCCTAATGCTTGGTGGGTTACCTGTATAAAGACTATAAGGGATGACACCTTTCCTTTTCTTCCTAGAATATTCCATGGAGTCTTAACAGTTTTGCTGTAGAGTCACAGGACTATTGTCACAAGGTCTTAAATTTAATATAATTAAAGAAGGAAAATACAGTTACATGAAGGGAATGATTGTATTTAAACTCTTACTTCTATTTACTGACACTTCCTACTTGTTAAAAACCACAGACAGAAAAGTTTTATTTTGACCTCTAAGAACAGGCCTATAAAATGACTATCTCATGTTTATGAGAATCAGATGCTCAAGAGTAACAAAGACAGTTTTAAGAAGAGAAAGGAGAATGTTATTCTCCACTGCTAGAAAAAAAAAGCTCATGTGATTATTGAAGTACCTCCTTGAAGTAAAATCCTGCCCAGATTTATTTGAACCTCAACACCTGGCATTGTATCTTTTGTTGTTTGTTTCGGTTGCTCTTGTATTCTCACTTTTTTTTTAATCAGTTATTCTTTCAGCTATAAATTTCTTATTAATCATTCATAATAGTTACAGTTTATAGTAGTTGTTTATGACCATTTTCCAGAGGTCACTCATGAAACATAGATTTATATGCAAAAGAAATTTCCATTATTGACTTTTAGATAAAACATTACTCTTATATGTCCCTTAAAAAAATATCAACTACAAATTAAAGAAAGTAAGAGAGGGACAACCTTGAAAATGGCCTGCTGTCTTTATTGTAATCATTTACAAACCTTATTTCTTTTACTTGTAAGACATGCCCAAGGCAGAAAGACAAACCCACTATGTCATGACAGGACTGATTAGGAGTGTAGACTAGTATCAGGCAGGACTGGGTCTGAGAGCACCTGTGCCATTTACTAGCTGTGGGACCTTGGGAATTTTTAACTTCTCCTGTTTTTTTTTAGTCTATAAAGTGGGGAAAGGAATAGTGCATGCATGAAAAGATTCTTGAGAAGACCCAAAGACCTAATGCACATAACATGCTAAGCACAGTCTCTGGCACATACAAATAAATGCTCTATTAAGATCCTCTGGTTTAGAAAAGTTCTAACATTAAAAACCTTAGCTCAAAAACATTAGCTCAGGCATTGAAAAGCTTCTGCTTCCATCTGGGAGAAAAACTTCTGCTTCCATCCGTAGACATACCATTCTGTCATAATCAATTAAAAAAACTGAACCAAATTTATTTGACACCTATTTTCAGATATTGGACAATAGATGGCACAGGACTGTGATCTTTGAGAGTGGGAACAAGTGAGATGAATCCTTTGATTGCCCCAGCTTTTTACTTGAAGATATTTTCCAGACTGTAGTAGAAGGAGGGAAGCTGAGCAGAGAATGTGGAGTTACGAAGACAGAGTTTGGAGTTAAGTATCAAAGTGGCTGGAATTTGTGAGTCCTGTTACTCTAAGAAAGAGCTCCAGAATTCTGCATGATGTTCACCTGACTCTTTGGCTGATTGCCAATCGGCACATGCTTAGAGCAAAATTCCACAATGCTGGACAGAGAACAACATCTGGTAAAAGACTATTACCAAAAAACCTGTAATACAAATGATTCCCAAAGCTCATACAAGCCCAAGAACCAATCGCGTTTTCATTATCCAGAGTGGAGAGACCCCATGGAATATATAGGCTATTCTGTAGACTCTTCACAAAATCAAACCACAGTAATGGGACAGAATTAGACTTAGAGTATCATCAACTCTAGAACTGCCCTAGCCTCAAAATAACCAAACTGATCTTCAAGTAACTTCACTGTCTGCTCCAACACATTAAAAGATTTTTAAAGTTATTCAACAAAATCTAGTACTCAAAAACTTACAGCTGTAAGGTTTAGCATGCAATAAAAAACTAAGCATCTAAAGAAGCAAGAAAATGTGATTCATAACTAGGAGTAAAATAAGAAAATAGTAATAGATATAGAAATGTTCGACATTATAGAATGATCAGACAGATGTTAAAAACGCTACTATGAATATGCTCAAGGATTTAAAAAAAGATGAACTTAATGTGAATAGAAGCTAGTGGAGCAAATGGAACCTCAAAAATGAAAAATAAATTTTAATTTTATCAAAAATTAATAATAAAAATTTTATTGGATGAAATTCATAAATCGAGCACTTCAAAAGAAAAGGTCACTGCATTTATAAATATAGCAATAAAACTATCCAAAATCAAACACAATGAGAAAAAAAAGATTGACACCCCCCACCCCCCAAAAAGAAACCCAGTATCTTAGAGAACTTTAGGGCAATATCAAGCAATCTAACATTTATATAATTGGAGACCTAATAAAGAAAAAGAGTGGAGGGACAGAAAGAAAATGGATGAACTCCTGGGTGACCATGTTCATAATTTGATACACTTTATAATCCTACAGTTGAAATAAGCTGTTGTTGTGTAAACCAAACAGCAAACAAACACATGAGGGTATATCAGCACCAAATCACCTAAGACCATTCACAAGAGAAACTATTAAAGGCAATAGTGGGGAGGCAGAGGCATATGACACACAGATATAAGCAATACAGCAGATTTCTCATTACAAATTCTAAAACCCAGAACATAATGTGACAACACCTTGAAAGTGTTGAAAGAAGAAAAAATGTTAACCTAGAAATCTTTCAACTAGGAAGCCAAAATGAAAGTTTAGTTTTCAGAGAAACAAAAGAAAGAATTTATCACCAGCAGACCCACATTATAAGAAATGTGGAAAGACGTTCTTTAGTTAGAAAGAAAATGATACCAGGGGATACTTGTATCTACACAAAAGAATGTAAAGTGACAGAAATAGTAGGTATAAAATAAATTTTTTTTTAACTTAAGTGAAAAAACAATTTCTTAAAAACAAAATCAATGTATAGTGGGGTTTATAATATACATAGAAGTAATGTGTGTGATAACCATAGCACACAGGATGGTGGGGGTGAAATGGAAGTACATTGTTATAGGATTTTCATGCCATAGTTGAAGTGGTACAATGTTATTTGAAAAATTATTGTAATATGATGAAATTGTATATTATAAATACTGGCAAAAACCAGGACTTAAAACAATAAAACAAAGAGTTATAGCTAATAAGTTATCAGTGAAAATACAATGGAAACTCTAAAGTGTACTCAATCAAAAAAAAGGAATAAATAAGAGGAAATAGGCAAAAAGAACAAATAGTACAAATAGAGAAAAAATTGTAATTTAAAACAAACCACACAGTAGTAATTTTAACTGTAAATAGTTTAAACCACAATTAAAAGAAATAAATCTGTCAAATTGGACAAAAGAGCAAAATGAGCATGAAATATCTATAAGAAATTCATTTTAAATGTAAAGATACAATTAGGTTAAAAAATTAAAATATGGAAAAATATATCATGCTGCAAATGATTATCATTAGAAAGTACAGTGGTGATATTAATATTTGACAAAGTAAACCTCAGTACAAGGAAAATTACAAAGATGAACATTTCGTAAATATAAACAGTTAATTCATCCAGAAGATAAAGCAGTTCTGAATGTGTATACCCATAATAATGGAGCTTCAAGTTGTTACAGCAAAAATTGACAGAACTGAGCTTCAAGTTGTTACAGCAAAAATTGACAGATCAAATAGAGTTAGATATGTCAACATTGTTTTCTCAGGAATTGAAAGAAAGAGAAAAACTGGACAGGAAATGAAAATGGCTCAAGAAAACATAACTAACACTATCAACTAACTGGACCTAAATGACATTTAACAGAACACTTTACCCCAAACTGAATTATACAAAATGTAGACTATTTACTGGGACTGAACATATGCTGGACCATAAATATGACATATTTGTATCAGAAAAGAAAAAGTTCAATAGCAATGATCCATAGCTCAACTTTGGGAATCTATGGCATTAAGTAGAATAAAGGCAATAATATAACAGAGAAACAAAGAAGCAGCAAACAGATGACATAGAAAACTAATAAAACCAGAAGCTGATTATTTGAAACAAGAATAGTCAAAACTTATCAATGTGAGAAATAGAAAGGAGATATCACTACAGACCCTAGAGACATTATGAGATAATAAGAATATATTATGAACCACTTTATGTCAGTAAATGTGAAAAACTAGATGAAATAAACAAATATCTTGAAAGATATAAATTACCAAAACTTAATTCATAAGAAATATAAAATCTGTAAAATTTTATTTCTATTGAAAAAAATTAATTTGTATCAAAACCTTCCCCCCAAATAAAGTTTAATACCTAGAAGATTTTGAGGAAAAAATAAAAATGCTATGAGAATTAGTATCTGAGTAATTAAGTTTACAGTATAAAAAAATCACCTTACAAAAGTCAATTGCATTTCTACATATGACCAATGCACAATTGAATATTTCAAAATAAGTACCATTCACAATAGTATCCAAAAAACACAAAAAGTTAAGGATAAATTCAACAACAAAGGGGCACCTGGGTGGCTCAGTCAGTTAAGTATATGACTCTTGGTTTTGGCTCAGATCAGGATCTCAAAATCCCGAGGTGGAGCCCTGCATTGGGCTCCATGCTGACAGCACAAAGTCGGCTTGGGATTCTTTCTCTCCAAGTCTCTCTCTTGACTCCTCCCTTGCTTGGGCTCTCTCTCTCAAAATAAATAAATAAACTTCTAGAAATTAACAACACTGAAAACTATAAAACACTGCTGAGAAAAATTAAAGAAAACCTACATATATGGAGATATACACCATGTTTATGAATTTGAACACTGAATATTGCTAACAACTCAATTCTTCCAAAATGGACATGTAGATTCAACATAATCCCAATCAAAATTCAATTCAGTAGTTTTTTATAAGCTTATTCGAAAAATCTCTATCTAATGAAAAGGAACTTTAGTCAATGTATCTTGAAAGAGCAAAAAGCACAGAGAACTCAGAACACTTGATTTGAAGATTTACCACAGAGTTATATTAACCAAGACAGTGGTGTATTGTCATAAGGATATATAGATAAATAGGCCAAAATTAAGAAATCCATGCATATATATAACCAATTGATTTTTTGCTAAGGGAGACAAGATAATTAAATGAGAAATCAATAGCCTTATCAAAAAATATGTTGAAACAATTAGATATTTATACCAAAAAAATAAAATCCACTCTTACTTTTCCTCTTATACATAAATTCATTTGAAATTGATCATATACCAAACATAAAAGGTAGAACTTTAAATCCTGTACACCAGAATTTAGGAGACATTTTTGTGAGCTTAGGGTAGGCAAAGATTAGTTAGATAGAATGCAAAAAGCTCAGAATATAAAACAAAAAATTATAAAATAGATTTTAAAATTAAAACCTTCTGCTCTTTGAAAACAACAGACTGGAAGAAAATATTCCTAGTATGTTTTCCTGACATATGGCTTGTATCAGGAATATGTAAATGCAAACAACCCAATAAAAATAAGGCCAAAGACTTGAATAGACACTCATAAAGAAAGTATCTTAATAGACAATAAATACATTAGAAAATGCTCAACACCATTAGTTATTAAGGAAATGCAAAGCAAAATCCAAATGAGATCCCACTACACACCCACTGAATGACCAACAATAAAGGGACTGACATTACCAGATGTTGGTAAGAATGTAGAATAATCTTACATGCTTTAGTAGGAATTTAGTATGGTATAACTACTCTCAAAAATAGCTTGGCAGTTTATTAAAAAGTTAAATATACTCACCACATACCCCAGCATTTCCACTCTTGGGTATTTATCCAAAACAAACAAAAGCATATGTTCACCCAAAATCTTGTACACAAGCATTTCATAGCAAATTTATCCACAATAATCATCTGGAAGATAGACTTTACAGTGTCCCTTGTGATCCCCATCCCGGATGTTATGCCCTGGATTAATTCCTTCCTATCGAGTGTAGGTGGGACCTGAAACTTGCTTCTAAACAAAGGAACATGGCAAAGTAATGCAATATCATTCCCATGATTACATTATGCTATTTACGATTCCTTCTTGAGAGCAGACTCTCCCTACAAAAAGCATTGTTCTCCATTTCAGGCTTCCAAGAAGCAATCCACTAGGTCTTCTATAGCAAGGAAAAACCCGAGTTTGAAAGATAATCCTTCCCCAGTCAAGCTTTCAGATGAGAACCCAGTCCTGGCTGACATTGCAGGCTTCATTGCAGGCTTGTAGAGGACTGTGCTGAGCTGTGCCCAGATTCCTGACCCAGTATTCCATGAGACAACGAATGAGTATTGTTTTAAGTTGCTAAGTTTGGGACAATATGCCACACAGTCATGGAAAACTAACAACAAGCCAAAACTTGGAAACAATCTAAATATCCAACAACTACATGGATATATGATATATCCGTATTATATAAAGGAAAATTTTACTAATACTAACAACAAGGATGAATCTCAAACACATTATGCTGAGCAAAGAAGTAAGAACCTAAAGAGTGCACACACTGCAAAATTCTGTTACATGACATTATTCAAAGAAGACAAATCTTATCTGTACCAGAAAGAAAATCAAAGCTCATCAAACTGCACCCATAAACCACACCATAACAGATCTGATTTTTAAAACTTTATGGGGCGCCTGGGTGGCTCAGTCGGTTGAGCGGCCGACTTCGGCTCAGGTCATGATCTCGCAGTCCGTGGGTTCGAGCCCCGTGTTGGGCTCTGTGCTGACAGCTCAGAGCCTGGAGCCTGTTTCAGATTCTGTATCTCCCTCTGTCTCTGACCCTCCCCTGTTCATGCTCTCTCTCTCTCTCTCTGTCTCAAAAATAAATAAATGTTAAAAAAAAAAATTAAAACTTTATGAACTCAGTAATTGTACACCTATTTCTAAATATTCAAATTAACCAAAAGATAAACAGTTTACATTTCTGTATGATATAGTATATCTGGCCATGGTTACCATTTTTAAGACTAGCAATCTTGCTCCTGATAGAGTACTTAATAAAGAATCACTACACGGGAATTTTAGAATCTTAGATAAAATTCTATATTGACTTTAGCTACACAACAGCAAATATAGAAATGTCAGGCTGAATAAGGGCTTTCACTTAATTTCATTGATTAGTAGCATTTAGATATGATTTTCTCCTGATTATTGATTATGTAAAAGACACACTAGATCTTTTGGACCGTGAAAAAGATATAGACCCTGTACTCAAGAAGCAAAAAATGTTAGTAATATTAAAGGAAAATTGAGGGTATTAGGATAAAATACAGTACTATAAGTCATTCTTTACCAAATAGAAAATGAGGGTACAGATAAAGTTCTAGGTTCATTCACAGGAAATAGTGCTTGTTTTTGGAATCGCAAGCTCAAGCCAAACTAACGTAAAAGTGAGTGTTTGAGCTAGAATTTGAAGGCTATATAGGATTTGGATGTTTAGAGAAGGAAAGAAACCGAATGAAAGGATATTTAAATGCAAGAATACTGAGAATAAGAAAAGTTTCATTTTAAGAATCATAGTATAAATAGTAGGAAATAGCAATGCAGATTATGGAGACATTTGAAGGATTCTACTCTAAATACACTATTTGTAGGTGTTTTTATCTAATTTCATGGCATTAGATAGACATTTATGCCAATGATTTCAAATTATGTCTTTATTTGGCCTCTCCACTGACCTCCAGATTCAATATCTAACTGCCTCCATGATACTATCTTGAACGGCTAATAGTAATCACAGGCTAACATGGTGAAAAAGAGATTTGATTCCACCTATCTCCCAAACCTATACTCTCAATCTTCTCCTTCTGAATAAATGGCACAATTTTCTACCTGCTTGTTAGGTCAAAGAACCCAGGAGTTCTGATTCCTTTCTTTCCCTCATATCCATCACAAAGATACGGAAAACATCTTTTCCTTGAAAAGATAGCCTCAGTATCTGTCTCCAATGCTAGTGGCCTAGTCCAAGTAGACCTACTGTCTTATCTGCCAACTGGTCTCCCTGCTTTCATTCCTGGCTTTGGCAATCTCCTCTCTCATAGAAGCCAGAATAAGCTTTTTTAAAGTTAAATGATATTGTGTTACACCCATTAAAACCTTTTATCAGCTTCACATTGCAGTTGGAATACAATCCAATTTCCTTCTAATGTCTTCAAAGTCCCATGTGGCTGGGCCATTGGCTACCTCTTTATCTTGTTTCTCATAATTCTGCCCCCTACTCACTCAGTTTCAGACACGCTAGTTCCAGCTCAGTGTTGCATGGGCTTTTGACTTTCTATTCCCTCTGCCTGAAAACTAGCCCCATTTCTTCAAGTGGCTACTCTGCCTTGTCATTGTGTTCTCCCTCAACCAGGCTCCTTTTGATCAATGCATCTAATTAGTCCCCTACATAAGGTTGACACCAAAACATAAATGGTTGGGGGACCCTCTTTAGAATCAGAGTGGAATGAGACAACCAGGATAAAATATCTTACTTTGGTAAATATGACCATGTGAATACATTTGTAGAGCTCTCCAAGCTTTAAGAAAGGGTCTTTGTAATGGAGGGACCCTTCAGCTTTAGCTATATTAGCTTCACAGTAAACGTTCCTTTAGTCCCACCTCGTCGATCTTTGTCACATCACTGTGTTTCTTCTCTTCATGGCACTTACTACTTTTCAAAATCAACCTTCCATTTATTTGCCTATTTTTTAAAGGTCTTTTCTCCCTTTCCCCATCAGAAGGTAAACTCCATGGGAGCAGGGACCTTACTGAAAATGTACAACCATAAATTCAGACCCTGGAAAAGTGCCTAATGCATGGTGGACCTTGTCCAACCTCCCACCAGAAAGAGGAGGAGGCATTTGCATAAACATAAAACAGATGATTCTGACTCAATAAAGCAAACTATAAATTGATAAGATAGAAGAGATAAAGAACCTGGGATGGAGCTTCAATAGGTCCTCATACAATTCACAGATTATCAGTGAAATATGAAGGACCCAGCTATCTCAACCCCTAATTTCACCTGTACAATTATGAGTATATAGAGACTCTAGAAACAGTCACTGAGACCTATCTCTGCCTTACATACACCACTTCCACGCACACCTTTCAAATAAACTTGATTTATTTTTCTATTCATATCTCAAACCCATGGGGCTATGACGCCAGCTGCTTTGTGCTTTCTCAGAGGCCTCCATGTTCCTATCCAGGCCATGATGCTTCCACTTGATGCACGCCTCTCCTCCATCGAGATGCATTTCATCCGGCTATAAGGAACCTGCCAAACTCTCTGTCTCTCATCCCCTCAACTCACCGCCAATGAGTCTAACCAAGACTTTGACATTCATCTTACAACCTCTGCTTCAACACAATCCAAGTTTCATGATAAACGACCTCTGAATTCATATGTACAACTCACCCAACTCCCTGGTCACAAAACTTCTTGCTCTTCAAGAAGTCAGTGAACTTCATCTCCATTCTACTTCAGCAAACCAGTTCCTTGAGGCTGGGATTTCAGGTTCTCTGACCATAACTCTCATCTCTTTCACCTTCTCACTCTGTAATTCACAACACAGGAATATTCACAAGACGAATAACTAAAGACTAATAAATACCCCACAAATCAATGAGAAAAAGTTAAATCACCGGGTGATAATGGGCAATCAGAGCAAGCAATTTAGAGAAAAGGAAGGACCTCAGAATTCTCTTTTAATTCCAGTTCATCATCATCATCCTGTAATTTAGATCATTTCCATTCTGTTATTTGCATCCTCAAAACCCTCCCCACCACCTTCTCTACCAACCACCACATCTTTTAGTAACCCACTTACCATTTTTCCCAGTACATCATTCCTTGCTGATGGTACCATTATAAAACTTTGTGGTTTGGTGCCCTACAACCTTAAGGCTTTTAACCTCAGATGGGGCCCTGGGCCCCACAGAAGCCATTCTAAGCTTTTACCACCTTACTAATATTTATTTGCAGTCAACAGATTACATTTCATGTTGTTTCATGGGAAAAAAAGTGTAATTATCAGGTGGGAATGCCTTTTATTTCCTTATCATAAATCAACATTTTATATCCATTCAACAAAACAAAGTTTTTCTTAAAGGATCCCACACATTCATATTTTCTGCCTCAAATAAAACCACTTTTTGTTTTGTTTTGTTTTGGCTTGTGTCTTGAAACCCTTTGTGTGCGTTTCAAATATATGTATTTGAAGTATATTTTATGTGTTTATGTTTCTACATAATTAGTATTTGTTTTAGTCCATTTGGGCTGCTATAATAAAATACCACAGACTGGTGACTTAACAACCAACAGAAATTTATTTCTCACCGTCTTGGAGTCTGGAAATCCAAGGTCAGGAGGCCAACGTGGTCAGGTTACAATGAGAATCCTTTTCCAGGTTGTGAATTTCTCCTTGTATCCTCACATGGCAGAAGTGGGTGAGGGATCTTCCTGGAGCACTCATGACCTAATTACCTCCCAGCCCTCCTCACCCCCTTCCAATACCGGTTAGGTTTCAACATATGAAGAGGGGCAAGCACACATATGCAGACTAGCAGTGTTCTATGGTCGCTACTATGATATTTCCTTTTTTCTGCTCACCCATATAGTATGAAGATTTTGCTACTTGAGTGTTTTATAGCTTCTGCCTTGTATTTCACCACGGCATTATACCACAGCTAATTTAGCTGCCATGCTATGTGTGGACATATAGGTTGTTTTTAATTTCTTACCTTGGCAAATGAAGCTATATTAGAATGTTCTTTTATATACCCCTGTATACACATACGAAACCTTTTCTCTCTGGTAAGTATTTGGAAGTGACAATGCTAGGTATGGGTTATGTGACCTTTCAAACAATTTGTTTGCTATTGCTGACTTGGTCTCTAAAGGGCACTTCCACTCCCATAATCAATGAATGAGAATCACTGTTTTCCCCCACCTTCCACATCACTTGATATTTTGTACTTTTTGCGAGTCTGAGAGGTGAAAAATGGTATTTCAGTATCTTCATTTGCATTTTCTTCAGAAGTAGCATGCTAACTTCAATTGTTTCATGGACATTTATATTTTCTCTCCTGTAAGAAATTTATATCCTTTGCTTGTCTTTTTGGAATGTTCTTTTTTTTCTTATTGTTATAAATAGACAATAGATAATATCCTGTGAATATTTTGAATATTATAGCATCTTTCTCCCAGTTTTTCAATTTTCTTCCTCTCTGTCCAGTGACAGATCTTTAACTCCATTCATCATGTTGATGGTTGTATGAAATTTAAAACTTTTGATTTTGATGTAGAAAATTAGACCAATCTTTTCTTCTGGGGCCCTGTTCCCTGTTGAAGACAAATTTGTTTTTTAGCTTAAGTCAAGAAACAGAAACCTATACATTTTCTTCTAATTCTCTATGTATGTGCACGTGCACACACGCATACACACACACACACACACACACGTGTGTGCATATTGGTCTTTATCCCAGTTGAAATTTATCTAGTTAACAGTCTATAGCAGATATCAGACTTAGTTATTTTTACCAAATTGTCACAATACTATTTCTTGAAGAATCCATCCATTCCACAGTGATTGATCACATGTGAAGTTGTGTTTATACACAAGTTTATTGCTAAGCTCTCTGTGCTATTCCACTGATTTATTTTATACAACTGCCATACAGTATTATGTTTCCAAATTTTCCTAATAATTTTTCTCATTGCTTTCTTCAGATAAAGTTTGAAGTTTCCTTACTGCATTCCTGTAAGAAATCCTATAAAATTTTCATTTGGACTGCATTGAATTTATAGATTGTGGTGGTGAATGTTGAAATATTTAAATATTGTGTTTTCCTATCCAGGAACGAAAATATCTTTTTCCATTCAGATTTTGTTTTGATACCTCAGTTTAATACTTTTCTTGTGCATTGTTTTTTTTTCCAGAACACTTGGAAAGTTGTGCTAGCTTGTGAATAAATTTACCAGTTCCTGCAGGTTCCTAAGAATGCGTTTCTAGGCATCCCTAAAAGGAGTCTCATCATCCCACTGTGTCTGAGCTCTTCTGGGAGCACACTGCTTTCCCACGGTACTTTCTCTTCCTCTGGGTGTGGAGGACATGCCAAGCTGGCCTACCTACCATTGTGTCGTTGGGCACGGACACTCCACACTCCCTCCTGAGCAATCTCAGAAATGCAGTCTGATTATGGAACTCCTTTGCTTGGATGCCTCCAATGACATCTCATCACCTGCAAAATGATGTCAGAAATGTTTGTAGGGCATACACATGAAAACTTCCACATTCTGGCTGCTGTTTTCTCTCTATCTTTTTCTCTAGTTGTGACCTGTGTCAGGCACCTTGCAAGGCATTCGGTTCAGCAAACTCTTTGCATACTCCTAATGACACCATGCCCTTTGACTTCTTTTTATCTTAGCACACACATTGTTCCTTCTCTTTGAAATGGCACTTGTCAGCTTAGGTCACCTACCTCATCTTGGAACCTACCTCCTCTAAGACGCTTCCCCTGCTTTTCCAGGGATTTTTCTCACTTCTCCCTGCCCCTCCTGCCCCAATGTACCAGGTTTGGGTTGCTCTTTCACACCTTTCTCCATACTTCCAACATCTGTATACATATCCCACCCATACAACACCAGGCCTCTAGGTCTAGCATAATGCCTGAAAAATACAGGAAAAAAAAATCTACTGAAATAATGTTATTATGAGTTTGCCTTTTTTATAGTACCTTATTGTTTGAATAATTCTGTCATATATAAAACTGATATGGCCAAGCTCTTTCTACTACTTAAGGAAAACAGATCATAGTTATAATGGTATCACTAAATTTTAGCATTTCAAAATCACTCACAAGTCACATTTTTCTTGAAATCTTTCTGTTTTACTCAGTATGAGAATCTTCCAGGGGTGCAAATGTCCCTGGGCTCCAACAGCTTATTGGTTCTAGGGGTGGACTCTTCCTTTGGCAGAGTTTCTCAGTAGGGTGGGGAGAAAAGGCACTTTGTCTCGAGTGTTAACAGAGTCCTTGCCTGAGATTTGTAGATCCTTCTGCTTGGTAGACTACAATGCTCTGCTCCACAAATGGGTCAGAACCATTCCACCTCAGGAGGCTCCAGACTCCAAGCTCTGCTGCTTGTCTCCTCACCGACTCAAGAAGAGATTGCCACCTGGTGAGCACCTGTTTCAGGGTTTGCTCAGTAGGACTACTTAGACAACAGCGCATTGCCCTTCTCTTTAACACATAGCATTTTTCTCCCGGACACACATGCATTCTGAGGACAGGGTAGGGTGGGGAGAGAGGGAGGGAGATGGTGGTCATGACCGAGCACAGACATTTTCCTAGGCATCACTCTTCACATATAAAGTCTGGTTCACCCAACTGTATCACTTCTTTATTCTTGGTGGTTTTCTCCTAAGGGCCTATCTTTCCTCCCGGGGACCCTCTCCAGTCTGTCCAACAGATCTGCCTATATTTGAATCTTACTTATGAACAAAGCTCGAAATCTTTGTCCCAGAGTTCCTGAGTCCCATGAGAGTCTTTTATTTTTATTTATTTATCTTTTTTAGCGAGACAGAGAGAGCACACAAACAGGGGAGGGGCAGAGAGAGAGAGAGACAGAGGATCCCAAGCAGACTACTCACTGTCAGTGTGGAGCCCAGTGCAGGGCTCAAACTCACGCACCGTGAGATCATGACCAAGAGTCAGATGCTTAACTGACTGAGCCACCCAGGCATCCCTCCATGATAGTCTTTCTTAAATGAACTGAACTTCCCTGAACACATTAAGTTCTTTAAACATAATATAATGGAGAAACAACCTGCACAGAATATAGAGGACCTCTATATCTTGTGGAGATTGTTCTCTACCTCCACAACCCACCTCCATGACTTAGCTAAAACACACTATTGCAGATGGACATCTAGATTTTGACCCTCACTACAGTCATGACAGATATAACTGATATCCATAGAGTTTAAATTATTTGATCTAAGATAGCCAGTCAGTGAGAGAAAAAGCAGGGTTGACAACCAGGCTGTTAAGCCTTATAAAGCCTTTTAAGTTTAAAGCATGGGTTTTGTGGGGTGACTGGGTGGCTCAGTTAGTTAAGCTTCTGACTTTGGCCCAGGTGATAATCTCAGGGTTCATGAGTTCGAGCCCCATGTCTGGCTCTGTGCTGACAGCTCAGAGTCTAGACCCTCCTTCAGATTCTGTCTCTAACTCTTTCTGCCCCCCCTCCACTTGCCCTCTCTCTTTCTCACTCAAAAATAAACATTAACTAATAATAATAATAATAAAGCATGGGTTTTGTAATCTGATTGGCAAAATACAAATACAATTTAAAGTGTTCTAACATTCACATTAAAAATTATTTTAATTTATGAATTTAATTTAAATGATATATTTTATTTAATACAATATATTCAAGATGTTATTATTTCAGCATGTAATTATTATAAAAACTTATTGAGATGATTTAACATTCTTTCATTCATACTTTGCTCATTTTACACTTACAGAATATCTCAGTTTAGACTAGCCACATTTCAACTGCTCAACAGCCCCATGTAGACAATGGCTCTACTGAACGCCACAGTCAGAACTTACTGATAAAACAAACAATTTTATGTAGGCAGGAATGAGATGGAGATCAAAACTCACTTATTTCCACAGGTAAGTGGGAGGCTCAGTTAAGTATCTGACTTCGTCTCATGTCATGACCCCACTGTTGCTGAGTTTGAGCTCTGCATCAGATCCTCTGTCTCCCTCTTTCTGCCCCTCCCCTGCTCTCTCTTTCACTCTCAAAAATAAACATTTTTTAAAAATTCCTTACTTTTGATTGGAAAAAAACCATCCACGGTGATTCACAATGAATGGAAAATATAGAATGTGGCCTTTTGTCTTTCCACCTTTTGCCACATAGCATGAGTAAGAAAAGACCTCTAAAAAGATCAGCATAAAAACGTCTCTAAGGAATTAATTCCAAAGTTAAATGAGAACATGGCACTGCAATTTGAGACGTAGTGAATATAGCTGACCCTTGAACAACATAGGTTTGAATATGCATGTGCATTTACAAATGAATTTTTTACAGTCCAGTATTTTTTTTTCAACGTTTTTTATTTATTTTTGGGACAGAGAGAGACAGAGCATGAACGGGGGAGGGGCAGAGAGAGAGGGAGACACAGAATCGGAAACAGGCTCCAGGCTCTGAGCCATCAGCCCAGAGCCCGACGCGGGGCTCGAACTCACGGACCGCGAGATCGTGACCTGGCTAAAGTTGGACGCTTAACCGACGGCGCCACCCAGGCGCCCCTACAGTCCAGTATTTTTAATGTACTTTCTCTTCCTTTTGATTTTCTTACTAACATTTTTTTCTCTAGCTTACTTTATTGTGAGAATACAATATATATATATAGAATACACGTACATAATACGTGTTAATCAACTGTTTATGTTATCAGTAGGCCTTCTGGCCAACAGTCGGCTCTGAGTAGTTAAGTTTTGGAGGAGTCAAAAGTTATACTTGGATTTGCAGCTGTGAGGGGGGAGTTGGCCCCCCAACCCCTACGTTGTTCAAGAGTCAACTGTATGGTGAAGATTCTAATCATCTGGATGAATTGATTAGTAATTACCAGGAAGAGAGATCCCTTCTTGTCTTTATCACAAAGATATGGAGACACCAGTGTCTATGCCTGTTCCACCTACACAAAATAGAATCAACAAGACCCTAATGTTCACTGGATCACAGTTATATTCTTGAGACTGTGACTAATTCACAGTAATTGATGTTTTTTTGTACTCTTAAAAAAAAGATTGTAGACAATTGGGAATCTATTACATACATGTCATGAATAAAATTGATAGAATAAAAGCCCACATTTCCTTGAAAAATGATTAACCCTCAATCCATAGGTAGCCATCTTTTGAATAAACAGAATAAAATTTGGCATAAAGACATTGCCGTGTCTGAAGTAAGTAATGCTATGAGAAAATGCTTGAAAGTTACACCTCCCCAGTGAGTTTTTCAGGCATTTCAGAACCACCCAATGATTATAAAATATGTCTTTCATTTCAGAGCCAGCACCAAGGCAAATTTATTGATTTTCTCCAAACAAGTTAGTCTATACTGCTTTCTCTTGAATTGGTTTAAAAATTAGAAGATTCTTTGCTTGGCTTTTGTGCATAGGTATCTAGCAATGTGATTTTTTCCTTTTAAAATACGGTTTCTCTTCCACTGGTTTCCATTGCCATAAAGGTCAGTTTGTTAACTGATGACAGCCTGCCCCTTGTGGCAAGTGTTCAATAAATGTCAGGATGTGAACAAAGAGAAGAGATACTGGAACACTTAGCCTTAATAGACTGAGAAGGTAGTAGTGAACAGAAAGTTAAATTCATTCAGAATAAAGAGGGCTTTAGAGTCAGATTTTCTGGTTGAGAGATCAGAGCAAATGAATCTAAAACCTAAAATAGAAGTTGTTTTATTCTCACAGGTTCTGACATTTTAGTGGTGAGCTGCAAGTTATAACAACTGCTACTAAAAGCCAAATTGCTAGCACCATATGGAAAACAAAATTCTGCAATATGTCTTTTATCATTATAATATATATATGTAGAAAGTCTTTGCACTTGAATTCTTTCAGAACTTTAAAAAAAAATAAGCACAATAGCAGGAGGGTTGAAATATTGGGAGGCCGTACAGACTTACAAATAATGGGATAGCCACAGACCACATGCTTGCGTTGAATGTTTCAGCAGGCTGCCTTCACCTGACACTTAGTGAACTTGGTGAGTTTTAAGAGACTTATTACATCTCTTAATCAAATATCTCATGGCTGACTTGTGTCAGGTTACGTAGAGAGAATGTAAGGAATTTGAGCCTTTATTTAAACCATCATCAGCTGGTATTGGAGTTAAATAAATGGCTAATGCCCGAATGAGCTTAGTATTTTCTCACCAGACAGTAAATATTTTGAAAACTGGATAGATTTGCTCCTTGCCTTCTCTTGGTAATGCCATAAATAAGGAATGAAAGTTTGAGACCCTGCAATTCAACTGCACTATGAGATAATCAGGAAAATGATGCTCAGAGGAGAATTTCAGAAAGCAGGTAGTGTATAGGTAGCAGGAGTGAGTGGGTACTTCGACAAATCCCATTTGGTGCTTTTACTCCTTCAAAAGCAACAACATCTCATTCCTGTATCGGTGTAGGGCTTGGGTCTTTAACACTTTGGGGGAGACCCCCTCCTACCCTAGGATATACTTTAGGCTAGATTCCCAAGTAATCATTTCTTTCAGTGTTAATAATATCTGTAAGTTATTGAGAAGTAGTTAGATGTAGTGGTAGCTAATGAAAGAATAGGTTCAGAGCTTCTAGAGAATCTTTACCTTTACTGCACATCAGACTCATCTGGGGAGCTTTTAAAATACCGATATCTGAGTCTCAACTCAGAACTAAATCGTTCTGGGAGTGGAACCCAGGAAACAATATTTTTTAAGGGCTCTCAAGGTGACTCCAAATTGCAGCTTAGATTGAGACACACTAGGCTAAACTAATTCATCAAGCTAGTAAGTAAACTGGGAATAAAGTGTCGTTTTATGTCACTGCAAAGCCCTAGCTTTGCCCCCAGGGATTTCCCACCAAACCTCCTTGGGCATTCTTAGGATTAGGGCCAACATCCCTAGCAAACCTGTAGGACCATTACACATCAGTCAGCTACTGGCCCTGGGAAGAATTAGAATGTTGTACCTGCCATCAATTTCATCATCCCCATCACAGTAAAGCCATTTCTGGGCCAATCTAGGACAACATATACCATATTTCCCAGAGCTGTCTTCAAAATAGATGAGGTTATCAGAAAATGCTTTGTATACTAAGATTCTGCCATCTCATGCCCTTGATTCCTTCCTGCCAAAACATTTGCTTATCATTGGGCAGATATTGCCTAAGGGATTCGATGGGGTGGCCAAGTGCTTCGAACTTAAAAGTTTATTATTCAGGAGTGTCATATAGCTACCAAGGGGCAATGCTGAGAGTGGAAAAGCTGCGGTGCTTTTATGTAACTACCATAAAACTTTCCATATGATGGAAATTCAAAATCAGGCAGTAAAATCACTAACGGCTGAAAACAATAAATCTAATTAACTTTATTTTCTTTAAAAAGAAATAAGCTATACCATTCCTAGCCATAGTTTGGTTTTGAAAGATTTACTCTGAAAATATGTTCTGGCTGATTTAACAAAAAATTATCAATATCAGTAATTTTACTGAGTAAGAGCATAAAAATTAGCAGACATAGACTAGCTATTTCTTTCCAATACTTAGCAAGAATGAAAAATACTTAGGAGGAGAAACTTTTTAATGTTTAATTACAGTATTTGGCTGAAAGATGAAGTTGTAAGTAAAGAGCCACACATGGGTGAAAAGAGTAACTTTTGAGAAGGCATGAATGCTTCTTACAGTAATCTTTAGGTCTCATGTAATTCTAATCAAAATTCCATTTTGATATTTTTAGAACGCGAGAATTTGTTTCTGACAAAAAAAAATCACAGGTGGGTATTTTAAAGAAAATCCTCAAAAGAGCATCACTGAGAGAGAATTAATTCTGGGAAATTAAACATATTATAAATCTTTCATTAAGATAGCATTGAACAGCAGCGCCTGGGTGACTCAGTCATTTGAGCATCGGACTCTGGATTTCAGCTCAGGTGATGATCTCACAGTGCGTGAGATGGAGCCCCACATGGGGCTCTGCACTGGCTGCGAGGGGCCTGCTTGGGATTCTCTCTCTCCCTCTCTCTCTGCCCCATCTCTCTCTGCCCCTCTCCCGCTTGCCCACATGAGCGCTTGTGCACACAATCTCTCTCTCTCTCTCAAAATAAATAAACAAACGTTAAAAAAAAAAAAGAAACAGCTAAAGAAACATTGGTTAATATTTATCTTATTTGTAGATGGGATAAGACTCTTATGGTATAAAAATAATAAAAGTTTTCAGAAATAAAAAGAATAATACATTTTTAACTTTTGTATATCAAAAACTCATAAACAAAATCCAAAGGAAAAAAAAGTTAGGGGAAATAGTTGCCAAATATACAGCAAAGAGTTAATGTAGAAAGTACTCAATTCTGCCCATAAAGAAAATTACTTTCATGGTAGAAAAGTAGGCAGCAGATAGGGACAAATAATTCACAGAAGAGGAGGAAATACAAGGAAATCATAAGCAAAGATGAGAGGGACAACCTCACAGTAATCTAAGAAGTATAAATTAAGGGACAAGATGATACTTCAGTTCCACCGACAAATCAATGTTTTTACAAATCGTAATATTCAGTGGTGATCAGGGTATCTGAGATTACTGCTTCCTCCGACTGCTAATTTACCTAGAAAACAATTTGGCCATCAGAAGACAAGCAGAAAGGGAGACCAATGTTTATGCACCATGATCATAATTACATTACTATTTGTAATAATAATAAATTACAAACCTGAGAAATATTCAGTAGCTGAAGAGCGGATGAAAAACGTGAAACCAAAGAATGAAATCACCCATTTGTTATATACTGAATGTTAGTATTTCCCCCTCCCATTTCCTATGCTGAGATCTAACCCCCAGCATGTTAGTATTAGGAGCAGGGGACCTCAGAGAGGTGATTACGTCATGAGGAAGGAGCTCTCAGGAATGTGGTTGTGCTCTTACAAGAGGGCTGAGCGCGCCTCTTTCCGATCTCTTTCCGATCTCTTTCCACCGTGTGGGGACACAACAAGAGTTCAGCAGGCTGCACCCCAGAAGAGGGCTCTCACCAGAACCTGACCATGCCAGCACCATGATCTCATACTTCCAATCTCCAGAACTATAAGAAATAAATTTCTGTTGTCTATAAGCCACCTAGTTTATAGTATTTTGCTATAGCAGCCCAAGCTAAGATAGCAGTTAATAAAAATCATGATTTGGGGGGGAAAATGTTTTACAAAAATAGCAGGCTATAAAGTGTAGTAAGAGAAGCTAGGTATAATAAACGCCATATACGTAAATCAGAGCCAAATATTTTTTTAAGTGTGTTGGGTCCTACAGTGTACAAATGCTCATGAAATGTCTTAGAAAAGGAGTACACTGAAGTGAGCTCCCTGGGAGTTAGAATTGGGGATTTTAATTTCTTTCTTATCCTTTTCTACAATTTGCACGGTTTTTTTTTTCTGTGAGAGTGATTAGATTTTTAGAAAAATATAAGAAAAATAAAAGCCATTCTATTTTTTAAAAAATTTAAGTTTATTTATTTTGAGAGAGAAGCAAAGAGAAGGGGGGAGGGGCAGAGAGAGAGGGAGAGAGAATCTCAAGCAGGCTCAGTACTGTGAGTGCAGAGCAAGATTTGGGGCTCGAACTCACGAACCGTGAGATCATGACCTGAGCCGAAACCAAGAGTCGGATGCTTAACCAACTAAGCCACTTGTGCACCTGGATAAAAGGCATTCTTAAACCATAGATACCATGATGGATTTTTCTTAAGGTATCACCTAATTAAGGAGTCAGAATGAAAATAACCAATTACATCACCATTAGTTAAATCATGCCTTGAGAGTAATCACTTTTGGCTTCCTTTGCCGCATAATTCATACCTGATATGAATTTGAAAGAAAGTATTTCTTTCCTAAAGAGTCAAAAAACCTCCGTCACTGTAAACACCCGCTACCACTCTGAGAAAACCCAACCACCGAGAGTCGCCAAACAGGCTACCATTACTAAGATTGTTAGACACGTACACGTGGTAGATCCTAATGACGAGGACCCAAGGAGTTCCCAGCACTGGCAGAAGGGTGATGCCCTCACTCCTGAAGCCAGCACAAGATGCCAGCTGCAGTAGCACAGTCTGACCAGTTTTCCCACTAAACAAGAGCGCTCTGCATTTGTGAAGAGAGGAGAATTATCTAGGGTCAACTTGACTTGCTGGCTATCTTCAGAAATACACAGAGTGAAAGGTAAAAACCAGACTTTTTCCACTCCCATTTGTTGGTTTACCGACTGATGGTTGATTGAATTCTTGCCTTGCAAAATTACAACTCAATGACCATGTGGATTTTAATAAATGATTTCTGAAACTAAAATGCTTTGGGATTTGCTTAATAACAGGTCAGAAATATAGGTTATTTCAATATGTTGTTCCAAGTAATGACAGATAGATAGATCACCTATTCAAGATCTATTTTCTTTTTTTTAAGATTTTTTAAATACCTTTTATTTTTTTATTTTTATATATATATATATTTTTTAATGTTTATTTTCAGAGAGAGAGAGAGAGAGAGAATGAGGGAGGGGCAGAGAGAGAAGGACACACAGAATCTGAAGCAGGCTTCAGGCTCTGAGCTGTCAGCACAGAGCTGGATGCAGAGCTTGAACTCACAAACTATGAGATCATGACCGGAGCTGAAGTCAGACACTCAACCGGCTGAGCCACCCAGGCACCCCAAAATGCCTTGTAAAAAGCAATGAAAAACATTGCTTGTATTTATTTAAATTGTTGTCTTATATACAATAATTTAAGTAAATATTATAGTATAAAGCAGCACAGAACATTAAATTATGAAAACAAATATTCTAATTCTCCCACTTTCATTTTTCAAGATTTTTAAAGAGGAATTGTATATCTCCCCAGATATATGACTATCAAAAAATGTGTGATACATACATCTTATCAAAAGTAAGCCACTTGGTACATTTTCTTTAAAAATTGGCATTCACAATAAACATTTGACAATTTTTCTTCCACATGCAGCTGGAATTATTTAATCATTCTTTTAATAACTGTAATTAATTTTTTTTATTTTTGTATTTTTTTATTTTAATTTTTTTAATTTACATCCAAATTAGTTAGCATATGGTGCACAATGATATCAGGAGTAGATTCCTTAAGCCCCTTACCCATTTAGCCCATCCCCCCTCCCACAACCCCTCCAGCAACCCTCAGTTTGTTCTCCAGATTTATGAGTCTCTTCTGTTTTGTCCCCCCCCCCCGTTTTTATATTATTTTTGTTTCCCTTCCCTTGTGTTCATCTGTTTTGTCTCTCAAAGTCCTCCTATGAGTGAAGTCATATGATTTTTATCTTTCTCTGACTAATTTCACTTAGCACGATACCCTCCAGTTCCATCCACGTAGTTGCAAATGGCAAGATTTCATTCTTCTTGATTGCCGAGTAATACTCCATTGTATATATATACCACATCTTCTTTATCCACTCATCCATCGATGGACATTTGGGCTCTCTCCATACTTTGGCTATTGTTGATAGTGCTGCTGTAAACATTGGGGTGCATGTGCCCCTTCGAAACAGCATACCTGTATCCCTTGGATAAATACCTAGTAGTGCAATCGCTGGGTCATAGGGTAGTTCTTTTTTAATATTTTGAGGAACCTCCATACTGTTTTCCAGAGTGGCCGCACCAGTTTGCTTTCCCACCAGCAGTGCAAAAGAGATCCTCTTTCTCCGCATCCTCGTCAACATCTGTCGTAGCCTGTGTTGTTAATGTTAGCCATTTTGACATGTGTGAGGTGGTATCTCATTGTGATTTTGATTTGTATTTCCCTGATGATGAGCGCAGTTGAGCATTTTTTCATGTGTCGGTTGGCCATTAAAGATCTGTTTTCTTAATGCTTTGTAAGCATGCATACCAGTTGCCCTCAAATTTAAACTTGTGACTCATTATCCAAGCATTCTAGTTTACCTATATTGACTTCCTAAAAAGATTCCAAACTTCTTTAAAGCAGACAGGAATTCTTTGGTGTCCAGTATCCTCCTACTTTATGCAGTGTGATTGGAGCCACAACGCCATGTTACCTTCCCTGGAATGTTTTCCTCAGATGAATGCCACCTGTCAGGAAATTTCCACTACTATTTAATTATTCATTGAGTCAGTCATTTACAAAACATTTATTAAACACCAAATGTGTGTCGCATACTGTTGAATGACCCAGTGATACCAAGATGAATAAGACACGATTAAGTCTTGGTCTCTCCCTCCATAGTGATCACATCCAATCAATCCTGTTTGGCAAGACCAAAGACGTTATCAGAACACATACGCTCATTCACTTGGCATATGTTACTGGATACCTATCATGAGCAAAGTTGATGTGTTTTGAAGTAGAAAAGCAGTTTTATCATGCAAAAGGAATTCAGAAAATGACCCTACTCTAAGATAAGAAACATATCTTCATTTCTCTTACAGACAGCCAGATTTAAAAGTCACGTCCTACCAATTATGGGCCCATCTTACCATTTATGCTTTTGGCTTTGTGGACAGCACTTCTGTGACACTTTAAGTACACACTGATCGACATACTAGTTACTCTGGAATGAGACAGAATGCTTACAAATCAGCATCATTTATTTGGACATTTACTATAGTAATAAGATTCGAAGTATTTTTTAAAAATTCTTTTTAATGTTTATTTATTTATATTTGAGAGAGAGAGAGAGAGAGAGAGAGAGAGAGAGAGCGCACAAGCAGGGGAGGGGCAGAGAGAAAGGGAGACACAGAATCCAAAGCAGGCTCCAGGTTCTGAGCTGTCAGTGCAGAGCCCAACACAGAGCTTGAACTCATGAACCATCAGATCATCATAACCTGAGCCGTAGTCAGATGCTTAACCTACTGAGCCACCCAGGAGCCTCAGTAATAAGATTCAAATAAAACCTCATGGCTCTGATGCTCATGAAATTACAGTTAGCACTTTAATCATCTTTAAAAATAATTGCTTTTTTTCTGTAACAATTTACATTTCAAATTATCACTTCATTGGGATGGCAAAACATAAACAATTTTGTCAGTCCTCCCCTTTCCTAATCCAGGATTCTGTCTAAATGCTGAATTTTGAAAACGATTTGCTAAGAAATCAGCAGAAGACTAAGATGAAATTTATCCTACTGCAGATTTGATATGTTAATCTAAATTCATTTCTATTTATCTAAAAGGATGATTTCTGAAAGACCATAGTCTTTCTTTGTTAATTTTTTGATAATTCTATTTTTTTTTGCCATTCGAACTGTATTTTCTCAGAAGGAATAAGATGCCAGCTCTATTCACTTATTTAACATTTTCATGTTATAATCAAGGATTTTAGGAAGTATCAACTACTGTGTTTTGAACCAGTGGGTTTTGTCGTAACCGCCACCATCATTATTGTGCCATTGTGCAGTGATAACCCCGTAAATGAGCTCCTGAGGAGCACACTTCTAAATCACAAACATTATGTTGTTATTGTTTCAAAAGACCCACCAAAGTCCTTACAAATTCTAACAAGTTTCCAGGCACTTCAAGTACATGTAAAGAGCACTAAATCAGTAAGAAAAAGAACATCCCCTATATTTAAAAAAATGGGCCAATGGACATAGAAAATAAATGTCCAGCTTTACAAGTAATGAAAACAATGCAAATTAAATCAAAAATTGTAATATTTTTTTTGCATAGGAAAAATACATTTTTCAAATGGTTACATGCAGTGTTTACAAGGATGTGGGAGAAAAGGAAATCCCTGATATTTGATGGCAGGCAGGTTTATAAATAGATACAGACCTACTTAGGAGAAGTTAGGGAAAAAAATTCAAAAAGTTTAATGTCCTTCAGTCTATAAATTCCACTCCTTGGAATTTATCCCTTAAGACAGGCTGTTAAGTGTGGGGAAACAGACTTTAGGGCAACATTATGGTAACATTAATTATAATAATGTAAACTTGGAAATGAGTTAAGTACCCAATAAAAGAAAACTGATTAGTTTCATCCAATCAATCAATCAATCAATCATGCCAGGAACTGTGTTTTGCTCACTCTTTCTGCCGCCACCTCCAGCAATGCTTCTCATAATGCAGGGATGGGTTCCCATATGACAGCAATGATTGGTATAATCTGCGTGAAGTCAATCTTCATTCTGCTGTGCGTTTTATAACCCACCGCTTCTGTACTGACTCTATTATGAGAGAAGGAAGAGTGGGCTGGATGGTAGAGTTTCAGAATCATTTCTTAATTATAAAATTGTCCTCTTGCACGAGGGCTTGAATCCCCTTCCTGTGAACACAACCAAGATGTTACAATGACTCCACCTCCATTGCCAGTCAATTAGCCAGTTTTGCTTTCTTTCTGAAAATGTCCCCCTACTTCTCCTTTTTCCTCCTGGGACTATCTTGTACATCTGTGCTTAAAATAGTTTATTGAAGCATTTGAGGCATGTGGCTGGATTGATGGGAAATAAGGAAGCTTTCCCGGGCCTGATCTGTGATCCTTTCTTGCTCTTGGTTCTCCCTTATTTAGCAGTCTTTACTGTTGATTTGTACCAGGCTTCTGGCTATTCCTCTGTTTTTCCATGTGCACTGACAAATTTTACAGGGTACTAGCTACATAATTGCCCGCTGCTTTTATGAGCTCACTCATAGCATTGTTGGGGCCAGGTGCTTTTCCCAGCTAGCTGTTTTTTTCTTCCTCTTTTTTGCTGTGGGTTTTAGATGTGGTTTCAATTTCTTCCCTAAGGCTTCAGAGGCAGTGTTTCTTTCAGTGTATTTAACTGCCTCATTATTGATCATTTTCCCTGGAATATTTAATATCCTTTTCTAGTGTCTAATGAGTTTGAACCATTCTTTCAGGTGTTTTCTTTTTTAAATATAAATGCCCCTTTGCTTTCAGACGCAGAATTAAAATTTATGGAGTCTGAAACTCTGCATGTCTCAGAAATGACAGCCATCCACTGCTACATGCCCTTTCCCTGAGTCTCATCTGTAATTAGAGAAGCAAATCTAACAAGGATATTTGGAAGAACCTAGAAATGTCATTTTATTGCACCTCAGTGGTCACATTTTTGGTAATTGGTATATATAAATATACAGACCTGCCACATGGGATGTGCCTTGAAGAAAGGGAAAGAAGATTTGCTTAAATAATTGCTCCTTTTGAGGATGAAATGTTAAAGAACACCTTAATCTCTTTTGAACCAACTTAAGGAATCTCTACACCCACGATGGGGCTCAAACTCACAACTCTGAGACCAAGCGTTGCATCCTCTATAGATTGAGCCAGCTGGGTGCCCCTTGAACCAACCATTTTTAAAAATCTCCCTTGTTGAATCTTCAAGAACAAAAGCTAGGGGCGCCTTAATGGCTCAGTCAGTTAAGCATCTGACTTCGGCTTGTGAGTTTGAGCCCCACGTCAGGTTCTGTCCTGACAGCTTGAAACCTGGAGCCTGCTTTGGATTCTGTGTCTCCCTCTCTCTGCCCCTCCCTCGCTCATGCTCTCTCTCTGTCTCTCTCACTCTCTCAAGAATAAATAAACTTAAAAAAAATTTTTTTAAAAAGAACAGAAGCTGTACTGATTAGCAGAAATTTGCTAAGAATAGATTTAAGGTGTTCTTATCACATACATACACACACACGATGGTAACTATGTGAGAAGATATGCTAATTAGCCTGACTGTAATAATCATTTTAGAGCATATGTATGTCAAATCATCATGTGTACACCTTAACTATATGTACAGTTTTTTTATTTTTAAAATGAAATTAAATAAATAGGAAGGACAGGAAAATGCTTCAATGGATTTCAGAATTGAGAACTTATTGATGGTCTCAAAATGCAATAGTAAGAATATAAAGACAGACTAGTTGCTCAAAATTATGTTAATTTTAAGAATTAAAGCACAGAGTGAATTTTTAAAGTTTAGTCCTATAAGAACAAAATTTATTTTATAACCTTTGAGAAACATAAAATTTAAAACAAAAAATACTTAGGACATTATAGACTGTCACCCCTTACCAAATAACCCTCAGGAACTTTATAAAAGCATGTATTAGGCTTAAAATCTGATATTTTATACCTTTATTTATTTTTGAGAGACAGAGAGAGACAGAGTATTAGTCGGGGAGGGATAGAGAGAGAGAGGGAGACACAGAATCCAAAACAGGCTCCAGGCTCTGAGCTGTCAGTACAGAGCCTGACGTGGGGCTTGAACTCACAAACCATGAGATCATGACCTGAGCCAAAGTCAGACGCTTAACTGACTAAGCCACCCAGGAGCCCCTAAAATCTGATATTTTAGAATGTGTATGACATTCCTTTATCATGTTCACTATTTTCTAATTTATCTCTTTAATTATTTCCCCGGATCATCAATATTTTAAAGAGTATATGTTTATGCATAAGGAGAAGATGCTAAAAATATTTTATTTAAAATTTCATAGAACTATTACATGTTTCTGCAGGAAGTCTTGTGGATGTTTTCATTCATTTATTTATTTTGAGAGAGGGAAAGAGCAGGGGAGGGGCAGAGAGAGAAAGAATCCCAAGCAGGTTCTGCAATTCCAGCACAGAGCCTGATGTGGGGCTCGAACCCACAAACTGCGAGTTCCTAACCTGAGCCAAGATCAAGAGTCAGATGCTTAACCAACTGAGCCACCCAGGCACCCCGGGGCACAAATATTTTTTAAATCTTCCTAGGTGTTTCCAATGTATATTTAAGGTTGAAATTGCAGTTCTGGACAGTGAAGAAGGAAAGGCAACTCAAAACACCCAGAAAGAGGAACAAATGGTCCGAGGAAGTTTCAGTGTGAAAAAGTGTAAAGTAATGCATTTCGGGTAATAGACTTCCAATCACATTTACAGGCTGACCATCTCTGGAGTATCAATTTTGACTTAGGAGAAGGCTATGTACACCTTGAGCTTGTGTCTACTATGGTATTTACACCGTATCAGAATTACATATTCATGAGTCTCTCCCACTAAGCGCCAGCAATCTGAAAGGGCAGGGGCTAGATCTTGTTTACCATTGAATCCTTAGCTCTCAGCAGAGTACCGGGTGCAGGGTAGGCATTCATCAAAGAGTCCCGAATTCATGGATGAAGTTGCCAGGTGCCTATCTGATGTCAGGCACTGTGGTGGTAGGTGTTTTGGCTATAGTAAGAAGTCACACAAGCTCCCATTCTGGGAGAGATTAGGGGGAAAGAGGCAGTGCACAACTAAGTAAGTAAGAAGTCATTCAGTATTAAAGTATGCTGGGCAGAGAATCCAAACCTGGTGATACGATAGAGAGTCACTGTAAGGCTACACTGAATTGAATGAAATTATACGCGAAAAACTGAATGCCAGCCACTGATATGAAGATCCAGAAGACCCATTGTAAATGCTCACAGGCAGAAAGAAGCTTAGTGTTGAATGAATAAAATAGAGGGACTAGAGAATAGAGGGCAAGAGAAATATGGTAGAAGACGAGGTCAAAGATGTATGTAGGTAGAGAGAGTCCAGATTCGGTAGGATATTCCAGGAAAAGGTAAGAAATCTGAATTTTACTGTAAGTGCGATAGAGAACCATTCGTTGGAGGGCTTTACTCAAGGGAAGAACATCATTGATTTATAGTTTTCAGAGATCCCACTAGCTGTTGAGGAATAAATGGATTGAAGAGGAACCATTATTGGAAGCAGAAGATCAGTTAGGAGGCTACAGCTGCGGTCTGGATGAAAACAGGTGTGCCATTTTTTGAGATGGGAAAACTGGAAGGATAAGCCATGTGGGAAAAGGTGGAAGTCAAGAATGCTTCTTTGACTTAAGTAGAAATACCAAGAAGAGAGCTTCACATACCAGTCTGGTGACCAGAGAGAGCTCAAGGCTGGAGAAAAATCGTTTGGAGAAATTGGTATGTATGGAGCATCTTATTCCATTGGGTTGGGTGACAGTACATATAAAAAGTGTACGAACACAGAGAAGGGATGCCAGTACCGAGCCTGCTGTGCTAATGTATTGGGCAGAAACAGGGTCGCCGTCAAAGGATGAAGAGTAACTGGAAGAGTTACTTAAAATTTACTTAAAAAATTAATTTTAATTTTGTTCAATGCAGAAATTAACGAGAATGCTAGAGAAGGTACACAGAACATTAGAGAGCTTGGAACATTTTTGTAGATTAAAAGTATTTCTTACGTGGGGCTCCGGGGATGGCTCAGGTCATGATCCCCCAGTTCACGGGTTTGAGCCCCGCGTTGAGCCCCGCGTTGGGCTCCGTGCTGACAGCTCAGAGCCTGGAGCCTGCGTCGGATTCTACGTGTGTCTGTCTGTCTGTGTCTCTCTGCCCCTCCCCCACTCGTGCTTTGTCTCTCTCTGTCTCTCAAAAAAAATGTTTAAAAATTTTTATTTTAAAGTATTTCTTAGGTGTTTATTGCAGAACACTGTGATTTTGTCCCTTACCCAAGGTGGCTTTTCGTTTATTAATAGCTGACACTTTCGACTTTGTGAAAAAAACACTTCAGTTTAACATCCATTGCCTAAAATTTTTCTAGGCTTAAAAATAACTCATATATCTAAATATAAGAAAAGAGAAAACTGTTAGAAAAAGAAAAGTGGGTATTTTCCCTCATTTTTTCACATGGAATGAGAATCTATTTGTATACTCCTGCACCAAGCTTAAGGCAATAATTATTCATTATTGTCAGGGTTAGAGGATGGGCAGGACAGTCAGGATTTCCCCTTAGGGAGGCAACTCAAGATCACTTGGCAAGTAAACTTCTCCTCAATATGCTTCCCTCACAGAGTCTCTGACACATCCCGTCTCCCTGGTCCGCTTGTCAATCGTTGTACTGAGCTGCTATCACTCATTTTGGAGTATGCCGTATCATCAAGCGGGCTAAGATAGCAAACAGTTGATAACCACCGCCTTTAGGCATAAAGAAATAACAAAGCCTACTTTGGTACCTATTTTTAAATGTACAAAGAAGCACTAGGGGAAAAAATGGATTTAAATTTTTTATAAGAACAACAAAGTAAGAACAGAGCCACTGTATTCTTAATCTGTATTTCATTTAAGGATAAAATATATATAAAGAATTCTTACCCGCCTAAACTGCTCTCCGAATACAAATGCATAACAAAGCTTAGCAAAGAATAACTGAAATGGAAAACTTTTCATCACGGAAAAAGACATAGCATAGTGCAGTATTAAAAAACAAGCAAACATAGATTTGGGGAATGCTAATGGGTTGAATTGTATACCCAGAAAGATGCGTTGAAGTCCTAACCCCCAGGTAACCCAGAATGTGAACTTCTTTGGAAATAAAGTTGTTGCAGATCTGATTAGTTAAAAAGAGGTCAGACTAGAGCTGGGTGAACCTTTACTCCAATACGAGTAGTGTTGTTATAAGGGAAGGATACAGACACACCAGGAGTTGATGGCCATGTGACCATGGAAGCAAAGATTGCAGTGTTACATCTGTGAGTCAAGGGACAACAAAAATTCAGGCAAACACCAGAAGCTAGAAGAAACAAAGGATTATCCTAGACATGTTCCAAAGAGAGTATGGTCCTACCAATATCTTGATTTTGAATTTCTAACCTCCAGACTGTGAGCATTAAGTTTCTGTTGATTTTGAATCACCTGGTTTGTGTTACTTTATCACAGCAGCCAGTGGTAACTCATACAACCTCAACTCTGTCACTTACTAGTTCTGTGACCCTGGGAAGTTCTTCTACTCCTCTATGCATCCATCTCTTCTAATATGAAGTAGGGATGGTGGTAATGGTCCTTAATAGGAATGTGGTAAAGATTAAAGGAGTAAATATATGTAAAGCAGTTAGAAAATGTCAGTTCCTTAGTAAGGCTTATGTATATTTTTATTATGATGAATCTGCAAAGGACCTACCATAGTACTTGACCCATGGACGGGTTTCGATGAACAGTTGTTTCCTTAAATAATTTACTAATTATTATTAATTTTAAAACATGGTAGCTTTTATAAAATAATAGGAAGTCTTTTACTAACTCAGATAAATCTTTTGTCTTTTGTCTCAGATAGATCTTTTGAAGTTTCTGGGTTTGGGGTTTGTTTTTTTCTCAAATTTTGAATCCTGAGCTTATCTCTGAAGACTGTGAGCCCAGACCTTACTACCCAGTTCCTCAGTACAAGCACATGAAATTTAAACTTACTCAACTACAAGACAAAGAAAGTTTTAATTACATAGGTAACTTTTCAGCCCCACCATATCCAAATAATTTTCATTTCACAACTTGAGTCCACAGAAACCTCGGAATTCGTATTTTTGTTGCTGTTCCTTTGAAAGTTGATGGAATTCTTTTTTTTTCCCGCCCCCTGAAAGTTGATGGAATTCTTAATTTGCATGAATGCTAATCTGCTTTTGGCCTCACATTAATATTTGTTGAGAGCTCTGTGATCTCTTAAAAACTTAAGGACATGTTGATAAATTTCAGAAAGTAACTTCTTGTTGCATATAATGTCAACTATTTACACGTTAACTTATATGGATCCCCTCATTCTTGCCTCTTAAATTCATTCAACATATATTCTTCAGAAAGCATTTATTGAATTAATTTGTACAGATCACTGTTAAGGAAAAAGAGAATAGAGAAATGTAAGTGACGAATAGTACATAAAAGAACAAAACAACTAATAGCGCATATATGAGTCATCGATCCCTCTTAGAGCAATCGATAAAGGCTCTATTGTGGATGCAGCATTTGTTGGGACTCTTGGAGAATATGGATTTTTTTAAAAATCTAAAATTTTCTTGTAACTTTTATGTTTTCATAATAGTTCTACTGGCTTGCGAGAACTACAATAGAAAACTAAAACACTGATAATCTAAAGTAGATGAAAAATTTGTCCACGGTAAATCTAAAACATTTGTCAGAATCCTATGGAGAGCATTTAAAGTCCCAAAGCAAAGTCTGTTCCTTAAAAGTCAGAGTTCCTGAGAGTAACAGATGATGGGCCGAGGGTGACGAAGGAGAGAAATGTGTCCTTCATGTGCCTGTGAAACTGAGGCGGCCACAGAAGAAGCTCTGACATGTATCCACGTATCACCTGAAGGAGTGATGAGATTCACAACAAAGGGAAAGTTTATCCTTGCTTTAATTCTAGTGGCATTTGAAAACTTAATGTAAAAGACACCATTTTAATACAGTCTTCGTTTTGGAGCTTGGCAAAACAACCTCATAAGAGAGATACTGGATTTGTTTTCTTTGGCAGAGAGGTGCAGTCTGAACTTCTTTCATCTGAAGCTCTTTACCACCTTTGGAGGGAGAGCAGCTGAGCTCATGGCTGACTTGTGCATTCTCCCAGGGACCCGAAAGGGAACTGGAACAATCCCTGAAAATATTGGTGCTCAGCAGGAAGTTTCAAGAGCCATCACCAAAAAAAGAAGGAAAGAAAGAAAGAGAGAAAGAAAGAAAGAAAGAAAGAAAGAAAGAAAGAAAGAAAGAAAGAAAAGAAAGGAAGAAAGAGAAAGAGAGAGGAAGGAAGGAAGGAAGGAAGGACGGCATAAAGGAAAGGTAAGGAAAAAGAAAGGAAAAAAAGTGTATAAATGTATACACTCTGATGTATTGGTATATAGATTAAAAAGCCTTTAACTTGCAACATTAGTCATCTAAAAATGTCCAATATAGAGTATAAATAGAGGCACAGAAAGCTGCTAACCAATACCAATTAGTTGCTTAAATTATGAATTCACAGCTAACCACAGCGTCCCTAAGGAGAGCAGATAATGCTTTCACGGTGCCTAAATTTTACACAGGCTGAATTGAGTAATAAATTAAGACAATCATATAGATAATTAAACAAACAAAAAACCTAGCTAAAGAGTCTTGTAATTTGAAAAGCCCATTTTGTCTACTTATATTTATCTAGATACATTGATTTTTTTTTGGTTCAATTTTCAATTTCAGTTTGAATTAGGGTCAGATAGGGGACCTTTGAGAAACGAGGTCCTAAAGAACCTGCAAGGTGTCACATGCAGGCTCAGCTCTTTACCAACCACGTGACTCTAGCTGATTTACTTGACCCCTCTGAGCCTCAGTGTTCTTGTCCATAAAATGGAGTAAACAACACCTAATTCTTGACTGCTGGTGAGGGGTAAAGCACACTGCAGTGCTTAATAAGTAAGAGCCATTATTATCACCGCGTGCTCAAGTAGCTTTTTCGACTTCTTGATTTAAGTACTGTTCACTAAGAGCTGGAATTAATGTCATTTTCATTTTTTGTTTTTTTTCTGGTCTGCACTGACTTAACTAAGAAACAAAAGAACATGTTTCAGCTACTTTTCTAACAACCACCTAAAATCCTTGGAAAGGCCTCTCAATTTTAGGCTTGAGAACTGGCACGAAAAAGGACATTTTTTAATGATAGAAATTACATGAAAAGCAATCCCCTTCATGCAGTCTCACAGGCTTTGCAGACACTAATGATCCTGGGAATGAACAAAGCCAGCACCTGGACTTCCTGCATATCGATCCAGCCACCTTCCACAACTAGGCACAAAGGCTGGGAAGAAATGTGTAAGGTCACAGTAAGACATACATGAATGCCTCTCAGACACGGCATTTCCTTTGGATGGGACATTAAAAAGCCAGAGCATTCTACTCACTGGAGACATTGGAACGCTTCCACAGGTGAAGATTTTAAATAACTTTTTATACAGATTTTTGATGAAAAAGCTAGGCAGAGCCCTTTTTGGACTGGTTTGAAGAAAGTCCCCTGAAAAAGATATAGTAAGGAGTGGGTCACTCCTTGTTGGCTTTTCCAGTATTACTCCATCAATTTTATTCATATCTTTCTTAGACTTATGGTGTGGAGACGTCATCCACAATATCCTCATCCAAGACCTCTATGGTGGGAGGCTGGATATACACGGCTGCCCGCTCTTCTGTGGTGCCTTTTGACTTAAAAGAACAGTAGACAGGGGCGCCTGGGTGGCTCAGTCAGTTAAGCATCCAACTTTGGCTCAGGTCATGATCTTGTGGTTCGTGGGTTCAAGCCCCACGTCGGGCTCTGTGCTGACAGCTAGAAGCCTGGAACCTGCTTCAGATTCTGTGTCTCCCTCTCTGCCCCTTCCCTGCTTGTGCCCTGTCACTCTGTCTCTTTCTCAAAACTAAATAAATGCTTTAAATTTTTTTTTTTAAAACAACAGTAGACAGAGATGAACAGAGCAGGCTAGAATAATGCCACCCACTCCACAGCCATTGTAAATACTGACACAAGATCATTCTCACCAATCTTACAGAAAGCATCCGTTGCCTTTAAAATTCCACATAACCAAGGCATTATAGGAAGTTATAGGAAGGGTTATAATGGTGAGCAAAAAACTGACCAGCAGACTCAGCTCATGCCCTCAGAGATCAGTGAACCACGCCTATCTGCACAAGACTAGAACATACTCTTCAGGGTAATTGGTACAATGCTTGGTTTTCATGATGCAATTCTTTGTGATTGTGACGAATCGGGGAAAATGTGAAATGACAACCTTCGCTTCCTCACTACTATAAAGGTCAGACCAAATTATTCAGAGTATTCATATTTCAATGGAAAATATTTTTAACGTAAGACAATTTCTAATCACCGTGGATTCTGATCTATATAATTAGACAACTCTAGATTTGGTTAAGGTTAGTAGAATTTTCCATTCTACTATTAAAGAAGGAACTTTTGCTGAAAAAAAATGGACATTTATCCAGTCTTTAATAATTTTTTTGTATTCTTATCTCTAAAACCTCTCGGTAAACAAAACAAATAGAAAACAGAATTAGTGAGTCCATTGGCTTTCTTCCCAGCCTGAGTACTCACAGCAAATGAGATTTTTATATTTCTAAACATCTGCATTTCATTCACATCTTCTCCCAAGTAGAGAATTTGAGACAGGATAAAAGAACAGCTCTTCGTCTACAGAACAAGGGTGCCCTGGATTGAATGGGCCAAATGTCTTAGAAAGTCCATCCACTGAGAGAAAAACCGTAAACCACACCTCACAATTGTGTGGAGTCCTGTGTTTCCTCCTCCTCAGCAGACTGTCCCGGGTAACTACTTAAATTCTTTAGATTTGGTAATAAACAGTTGCCATTTTGACCATTTCCTTTTGTAGACCCACAAACTACAGAATAAATGAATAGCTTTTTTCCTTTGATGGCCTTGTCCAAGGGCTGTTTTAGCACCCCATAAATCCTGTAATTGTATAGGATCATTTGGCAGTGTGTGGATTTTTCTGCTAAATCACAGTGAGAAGAAGATCAGGAGGAAACCCCCAAAATAAAGCATTATAGTGGCATTAGAAGATTTATAGTGGGAGCGAACAGCACTGGCAAAACCCCAGCAAGGCCTTTATTGCTGGTGCGGAGAAGGCACGGCTGAGCATTAAGCATCTTCTGTGTTCGCTGCAAGTGAAAGTTAGAGTTAGATGTAGTTCTTTTTTCTCCTCCACACTGCTGGTGTCGGTGAGAGTGTGATGAAATTCCAAAGCAGGCTTAGCTGTCAAGGATATTGACTGAATAAATTTATGTTCTTTTATATAGATGTCCTGAAAATGGACTTATTACATGGAAGTGGGGAAAAAACAGGCATGGGAAACAGAGAGCACCTAACCATTTGTGCATGGGGTGTGTGTGTGTGTGTGTGTGTGCGTGCGTGTGGTTTCCCCAGAGGGTCTCTGTCAAATAAATGTGTGGAAAGGCGTTGTAGCATTCTGCCAATTTTTTATAAACATCTTCGTGTCTGAACAAAAAGTCAGTGTGGGGTTGAGGAGATTGGGGTTTACTCTGCTGTAGCATGCCAACTCTTAGGGAGATCCAAATTGTGCCTTATTTAATCAAATCTGTGCTAGTCTCCGAATAACAAACTGCGATCGCTGTATTTATAAATGCTTCAAGGACAGGGAAGTGCAAAAGACATATAGTACATGTTCAGTAATGGTATTAAATTTAAATGTTTTTTAGCAAGTTGAAACCAGTATAAAGCTTCAGTAATTAACAGATTAAGATCTATTGACAGACTCTTCACATCAGAAATTAAAAGGAAAATTACAGGTCTCTTAAGAAGTTAAGGCCTCTCATAAAGCGATGGCAAGGAATAACTGCACATCTTAACGGAAATTTTTTTTGGCAAAATAAGCACTCCTAAATTAAATGGAATGTGTAATTCTTTTGAACTCTCTGAGACTGGGAATCCTATAAAATAGAAGTTTCAGGTTTTTGGAAGTGATTACTAATACAAAAGAAGTGTATTAGAAACAACGATAATAAATGTCACTTGTGTTGGAATTTATCCAGGGCTTAGTCCAGGGACTACTTCCTCTCCGTCTACGTTCTTTCCCCGGGGGATCTCAAACACGCCCAGACCGAAGATCATGTATGGGCTAGTGAATCCCAAACTCAACATTTCACCTCTGAGCTCGTACCTGAGATCCGAACTGGTGTTGCTCCCTTGCCAACTCGATATCTCCAATGTCGAATTTATTATGCATCTCAAAGTTAACTTGTCAAAAACGGAATTGCTTATTTTTAGCTTCCCTACACACAAATGCACACATATTAAAATCATTTTTAGAAACTCTGTCCTTGTCTTCTCCATCTCATTAAATAGTATCACCTTCCTCCCAGTTGTCCAGACCAAAACCTAAGAATTTCCCATAATTATTTTCTTTCTTTCATACCTAATCCTTCAGCAAGATCTACTAGCCCTAACTCTACAATGTATAACAAACAATTCCACTCCTCTTCCTTTCCTCTGCTACTACCTATTCCAGAGCACTATTACCTTTCCTTGGCTCCTGAGAGGGTCTCCTGCTTCTGTTTTTATATGCAGTACAAGGAAAAGGATTCGGACAGTATTCTGTAAGAATAAGGGATCCGTTGAAGGGGTTCAAATGGGTGTATAAATTTAATAGGCAGTAAAGTGAATTAGCAGAATCAGAGGATCCTACCATGACACAGAACAACTGAAAAGGTGCAAGGAAGAGGTGGGCTATTAGTAATTCAGACAGTGCTAACAAAGCAGAACAATTTCACTAAAATAAGAAGACTCCTCCAAACTAAGATAGTCACAGAAATTAAGACATCTCCCTAACTCCGATCCAACCTGTCATATGGCTATTGATCAATTGGCAGGTCTTGAAAATCTCATTTGAACACTGTGCATCTATGCATTCACTGATGCAGCCAAATTGTCAATCAACAAACACTTACTGAGCAAGGCTACACCCAAGCACTATGGTCTGTCCTAGTAGTACAGAGTTGAAAGCAGCAGAGTACTCTCTAGCAGCTCACAAGGAAGACAGAAGTGCAAGTGATTACAATTCCATGTGATAAGTACCATAATAAATGACAAGGACAAGAATCAGGAGTAGAAACATCCAAGAAGACTTCATCGAGAAAGGGACCTTTGATTTGGCACATGAAGGTCAAATGGGGGGTTTCCAGGTGGCCAAGGAGGAGAGGAATATTGCAAGCAGAAGGAACATGTGAATAAGTAAAATCAGTGTCTTGTACGATTAGTGATGACTTAAGTGGTCAAAAGAGAAGTGTTTTTTAAAACTTTTTTTTCTTTTTTCTTCTCTCTCTCTCTCTCTCTCTCTCTCTCTTTTTTTTAGTGGTAAGGATACTTTCTGCTTTGGGTTTCAGGGGTTGAAACAGTTTCTTTTGAGTGCTCTGAAAATTTTTATGCCTCCTGTCTCAGAAGCATTACACTTTAATAGCTCCATAGCCAATCATATATTGCAAATTGATAGTACCCACCACGTGCAAGGCACAGAACAGGGTGTACAAAGATGCATAATATAGCCACTGCCCTCAATCAAGTCACAATTTAAATAAGCCATCCCGAATAGCAAGACAAATTAGAAAGAAGCCACTCTTTTCCATAAAAAGCAAAAATATCACCAAGTTTTAGAGAGAACTGTGTACCTTGTTGATTAAAAATGTATAATATGGTCAGTTGGTAAGAAAAAACTGATAGATGTTAGCATTTTTGCCGCAGGAAAGAGAGGCAAGCGTTATGCTTTTATAGCCCATCAAGGGACATGATGTCAGTTTTGTAGCTCCAGCCTGCTGCCTGCTGTCTCACACTGCCAGAGAAGATCCCACCTATCCAGATGGGGAGGGCTGTAGGGAGCACCTAGTGAGGGTGAGATCGGGGTGATAGGGCCCTGGAGCCAGCAAACCACCTTTTCCTCAAGCTTTGCATAGTAGAAGCATAAAAGCAGGTCCTCTCGAAAGTCCATGTGGCCTTGGCAAATGAGCTTATCACTTGTGATCAGCACGGACTTACACAAGACCGCATGTTTACCGGGCTCTTACTATTCTGAGGTGTTATTCTCAGCCGTTGACGGACTTATTTATTCTCATAACAACCCTATAGGGTAAGCACTCATGCTACATTCGCATATAAACATCAGGAAAGTGACAGAGAAGGTAATTGGCCCATAGTTACCCCCCTGTGTTAGTTTTCTATAGCTGCTATAACAGATTACCACAAGTTTGGAGGGCTTAAGACAATATAAATTTATCGTCTCACAGCTCTGGAGTCCAGAAGTATGAAACCAAGATGTCAGCAGGACCGTGTTCCCTCCAGAGTCTCTATGGAAGTGTCCTGCCTCGCCTCTTTGAGCTGCTGGTGGCTGTAGCAATTCCACAGCTGGTGGCTGCACCACCCCAGTCTCTGCCTCCGCTTTCACATGGCCTTCTCCTCCATCTGTGTCTTCTCTGCTAAGGACACTTGTCACTGGATTTCACATCAGGGTGATCTCATCTCAAGATCTTTAACTTAATGACTTTTTTCTAAATAATGTCACATTCGCAGGGCTGCGGTATTAGGACATGGACACATCATTTTGGGGGCCACCATTGAACCCACTAAAACTGCTATTAAAATGTGAGCTGAAATTCAAGATCTGGCAGTCTGGCTGTAGGATATTTGCTCTCCAAACCACTCCGGGACACTGCTTCTCAAAGACCAAGGAAGGGGTGGAAGGTTGGAACGAAGGGAACTTCCGTGAAAGCTCCGCATTGCTTAAGATGCCGTAACTCTTACTCAGCTCTCACCAGTGGGGAAGAGTATCCCAGTAATGACTGATGTTTAATTTCTCGCCAGCCCAAGAGGACAGGGACTTATAACAAATTAAATTTAATTTTATTGAAAGATAAGATGACGTATCTTTTACCCCATATTGTGGAGCTAAATTCATACTCACAGCTACAGAGGACTGACACATAAGGCTAGGTCATTTTTTCCTCTTTCCCAGGGAAACCAAATAAATGTTTAAAGATCAAAATTCACACTGTGTTTCCCAGGCAGTCCAAGTAGCTACATGATTTTGCCAATTTCAGTAAAAGAACTTCTCTAAGATGATGGAAAAATGGAGTCTTTCAAGCTGGGAAGAATTCCCAATCTCCTGAGGAACATGGAGCCTTAAATTAATGAACTATAGGACCTCTAGTTTGAGAATTGAGGTGCCTAGTTTTCTAGGCACTTTCCTACATGACCCAGGCTTTGGGGCCTCCGGTTCCTCATCAATAAGGTAAGATGGTTAGAATAAATAATTCTAAGGGTTTATAATATGTTTAAACGTTTTTACTCAGAAGGATTTTTATGGCCTGCCAACTTCACTAAGCAATAAGATCTTGAAGAGAAAAAAACATTGCATTTGAATATTCACTTGCCCATATAATTATATCATATTCCACTTCATCTTTAGGAATAAACTTCAAGAGAAAGTTTCTCTAGAAATTCTTTGCAAACTTAAAACTGATTTTGGCTACATTAGTTTTGTTCTGCATTGAAAGTTCACCAAAGAATTTCCTTGTAAATTAATGGTTTTAATGTCTTCTGAGAAACTTCAACCGTAATCTAGCTCCTCAAGTCACAGAATAACTGGTTACTATTCATAGCAATAAATGGTTTCAGGGATAAGAACTCCTACTTCCAGGAAATCATTGGTGATTCAGTTACAAATGCTAAAGTATTTGCATAAGAAATTACAGAAGATTTCTTGAATTATTTTAATGCATTCAAATCCCTTCATTTTGGGGGCACCCAGGTGGCTCAGTCTGTTGAGCGTCTGACTTGAGGTCAGGTCATGATCTCATGTGTTCCAGCCCTGCATTGGGTTCTGTGCTGTCAGCACAGAGCCCGCTTAGGATTCTCTCTCTCCTCTCCCTCTCTCTGCCCCTCCACCACTCACGTTCTGTCTCTCAAAAATGAATAAACATTAAAAACGAACCAAATCCCTTCATTTTTGCCCAAGTCATTTATACATATTTTGAAGATAGAATACACTTTGAATGGACCAGTATGTGTATCAACTTCTCCTATGTGCATCTATAAATAGTAACTTTACTGAAGCCAGGTCACTGGTTTTAGAAAACTGTTCCTATTCCTTCCCAGCACTTACTGGAAAGAAATGTTTAATGAAATGATCATGTTTCACTCTACAACCACCACCACATTGTAGGCACTCCTCTAATATATGGATTCAGTAAAAGTGGTCATTGAGCAGACGACACAAAAAACATTTAATCTGCAGGTAACATATTGAAACTAAAACTCCCCCTTCCCCATTTTCTCTTGACTCATTCCAAACTTCAAAACTCAGCCTGTGAGAAATAAGAAAGAATAGATCTGCAAGAACAGGAACTGTTTTGGATCCTAGGAATCCTGTTTGAACAAGTGCCTTCTTAACTAACGTGAAGAGCTTCACCAGCTCAGACTGCAAGAGCTCAAGTTTCCCAGCAATAAACAAAATTAACTGGAAAAAATAATTTTTTATTTCCTAGGAACCAATTTCCCTATTTATCTCTCAGGCAACATTTATAACTTCACCGCCATCTTTTTTTATTTGTTTTTCCCATGTCCCACCTTGATCATTCAGTGAACCTTCTTCACATTGACTTCCTGTAAACCCCTCCCCATTTCCACCACTGACCACCCCCTCCAGAGGAAAGAGGTGAACTTTTTAACTCTCTGTTTGCTTCCTTACCAGTTGTACTGTCTAGATATCATGGGGGAATGTTACATTTATAATCTATGGATTGCATCCATAGTAAAACCTCTTTACTATATTTACTGTGTGTATAATTTCCTTTTCTATATTCCTTAGAATATAAATCCCTTGGGGTGACATTTCCCTGTTTATGTCTAAAGCAACATCACCAGAATAGGGAATGAGAAATTATGTCATAATTCATAGCTTGGTATAGCTACACTTTGAAATATAATTCTCTGTCTTTGAGAACTTAAAAATCTCCTCTGGAGTGGAAATAAGAACCTGGGTGGGTTGGTTAGAGAAGGATTTATACAGAAAGTAGGTCTGGAGTGACATCTGGAAGAATAAAGGAGACTCAGATCTGGTCTGCAGAGGTCTGTGTCTTCACGGTACTGGGCACTAGCGAAATTTAGTAGGAACAGCATGAGTTGTTACCCAATCCTAGATTTTAATCTAGCCTCTGCCACTCTCTGCACTTGTCAACTTGTCATAAAACTTTGAGCCTCTGTTTGTGCACCTGTCAAGTGGAGATGACAACATCAACACCATCATTCTAAAATCCAGGTCATGCTCTTCACTCCTGGTATTACTCCGTCTTTCTGTGACTCTTGATATTTTGTTAGACCATAACTCCTGTTTGGAATAGTCTTTCCCCTTGGCTTCTGAGATACCACTGAGTTCTTGATTTCTTCTTGGTGCTAAGGTGGCATCTTCTCTTTCCGTTAAAGATCAAGGTTTCCCAAAATTCTCTCTTTCACTCTTTTTTTGGTTCCCAGAGTAATCCTACCCCATGGAGTTAAATAACATCTCTATAGTTATGGTTCCCAGATCCTAGGCTCTGACTTAGTCCTGTCTCCTCCATTCCATGTTTTTTTTTTCCAGTTTTATTGAGAAGTAATTGACATACATCACTGTTTAAGTTTAAGGCATACAGTTTGATGGTTTAATTTGCATATGTTGTTAAGTGATTATCACAGTAGATTCAGCTAACATCCATCTCACATAGATACACTAAAAAGAAAAAAGGGAAAAAAATTTCCTTGTAATGAGAACTCTTAGGATTTACTCTCTTAACAACTTTTCTGTGTATCCTACAGCAGTGTTAGCTTTAGTTGTCATGTACTTTACATCCCTGGTGCTTATTTACCTTCTAACTGGAAGTGTACACCTTTTGACCATCTTCCCCCAGTCCCCCTCCCCCACCCTCTCTATGCCTCTGTTAACCACAAGTCTGATCTCTTTTTCTATGAGTTTGTTTTATTTTTTCAGATTCCACATATAAGTGAGATCATACAGTGTTTGTTTTCCTCTGTATGACTTATTTCACTTAGCATAATGCCTTCAAAGTCTATCCATGTGTCACAAATGGTAGAATTTTCTCATTTCATTGCTGAGTAATATTGCATTGTATATATACACCCCATCTCTTTATCCCTTCATCCATCAATGGACACTTAAGTTGTTTCCATTGTCTTGGCTATTGTGAATAATGCTACTATGAACATGGGGTGCAGGTAATTTTTCTAGTTAGGGTTTTTGTTTCCTTTGAATATATTCTCAGAAGTGGAATTGCTGGGTCCTATGGTAGTTCTATTTCTAATTTCTTCAAGACCTTCAATACTGTTTTCCATATCGGCTGTTCTACCAAGTTACCATACGACCCCACCAACAGTGCACGAGGGTTCCCTCTTCTCCACGTCCATGGCAGTGTTTCCTATCTCTTCCCCTTTGGGTGATGGCCATTCCAATAGCCATGAGATGATGTCTCATTGTGGTTTCACTTTGCATTTCCCTAATGACTAGTAATATTGAGCATCTTTTCATGTCCTTGTTGGCCTTTCATATTTTTTTTCTTTAGAGAAATAAATATTCATTCAGGTCCTTTGCTCATTTTTTTAAATTGGATTATTTGTTTTGGTTTTTTTTTTTTTTTTTTTTGGTTTGCCTTTGAGGTGTAGGAGTTCTTTATATATTTCAGATGTTAACAACCTATTAGATAGATGGTTTGCAAATGTTTTTTCCCATTCCATAGATTTTCTTTTCACTTTGTTGATGGCTTCTTTTGCTGTGCAGGAGCTTTTTAGTTTGATGTAGGACATTTGTTTATTTGTTTATTTATTTATTTATGTTTTAGATGTCATATCTAAGAGATTATCACCAAGATCCATGTCAAGCAACTTTGTTTCTGTTTTCTTTTAGGAGTTTCGTGGTTTCAGGTCTTAATTTAAGTCTTCAACCATTGTAAGTTAATTATTGTGAGTGGTATAAGATATGGAACTATTTTCATTCTTTTACATGTGAGTATCCAATTGTCCCAGCACCATCTATGGAAGAGACTGTCTTTTCTTTTTGAGTATTCTTGGATCCCTGGTCAAATATTAACTGACTGTATATGCTTGGGTTTATTTCTGGCCTTTTCATTCTGTTCCATTGGTCTATATGTCTTTTTTTTTTTTATGCCAGTAACATACTATTTTGATGACTATAGCTTTGTAGTATAGCTTTAAAATTAGCAAGTGTGATGCCTCCTGTTTTTTTCTTCTTTCTCAGCATTTCTATTTGAAGGCTTATGGTTTTATAGAAATTTTAGGAGTGTTTTTTTTTTACTTCTATAAAAAATGTCATTGGAATCTTCATAGGAATTGAATCTATAATGGCTTCTGGTAGTAATGACAGTTTAGCAATATTAATTCTTCTAATACATGAACAAAAGTTTACCTTTCCATTTATTTGTGTCTGCCTCAGTTTCTGTCGACAACTTGTAGTTTTCAGAGTAGAGATCTTTCACTTCCTTAGTTACATTTATTCCTAAATATATAATTTTTTTGATGCCATCATTAATGGAATCAGTTTTTTTATTTCTTTTTCAGAAAATTAGTGTATACCAGTGCTACCGATTTTTGTATATTAATTTTGTATCCTGTTACTTTAGTGAATTCGTAGGTTAGATCATACAGTTTTTTGTTTGAATCTTTGGGATTATCTATACATAAAATTATGTCATCTGCAAATAAAGGCAATTTTACCTCTTCCTTTTCAATTCTGATACCTTTTATTTCTTTTTCTTGCTAGATTGCTCTAGTTAGGACTTCTATAGGAGTGATAAGAGTGGGCACTCTTGTCTTGTTCTTGATGTCCAAAGGCCCCCACCATAAATCTCATTGTTAGCATAAACTATCCAGCATGGCCCAAGGCCTCAGTTAAACAAAGACACTCTCAATGGCCAAGATATTCCAATGGCTTAGAGGTTGTATTTCAGAAGATGAAGTAGGGCTAAATTTTTCTTTGGAATATGTAGGGTTTGAACAAGTCAGATCTGCTGAGTTAATCCTTTATTGAACACTACTCCAGGCAAAAAACTTACCGATTATAATAAATTCCTGTCTTCAGCACACATATCCAATTGGTAACTAAGTTCTGCTTATTCTACCTCTATATATCCATATATCCATACATTCATCATCATCCCCAGCGCTTCCTTCCCCCGCTCCGAATTAATCTATTACCAAAACTTATCCTTCCCCCGCTCCGAATTCATCTATTACCAAAACTAATTCAATCTTTTTTTTTCTTTCCCACTTCTACTGTCTCAGTTTTGAACTTCATCATGTTTTATATGGCCTCTGCCATGCATCCTGCTAATCTTCTTCCATATTGCTTTTAGAATAATTTTTATAAAATAGAAATTTGGCTACATCATTCTGCTATTTAAAAATCTATGAAGTATTTCTATTTTATTCTCTATTTTTTCCTTAGCATAGCCCTGAATAATATGGCTGCCAATTACCTCTCCAGCCTCATTACCCATTGTGTTCCAAACCAACAAAATGCTTCTTTGTCGCCATGACTTTGCATATTCTGTTTCCTGTATCTGAATTTGTTGCTCCTTCCACAATCCACTTAACATCTAGTCAACAATTTTCCAAGCTAAATTCCACTCATGTATATGAATCAACTCAGGTTCCAGTTGCTGTAGGGTGACTTACCTGCCTTTAAAGTTAGGTCAGGTACCCCTTCTCTGTACTTTGGAAACATTCTGTGCATGCTTCCGTCATTTCATATTTTACCTTATTCAACTTATCTATGTACTTCTCCATCTCCCACACTGGACTGAGAGACCCTCAGTGGGCACAGTTGTGTTCCATGTAGGAATCCCCAAAACCCAATGGATCGTAGTCACAGTGCCTGAAAGAAACGCATTGCTGAAGACTTGGCAGAACCCGAATCTGTCACAGTAACAAACTTACTCTTAACAAAGGATGGCAGGTATTGTTTCCAGACAACAATGCCAATAGCAAAAACACATTTTGCCCACCTTTTAACCTTTGTAAATATACCATATTTTGAACAATTTTTAATTTGGGAATATTTACATCATTTTAATTTTACACAAAATAAAAATTGAATATGCACATCATATCATTTCAAATTTACAAAATTTAGGGGCGCGTGGGTGGCTCAGTCAGTTAAGCATCTGACTTTGGCTCAGGTCATGATCTCGGGGTTTGTGAGTTTGAACCCTTATCCAGCTCTGTGCTGACAGCTCAGAGCCTAGAGCCTGCTTTGGATTCTGTCTCCCTCTCTCTGCCCCTCCCCTGCTCACACTCTGTCTCTCTCTTTCTCAAAAGTAAATAAACATTAAAAATTTACAAAATTTAAATTCACAATAAACGCAATATCCAGTACCTTATTAATAGTAATATTTAAAGTTTATTTCCTTCCCAACCAATCCTCCTTCTATCTATCATTATTTTTGGTTCACTTGCTTAATCATTTTCTTATTCATCACTGTAGTCATCATGTGTTATTTCCTGAGATCTCAAGAAAATGAAATATATATCTTTTCTCTCCTCTGTTCCAAATTATTATAATTTTTCAAAAAAAATATAGGTGCAGAAGAACCAACAAAAACACTCTATATTTCACATTTATAATATATAGGCTATTTGTCTCTCATTTATTCTGTATGGTTTAGTCTAGAATAGTCATCAGAGACCATGCTTCTAAATTCCATAATGAGCCCGACATATCTGATACCAGATAGAACACAAAATATAATTTCAGTTAGTGAGATCACATGATTAATTAACCTAATCCAGATAAAGCCATATCTAAAAAGTGCATTTACAGAGACTTTGGATTCCTGCTACTATTGCATTATTTTTATTGGTTGTTGGGTCTAGAGCTGTTGCAATGTATTGCAGAGATGTTAGCAATTTAAAAAGTAATAACAAACTTTTATCATCAAGACCCTAAAAATGTATAGATCTCTTCAGTCTAAGCATGAAATTTTTCATTTGCATTATAGCCTCTTAAAAAAAAAACCCAAGGGATTCTGTTTTAACTTCATTGCCCTCTGGCAGAACAACAGGATAAAAACTGGAACAAAGAAAAGGGTTATTTTTTTTACTTTTCTAGCATATAGATTAGTATTAATTACCATGTAATGAGCTGAAAATTCCTGCCAGAGAGCTGAGGCTTGTGGTTCCATTAATGAGTATTTTCTTTCCACTGGGTGAAGTAAAAATTTTAAAGTGTTAGGGATTTGCACTTGGAAAACATCTCTAAGCTATTTATACAAGCAAGTCAATAAGAAAAGCACATTTTCCATTTATAGCCTTTGTAGTACATTCATGGATCTGACGTTTTTGGCAACGTGTTGCTTTCAGTGGTAGTTCTGAGTTGTGGCCTTGGGCAGACTTCGATGTAGCAGGAGTGAGACCAGCATTCTATCCACCATCCAGCCTTGGATTGGCTGCGGCGGCCAAATCTACGTTAAGAGTTCCCACTTACTTTCCAAACTGGGAGAAACCACTGAAGTGTGCTCCCTTACTCTGACCTCCAAAATGGATTCAACCTACAACAGGCACCCCAACCGTTGAGAGACACTAGTAGCAAGATGCCACCGAGACACAGGTTTGGGTTTGTCCCAATTAAAATGTTTTTGGGCAGTTGGCCACCACCGCCATCTCTAAGAACATTTTTGAGGAAGAGGAGTCTACACATAAATAGACATCATCAAAATTGAACCACTCTGGTGGCCATGAAAATGCACCTCAACCAGTTCTTCTGTGAGAAGTGGGATGCAAATGCCTAGTTTCTGACCTCACCACTGCACTGATTGATCCAAGCCAAATACTGGCCTAAGCCTGTGAGGGATACTAGGGCAGGCCCCTGCCTTGAGAGAAGCAGCTTTGGTCTGACCAAAATCTCTATAGAGCTGCCCTGCAGAGTCTCACTCTGCTCCCTCTCACTCCTGCTCCTTCCCTCTCTCTTTCCAGGGCTTCCTCCCTTTGTTTTCTTCACCGACCTTGACTTTTACCATGATAAATTCTCACATACCCAGTCCTGTCCACTTTAATGAGGACTCAGATTCATGCAGCTGTTGTCTTTGGTTGAGATGATTATATATATATTATCTTGATTTTTTTTAGAAAACCCAAAGAGCACTGTCTCAATGATCATCAAATTAATTTTCCTCAAGTCCAGAGGTAGAAAACCCAGTACTGGTATAACCAAGGAGTCACCTATCCTTTTGCTCCAGCATCCTAATTCTGGCTTTCATCCTCAAGGCACCACACGGTACAAAATGGCTGCTAGAGCTCCAGTCGTCCTAGCTGCTCCAGGCAGCAGGAAAAAGTAATGGCAGACAGACCAACACAGTATTTCTTCTAATGATCTAGCTCCCTCTAAAAGCCTTCTTAGAAGTTCCACACAACTTTCCTTTTTGTTTCATTGTCTTCAGCATAATCACGTAAATCACATAAACCTAACAGCAAGGAGGGCTACTAAAATGCCATGAACATTGACATCCAGATTAGCATTGGGTGTTCTATTACTAAAGACAAATGAAAGAATGGATATTTGTGGCAACTCTCAGTCTCCTGTACCCTACTTTTCTCTCCATTTCATGGAGACAGGGAAAAACGTAATGTCTGGATTTCTGAGAGAAAGGGTCCGACCATGTGCTTTATCCATCTTTGTCCAGGGCTGTAGGAGAATGGACCTATGCTCACTTCCTTCTTGAGTTCTTCAAGGGCCTAGGCTCAGGATGTCAGGACACAAATGAAAGTCTTTAATCATCCTGACTAGACCCAAGTACACATTCTACATGTGTTCAAAATTGCAGTATAGCGGTTAAAAACAAATGGACTTGGATGTCAGGAAGAATTAAAACCAAATCCCAGCTCCTTTGTTCACTAACGGTGTGAACTGATGGCCAAGCAATTAAACTTTCTGCCAGTAAATGTTCAAGAAATGTTAGTTAGCTGTTGGTATGGTATTTTTACATGAGGTAAGGACTGAATGCTTAAACAATAGGCAGGGCATAAAAAACTACCCTAAAATCTCTTTGGTTTTTAACTTAACTCATCCTAAACTCTGTGCCTTAGAACACCAAACTTGTCTTAAAAAATTTTTTTTTAAGTTACAAGTACCTTTCCTGACGCCTCTATTTTAAATATTTCCAGTCGTTTTTCTTTTTTTCTCTACAACTCTCTCTTTCTCCATATCTCTCTCTCTGTCTCTCTTTGCGTGTGTGTTTTTTTGTTTCTATGAGCATTTTTTTCCCTGTCTTTTGCTTTTCTTCCTTTTATAGGTTCCCTGATTTCTAGGATGCTTACCAGATCCTCTTTCCAAGCTCCACTAACATTGCCATACATCCTTGGGTTCCAACTGGCACCTGACATCTGGTGCCATAGTGTGGTAGCCCAGACTCACACAGCCCCCATGCCTTCCTGCAGTCTATGAGCAAGTGGTAGCTGGTAACCACCTATTTCCTGCATATGTTTAATCATTTCAGCACTCTGAGACCAGGATACATATTTTCAGCTAATTAATTCAGATATCGTAAACAGTGAATAACGAATTTGAACTTAAGTCTAGATGAGTTAATGAAGAGATTGGAAAATCCCTGTCTAAGCAGCAAAAGCTTCTTGCAAAATCACCCAGGATGATCTTAATAATCTCTAGGCTTGTAGATGGAGTGTTCACTACACTGTATACCGTAAGGCAGTATGATCACTCAAAATACTTCATTTGTTTGGATATCTATGGCTAAAATGATCTTTTAATTTCTTGTCTATAAATAACATATTCTATCTTTCTCTACTGATAAACCCTGCTGACAATCACTTGCCCACTCATCACTTTATCAATTTAAAAGATTTTTTTTAGTTTTTTTCTCTCCTAAAGAAATTATATTGGACATAAATAACACAGGATCCTAGCTTTTGCCTACCTACAAGGTTGAAATGATTTCTCATCCAAAGATAGCTCTCTAGGATCCTGTACTTCTTATCTTTGTGGCCTATGAGAATTGCTTGACTTGGTCATCTTATTCGTCAAGTAGAGTTAACGATTTCTACCTGCTAAGATTGTTGTAAGGATCAGAGACAATGAATTTGAAACACTAAGCCCAGGGTCTCCTATTTAAGGGACACTGAATAAAAGGGGGCAATAGTGGTAATGATGGTGGTAATGAAGATTATAAGGAGATTGTGGAAATGAAGGAGATGAAGGGAATGGAGAAGAATGTATTAATTTTCTATTGCTGTAATAACAAATTGCCACAGACTTGGTGGCCAGAAGTCTGTGGGCTTGGTTGGTTTGCTTGCTTCATGTCTCATGAGGTGAAAGATGTCAGCAGGGCTGTGTTCTTTCGGGAGGCTTTAGGGGAGAATCTGTTTCCTTGCCTTTACAAGCTTCTGGAGACTACCTGCATGCCTTGGCTCTTGGCTTTCTCCCTTCATCTTCAAAGCCAGAAATGGTGCCCTTCTGGGGGGGCTTCAAATGTCTCCTTCCTCTTCTTCTATCTCATCTCTCTGACTTACTATTCTCCCCTCCTCTTACAGTTTTATAGGCCCATGTGATAATATTGGGCGCATCCAATAAGCTCTGTATCTTAAGGTCTATAACTTTAATTCCATCTGCAAAGATCCTTTTGCCATGTGAGCTAACATAATCACAAATTCTAGGGATTAGAGTATGGACATCTTCAGGTGGCCATTGTTCCATGTACATGGAGGGAAAGTGTAATGCTGATCGTTATAGGAATAATTGATAAATTTAGACACTAGCTTCTAAAGAATAGAGCCTTTTTCAGTATTTATAAGGAGATAAAAGCTTACATGATAAAGTCAACTTGGTGTAGTGTAAAGAGCACTCACCTTGGTTCCATCTCTACAGTCCTGTCTCAATCATTAAGCAGTTTTAGATTTCTGGTCGCTTATTTATCAAATAAGAAAGTCAGTTTAATGATATAAACTTTGTTTCCAATTACAAAATACTATCATTCAATTAGAATAAATTTAATAGCCAAGCAAGAATCTCCTGAATCTTGCCATGAATTACATGACAGTATCTCATCAAAACTAAAGAGGAATGTAGGATTGCATCTGTGATTCGTAGCTCATATGGAAAATTGTGATAAGGAAGAAGCCAAGCGTTATTTTTTTAAGGGATCAGAATCTCATTGAAAGGCGAGCATGTGTTGTCAGTTTCTTAGCATCAAATTCTCCTGCTGTGATCCATCCTTCCTTTGAAAGAGCAGGAAAGACAACCAAAGCACGGTACATAGCTAAGCTTGAGCAGACAAGAGCCATTATATACACAAATCTATTACTTCTGCGTACAGGAATGCATCAACATCTGTAAAAATATAAATGCAATTTCCTCTTAGGCAATTCCTGAACATAAAAAATGTCTGGTCTCTCACCGGTGAGACCGAGATGCCGGCAAGTCCCACGCTCTGTCCTCTCAGCCTCCCTCTGCTATCAAGGGAGGCAGCATCCAGGGCCCCAACTATCTTTGTTGCCTCTGACCAGGTAGCCGCTAACAGAATTGTCCAGATGAAAGACGATCATGACAAGACGTTTCAGAGTGAAGAAATCTTATTCTTATGTGTTGGAGAAACTGGAGACACTGTACAGTTTGCAGAATATATTCAGAAAAATGTGCAACTTTATAAGATGTAAAATGGTTATGAACTGTCTCCCACAGCAGCAGCTAATTTCACATGGTGAAACCCGGCTGACTATCTTCAGAGTCGTATCTCGAATCATGTCAACCTCCTCCTGGTTGACTATAATGAGCATGAGGATCCAGCACCCTACTACATGGCCTACCTGGCAGCTTTGGCCAAGGCCTCTTCTGCAGCCCATGGCTTCCTGACTCACAGCAGACTGGACCGATCCTACACACCAACAATCTCTCGTGAGAGGGCATGTAACGTCTTAGGAAACGTCTAGAGGAGCTCCAGAAATGCTTCATTCTGATTCTGAATCTGAATCCTCAATCCAACACCTTCAGTGTTTGAATCATTGACAAAAACAGCATTCGTGACCTGGACAAGTTTTCCTTCCCTAAACAGGGCTCTTAACCTCATGCCCTCCCTCTCACTTGCCAGGGAACTTTTTAAAATGCCATCCTTTATCTTTTTCTACTCTTTTGATGCTCATTCTTGATAGATGGTTAATTCACAATAAAGCTGAATCTGAATGAACTGAAAAAAAGAAAAATGTCCTGTATGGGGGATGGGTATTTAGACTTTGTCCATTCAATAATTTGCCATTTTTCTTCTGGTAGCTTTTCCAAAATTAATGTTTACTGCAGGTAGAATTTTGAATAGGGGTTTACAGTAATAAATGCAGCACAAATATGTTGGTTTATTAATAACAGTACAACTTCTATTTTTCAATCAGCTAAGTGATTCTCAGTGGTGTTTTTAAAATAAGAATATTTAGCATCAACTAACTCGGAGTGACTTCTTCCCATTTATGTGCCCTTTGTTATCATGAGAATTTGACCCATCTTGAAAATCGCCAGACAATAGGAAATAGTCTCATTGATCATCTTAATTAGACCTTTATTCAAGACCTCACCATCATTCACTGATCATCTTCTTTATACTCTACACTGGGCTAAGCCCTGGAAACACAAAGATGACTAGTACAGAGATTTTCATTTCAAGAATCCCAAAGACAAGTAAAAATAAGTAAGTAATGTAAGAGGTAGCTGCCATCGTAATAACATCTACACAATGCAGAGATAGTTCATGAGGAGAGTCAAGGAAATATAAGGGTGTGAGGAAAGCTTCAAAGAAGTAGTTGTATATAAGCAGGTTTTTATTTTGCCAGGTACACAGAATAGAAATAGTCTTTCTAGAATAGTCTTTCACACAAAATTAACAATAAGCACACACAGGACAGAAAGAACATGCACGTGTTTGAAACTTCACTCTTTTTGAAATACCAATGTACATTCATTAATTTCTTTCCTTTTTTTTTTTTTTTGACATTCACAAGAAGTCATGGTCCAGTATAGGCAAATTGCTAGAATTACAAGTTACTTCTACTGATGATAATTCCAAAAAGAGAAAACCAAAGTTTGAAAAATGATAAATAATATGGTAGAGGAGTGGAGATTTTACATTAAAACCTTAGGATATATAAAAGAAAATAAGAAAAAGTCTTGCATATATGTCCAATGCCTTATATGGAGTTAGGAAGAAGCTGTGTAAAGCAAGCCGACAGAGGCAAAGACAGGAGATTAGAAGTGGTTTAAGGAATGAAAGATGGGTGATGGGGAGAGATATACGAACATTCCAGAATCATAAAATCTGAAAAATATTTAGATAATAAATAGATCATAAAATCTGAATACATTTAGACAGAGGACTAGACTCAGGAAAAAAGAATGTCTCAATATGCATATTATTTGCGAAAGAAAAATTGATAAGCATCTCATTAGAGCTGCTAAAGAAAGATTTTTTTTAAATTTTTAAAAAACATTTATTTATTTTTGAGAGGCAGAGCACGAGTGGGAGAAGGACAGAGAGAGGGAGACACAGAATCCAAAACAGGCTCCAGGTTCTGAACTGTCAGCACAGAGCCCGATGTGGGGCTCAAACCCACAAATCTGAGATCTTGACCTGAGCCAAAGTCAGATGCTTAACTGACTGAGCCACCCAGATGCCCCAAGAAAGATTTTTTTAAATCTCTAATCAATAAAAGATGATAAGTGGAACAATTCTCATCATTAATAATTTAAGTTTTATCATTACTACTACTTTTATTTAGCCTTTTGTCTCTATAGCAGCAAATGTGTTAGAAAGGAAAGCTTATATACTACTTTTAAAATTTATTTTTCTTTTGATTTTTATTTTAGAGAGAGAGAGCATGAATGGAGGAAAGGGGCGGAGAGAGAGAGAGAGATGAGAAAGAGAGAGCGAGAGAGAGAGAGAGAGAGAGAGAGAGAATCCTAAGCAGGCTCCACACTGAGTGTGGAGCCGGACGTGGGGCTTGATCCCACTACCCTGGGATCACAACTTAAGCCAAAATCAAAAGTCAGATGCTCAACTGAGGTACCTCCCAGGTGCCCTGATATATTATTTTTATTTATTTTATTTTATTTTTTGTGAAGGATGCTGCAAGTTTGTTCTTTGCTTAAATGAATACAAAAACCTACCTTGGAGCAGATTTTCTTTGTTTTCTCCTCCAACTCTGGAGTGGTCACCTCTTGGCCATGATGATTTGAATAGAGTGTATCAGGATCATTTGTGGCTTAGTGGAGACCACCTCTTCCTTTGAATTTACAACTTGATAATGTGGGAGGGGAATGGGAAAATCTTAATAACACCAAAAGAACATTCCAGAAGAAAAAAATTAAGACCTGGAACACCTATTCTTTGGTGCTTCCATATTACTAGACCTTCCCTCACAGTGGGTTCTCATGGTCTTAACTAAGGTTTGCTGGTAAGAAAGGACATCAAGACCACGAACGTGAAATTCACCAATAGGGTTGGAAAAATACAGCTCAACCTATGTACCTAAAGTTTGGAGAAGAGCTAGTTTTGCCACAGCCTTGGACAAAAGCCCTGTGATATAACAGCCCACTTTGGGAGCAATGATTATATATGAGTGTGTATTTTTTTTAAAAAAAGCTCTAAAGTTAGGAGCTCACGGATTGAGCCCCACTGCAGCCATGCATGTGACTAGCCCGATAAGGTCAGCCCCAGTGAGCGGGACTCATCAAACCAGGTAAGACCAAATTTTCACCAGCCTTAACTCAAGAAATCTAACCAAATCAGAGATTTGGGTGTGTTTTTTTAGGATTGTCATGTAATGGGGAAGTGAAGTAAGATCAGGCAGAGAGGGGAAGTGAAATGTGATACAATCTCAACAAAGGCTGGCCCAAATCCACACAGATCTCTGGAACTGTGGCTGTTGCCCCATGGAGTCAAAGAGACTGGACCTTCACTGGATTTGGGCTCCTTGAGGAAGAGGGCAAGGAGAACTAGGAACAGGGCAAAGAATTGGAGGAAGCCCTCGGGGGATGTGCCTCTCATTGGCCTGGGGCCATCCCACAGAATGACTTAGGTGACAGTCAGCCTCCCATGTCCCCAGAGCTGGAAGAATGAAGCCACCAAAAACAGCTACAAAGACCTGCACCTCATGAGCAGATTACCCAGTCCTCTCTTATCTGGGATACATCAGGAGATAAAATCAATAAATGGGGGCACCTGGGTGGCTCAGTTCGTTAAGCAGCCGACTTTGGCTCAAGTCATGATCTCACAGTCTGAGTTCTAGCCCCACGTCAGGCTCTGTGCTGACAGCTCAGAGCTTGGAGCCTGCTTCAGATTCTGTGTCTCCCTCTCTCTCTCTGCCCCTCCCCTGCTTACACTCCCTCTCAAAATAAGTGAATAAACATTTTTTTTTAAAATTAATAAATGGTATAAGCAGGATAGACACATTTTCTTATTTTATTTCTGACAAATATGTGGGAGTTAGACTATATAAAAAGTAGTGTTCTAGGAGATTACCCACTGATTAGTTGTCCATAGTTCTCATAAGGACTAAAAGTCTAAAGAACTTTCTGTAATTTTAAATGATACCTCTGCAGTCATGAAACATTAACTATAAACCACGATTTATTTTCAGTTCTATTTTATGATTCCTTCTTCTATTCACTGGTCCTATGCCTCCTCTCCACTACCTCTTTTCTTTTTATTCCATGCAAGGCAGCTGCATTTTGCCCCTCCTCTATCTCAGCCCTATCATACGTTTAGGGCTAAAGCGGGCTTGCAATGAAATTTTTCAAATCATTACCCATTTCACCCGCTCTGGTGGCTTCTAGTGCTCTGTCCTTCTTTTTGAAAAAGCTAACAGGTCCGAGCCCTGCACAACGATCGTCTCAAGCGTCAAGCAGAGATTTACACTAAGCCATGTGGTGCTGCCATACAACAAAGCAGGTAGACGTGTGGACGTGCCCGTGAGTGGAAGGGATGTCATATGGGGAGCTCTGATCGAAACTCAATGCCTTGAAGCCCATGGTAAAGTCCTTCCTGAAGTGCCCTTGTCACTAGACCAAGTAGCTTACAGCAAAAATGACTGAGATGATAGAGATTTGAGTAAATCAGCATTGGAAAGTAAGGCTGGGTAAATAAGCATTAGAACCTTATAGCTAAATAGCTCCTTGCATTCCCTTACACTGGAAACCAAGGAACAAATGTATATTCTGTTATATTTCTTAGCATCTATACTCCTCAGAAGCTGCCTTGCTTCTCATAGCATAGTAATAGCTTCCTGCTCAGCTATGAAAACAAATCTCCAATTCAAAACTAAGAACACACTCACTTCATATCCAACTTTTAAACATAAAGCATAATTTTATTCAAGCTTACTTTTATAAACAAAAATATACACAGAAAAGCATTTTGAACTAAATTAATTTATAATGTAAACTCTACAGTATATTAAGCACATTTAATCAACTGAGTTGAATTCATTCTAGGAGGAAATGATACAGTACCTAGCTTTGATAGTCAACATATGTCAGGATATTTTTATGATAGTATTTTCATGAAGCCCAGGTATGAATTACTAATCTATTTGCCTTGGAGGGAAATGGATGAATAGTTGAGAATGTTATACGAGTTGACAGGGCTCTGGTCTAAGCATACTTATCATATAAAGAACAAGATGGAAATAATTCTACATTGGAAGATCTGCTTTGTGTTAGGTAGTTACACGAATTCCTTCTATGCTTTATGTATCAGTCCTTAATTACCGTGCTGGATTCCTGGCAACCTTGCTATTTTGTCTTTTTTATATTATCTAAAATAAGAATTATATGGTAAACTTTTTCATTTTTTAGCATACTACATCAGTGTAATTTAACAACATTAATCCGACCAGTCCTATTTTTCCTACAATGTTCTATCTTTTTACTGATATCTTTCTTTTCACTAATCAAGAATCTTTTCAAGTTTAAAATCCATCTTTTTAAGAGTTAACCAGTTAATGCCATGTTAGTAACACACACACACACACACACACACACACACACACTTCTTTAGGTATTTTTACCCAGAATATTTCATTTCTCTAATTGGATCAATGCTCAGTAACATAAAATCTCTCTACTAACCATGAAAAAAAAGAAACAGATTTAAGAACATTATATCAATTTCAACTAAGTAAAGATATTTATTGCACAGTGTGGTGCCCAACACATAACTTTATTTAGTTATAAGATGAGTATCAAATGGGTAAAATGAATAGTCTCCTTTGAGGGGAAAACTCATAATCTCTCTAAAATTATTTTTTTGGTTTAAAGGATTACAGGAAATGACAGCTTCAAAGAGAAGAGTAACCTAATAAAATCAGTGTTGCCCTTTGACCGAGGCAAGAAGGGCAAGAGTGTTTCAGAGGGCTCAGAATATCACAAACCCATGCACAAAATAAATTTATTAAAGGTCACATGCTCACCACTGTCACTCACAAGCCAACATTCAGAGCAACCCATAACCAGTGCTGTTCAGATGTTTAACAACTAACTCAAGGGGATAGCGGGAACCTGGTTCGCATCATGTGCTGATTTCCAAGGTATAAGTACTCCCACCAGTGACAAGTTTCAGACTCCCAAAGTGATGGCACTGACCACAGAATTGGGAAAGGTGCCATGAATGGACTTTCTCACGCCCATACCAGCTGGTTCCAGCACACCACCGACTACAGCTCTGACCATCCCCTCCTGTGACTAATGCAGCCAGGCTATCTCCATATCGCTTGTCTTCTGTCTACAAAATAAAGATGGCTGTGTCCAATACCATGAAGTTTTCTGTATTTGGTTTCTGAATGGTGCTAGAGACAGACTTTATTTGGGGTGTGGGCAAGATTTAAAAGGTAGAAACTTTAACTTGAGAATAAAATTAAAATAAATATAAAAATAAAAAATAAGATAAAATAAAAATAAAAGTTAGAAACATTTAGACGAAGGAAAGGACAAATTAATTAGCTTGTCAAATCCTTCCTCTCTGATAGCTTGAATGCAATTAACTCTTGCATAAGAAAATGTCATAATTTTAGCAAAAATAGCATAAATTAATACTTTTACAATGTTCTAGTAAAAAAGAAAATATATGGGGTGCCTGGGTGGCTCAGTCGGTTGAGCTTCCAGCTTTGGCTCAGGTCATGATCTTGCAGTTTGTGAGTTCGAGCCCTGCGTCAGGCTCTGTGCTGACAGCTCAGAGCCTGGAGCTGTTTCGGATTCTGTGTCTCCCTCTCTTTCTGCCTCTCCCGTGCTCACACTTTGTCTGTCTCTCTTTCTCAAAAATAAACATTAAATTTTTTTAAATAAATAAAAAAGAACAATGTAATGATTTCGCTCAGAGAAAAAAATAAATCTTGTGCATTGAATTTATAAGAATTTATAAATTCTATATGTTTTCTTGTGATCACTCATCCAAGTCAACAGACCATTTAAGTAAGCAAGCACAAGTATAAATCAGTCATCTTTGATGTTTTGCCAATTTTCAGTTATATTAATAATGTAACTTCACACATACATTTGATTTGTTATATTAAGTCCTGTTTGCCAACATAGAAAGCTAGCATATATTTTACTTAACAGGTTAATAGTTTGATTTATAACTTTAAATATTTGGACATTACTAATTAATTGGCTGTTACTTAGAAAATTGCTTTTCAATACTATCACATCCAATATTATATTTGCTATGCAAAAGGACCATAAGTTAATCCTTTTGGGATGAAATTTTTTTAATTTGTCAAGTATTGTGGAAATATGGATTAGAAATACAGATTTGTTAAAGCAAGTTTTCTTTTCCCCCCACAGTAATTAAGCATGGTTATTGATTATAAGTGGAATCATTTAATCATTTACATACAGAACATTTTGATGTCTGGAAATAGATTCAAGATTTTGAAGACAGTAAGCAGTATTTTTATTTTCTTCAAAGATTTTCTGAAAACCCAACTCTTCTCTTTGGAAAATTTTTTTCCTAAAGACTGTGGATTTCCTTAATTAAACCTAAGTCATGTATAATTGTGCTATAAAATTCGAAACGAATAATTGAACCTCCCTGAGTCTTAACTATCTTATCTGAATAGGGAATTAAGGATAGCACATATATATATATCATACCTACATTGTGATTTTTGGTGTTTTGCAAGACGACATATTGCAGAATCCAGCACCAGCTACACCTTCACTAAATGCTCGTCGCCTTCCCCTCTCTAGTTACTATTTAATTAGATTTCGATCCATGAAAGACAGACTATGCCTCATTCATTTTTAAATCTCTAACTTCAAGCTCAGAGCCTGATACATATCCCAGTATTGGACAATGCCAACACCTTAACCATAAATTTGTTATGTTATTTGTTTAGGTTGTGGAATCTGAGACATCAGCCTACATGTAGGCAGAGTAAGTGCTTACCTAAGTGATATGAAGTGATTTGAAACAATCCAGTTATTTAAAAAATCTCCATTCCACAACATCTCGCATTCTATCATTAGAATTTAATTACTTTTGAGATTTTCTTGTTTAGGTCTTCTTTGAATATACAAATAATCCTAAGAGCTTAAAAACAAATTCATTGTCCATAAGGCTACAGGGGCAGGATCTGAAGCCAGTAGAGAACTAAAGCTGAAGCTAAAAAGAGATTTTTTAAAACATTTTTCAAGAACTAGCTCTAGGTATTTACACTGGATGATTGAACAGTCTATCACACAGAACTTTTGCGGATGGTAACCTTGAAACTTAAAAAAATAGGCATTACCCTTTGGAAGTCTCAGTATTTACCAGCATCTCAAACAAAAGCTATTTTTTGAGCCCTTTATTTTTGTTCCGCGCTGCAGCCACTGTATGCTCTCCCCTCCTTCTGCAGTCGTGAAAAGGGTTCAAGTGAAATAACTCTCCATCATCACTCATCACTCAGTATCATCCCGCATAGAAATGCACATCAAACAGGAAGATAAAAAATATAAGACATAAAATGTCTACCAGGATCTGGAAAATCGCAAAAATTAAGTGAAAGATGATACAACAAATGAAGTAAATGCGAAGTTTCTTTGTCTTGGTGAGGAAGAGGTGGGTGGAGTGGTGAGCAGGCGAGTTGTAGAGCGGGAACGCGATGTCCATTAGACACATATGTTACCTGAAAGGGGCAACATGTCTAAGATCAGTTCATTTAAACTCATATTAAAGTGTCCTAGCTTCTTTGTTTTTTAAGTTATTGTTGATGCTGTTTATCAAGCTATTTAGAGCAAAGTCATTAAACACAGCCCCTGGTTTACTCTGAACAACAAGCAATAAAGTTTTGGCAAGGAACGAGCCTGTTAATGTTGTCTGGAGGGTGTCTTGAAATAGGACCATGCTGAGTCCTCTGAATGGAGCCGCCCTCTGGTATGAAAACATGGCGTCAGCCATCTAGATTGTGACTGTTCTGTACACACAACCATTTGTCTGTTTAGTGTCTGCCCAGGGAACTATTCTCTTTGTTTTGCTTCCCTGTTACAGCCTAATTTAAAGAAATTATTTCATGCCCCCAGGCACAGAAAACTCCCCCCAAAAAGTCCCTCTCTGAGGGTGACCAGGAACAGATATGCAGAACTTGGTGAGATAGTCTGGATTTCCTTGTTGCCTAATAAAAGCAGATAATGTAGAAGGGAGGTTAGGAAATTTTCAAAGGCGTGTTGTAATTACTTAGCATAAAATATTAGATAAAATTACAAGTATTGAGTAAAATCTTTAGGATTCTCAATGCATTTCCATACAATCCTCATTCAGTCCTCACAGCCACCCTGTAATGTATCATGAAATGTTTTATTCTGCAGAGAAGAAAACAGAGATTTGAGGGAATGATTTGTCTAAAGCTACACAACTAATGGAATTCAAGCCTAGCTTCCAACTTCATCAGTCTGTACTCATGATCCCTTATGTGCAAAACCCAAGTAATCCTGTAACTTGGGACCCCTTGGGGACTTTGTTTCCTGGCTTTCTTTGCCATTTTAAAATCAACTTAAAAACCTCTATTTTATTATTCCATTAGTTCATCTTTTCACCTCCCTGTTTTTGTGCCTCGTTATATTTTCCATCTAAAATAGTTGTCACCATGACCAAGGAATTTTCTGTGGAAACTGTAAACTAGTCAACTGAGAAGGGGTGTGCAATTGTAATTGCTGTTTTCACAGTTTATTCTTCAATTTTTTTTATTAATAAATGTATGGAATGAAATAACATGCTTACTTTTGACCCTCTTAATTGCCTGAGGCAGGCAGAAAAGCAAAGGTCCTCTGCATGGCCAGCATGTACAAAGAACAAGTGTGGCCACGCCTGCGTAGGGCAATCCTGGGTATGTGTAATTAGTAATGGTGCTCCCCTCCATCTCAACAGTGTCCTTTTTGAACAGTAAATTGTTCTCTTAGGACCAAACAAAATGAACCACCTTCTACATAGGCAGAGGATAAGAGAAGATATTCCTTCTCCTTTACAAAATCCCTCAAAGAAATTGCCTTTACAGGGTTCTACCTTCTGGTAACACAGGTACCACTCACTGATCTGAAACTGCAGAACTGATATATATGCTCATTTTAATTTGATTAATTATAACCATGAAGGGAGGGGTTGCCCATATTACAGAATGGCATGTTTTCCAAGGTCATTTATATTTGATTTTGGACTACAGCAACCCTTATTTTCACACTGTTTTTATTAGGCAAGGGTATCCAGATTCTATTCCACAAAAATCCAGAATCCAACAGCATGTTAATAGCTATTCTTTGAAAGCTGTTTCATTATTAAGCCTGGGAAACCCCAAGTTAAACAAGTTTTTTTAAATAAATACTTATTAAAGCATTTAATATTCTCACGTGTATTGTGCATCTCTGGAGAAGGTGGAGAGATAGTGTGTATAGAATGCTTACCAACCAAAGAAGAAAGTTTGGAAAGGAGTGGTTTTGATAGTGCTTGGTATATTATAGTAATTAATAAACACTTTCATTGATTTAGTTCTCAATCACATACTAGCTTCGTGATGACGAATAACAACAAAATAGGTTGGGTTGAGTAACAGTGTTTTCAAACAAAGTGGGAAATCTGTCCCGTGAAATCCATGTAGAAAATCTTAGGAAATCCTAGGAAATCTTACCAGGAAGAAAATTCATCTGTAACCACTGCATGAAAAATTCACTGCTTAGCTTTGTATTAAAAAAGATGTTCCTCACTATTCTGCTAATATGAACTGCCAAACATAGGCCAGTAATTGGATGAAAGTGTCAAGAGGTGAAATCCCACTGCCTTACTTTCAAATTCACAAATGAAACAAGATTCAGAACCAATATAATTTATCTGTACATATATGCACTTGTGTGTGTGGGGGGGATGTGTGTGTGTGTGTGTGCACGCGCGCCCATGTGTGACAGCACTCTGTACGTTAGTTTTGTGGCACTTACCACACTTTTGTAATTGCTTGTTGCTCTTTTGTTGTTTCCAACAAGTCTGGAATAGATTAGAACTTTTTAGTCTTGGCATTCCCCCAAAGTTACAACAGTGTGTTCCACAAAAGCACATACATTATGTGGATATGCCAAGAATCTAACAAGCATTTTTAGGGCAAATAAGATCACTAATTCTTGTTGTTTTTTTAAACATAGTACCCTCTATTCTTAAAAATGACATGAATCTTTAATTAGTATACAATTAAGCTCTCCTTCTTATTCGATTCTGTTTTTATTAATTTGGTAAAGAAAATGTGTCTTTCACAAGCATTTATCACACGGGTATATCACTTACCTGAGTCTTTGCTGTTGTGCCTTTGATAGTGCGGTATTTTGATGTGATGCTGAATTTCTTTGGTGTCCCAGAAAATTGTATCTTGTTCCAGATTAAACTTTACAGCCACAAAGCTAAGAGAACTTTGTTAAGATAGACTTTTCAGTTTGTGTTACGTTTTACTTTTCCATAGAGTAATCCAATATATCTTATCCTAAGTGAATTAGAACTCTTCATATTTGTATTTCAGACATATTTTCCATATTCCATTCTTTTTTTGTTTAATGTCTTATTTCTATTTCCATCAGTTATTAAGTTTAACTAGCTAAATTTTAATCTCCTAATTACTACCATACATCATTTTTAGAATGAGGCTAGGCATAAATAGATATACAAACAAACAGAAGAACAGGTAAATATTCTTAAGCATTTTTCTCATTAAAACATTTTCCAACCAATTTGGCAACTACCCATGCTCTCTCTCTCGCCGATATATGATAGCATCTTTTGAAATTGTCTCTAGAAATTATACATTATACAAAAGTATAATAACAAATATAACAAGAAATCTAAATGTGAAACATTCACTCATTTGTGACCATACCAGATAGTTGATCAGAAAAAGAAAAACTATTCTGCCCAGTGTATGTTGAGTTTAGCTTGAAGAGGTTACTGTGAACGTTGACTTTCTGGGTTTTATAATTTTCCTAATTAAGCTTCTGCATACTTAAGATAATAACAATAGTCATGAGAAGAGCATGAGCATTGTTGTGTTTTTTATGTCCCAATTGCATACGTGTATTCTTTAACTTAATCCTCAAAGCAAATCAATGAGACAGACACTAGTATCATCTTTATTTTATATATAAGGAAAATGAGGCTGTGAGACTTTAAGTAACTTTCCCAATGTCGCTCAACTTAAAAGTTATAGGGTCAGGATTTGACTCTGACCCCACGTTCCATAGTGTAATGGTTAGCACTCTGGACTCTGACCCTCTGATCCCAAAGCATATAGTCATAACTCAAACAAGTAATATTTTCATATAGATTCCAGTACATATGGTTATACTTTTTAAATTATCTTTTAAAGAAGGATTTGTTGGGACGCCTGGGTGGCTCAGTCAGTTAAGCGGCCGACTTCGGCTCAGGTCATGATCTCGCGGTCCGTGAGTTCTAGCCCCGCGTCGGGCTCTGTGCTGACAGCTCAGAGCCTGGAGCCTGTTTCAGATTCTGTGTCTCCCTCTCTCTGAGCCTCCCCAGTTCATGCTCTGTCTCTCCCTGTCTCAAAAATAAATAAACGTTAAAAAAAAAAAAGAAGGATTTGTTAGGGGTGCCTGGGTGGCTCAGTCATTTGAGTGTCTGACTCTTAACTTTGGCTCAGGTCATGATCCCAGTGTCGTGGGACCAAGCCCCACCTAAAGCTCCACATCAGGTTCCACACTAAGTGTGGAGCCTGCTTATGATTCTCTTTCTCTCCCTCTGCCCCTCACTAGCTCTCCCCTGCTCATACTTGTGTATGCTCTCTCTCTCTCTGATAGGTAGATGATAGATAGATAGATAGATAGATAGATTTATTAGGTTTAATTTTTACTATCACACAAAAAGGATTCTTGTCTCCTAAAAAATAAATAAAACCACTTAATATCTATAAATTTGAGGGAAATGTTTGTTTTAATCAACAAGACCCTTTCACTAAACAGAGAAACCAAAGTCAAATGTTTTCTTTCCCAATAAAAAAGTAATGAAATTTTAAAAATTATCTTCCCATAAAAGATTAAGAAAAAATAACTCATAAAAATTCTATTAATACATTGTTAAACTGGTCGCTAACAAGATTTTTTTTTTGCATTCAGCTGACAAAAATCGTATTTTTCCATCAAACACTAATGCTAGCTAGGTTTGAATTTCTTTCCTTTGGTGAGGGTATTGAATTAATGTTAGAGCCCTGGGGTTTGGCAGTAGGTAGATTCAATATCATGTTTACACACTAAGCCCTTGAATTTCATTTTGAAAAAGGAGGGGGAGGTACACGGCACTGAGATCTAGAAAACTCCTGCAAATAGAGATAGCCCAGCAAAATCAAATCCATTCATATGAAAACAAAATCCTCTATAATCAAAAGATATTATTTTAAGTTCCCAAAGGTATTATCTTATCAAAGGGTCTCACACCTATGACTTTCTGCTGCGTCTCCAAGTGGACAATACCTGTATGTAAAAAACATGGTTTCCCTACTTATTTCTGCGTTTGGAATATCATGGCTGCCAATCTGTGGCTTCTGCATTTGAAACTTGGGAAGGAAATGACAGAAATAAAATTTGTCAGACCATAAAATTGAACAATTCTTTCATGAAATTCTGATGGAGTATCTAACAGTAACTATGCAGTTACTTTTACTGACTGCTCATTGATGTTTCTTTTGTGGTACTACTGTTTTCAAGAGTGGTGGCAAAGTGATGGTTGGGGGCAGGGGATGGGGAGAATGCCCCTGTTTTTGATCATTTTAACCCACATTTTGCTCTTGAAACTTTCCCACACTTTCTAACTGGGAACATCAAATCTTCACACTCTAAAAGAACTTAGAGTTCACTGTGTCCAGCCCCCTTGTACTTGGGAGGAAACTTTCTACTGACAGTCTGGAGTCAAACAGGAAAGGGCAGAGTCAGGGTTGACTCGAAATCCAATCTTCTTTCACGAGGCTGTCTTTCTCTGATTACTCTGCCTCTTTTTCCATTACTGGTTTCTCTTCATCTTCATATCACCTAACTGAAGCTGGCCAGGATATTCAGTTTCCAAGTCTTTCCTTCGAAGATGATTCGATAGGTTTGGGTGTCTGCATTCATTCACTCCAAACCTATACACTGCATCCCTTTTTGCACCTGTGTCAAACTTGGACTGAGTGCTGTCTGCCAATGTATGGAACCTAGCATATGGAAAACACAAAATATTGTTTTACCCCCCAAACAACATTCCTTCCCACCACCTTTTACTGCTAATTGTACCAGTATTTCCCTAGTCCCTTAAATTCACATTACAGAGATCTCAGAAAGTGATGCTCTTTGAGGAATTACAGCATGAGTTAAGTTTGCAAAGAGTCGCAAGGGTTCAGTCTCCAAAAAGTTATGTTACAGATAATGGTGTTGCAATAAAATTGAAAATGTTTCCCACATACCTCAAAATAATTCCCTAATAAAGTCTTCCCAGATTTTTTCATAATGTCTCTCAGACTCAACCAAAGGGTTGAATTTCTTTTTCCATTCTCACAGTCTTTTCCCTTGCCTTCCCAGACTTTGATGCCTAGCTTATGACAAGTTAGCTATTCTAACTTCCTTTTAGACCAATATCTAACTGGTGAGATAGTCTTAAAACCTCTTTCATTTGATCACTTCTTCATGCAAGAACGCCCCTTGGCTACATTTTGCCCGTCAGATAAAACCTAAATTTTCAACCTTCTAACCTAACAACTGCTCTTTCCTTGCTTTTCCAACCACCTTTCTCATTTATCTCTAAGATGACCTCTCTCAGATAGAAATAATTACCAAGGAAGGACTTCTAGGTGGGAGTTAGCAGAGAAGGTGAAATTAATGACAGAGTGAGGACAACATGTTCTATTAGAAAAAGCATAAGCTTTACAGCCAGATAGAGATGGGTCGGAATGTGTGTGTGTGTGTGTGTTTGTGCACACCCTGTAAAATCAGGATGATAATGTTAGCTGTACAAGGTTGTTCTGAGTATTAATATAAATGTCAGGTACATAGTAGTCACTCAATGTTAATAACAACTATTAGATTAATACAGACATTGAAAACATTTACTTTATACCAGCCACTACATTAAGTACTTTAAATATATTAGCTCGATTAATCCTTAAAACAACTTTCTAAATTAGCATAGGAAATACTGCTCATTGTTGCCTGGTACCCACTCTTCCCTCTTTCACTAAGTAATAATTTTCCCACCCCAAGTATTATCTAGGCACATGGATGCCCAGCTTCAAAAAGATATGTCCCAGCCTCCCTTGCTGCTAGGTCTGGCCAAGTGACTAAATTTCAGCCAATGGGTTATAAGAGGAAGTGATATGAACAACTTCCTGGTCACATCCTTCAAAAGGAAACTCTCTTTTTTTATTTAAATTTTTTAAATGTTTATTTATTTTTGAGACAGAGAGAGACAGAGTGTGAGCATGGGAGGGGCAGAGAGAGGGGGAGACACAGAAACTGGAGCAGGCTTCAGGCTCTCAGCTGTTAGTGCAGAGCCCAATGCAGGGCTCGAACTCACGAACCGTGAGATCATGACCTGAGCTGAAGTCAGATGCTTAACCAACTGAGCCACCCAGGCACCCCATAAGGAAACTCTTTTCTCTCTACTTCCTCTTCTACCACGTCCAGTGGGCTGACCCATGACATAGTTATAGTTGATTAAATGAAGACAACATTCATGTTGATGGTAAAGCAGCAAGAGAGCAGAAACCTGCTTCTCTGGAATGACCTTAGAGCAGAGCTTCTACCCAGCCTAGACTACTTGCTACTTCTAGACTGCTAAATGAGAGAAGGAAACGTTATCATGCTGAAGCCACTGTCTTTTAGGGGGTCTCTTTGTTATAGCAGCTTAGCCCATGACTCATTAATAAAGGTAGGTACTGTTGTGTACCATTATTTTACAAATCGGAAATATGAAACCAATACAAGAAATTTGGGGAAAGAAAAGGGTAAAGCAGAATAAATCTGGGTCTCAAAAGAGCACTCCTGATTCTGTGAGCAGGGAGAATCCTGGGACTTGTCCAAACAGGATGGATAGAGTTCAGCCTGGCTGTTCAGATACGGAGAAGCTGCAGCATGAAGTCAGTACATGGACGGCATGCCGAGGAAGAATTGAGAGCTACCTTTGAGCACAAGCGTTCCTCAGTAAATTGCCCACCAAGTGGATCAACAAGCTTTTAGACATGTTCATATTTAGCTTCCAGGTTATTCTGAGTGTCTGCTGCTGCAGTGGTGCGATTAGGGGAAGGATTTCACATTACTCTATATCTGGTAGCCAAATTCAGTCTTACCTATACTTGGTTTTTGCCAATTTCTCTTAGGTTCCCTTATCTTTCCTCTGCCAATCTGAGCCCATCAGTTCTCCAGATTCACCTTTCTCAACAAGCCTGATTTGCTTGTATTCAATCCACCAGTAGGAGATTTAGTTCTTTGGTTCACACATCAACAAGGACTATAATGGAATTCTAGAAGATTCTCATGCAGAAGTGTCTAATACAAAATGTACTTCATTATGCCCAAGAAAGCCTGCAGGGACTCTGCAGTAACACTGCATCCTTGTATCATCTGGGGCAGTTTTTTGCTCTTCTATGACTCAGTTTCCCTGTTTGTAAAATCAAGCAGGGTATAGATTCACATGGGTCTTTTGTGAAGAATAAATGAATTAAGTAAAAATACTTAAAACAGTGTAAAGCACATGTGAAGCCCTCAATAAGTGTTAGCTACTGCCATGATTTATTTATTGAGCACCTGCTATGTGCCAAAACCTAAAGAAATATGGACATATCCTGTATGGAGTGCATAGTCTAATCAGAAGAGACAGATCTATCCTTGAATGTGTTCAGTAATGTGTCATGAGTATGGGGATTCCATACAGAGCCTGGAGCATTGTGGATGGCAGGGCCAATTTTCTTGTATAAAGCTCATGAAGGATATGATGGAAGACAGGCATTCCTTCCTTCCAAGTGGACATCGCTGTGCATTTGGAGTTTCTCCCCTGACTTATTTGTGCAAGTATATTTATGAGGGCAGTGGTATAGTACATAGAACACTCAAGTCAGAGTTTATAAAACTGGTTTCTACTCCCAATTGTGAAGCATACTAATAACTGACTTGAAAAAGTCACTCTTTGAGTTTCTATTTCTACCAGCAAAATAAAAATAGCAATAACGATCCTGCCTAGTTCACAGTTTTTGTGACATTCAAATGAGGTAAATATAAAAACACTTGCTAAGCTGTAAAGTACTATACCAGTAAAAGATGTTAATTATTATTTTATTTTTAAAGTTCATTATACTTTTCATTCCAAAGAGTGCAAATTCCAGTTGTCTGGTAATGACTGCCCAGAGTGCTGGGTGCAGGTACGAAGCTACATTGGTTCCCTTCTGGGAAGGGTACCCTGATGGATGTCAATGGCCCTATTGGTATGGGCTGGATATGAGGAACACATGTTTTCTCATATTTACAGCGTTGGCTTCATGCAGTATCAAGGTCAAGGCAGATAAATGCTTCTGCATGAACATAACCTAGAAAGGGAGCAGAGTTTCACTGCAGCATTAAGTAACTAAGATTGTATGTGTGTAAAAAATAACTGCTTTCAAGTTATTGTTTGCTAGAAGTCAGCCCAAATTCCCAGGACCTAAGTCAATTTTATTGGTTTGATTGATTGATTGATTGATTTACTTTTAATTTATTGGTTTTAGGAGGCTGAAGCTTTTTCAGAATCTTTCACGATGTAACAAGGTACTGACCACCCTGGAGGCCGGGGGAATGTAAGACATTCTGTCCTCTGGTAGTCTCTAGTTGTGACGTTGTCGTCCCAGTACAGTGGTATCTGCGGAGTAGGACAACCAGGCAGGAATCGGTAACACAAGAATCCAGGCAGCAATCAAGGCTGCAAAAGATACGGCAAATTTATCTCTCCAGAAGGTCAAAAGGAGACAAAGTTATCTCTAGTGGGCAGGAAACAGGAAGTAGTCAGCAGACCCAAGCAGTGAGACTAGGGCCAAGCATGGGGCACCATGGGGACCTTGCATGCAGGAGCCGAAGCCCCAGCCAGAGTGTTGGGATCCTGGAGCCATGACGAGTGCTGTTTTACCACATTGTCTTCTCCACCGGCTGCCCAGGCATGAGCAGGTGCGGGAGAAGAGAGGAGCGTGAATTCTGGGTGACACTGGGAAGAAGTTACCATGACAGGGGTTTGAGAACAGTGTCCACTGGTAAAACCAGATATCTCAGGAGGAGTAGAGAGGAACCTGAGACAATGGATAGAGAGGTTCTAATGGATAATTTGCAGTTCTGAGAGTAGAGGCAGTAACATTATACAGACAACATGTTGCTTGTTTATAAACTATTTCAGGTGAATTACTTTATCTTTTTTTTTTTTTTCTGGTGGACCATGACTAATAGCAAGCCTGCCATGGTAGTTAAGCATGAGTTTTTATCAGTAGAAAGCCCTTGAGGTGCAAGCAATGGTACCTAGAAGCAATGTGAACATATTTACTCACACACTTTGAGACAGGAAAGACACATAAGGATAGAATCCCCTCAGTTACAACAAGGAGCTACAGGAGCTATGTGACCTTCTTCTGCGGAGCTCTTCAGTTATAGTTACAGCCGGTTCACTTGTAGGTGTGGGTTTTTCAGTTGCCTTTCTTGCTCCTAAAATGGTATGTATATAATATGTTCTCTTGAGATAATCTGCATAATATCTGCGCCTTCCATTTTTTCCCCTCCTTCAGAAGACTACCTACCAAGGAAGATAAGACACAGAATTAGAGCAGTAGTGTTTATGTTGATCAGTGAAGCCCCCCCACAAGTGATCTCTTTCTCCATTTTCAAGAGACTCCAGGTGAAAATCAAAACCTACGGATAGATGACTATCTCAGCTTAACACTTCCGCTTGTAGATCGTATCAGAGCAGAAGAAATCAAAAGCCGCAGAAGGAAGCATTCCACAAAATCACATTTCTTTACAGGAAGGTAGCATCAGTCCTTGTAAAATGATCACATATTTATTGAGTGTGCATGGAAACTAAATGGTCGTTTTTATTATGAAAAGTTAAGTATGGAGTCTGGGAACGTTTCCTGATAAGAATGGACATTCTCATTGTCTTACTCCAGGCTGTATCAGTTTCCTGTTACTACAGTAACAAATTGCTACCAATTTAGTAGCGTGAAACAACATAAGTTATTGTTTAACAGTTCTGTAGATGAGAGGTCCAACACAGCTCTCCCTGAGCGAAAATTCATGTGCTGGCGGGGCGGCGTTCCTTTCTGAGGTCACTAGAGGAGAACCCATTTCCTTGCCTTTTCCAGATTCTGAAGGCTCTTGTGGCCCTTTCCTCCATCTTCAAAGCCAGCAACTGCAGGTTTAGTTTGATATGGCATCACTCAGACCTTCTGTTGTCACTTCTTCTCATTCTGCTTTTGTCTTCCCTCCATCTTATGCTTTTAAAGACCCATATTGGGATCGCCCACATAATCCAGGATAATCTCCCTATTTAAATCCAGCCAAATAGCAGCCATAATTCCATCTGCAACTGTAAGTCCCCTATGCCATGTAACCTAACAAATTTACAGCTTCCAGGATCAAGATCTAGACATCTTTGAAGAGGTGGAGAAGTAGACATTACTCTCCTACCACTTGTTCCAAAATAGCAACTAAGAATACCTTCTTTCCCTTTAATTGAGTGTGTCCCTACACAGAGAACCGATTCAGAGTAAAAGAAATGTTAAGATCAATGCCACCTTCTAACCACAGACCTGGTTGTGGAAAAGACTAGAATGCTTAATCCAGGGGCTAGCAAAGGGTCCCAGGTCCCATCAGTATAGATAGGGGGTAGGAAAAACACATAAGAGGCAGCTTAGACCCTGAGAGATTCCTGGGTCTACTTGTTGTTTAAGGGATTGGCAAAACTATCCCCTATGAGTACAAACAGGACTAACACAACTGGACCAGAGAACTGGTCCTATTGGCTCAGGCTTTTCACCTGAGCCACAGGCTTAATGTTTATGGCAGGTTCCTCAGGGCTACCTGAGAGTGGCCAGGGAAGAAAGATGGTCTGCCTCATTCAAAGTCACCTTTGAAATTACCCACTTGAATATTAGTCACATCCTTGCATGTCAAAAACACATTCCTGTCTGAATATATAATTAATATAACATATCCCTCTTGTGGCCTAGTGACTCTGAATATTTTAAGAAACAGACTGGTAGCAGATGAAGAAAATTCTGTTGTAAAATATTTATTTGGAGGGCATAACTCCAAAGAGGAATTGTCCTGTGAACATTTTCAAAACACCTAATGAGTGAAAAATCTTACAATCTGGATAAACGGAAGTAGTCAGACATGTCATTTAGTTTGATAGATATTTCTTACAATCAAAATATAACAAACTATATTCTGAGTCTTAACTTTCACTTAAGTAATTTAACCCACTTATGCTCATTTTGATGATTAATATGTTTAGGTTCAGGTATGTCATATTTTTTAATGCTTTTTAATTCTCATTTATCCTTACTTTCATTTCCTGTATCTTACTATAACTCCGCTCAGGTCATGGTTCACAGGTTTGAGCCCTGTGTCAGGCTCCATGCTGACAGTGTGGAGTCTGCTTGGGATTCTCTTTCCCTCTTTTTCTCTCTGCCCCTCCCCTGCTGGCTCTTTCTGTCTCTCAAAATAAATAAACTTTTTAAAAAAATTAATTTTCTCTAATGAAATAGCATGCACAGCTATAAATGTTGTTATCAACATTTTGATCTGAGAGCCCACATATTAACTATACTTCCCTATTTTGTATTTAGGTACCAGGCTGGAGGTACAACAGAGAACAAGACAAGGTCCTATCCTATGGAACTTTGCTTTAAGGAAGGGATATACAGGTACATTTACTAAATAGGGGGGAGAGTAGACAAAATGTTCCCGCAGTAAATGCTATAGGAACTAAGCAAAGTAATAAAATAGAGTAAAAAGAGGAAGCAGTATTATAAGGCACCCTTAAGGAAGTCTCTGAGCAGATGACTTTTAAAGTGAGAACCAAAGGATGAGGAGAACCAGGAGGAAGAACATTGCATGCCAAAAAGAGAGACGTCTCAGTGTGTTCCAAAGAAAATAAGCCAGAGAGGATAAAATATAGGTGAAAAGTGATATATGATGAGGTTGGAAAGGAAGGCAAGGGCCAGACTGAAAGAGTGGCCATAATCTTTATCGTCTAAGCAAGGACACTTTTTTTAAAATTCAAGTAGAGTTCACGCTTTTTTTTTTTCTATGTAAAGACATGTTTTTGTGAGTGAAAAGGAGGAGCTATTGGTAATGACACTGGGATGAGAGCCATAAACCAGAATTACACTAAGCAACTGGGATGGATGGTCACCCTGTTCACACTAAATAGTTCAGGTCATTCTATGTGTGATAGGAAGACACTGAAGCATTTTAAGTAAAGACCCTTACTTTACTATCAAGTGATGATAGTGACTTTGATTGAAATGGTCACAGCGGAAATGGAAAGAAAAGGAAAGATTTTCAATATGACAAATGAGAGAGGAAAGGCAGAAAGATGAAACCTAGGTTCGTGGTCTGTGCAATGGGATAAATGATGGTGTCATAATTATGGAGACCACCAGGAGAGGAAGACATATGGGTAGGGATGAGATGCAGAGCTCTGCATTGAACATCCTTGATGTGCCCATGGACGTTCAAGCGGAATTACCCATTATTAGTCAGATATCAGGCCTGTAGTTCAGGGGAGAAGCCCACGCTATACACATGGAACTTGGGAAGCATCAACCTTTTCATTCCATTTAAAGCCATGGTACCATCTGAAATCATCTATAGGGAGGACATGGAAAGAAGAAGGGAGAGAGGGGGAGAGTAGAGGGAAAGGAGGGAAGACAAGAGGGCTTACAACCAGGCATCGAGATGTCACAAACTGTAAAGTTTGGTAGAGGTGCACGAGCCATCAAAAGAAACTGAAAAGAATGTTGGGTCAAGAGAGGGCTTGTTTTGTTTGCTGTGGTTTCACGTCTTCGTTTCAGGATGGGGTACTAGGATGCACACACGTGCTGATGAAAATGATACAGCAGAGAGAGCACGAAAGATGACTTAGGAGAGAGGGAAATAAAGGAACATACTTAGGCAAGAAAGAGGGTACAGTTTCAGAGCAAAAGAGATAAAATTCTCTCTATATCTGAGTCAAGTTTGCAAAAGTATCTGTGATTGTCCCAATGCCGGAAGAGAAATGTCAGACCCTTAAGCTGCCTCTTCCTTTAACTGCCAAATCTTTGTTAATATGAAATATGACTGTAAACCTAATATTGCATCACTTAACAGTTTGTGTGTTGGCCTTTAAGGGAGTCTTTTTTTATTTTCGTTCATTTTTATTATTTAGACCCAACCTTAAATTAAATGTTTCAGTTATCATCAATTTTGCATAGATATTGAAGGAAGTGCTTTACATTTATTGCATCATTGAATACTTAATATTAATAAAGCATATATATTCTGTTCTTATCAAAATAATGGAAATGCTGCACAAAAATTAACCCAGTGTTTTTATTTCACTGTTTGGTTCATGCACATGCAACCAGTACCCTCTACCTTCAGCTTACTGATGAGTGAAAAGAACACAGAGGAAAAGAGACTATGGGCTGCCCTATCTTTCCCCTTCCTCTATGTCATTTTCAAACATAAGTCAGCAGAAGGCTAACACAGGGAAGTGAAGTGATAGGCATCTTGCTCTGCTAGGGCTGCCATAACACAGTTCCACAGACTGGGTGACTTAAACCAACAGATAGTTCTGGAGGCAGAATGCTAAGATCAAGACATCATCCGAGACGACTTCTCAGCCCTTTCTCCTTGCCTTGTAGATGGCTGTCTTCTCCGTATGTCTTCATATGGTCCTCTCTCTGTGTGTCTGTGTCTATATTTTCTCTTCTTATGTAGCTATTGAATTAGGGCCCACACTAATGACTTCATGTCATTTATGTACCCTTTAAAGACCCTATCTTCAAATACAGTCACAATCTGTAGTACTTGGGGGTAGGACTTCAACATATCAATTTGGGGGCTACCAATTCAGCCCATAGTAGTAAGAAAGGGTACGATAATGTTTTCTGGGTGTCCTTGCTTCTTAGAATGGCGTCGCCTTCTCTCTGCATCTAGGCAAGTTCTGGTTCTATCAGAAAGTGTGGCTACTTGGGGCTGGAATCCTTTCTACTTACCCACTTACTTGTACTTTCCCTGAGTCTCCCTGAACTCTTCCACACTGTGGGCCCACTGGAGTTCTGTGCTCCTGGAGCATTCAGAAGGCTGGATGGGAATGGTGTGGCAAGAAATAGCAGACACCACGGATGCATTTCTTCTAGTCACATACATGTTCTATTGTCCCTTAAAAAATACAAGTTCAGGGGCGCCTGGGTGGCGCAGTCGGTTAAGCGTCCGACTTCAGCTAGGTCACCATCTCACGGTCCGTGAGTTCGAGCCCCGCGTCAGGCTCTGGGCTGATGGCTCGGAGCCTGGAGCCTGTTTCCGATTCTGTGTCTCCCTCTCTCTCTGCCCCTCCCCCGTTCATGCTGTGTCTCTCTCTGTCCCAAAAATAAATAAAAACGTTGAAAAAAAAATTTTTTAAATAAAAAAAAATACAAGTTCAAATGCAAAACTATTGAGAATTTCAAGATGGCAACAGCAGAACACCAAACCAAGTGCTTCTAAGCACAAGACCCCAAGTAACTGCACAGGTCGTATGCCCACGAAGCTGGCCTTGAAAGCAGATGTGGCCACCCACAGACAGTACTGGTAATGTGGTACAGTGAAGGCTTCTCTGCTTAGCCTCACCCCTGAATTGGCCCAAGACATGGCATGGTTGGAAATCTTTTCTCATCTTTCTTAGGATCGCCACGTGGTTTCCGCAAAAATACCAGACACACCTGATAAAAATGTGTAGACTGAAATACATCCATAAAATATATAGATCAAAAATACACCGTCTACAAACTATGTTAACAGCAGCCCGTATTATAGTTTCTGCATAAAATACTATATATTGCATACTACAAATATATCTTCTATACTTATAAATATTAGACAAAATAAAACAATATGCTGCATGGCACTGAATATAAGTCATGTTATAATAAACGGCTCTTAATCTTTTAAATGGGCATTTTTATATCTCATCTTTATTTCGTCAGTGCCGAAAGCTCATTCAAACTGTCAGCTTCCAAGCTGGACACCTGGGTGCCCTAACCTTTTCCTGCCTAGCCTCCTATTCTGTTTCCGCAATTTCAAAGTCTGTGTCAGCCGCTAACGGTTTGGCAATCCAGCCCCATCTGTGTTGTGGTTACTGAAATTCTTCCCAGTGTCTGGCAATCAATTATTTGATATTCCTGGTTTCTGGTGTTGTTGGAACTCGGCGTCAGCTTTTATGCTTCCAAGAGTATTCAATGAGAGCAGCAGGAAAGGCAAATCAGCGAGTTGCCTTCAGAGCCAATAAATCCACCTGCTATATTGTCATTTAAAAACAAAGAGTCATGGGTTTTCTGGGGTCAAATAAAGCAAGAGCTGTGTACTGCCTTACAATATTGGTTTGGAACACACACACTAGGTATTATTCATGTGGGAGACACTGGCTCAAAAATATAATCAGGAGTATACTCAACCAACCCTACCCTCCACTGCTGTGTATGAGATTCTGCTTTTAGGAGAGAGAATCTCTGTTCTTGTGGGACAAGACACAAACACGTAAAAATGTAACATGTCAGAGGGCGCCTGGGTGGCTCAGTCAGTTAAGCCTCCGATTTTGGCTCAGGTTATGATCTCGTGCTTCGTGGGTTTGAGCCCCACATCAGGCACTTTGTTGTCACCGTGGAGCCGCTTTGGATCTTCTGTCTCCCTCTCTCTGCCCCTCCCCCGCTCGCACCTGTCTCTCTCTCTCTCTCTCTCTCTCAAAAAATAAATAAACATTTAAAAAAAAAAAGAGTGCAGGTATAGCTCTTAAAAAACTAATCAAGGGGGCGCCTGGGTGGCGCAGTCGGTTAAGCGTCCGACTTCAGCTAGGTCACCATCTCACGGTCCGTGAGTTCGAGCCCCGCGTCAGGCTCTGGGCTGATGGCTCGGAGCCCGGAGCCTGTTTCTGATTCTGTGTCTCCCTCTCTCTCTGCCCCTCCCCCGTTCATGCTCTGTCTCTCTCTGTCCCAAAAATAAATAAAAAACGTTGAAAAAAAAATTAAAAAAAAAAAACTAATCAAGTTTGAGGATTGGGGGGCGTGGGAAGCAGGGTGCTATTTTAGGTAGACTCACTATGGCCATCATTCCTGATAGGGTGACATTTGAAAAGACACCAGAAAGAAGCAGCCGCACAGATATCTGGAGGAATGAGTTCAGAAGGAGCAAGAGCAAAGACTCTGAGGCTGGATTGTCATGTGTTTGAGGAATATCAAAGAGACCAGTGTCCCTAGAAGGCAGTAGAAGATGTCTGAGATTTCTTTTAATTGCGAGATGAGAATCCATTGGCTATTTGTAGCAAGGAGTGGTGCGATCTATCTGCTCGGGAGGAACAGACATAGGAATCCAAGGGCTGAGGCAGGGAGGCCACTAGAAGGCAACTGCAATAGTCCAGGAGAAAGATGGCGGCCACTTGCACCAAGGCGGGAGTAGTGGCAACGTGAGGTGTGGTCAGATTTGGGATGAATCTGATACATTTTCTAATGAATTAGAGTTGCGGTATGAGTGAGAGAAAACCGTGAAGGGCGACTGCAAGTTTTTAGCCCCAAGAGCTTAAGAATAGAATCACCAGCTGTAATTTCACACTTTTTCTTCCTTTATCGAGAGAGTACATCGTAATGCAAGTAAGCATTTGATAGGATGATAATGGACAACCTGTAATTTATTCTAATTTAGAAGATAAAATAACATTCCAAAATGTGGGTTTTCTTGACTATTAAATAATAAAGTATACGTAACGTATCTCAGAAATACTAGTTGTAATCCCAGCGTACATTTAGATATTCCTGCATGTCTTTTATTTGGAGACGTAAAGAATAAGTGAGCATTCTGTGTTTCCCAAATGAAAGCTTATTTTAGGCTACTGTCTTTTTGTTTTCCTAAGTTGGTTTTTTTTTTAAGAGAGAGAGAGAGGAAGAAGGAGAGAGACAACACTAAGCAGGCCCCACACCCAGTGCAGAGCCCCACATGGGGTTTCATCCCACCACCGCCAGATCATGACCTGAGCTGCCAAGAGTCAGACACTCAATGGACTGAGCCACCCAGGCATCCCTGGGCTACTGTCTTAACTGGAAACTACTTTGGAGAACATTGAGTATTTCTTTGTAAAGATGCAAAATCAGATACAGTTTATGAATAGAGTGATCAAATAATTCATCATCCAAATGAAGATATGTTTAAGTCTGCTTAACAAAGGCTACTGTCGGAGGGCATTTAAAATTGGTATTATGAAATATTTTTAAACAAAAGAGCACTGAGGAAAAATAACGTCCATTTACTTGCCAGTTAGCTTTGCCAAATATATATGAAGACACACTTTGCAATATTTGCTCCAAATCTTTTATTTGTTTTTAAAAAGTAAAACATTACAGAATGTAGCTAAATTCAACTGTCAACCCTCTCCTAACCCATCACATTTTTCTTTCTCCTCTCCCAGATGTCACCACTATCCAGAATTGGATGCTTCCCATTCCCATGCACATTTTTCTATGTTTTTGCTAAATATGGATTATACATTAAAATACCCTATTGCTACGAATGGCTTAAAATTCTATGTAAATGATGTCACATTATTTGTAGTACTCTGTCTGTTTTGATAATATAACTCTAATTTATCATTTCAGTATCTAAGATGTCATTATATGAATGTATGAAAACTGCATGTGTCTGCACACACGCACGAAAGATGATAGATAGAGAAAGACAGAGAGAGAGAGAGAAACTATTGTTCTGCTGATAGATGTTTAGATTATTTCCTTTTTTTTTTTTTTTTTTTTTTTGCTATTACAAAGAATGTAGCAATGAAAACATCTTCACATTTCTTTCTGTGCCCACATGAGAGTTTTCCTTCAACTGTGGTTCCCAATAGGGCAGGACCACCCTCCAAGAAACAGTTCAGCACTTTGGAGGGGAGATTTTGTTTGTCTCAATAATTGGGTAGCACTTCCGGCTTTCCTGCCGTGAAGCCAAGGGAACACAAAGACTTGTCCTTTAAACAACAGGAGGACATTTCTGGAAATGCGTGTAAACCGATGCTCAAGGAACATAACTACTGTGTAAGTTGAGGAAAGAGTCTCTTTTGTTCCCAACTTCATTAATAGTTGCTTGCCATTTTGAAAAATTACATCTTCAGTAGTAACATAGCATCTGAATGGCCAAAACAACAGTCTGTATTTTTGAAAGTCCCATTCACGTAAGACACGCAGGCATGTGTTACCTCTTTACTTCTTCTGGTTGCGTTGTACCCAAGTATGTACATATTGAAAACATATTCCATTGTATTGCTTTACTTCTCCTTTATATTTCTGTGATGGCCTTATGGTGATTTCTGTTTGTAATCAAAAAGAGGGTTATGTTGGGAGTGCCACAAAATATTTGCTATAAAAAGAGAGTGTTGGATCTGATAGGCGTAGAACGGCTACCATAGTGAACGTGCCACACAGTGACCACCACATGCATCCAAGTTACACCATTTTTCCAAGTTTCCTTCTAGGGGAGTTGTGCCAGTGCATACCCCACCAGCAGTGGTTGAGGATTTTAATTGTTCCGCATACTTTGCCAACTCCTGAATTGTCACTTCTTAAAAATTACTGCCTATCTAATGGGTATGACATAAAATATGATGGCTCTTTAATTTCCATTTCCCTGATACTAGTAAGGCTGAGAATCAATTTCACATGTTTGTGGGCCTCTCGGAGTTCTTCTGAGAATTTCTGGTTCACATCATTCACCCACTTTTCTGCAATTGTTTTTATATATTCCAGACCTAGCCGTTTTCTCATTATATGCTTTACGAATGTCCACCACTCCCTGGAATGTCTTTTCACTTTGATTCCGATGTCTTTTATTCGATGAGGTTTTCATTTTAATGAAAACAGATTCATCAAAATATATATTTTTGCATATGCCTTCTGCATCTTTTTAAAAAATCTTTTTCTATTTCAAGTTTAAATTTCTCCGGAAAGTATTAACATTTTGCCTTTTACATGCATGCCTTTAATTCACTGGAGTTTATTTTTGTGATTCGGATGAGGTAAGAATCTAATTTTTTCCAATGAAATAACTATTTTCCCCAGCATTATGTATTGAATCATTCATCCTTTTCCCTTTTGAAATGCCTCCTCCGTCAAATATGCACAGATCTGTTCCTGAAGCTTCTCTTCCGTTGACTTGTCCAAAAAGTCAGGTCATTTTCTGCTCCAAAAAATATCCCTATCTTAATTAGTTCATCTTTATAACAAGCGTCCGTATTCGGTAGGACAAATTCCCCTGCTATTTCTATTATCCATCTTCAAAACTGTCTAGCTTATTCTTAATCCTTTGTTTTTCCACACAAATTTTAAGGTCAGCTGCTCACATTCCATGAAAAATCTACAGGAATTTTGATTGAAATGGCATGAAATTGATGTATAAATTTGGAGAAAAGTGACATCTTTCCAATATAAGTCATTTCATCTTTGCATTCATACTCTTGTGTTTCAGTCAAGACTGCGTTGATGTTATGGCAGATTCTGTCACTTGCCAACAAACTTCTTTTGCTTCCTTGATAATGAAATACAAGTACTTTTTAGAAATGGCCACCAGCCTCGGGTGTTGAACACACAGTAAGCATTCAATAAACGGCAACTTCTTCCTGTCATCACCCCATGGCCCACGTTTAGTAATCAAAGCAAAGTAAAGCTCTTTGCAGGGGTTGATGAATTATGGCCCACAGGGCAGATCTGCCTCACTTCCTATTTCTGTAAAGAAATGTTTATTGAAACACAGCTATGCTCTTTATTTACAAATTGTTTATATTTTCTTTCACCCTACAGCGGCACAGTTGACTAGTTGCAACAGAGTCTGACTATACAACATCGGAAGCCTACTTCAGAAAGCTTCTGAAGAAAAAGTTTGCCAACTCCTAGCTTAGACACTTTTCTTAGCCAGTTATTTGTTTGGATGGGTCTATCCTATTTTCCCAGATGCTTACTGTTCCATTCTTTTTTGCAATTTAAAGTGTCCATGGGGCCCAGAGTTAGCTGAACGCCTCTGGAAAGATGACTATGAAAAAAGAGCTTGCTGTCACCAACTCCTCCGTCTTTTTGCTGCCTCAAGTGGAGACTGATGCCTGGAGCTTGGAGAGCAGTCTTGCAGTCATGGGGCAACTCTAATGGGGAAAGTGGAGGAAGGCGAACAGGGCCAGCTGTGCCATTTGCAGGAACCAGTACAAAAATAAAAATACAGGACCCCTTGTTTAAAATGCAGGGGGGAAGGTACTATGAAAGGTAATCACAACACAAAGCTTTTTTCCTTTCTTCTGTGGTTTGTCTCTTGACCTGCCAGGGTGCCCTTTATTTGCTATCGAATGGTGTTCTCAGGAAAGAAAAATTAAAATCACAAATTAGCTTGAATTTTCTCATGTTCTTTTATATTTATATATAAAGTCTATAAATTGCAAATATATAAAAATTCTCAGGTTCTTTATATTTATATATTTAAATATCTTTCTATTGGGCAATGCTAGTTTTTAAATGCAGATAAAATAGCCTTTGACTCATGTGCAGAACCCCCAAACTACACAACTTGTATTTCAGAGCTTATACATGCTTATGTATTTCATTCCCACCCAAAGAGCAGAAATGCTGCGCAAGACTAACACAATTGTCTTTTTTCATGTCTCGATTTGTACACATTCTACCAACTCTCTCTACCTTAGACTTACTGATAAGTAAGGACTGAAAGGAAAAGATACAACGGTTGCCTTAACTTTCCCTTCCCTTGTATTTCATCATTTTCAGTATAAACGAAATGGCTAATATAGGGAAGTAACATAAGTAAGAAAGGATATGATAGGGTTAGATTCCCTGGTTATTCATGTTTCTTAGAATGTCATTACTTTCTTTCTATACTTGAAGCAAGTTCTGATTTGAATGGAAAATGTGCCTTTTTCTGGGCTGTCATGTCCCCAACTTAGTCATAGATGTAACATGCCTGCCTACCTAGTACTTCGAGTCTCACTGAACTCCCATACATTGTGGGCCAACCAGAGTCCCGTGTTCATGGGCTCTCACAGAGGCTATATGTAAATGAGGTGGCAAGGAATGGCACACATGTATATTTCACATATCTCCTCTGTTCACACACGTGTCCCATTGTCCTGTCGGACTTCATTCACTAAACACAAGTTCAAAGATGAAATTACCAAGACTTTCAGAACAGCAACGCAGAGCCCTAAACCAAGCACGGAGCCCTACTATGTGTAGGGCTTCGTGTGACTTTACAGATCACATGCCCACAAGCCTGGCCCTGACAAGAGCCGGATGAGCCAGCCCCCGGAGCCTCGCTCATCGCACTCATGGTGGAGCTGCCAAATCGAACTACCTTTGAACATTTTCTCAACTAAACAATGAGTGTCCTTAAGATTGAAGTCCGTTTTTCATTTTCTAACAGCTGAAACCACTGGTCTTTTGTTTCTCCCTGGCATATTGGAATTTTCATTGCTATTGTGGGCTCCTGGGTGGCTCACTCAGTTAAGTCTCCGACTCTTTTGTTTCCGCTCAGGTCATGATCTCAGGGTTGGTAAGGCCGAGGGTGGGGTGGGGGGAGGGGCAGTGCATGGGGCTCTGTGCTGATAATGCAAAGCCTGCTTGGGATTCTCTCTCTGTCTCTCTGTCTCTGTCTCTCTCTGCCCCTCCCCTTCTGTCTCTCTTTCAATAAATAAATAAATAAATAAATAAATAAATAAATAAATAAAACTTTTTAAAACATTAAAAAAAAAGAATTGTTATTGCTATTGTAAAATACAACCTCTTAAATTGTATTTTCTAATTGTCATTGCAGTGGTATCTTAACAAAATTGATTTTTTTTTTTATGCCGGTAGTTCATTCAGAATCTTTGCTGAATTCTCTTGCTAGTTTAAAAAAGATTCCCTTAGGTTCTCCTAGACACTCTTGGGTTTTGATCACAAAACAGAATACATAAATATTGAAAGTGTTGCTTTGTTTTTGTCAAGCTTGATACCTTTTTTTCTGGTCTGGCCACAACCAGCACAATGATGAGCCGAGTTCCTGCTCTCAGTCCTGACTTCAAATGGAATTCTCTGCTCGTGATTGAGTATGCTATTTGCTATAGAATTTTGATGACTTCTCATCAAGTAGGAAGAAATTCACTGCTATCTTTATGTTGCTGAGAGTTTTTATAATGAAAGAAAGCAGTTTCCTCAGATTTTTCTGCACCTATTGAGATAGTCAAATGTTTTGTCGTTTAATATTTAATGCAGAGAACTATATTAAAAATTACTAATTTTAAGCATTCTTTATATTCCAGAACTAAACCCAACTCAATCATGATATATTATAATGTTATCTATACATATTTACATACACACTCATACACGGATATGTATCTATATAAATTTAATATGAACATCTGTTTCATAAATGTTAATAGATTACAATTTACCTTGTAGTTCTTGTCTGGTTTTGTTATTAAAGTTACATTAGCCTCATAAAAGTTGATGGGAAGCTTTCCTTCTTTGCTTATTCTCTTTATTTATTAACTAATGCATATATTTAACAAATATTTATTTAGGAGGTGCTATAAAATACAAGAGTTATCTGTTTCTTAAATGTTTGAGAGAACGTACCTATAAATGACCTGGATCTTGGGTGAGTTTTTTCTTTATTTAGTGTGTTGTTGCATTTTTAACTGCTGACACAATATCTTTACCAGTTTATTTCTTCTTGATTCAATAGTAGTAAGTTATATTTTTCCCAGAAAGTTTCCATTTCACTTAAGTTTTTAAATGTCCTTCATAACTTCATCATATCAATGATTATTTTCATACATTTTAAAGTTTATAAATATATACTCCCACCAGATTATAAACTCTGTCAAGCCAGGCATTAAAACTATTCTTCTGAATATGCCTGGAATCTAATAATGGTAGGTGCTCACGTACTATAATATTGAGTGAGCAAATGAATGAATGAATGAATGAATATCTACTTAAAGAAAACTGTGAGAAACCTTTTTGATCTCCATTTCATACACTGTTGTGGCACACTTGTCTATTGCTATTATTTACTATCTTTTATTACAAATAGAAATTGATGCATCTAATTTTAGTAGCAGATTTAGGAAGATTTTGCTGCATTTAAAGAATACTTCAAATTCATTTTAAGCAACCATTTTATGACGTTGTGTAGCTCTTAATATTTTTAATAACTTAATTCAATACTCTAAAACCAAATTTCGCTGCAACATGTTCAGAAAGTTTTCTTTCTTCCATGAAAATTGAACCTTTCTAACCAAGTAACAGTTGCTAAGGGATTTGGAATGGAGATTAGCATAGATTTGGGTAGCACAAATGATCCTTTGTGCATGGTAAACAGTCTACTTTTCATTTAAAAAATTAATATCCGTGTCTGTGATGCTCACTAAGACTAGTTTGAAAATAAGCTAAATATAATCCTCTTCTCTTTAATTTCCATGAGAGCAACACCACTCCATCTGATTATGTAATGTCAGAAAATTCAAGTTCACTGTCTAAATGCATAGTGCCTCCATGTCCTAATGCTGACAGTCTTAGGCAGTAATTAAACTTCTATCTCTTTAAGGATGTTCTGAAAATACACTCAGGGCAGGCAGTCCAAACAATCTAAATGTAGAAACATTTTAATTTTGTTGCCTCAGAATTTTGGAAATTACTCAGTGTTTGTGTTTTTTTTTAATCTATTGGGTTTTGTTTCTTGTTTCTTGGTTTGTTTGTTTGTTTTTTAAGAGACTCCTACCCTTGCCACCAATTTCCTTCACTTTAGATCCTTGTCACCTTTCCCCAGGGGCGTATCTCCACTATCCTCATTCTAACTGGCTACAAATCTACTGAAAGAAGTCCAAGTCCAGCTGCCGCAGGAGGGAGTTCTACCTAGCTGCTTCCATCTCAGGACTTTCAAAGAAGTCAGCTTTGGGACAAGATAATGTCTGTGCACAGCACATGACTTCTCTCTGGGACAACTTTCTTAGGGTCCATTGTATACCTCTGACTTGTCTTGTGTTCTGGAGATTTCCAAACTCATTACAAACGTTCAAATAAACAATTCAATTTTCCCAAGGAGATCTTTTAAAACTGTTCCTCAAAGACTGCCTTACTATAGCCACAAAGGACAATTAGGTGAAAACTTTATAGCGTCAACCAAGAGATAATACTATTCAAAGGGACAGAAGAGGAAGTGAGAACTCACAGCAAAATCACTAGTCAAGATGAATTGTTAGACAGTGGCTAACGCATCACTTGAATGCATAGATGAATGAAAGGAGTAACTTCAAAAAGTCAAATACTTTATCTTCGAAAACTGTGTGATTAATTACTTCAGGGTTATTTATGGAGCATCCCAGGTATAGCTGGCATTCTAGTAGTTCTTGGGAGGCATGTAAAAATCACACCTCTATGGAGTTTATGATCCATTGAGAGTGATACAAGATCTCCTATAATCATATTGAAAATTATCTGAATTACTTTGAATTCCAAAATTTATCCTTGTATCAGAACATATGCTCCTATATTTTTCACAGTTTCCAGATTTCTAGCCTTCTTCTGGTGTGGAGGTATGGCGGGGGGCAGTGGGCAGAGGTTCATTCCTCTCAAGCAAACCCTAAGCAACTGAAATACAATGAAACCCAGTAACACCTGGAGAGCAGGTGGAAGCCGGACAGACCTTTACATGACATAAGGTAAGGGTTAGACCAGTGATTCTCAAACTTGACTATCCATTGGCAGAGGTGGCTATGTAACTTGGGGTCCAGTACAAAATAAAATGTGATACCCCTTATTCAAACAGGAAATTAAAGTTTTCTTCTTTTTTCCATGTTCTCTTTCTTGACTGTAAATGGTGCTTTTTATTTACTATTTAATAATGTTCCAAATAAAGAACATTTAAAATCTCAAATCATTGGCAATTATATTGGCAATTATATTGTGCAATGCCGGTTGTGAATGCAAATTTAAAAGCATTCAACTCATACACAGAATCACCAAAATTATGTAATTCTTATTTCACGGCTCAACAAACCTATGTATTTTGTTCTTACTACAACAGTGGAAATGTGGCACAAAACTAATCAATTGTCTTTATTTCACTTTTTGATTTATGCACATTCTACTAACATTCTCTATCTTTGGCTTACTGATGAATAAGGAAGGTCCAAAAGTCAAAGGTGTGCCCTATCTTTCCTTTTTCTTTCATGTAAGAGAAAGTCTGAATGGAAATGAAATGACTAATATACAGAAAGGACATAAGTAAGACAGGACAGGATAGGGGTCCTTGGTCATCTGTAGTGCTCAAAAAATCACTGTCTTCTGAGTTTGAAGCAACTTCTGGTTTGAATGGAAAGTGTAGTTTCATTGGGCTGTTCTTCCCCCATTGACTCAGTCATAGTGTAATATGGATAACTTACTCTCACTTTAAGCCCCACTGAACTCCCATGCATGATGGGTCCAATGGAATTCTGTGTTCCACCTCAGAAGCTATACGTGAATGGCGTGCTCCATTGTCCCATCAAACTTCACATCAAAACAGTTTCAAACACAAAGTTATTATAAATTTCAAGATGGTGACAGCAGAGCCTTAAATTTTTTTTTTTAATGTTTATTTATTGTGAGAGAGAGCAAGCAGGGGAGGGTCAGAGAGAGAGAATCCCAAGCAGGCTCTGTCTGACCTGAGCTTGAGCACAGAGTTTGACTCTGGGCTCAAACTCACAAACCATGAAATCATGATCTGAGCTGAAATTAAGAGTTGGACACTTAACCTAATGAGTCACCCAGGTGTCCCGACAGCAGAGCTTTAAACCAAGCATAGGGTCTTTCTGAGCACAGGCCCATGAAGCCAACCGTGCACATTGGACTCATCTGAGGATCTTTAAAAAATACTGACACCTGGGAGTTGCCTTCAGAGGTTACAATTCAATTGATATTTAGTCTGATATTCACCTGAATATCAGAACCATTACAAATCCTCTAAGAAATTCTATGTGTAAGCAAGGTTAAGAATCACTGGGGTTCAAAGGTTTTGGCATTACTGTTCAAGGGGAATGGAAGAAGTAACTAATATTCTAAGAAGTACATACTGGGACCATGAGTTACCACTTTTCACTACAGTATTAGAAGGATTATTTTTATTTTTATTATGAAAACAATCCAGTATACATCGCCATATGGAGAATGCACCTTCTCAGAAGTTTTGCTGCAACGCAAACCGGTTCCTGTTTAGAGGGCATATTGATAGCACTTAATCCAACTCCTAAATGGTAATTAAAGCAGTGCTATTTGTAAAAAAGAAAGAAGAAAGAAAGAAAGAAAGAAAGAAAGAAAGAAAGGGAAAGGAAAGAAAATAGAGGGAGATGAAATGAAAATGAGGAGGAGAGAAGGAGGAGGAGGAGGAGGAGGAGGGGGAGGAGAGAAGAAGGAGAAGGAGGAGAAGAGCAAGAGGAGGAAAAAGAAAAAGGAAAAAGGAAAAAGAAATAGAAAGAAATAGAAATAGAAAAAGAAATAGAGAAAACATAAGGTCCAACATAAGAAAATGGTTAAATAAATTACAGTGTATCCACATTCTTATTTGCCACGCAACCATTAAAAAAAATGATTTTAATCTACACGTGTTACCTAGGGGGAAGAAAAGGTTCATAATATATTGTCAAGAAAAATATTTTCAGAACTATATAACTTATATGAGTTCATTTGTATAAAATATAAGTAGGTAAGTTATTCATATTTATCTCTGTGTGTATGTATAGGTTAAGAAAAAAAATCCGGAAGAATATCAATTAAAGAAATAACAGTGGTTAGCTCTGAGTAATGGAATCTGCGTAACTCTCCACTGTTTGCTTTATACGTGTCTATGAAATTGAACTGCGTTACAGTTACGTGTTAGCAAAGAATGAGAAACAAATATTAATAGCAATACTAAAAGAAAAATCATTAAATTCAGATTCCAAAGACATTGTATGCATTCACACATTTGTTTTGCACCGAGGATGAAAAACAGCACTAAAGCTGTTTATGCTTTAGGCTCTCCATCTGAAAACTGTGGGTGCTGGTTCCTATCTCTTAGAGATAAGTGAAAGTTTATGTATTTCCAGAGACTAAATATGAATTCAGGCTATTATTCTTACAAATATTTAGTGTACATCCTGACTTTAAAACAGTATAATAAAGTATAAAATATTGTAAACATAAAGTATTACGTGCTTCCTGATTTTGCTGTCTGACAAAATCAAAGTCATATCTCTTAGGCCAAGGCGCCATCAAAGACCTTATGATTTACATTGAAAGAAGCAGGGGACTGATATTTTAGGATATTTAACATGGACCAGTCTCCCTCAAGTCCTTGCTATTGTTCCCAAAGATGTCCTTATTCTTTCAGAAAAAGATAAATGGTTGCAATTGTCCCTATTAGGATGGAGGAAAATCCAAAGGAAAGCACTTCCTCACTAATTCCCATCTCCATAGAAACCGCTCAGCAACTCAAGCCTCTTGTCTACAGACATCAGTCCACAGTTCTCTGATATTAGGCAGCCTGAGCCCAGAGCCTGCGTTCTCTCACATTGTGATACCTTGAAGGGTGAGTGGAAAGAACAAAAAGACTTGTGCCAAATTTTTAAAAATCCCACTGCATCAAATTTAAATCCTTCCTGTATTTTTTTTTCAAGTTTCTAAGAAACTATCCCAAACCCAAGTTAAACAGACCCACGCAAAATGTGCCTCTTATCAGAATGCCCTTAATCCTGCATATCCCTTTCTGTTATTTACACTTAAATAGTGTATTGATAAGAATTTCCTCTCTCCCTTAACTTTTTTTTTTTTTTAATATGTATATCCTCAGAAGACTGAGATTAGGCTGTGGGAATTTTTACCTGCTGTGTGAATAAGTCACTTTAATGTGGAAGTGATAGATGAGTAGTATTCAAGTCCCCATGCCCCTTTGTTCCCATTCAGATCATGGGCTGGGGGATGTTATAGTAAATAGCCTAAGGTTGATTGGAAATAATTTAACTCAGTGGCTAATTGGATTTAATAATTACACCAGCGCGTTAAGTGCATTGAAGTCCGTTGACCTGAAAAAGAATGATCAAACTAGAATTCTGGGGTTAGCTGGGATGATAGAAGTTTAGAGCTGGAACTTTAGAGATAATTTAAGTCAGGATTCTAACCTTAGTTTGGGTAAGCCAAGGAATTTAAAAAACAAACCAGCATCAGAGTCCCCAGCCACACCCACTGAGTCAGAATCTACAGGACTGGGGGGGGGGGGGGGGCCTAAAATTCACATTTTTATTGATATGCAAAATTATTTCTATAAGCAGCTAAATTTGGGAACTGCTTTCCTAGTATTACCTGTCATTCTCCCCGCAGCCCATTTTACAGATGATAACATCGGTACACGGAGGTCTGGCTCAGAGATTACAAACTCGGTGCTTTCCAGATCCAGAGGATGAAGCAGAGGGTGGGCCAGAATAACACAACGGAGAGCAGTGAGGACGGTGGCCACTAAGACAGCACGAACTCCAGTCAAGGGCATGGTACTACTCGGCTCTGGTCAAGCGTCATAGAAAATGCAGGCACAAGATCAATGGATTATCCTTTTTTTTTTTTTTTTTTTTTCCAAGAGAAACTGGATATCCACGTTTTTAGGTGGAATTTTCTAATCTTTTCAATGCTGTAGGAAAAACAAAGCAGATGTTTGGACTGAACCACGGCCTGTAGCTACCAGTTTGCCACTCCCTTATAAAAATAAAAAAGTGACTTGTCAAGCATCATGCAACACTAGGAGAGAGTGACGGAGGTTTCTTGGCACTCCAGTCCAAGCTCATTTCCCCTGTCCTATGCTCCTGTTTCTTCAAGTGATAGCAACTTGTGAAAGTCAGAGGGAGGATGACCTTTACATTTCCTCCCAACACGAAATTCTATGATTTTGTCCTAGGCAACAGCTAGAGGGCTTTTTTACAGTGGTTTCACATCCCTCTTTTGAGAGACTCTCTTGGCCTTTAGAAAGGCATAGTTTGCACACTGGTTAAAGTAAAAGCTAATGGCTTGATGAACACATAGGACCAGTCCTCTAATCATGTCCCCAGCTCCTGATCAACAATCAGAAGCTGACGGCTCAGTAGCTTTGTTTTCATTACATCTGTCTTGAAAAATAGGGAGTTATCAAAATTTAGATTAACCACCTTAAAAACGGGCTTCAGGGAATATTCACAACTCTAGGTGAAACGCTTAGACGCAAACACTGAACAGGTTAAACACAGCGACCCTCACTGATGTGCTACGACTTGACATGACCATTGGCTATCAGCTCCTGCCCCACCAGCCCCAGAAGCACCCTCTCCTCCAGCCCCCTACGCTTCCCTGAGTGACAGCAAACCCATAGGCAACAACCCAGTGTTGCAAAGTGCCTGAGTCACAAGGTACTGAGAAGGCTTGCAACGCTAAAATTGTCTTCCTGGAAAGGCACGAAATTCCACACTTCACTTTCTCACACCCCTTGATATTCTATCCCTTAGAAATGCATTTTGGTTAAATGGCTGACCTCTTTTCAAATGAGAAAGCCCCTGGGAGGGCCCTACCCTAGGGTAGGATTTGTTTAGCAGTTGGCTTTAGTTGAGGGCTCCTGAAAAGCCACATGGTTGTGATGCAAAGGAAAGGCAACTCAGGGGTACAGGTCACTTCAGAGGGTCAAAGACTCGTTGAGACATCGGGACTGGGGGAAAAGCAGACAGCAAAAATATCTCCACAATATCGCCACACTTGGTTATGAAGGGAAAGGTAAGAGAAGGACTTGGAAATAAACCCAAAGTGAACTTTATCTTACCTCAAAACTTCACTTGGGGATATCTGGTGAAGGAGTCAGGGAGTCAGGCCTGGCCGGACGCTGTTGTCCTCATGCTGGGGGAAGCTTCAAAGCCCTAAGAAATCTTGTTTTTCTCTCAGTCGTACCTACCACTTTTCCTCCCCTGCCCACCATCGTTTTTTTTCACATCTTGAATTGGTAATTATTTTTTAGTCATTTATGTTGAAATTTTATGACAACTGACCAGGATTTGTTTTCAATTCAAACAAAGACCAGTTATGATTTTTCTATTAAGACCCAAACCAAGCAAAAATCCTTATATTGATTACACAGGGCACATGTCATTCCTTTCTTAATTAGTTAATGATTTTTCCTTAGGAACATCTCTGCATTATTGATATGTACTAGAAGAAAGAAAAGGCTCACCATTTTGATGCTCTAATACCCACAAATGCCGCAATTACACTTGTTAAAAGTAGCTGACTTTAGAGAGCTTCTTCTTGCCTGGAGTAACAGCTGAGCTCAGAATGACTCTTTGGAGCAATGTGCTTCCTGTGCCTGTAAACTTTTCTTGTTTTTTAACTTAAAAACTATGGGTTTGTCAGATATAATAAAAATGAATTCAACAATAATCGTTTCCTTCCTTCCTTCCTTCCTTCCTTGCTTCCCTCCTTCTCTCCTTCCCTCCTTCCTTCCTCTCTTCCTTCCTCCCTCCCTCCCTTTCTATCTTTCTTTCATTTAAAAATAATTTGTTGGGGTGCCTGGGTGGTTCAGTCAGTTGAGCATCTGACTTCAGCTCAGATCATGATCTTACATTTCGTGGGTTTGAGCCCGTGTCAGATTCTGTGTGTGTGTGTGTGTGTGTGTGTGTGTGTGTGTCTCTGTCCCTTCCCTGCTCATGCTCTGTCTCTCTCTCTGTCTCTCTCTCAAAAATAAAAAGACCTTAAAAAAATTTTTTTAAATAATTTGTTGAGGGGTGCATGGGTGGTTCAGTCAGTTGAGTGTCTGACTCTTGATTTTGGCTCCAGTCATGATCCCAGGTTGATGAGGTCAAGCCCCACATTGAGCCCCACACTAAGTGTGGAGACTGCTTAAGATTCCCTCTCTCTCTCTCTCTCTCTCTCTCCCCTCCCTGTCCCTCTCCTCCACTCATGCTCTCTCTCTCTAAAAAAAATAAATAAATAAGGGACTAAAAATAATTTGTTGAATGCCAAAGACGTGCCAGGCATTGCTCTAGCCTCTTGGGATTGCAAAGATGAATTAAACACTATTTCTGTGTTTGAGGAAATTCTCAATATGAACAAGGTCACTTGTTCATTCCAGAATGAAGACATCAACAAATTGCTACATCAGAGGAGAGGAGAGAGTGATGAGCTCACGCTCCACGAAGTAGTCAGGAAAGTGCAGAGAGTGCACGAGAGCCATGCTAAATGATGAGGGGGGGTTGCTAAGTACAAAAGGAAAAGAGCACTTTAAGGGGGAGGAACAGGCTGGCGCAAAGGCAAAGTGGGGGATCAAGGAAATGTGTGCTGGTTCCTCATGACTGGAAATGAGTTGGAAACAGTGGAAAGGTGGATTGAAATAGCAATCATAACCTCAGAATGGGATTGGAGTATTAACTCAGAATGACACGCTAATAAATGTGGACTTAATTCTGGAGAAAATTGGGATTTGTTGTCAAATGTTAAGTGAGACCAAAATTGTATTTTACGTTTTTTTCTAGGTGCTGGGGGTGGAGGAGGGGAGTGTAGATAGACTAAAGGTGATGTTTTCCCACATATCGATTTTAATCCACTAAAGGACCGGAGGGAGACAAAATTTCCTTGTCTTCTCTGTACAGATATGGATTCAGGCTGAAAAAGGTTAAGTTAGATGCCCAAGGCCAAATGATAGACTGAGGATTCAAACCAGATCTCCTGATTCTTGTCCCAGTGAGAATCCATGGCCCCTGCTGGCTTCTTCTCAACGTGGTAACAGTAACCGCTAGTGAAAGGACACTTACAGTTGGCCAGGCACTGATCTCGGCTCATTGCCTTCATTGCCTCTTCTGAATCACAGTGAAATGTGTGAAATCTAAATGACTGTGTATTGTAAATAAGAGACCGAGGTCTGGAGAGATTAAACAAGGACGCAAGGATGCATTAGCTAGTCTTGACGCTGGGACTCAAAACTGGCTCTATCTGAATCAGGACACCGGCTCTTAGCTACTCTGCCGTAGCTCTTCCCAACATTTAAGAAAAAAAACAAAAACACGCCATCAGTCTGCCCTGGAAGAGGCATCCACAGACGTTGGATAAGCGTTGAACGAAAGTTGGAGTCATGAGGCAAATTAGCGGCAGAGCCAGACCTAGAAAGAAACCAGGTCTCTCCACCAACGTTCGTCACACAACCACGCTGGACAGCAATCCACTTCAGACCTAATTTAGACAGACGAAGTTGTCAAACCCACATGGAGAGAGGTTACAGAATGCCTGACGTTGGCTTGAAATCTCCGGCCTCCAAGATAAATTTTTCAAAACCTCATCTCCTTTCCGGTATGCTGCCAGCCCGGGGAGGTGGCTCAGACGGGAGCTGACCCCTCGGATGGCCTAATACTCAGATCTTGAAAAGTTCAGCAGGCATCTCGGAAAACTAGATGAGAGGGAAAGAGGGATTTGTGCTGGTTACAATGAAGAGCCTTAACCAATATTTAATTTTTAATTCACATAAAATGAGCTCAGCAAAACAACAGGCAGTGAAAACACTTCACAAAGCGAGCTCTCACTGCATACCATACTTTGAACATTACTTAAAACACGATTTCTCATGGAAACAATCTAGAAAAATGTGATTACGCCAGAAAGAAAATGAAGGTATATGCTAAGGAGACATTTGTCTTCTAGGAATTTAACTACAAAATAATTAAATTCAATGGAGTGTGTAATTATACAAAAACGAAACTCGATCTCCCTAGAAACTTCCCTCCTACTACCTCAGGGGAACGAGCCAGATCCTGTGTTTTTTCTTGTTCGCATTTTCTGTATTAATCTTGTCGTGATCTGTAGAAAAGAATCCCATTATACATTTCAGATGGGTTTCCCATCTTCTGGAGTCTCACAGAGGAGAAGAGTCTGTTCTGTCATTGCTGCATGTGCTATCAGGTCCCTCCTGGCAAGCAGAAGAGACCGAGGGCGCAGTGGCCCTTGGCTGTGGCCCATCTGTGTGCCCAAGACGGTGACCCTTTGTAGAACAAAAGCCTTTCTCATTACAGGCACCAGGCTGATAAAACTGAGGGTTTTTTTAACTATACCATTCAGATAAATCTCTTCAACATGTTCACAGACTAAACTCTAACTGATACAGAATATGTCTTTTCAAAAGTATATTTTGGGATAACCTCATTTAATTAACATTTAGTGGCTTATTAAAACTGAAAGGAGATAAGACGGGAATGCATTTTTCAGATTCCAGTCGGATTTTTTACCTTTCTGTTAACTATGTGATCCACATACATTTAAATTCTGTTCCATAGTATAACTTTTCCTTCATATTTTCATCAGTACCTTGAGAAAGAGTCTTGCTCAGTATATGGTATCTGAAAATTGATAACAACTTTCCTGAATCCGTTTGCTCTGAGTTAATCACTTAGCAATTACCATTGAGGCCATTTTTTTCCCCAGCTAAGTTTGCCATCATGGGGGAAGTATGTAGCCACCAATAAATAGGCATTTCCCACAAGCTATCCTTCATTACGTGATGGCAGCAGGTTTAAAAAGAAGAGACAGGGCATACCTGGGTGGCTCAGTCCGTAGAGCTTCCTTCTGACTTGGGCTCAGATCATGGTCTCCTGGTTCATGAGTTCGAGCCCCTTATCAGGCTCTCTGCTGTCAGGGCAGAGCCAACTTTGTATCCTCTGTCCCCCTCTCTCTCCGCACCTCCCTCGCTCATGCTCTCTCTCTCTCTCAACAGTAAATATTTACAAAATAATAATAATAAAATATAAAAAATAAAAAAGTAAAAAGAAGAGACAGATCCACCCTTGCTCTTTTCTCTCCCAGTCTCTCTCCTTATTCCTTTTCCATGCCCTTTAAAGGGGCTTTGAGCAAAAAGAACTCTGAGTTACAACCTTAGCAGCAGTAAGTGGAAAATCTCAGCCACCATTATTCTTGCCTGCATACACACGAATTTCTTTTGTCATATTAAGAGACTGGTGATATAGTGGGAGAGGTGTCACAATAACTTGCCACATCTATCTTCGTGGTTCTCTTGATGAAAGCATTATGGCAATTTTGGGATTCTACAGGGTGCTGCTCTTTAACGTCAAGTCCTCACAATTCTTTCCCCTCCTCTCCAGAACTTTCCCCTGCTGTCTCGCACCATTTGCTTTTCAGGACCCTCACTTAGCCATGACGACCCTGAAGCAGAAGTTGTAAGTTCAGAAAAGCATGAAAACCTTCCCATTTCTCTCTTTTCCTAAAACACCCACTATGGAGCAAAGATAGAGTCCCCAGGCTAGCTGCTTCAAGGGCTTATCAGTTCCAGAAGAAACTGATTTTTTTGAAAGTCCTTTGATATATACTTTAAGGTGGGATTTGGGGGTTCTCTGGAGTGAATTTTCATGTGGATGTTATAAACCCAATAGAAACGTTATTGACCTATGCCATTTGTGAATATGCTACTACAGTCAATGCCCAAATCAAATCCCTGCCTTTCTCCAGGAACCCCGTAGAGTTTACAGATTAATTCAATTGCAGAGTTAGGATCTTTACTGTGATCCTCTGCAGGGCAGTAAAAAGAGCAAAGGACTTTAGGGATAGACCTTGGGAGTAGGAACAATAGGTCTTAGGGAAGTTTTGTTTTGTTTTATTTTGTTGAATGACTCCCTCTAACTTTAGTACAGGAAGGTTTCTCAAAACATAAGCAAAGAAGATTCCTTGTTCTGTTTGTGTACAAGCACGTGTATTTAATGATTGCGAGTCAAAATATATCACAAAACCTTAGTCTTTGTGGAAAGGGCTGCATTTGCATCGAAAGAGGATGGCTAAGAGACAGAGACCTGATCCAACTGCATCACAATACTTCATTTTCAGTCTTTCTTCTGAAGCCATGATACCAACCGTCCTCACAAGCTGGGAGTGTGAACTGCTTTCTGAGCTTTCAAGCATGGCTTGTTTTCTTCTGAGGGAGAGGGAGAGGGAGAGAGAGAAATAAGTGAAGTTTCAAGGACACAGTGCCGGTTGCACAGATATTAACCGACTTTTTTCTGACTACAGGATGTCTGTGGGCTCCAAGCAATTTCAATTTCAGTTACCCACTGCGTGTACCCTGCATTACAATGTCTGCATTTACCAGACCCAAACAGAGAATTCCTTATGTGAGTTTACGGTTTTCATACCTATAAATGTATCTATTAACTCTTTTCCATGCATAGGGCTAGAAACAAATTTTTCATGTACAGTTTGACAAAGTGAAACATTAAATTTAACTGATATAAGCTAGATGACCAAAATCAGTCATAAAATAACTTAAAAAATTTTTAAAAATATTTGTTTATTTTTGAGACAGGGAGAGAGAGAGAGACAGAGTAAGGTGGGTGGGGGGAGTTGCAGAAAGAAAAGGAGACACAGAATCTGAAGCAGGCTCCAGGCTCTGGGTTGTCAGCACAGAGCCCGATGTGGGACTCAAACTCACGAATCTTGAGATCATGACCCGTGAGATCATGACCCACAAGTTCATGACCTGAGCTTGAAATTGGATGCTTAACCGACTGAGCCACCCAGAGCCCTAGTCATAATGTAACTAAAATATTTCATTGCCAGACACTCTTCTAAACATAATTTTGTTTCTTAATGTTTTCAGATTCTTAAGCTACTACATTTTCTTTTCTTTTTTTGTAATTATATTTATAAATGGTAAAACTTACAGTCAGAAATTGAGCATCTGATTCATTTCACCTTGAAAAAATCAGTTGTGGATTATCAGTGGGGGGGGGGAGTATATAGCCACCAATATCATATCACATAATATCCATAATATCACACAATACCCATAATATAGCACATGATATTGATGGGAGTTTGGGGTGATGATGGGAATTCAGAGCCAACGGCCAAGAAAAGAATTCTTGAAGATGTCTTTGGTGCAAAAAGGTGATTTCATTAAAGCATGGGGACAGAAAGAGCTGCACTGGGGTTGTGACAGGTAACTGGTCATATACCCTCAGGTTGGGAGGGGTCAGGGATAGAGTAAGTCTCTAAAGCACATTTTGAAAGCAAGGTTTTCAGGACCTTGAGGGGCTAGGTATTGTTAGGAAAACACCATTTATTACTGTTTAGTAAAACCTCAGTGGTGAGACCCTTCAGGTGTATATCAGAGGGCCACAAGCTTGGAGTATGATTACCAGCATATATCTTGGGGGAGTTGAGATCAAGGAAGTTTCCAAAGGAATTTTTAGATGTTAAAGTAGACTTACAGGATAGTGAGGGGTCAGGATAATGTTAAGCCAAGGTTCTCTTTTGCCCTTAGAAAAGTATCATCATCAAGGCGGCTGAGCTCCTAGAGGGAGGTCACTCTGCCTGTTTCAAGGACTTGTCAGTGGGCTATAGGCAGTAAGGGAATTTGATTTTTCATTTGCTTTTGTTTCCCACATCACCAGGGCAAACATTTAAGCCCTCTTACATCTTGATAAGGGTAATATTAGGGCTCCAGGAGTAAAAGTCTACAGGTTTCTGGAGATTAGGTTGTGGATAAGATTGCCTTTTTCTTGCAGTTTACTAAGTTATCCGTAAACTGAAGGAGACTCCTGTCCTGCATGACTGTGATCAACCATTTGCTTTTTTTTCCTTTCCCCCGTTCTTGGGCAGCCAGGAGTGTCCGAGGAATATCACACATATCACACCTGGCGGGGGGGGGGGTGGAGGGGGGAGGCTGCCTTTAGCCTGTACTTGGCCCTCAGCTTGCCCCATGCTCCCTCATCAATATCATACCATATCTGTATCTTTTTTTCTTTTCACCTGTTTGATTTAAACTACTAAGAACAGAAATTTTGTAAGAATGATTTAAGCCTCATGTTTTTGGTTTAACTTTCACATTTTTGTTGACGTTGATTCAACTGAAGGGAGTGAAGAAAGGAAGATATTGATTTTAGGAGCTGAGAGTGTGCCATAATAGTAATGACTTCTGGCTGCCATCACAGTGCAGCTCCTACCGTCCCCCACCAAGCCCCTGGGACGTCCGCCTACTTGTGTCCCTTTCCCTTCACACACATTCTTGCCTTCCCTCTGTAAGCTTTTGCTCATAACAAAGGTCAGAAATAAAACGTCTGCCAAGTCCTGAGCATACTTTATGCTATGTCAGTTAGTTTGTACACACCGTTCTATTTAACTTCCAAAATAATCCTCAGAGGTACAGGTCTCTATTTTACAAAAAAAGAAACTGAGACTCAAAGAGCTGTACTTCCTTGCCTCGGGTCACGGATCAAATAAGTGCCAGAATGGCAAGTTTTAAAAAATGGCGTGAAGCGTTGCAACTGATGTATACAGAATATACGGCAGGAATGCGATGGAGTGGCCTCTGCTACCCTGTGGGAGGAGGGGGTGAGGTGTTAGTTAAGACTTCAGCCAAGAGAGGACTGGAACTGAGCTCTGAAGATGAGGAGAAACCCAGAGTTTTCTGATTCCAAAGTCAAAGCCACTCACACCATACACTTTCATTATCTCCTCTTCCTGTCTGTCTATCCAGAGAGACAAAGTCTGTCCTTCAGCGCCAAGATCAGATTCCACTACCTTCATAGAAACTTGCTGACAACCTTCGTCCTTTGAACTCCTTGAGCAATCATTTATTAGGCAATTTAAATGATGAATAAGAGTATGCGGTCTAATGAGATCCTTTTGTCTTTGAAATGTTTGTTTTATAAATTCTCATGCGTTTGTCCATATTTGGGGCCTATCACATCAAGTATACAGCAAATTGTCTTCATCACACTTTTTACTATTTTTCTTCTAGTGCCTTGGAAATTGCCGCAAAAATCTCAGATGCTTCATAGATCTTTCATATAATTTTAAGATTGTTCTAAGGTTTTAATTAAAACTGACAGTTACTAAGTCCTAACTGTATATCTGACACTACTATTCAAGCATGATAAAAACATTAGAAAATGAAAGGAGAAGAGGTAGTCAATCTAATTATTATGAGTGTTTTTTATTTAAAAAAATTTTTTTAATTTATTTGCACTTTTTTAAGTAAACTCTACCCCCAGCAAGGGGCTTGAATTCACGACCCTGAGATCAGAGTCACGTGCTCTACCAACTGAGCCAGCCAGGGCCCCCAATATTTTGTTTATTGCTTTTAATTTTTTAATTTGAGCATACTTGCCACACAATGTTACATTACTTTCAGGTGTACAACACAGTGATTCAACAAGTTTATACGTTACGCTGTGCTCCCCGCAAATGTAGCCGCCTTCCGTCACCTTACAGCGTTGGTACAATATCGTTGACTATATTCCTTGTGCCATGCCTTTTATTTCCTTGATTTATTCATCCCATAACTGGAAGCCTGTATCTCCTGCTCCCTTTCACTTCTTTTTCTTAACCCCCCACCCCCTTCCCTCTGGCAACCATCAGTTTTTTCTCTGTATTTATAGGTCTGGTTCTGCTTAAATTATAAAATATTTTAAATAAATAAAGTTTTATACAGTAATCCAAATTAAGCAAATATGAAGACCCGCCCCCTCAGTAAAAAATCCTTGCAGAAGTCAATGTGTGGCTTCCTTCCCATCCTTCTCTTCCTTTATAAGAATGGCACCCTACAGCCTTGATCTGTAATCCTTCATTGCTCAGGCATATTTGCCTAAAGGGCAGATTTCTTCTATTAGACACCACTGCCCCTACTGGGGGTCACGGACTGTGACCTATTCGTTTTTATGTCACCAGCAGCCACACAGGACCTGACAGGTACATAGTAGATGCTTAATGTTGAGTGAATAATGAAAGAATGAGGGTGTACATTTATGTTTAATTCCAGAGAGCTGTGGGGCCCCTGGGAAGTCATCTGGAAGAGTCAGAGAAGATTCAATTTAGAATGATGCTTGAATTTAGACATAGAAGATCAGTGGGAGTTGAACAAATAGGTGTGGAGGAGAAGATGTTCTAAAAAGGAAGTCCACATACAAAGGCATAGAAGATGAGAAAGTCAGGTACATTCAGGGAATGTCAAATAGTCAGAGTGGCCCTTAGAGCTCTTCAGGAAAGATTCGCCGCACCCCCACTGAGGCCTTGATTCTTGGACACCACCAATAATAATTTTTCCTTCCCAGAAGTACGGATAAGATTTCAACAGATTGTAGCTTTTGTTCTGAAGCAAGTTATTGCAAGACCTCCATCTCCATTTTCAGAGACAATCTGCTTATCTACTAAATAGAGGAAGCATAGACTGTCTACAGGTGCCCTGCATAAAAGTCCTTCTTGATTTACAAAGTATGCTCTTATTTATGTCTTAGTAAAAAAGAAAAAAAAAAACGAAGTAGCCCAGTTTTTAAAAAGAACAAATTGAAGAGTTTAGAATACCTGATTCCAAGACTTACTGTAAAGTTACAATAATCAAGACCATATAATAATGGCAAAATAAGCAAAGAAACAAAAGATATATAAATTAATGGAAGAGAATGGAATATAAATACAGATCCACATGTATATGGTCAATTGATGTTTTGACAATTTAATGGAGAAAACAGTCATTTCAACAAATGGTGTTGGAATCATTAGATATATACATTAAAAACAAACAAATTGGGGTTCCTGGCTGGCTCAGTTGGTGGAGTGTGTGACTGTTGATCTCAGGGTTGTGAGTTAGAGCCCCATGCCGGGTGTAGAAATTACTTAAAAATAAAATCTTTTTTTTAATTTTTATTTTTATTTAAAAAAATGTTTTTTAATGTTTATTTATTTTTGAGACAGAGAGAGAGCATGAACGGGGGAGGGGCAGAGAGACAGGGAGACACAGAATCGGAAGCAGGCTCCAGGCTCTGAGCTGTCAGCACACGATGCGGGGCTCGAACTCACGGACCGTGAGATCACGACCTAAGCCGAAGTAGGATGCTTAACTGACTGAGCCACCCAGGCACCCCAAAACTAAAATCTTAAAAAAACAAACAAAACAAAAACAAAAAAACTTACCTAACCATATACAAAAATTAATTCAAAATTAATCATAGACCTAACAATTAAACCTAAAACTATATTTCTGGGGAAAGACACAGGAGATTGGGGTTAGATAGAACATGAAAAGCATAACTCATAACATCATGAAAGCAAAAAACTGACAAATTAGACTTCACCAAAATTTATAACTTCTGTTCATCAAAATACAGTGTTAAGAAAATGAAAAGACCCTCAATTCAGAGACTGAGATAAAATATTTGCAACACATATACATAACAAAGGACATGTGCCCAGAATACATAAAGAATTCTCAAAACCTAAAAGAAAAGAAACACAATAAAAATAAATAAATAAGGGGAAAGAATTTGAATGGATGGTTCACTATTGAAAATATGCAAATGGTAACAACAAAATCCATGAAAAATGCTCAACATTATTAATCATTAGGAAAATGCAAATTAAAATGACAATGAGATACTACTAAACACTTACTGGCATGACTAGAGTTGTTTTTAAAACTCTCATTGGGGCGCTTGGGTGGCTCAGTCAGTTGAGCATCCAACTTCGGCCCAGGTCATGATCTCACATCCGTGAGTTCAAGCCCCGCGTCGGGCTCTGTGCTGACAGCTCGGAGCCTGGAGCCTGTTTCAGATTCTGTGTCTCCCTCTCTCTCTGACCCTCCCGCATTCATGCTCTGTCTCTCTCTGTCTCAAAAATAAATAAACGTTTAAAAAAAATTTTTTTAAATAAAAATAAAACTCTTATTATCAGGGTGCCTGGGTGACTTAGTCATTGAAGCATCCCACTACGCTCAGGTCACAATCTTGTGGTTCACTGGTTTGAGCCCCGTGTCCGGCTCTATGCTGACAGTTCAGAGCCTGGAGCCTGCTTCAGATTCTGTGTCTCCCTCTCTCTCTGTCCTTCCCCTGCTCGCTCCCTCCCTCCCTCTCTCTCTCTCTCTCTCAAAAATAAAATTATCAAGTGCTGACAAGGAAACAGAACAATTTCTGGTGAAAACATGAATGGTTATAGTCACTTTGGAAAAGCTTGGGAGTTCCTTATAAAGTGAAATATGCACTTGCCATACAACTCAGCAATCTCATTTCTAGATATTTACCGAAGAGAAATGAAAACATATGTCCACATAAAGATTTACATGCAAATGTTTATATCAGCTTTATTCAGAACCACCAAAAACTGAGAACAATCTAAATACACACGAGTCAGTGAAGGAATAAGCAAATTGTTGTACATCCATACAGTGGAGTACTACTCAGCAACAAAAAGGAGCAGACTACTGGAACACCTGGGTGGCTCAGTTGGTTGAGCGCCTGACTTCGGTTCAGGTCATGATCTCACAATAGGTGGGTTTGAGCCCCGCATCGGGCTCTGTGCTGACAGCTCAGAGCCTGGATCCTGCTTTGGATTCTGTGTCACCCTCTCTCTCTGCCCCTCCCATGCTCATGCTCCATCTCTGTCTCTCAAAAATGAATAAATGTTAAAAATTAAAAAAAAAAAGAGGAGTAGACTACTGATGCATCTAACATGGACAAATCTCAAAAGCGTTATCGAAGTGAAAGAACACAGACACAAAGGCTTTATAATAAATGATTCCATTTATATGACATTTTGGAAGAGGCAATACAGTAGGGACAGAAATCAAATTAGGAGTTGCCAAAAATGGAGGTGGAGTGAGGGAACTCACCAAAAGGACATGAGGGGTGCCTGGGTGGCTCATTCAGTCAAGCATCTGACTTCAGCTCGGGTCATTTTCCCACAGTGAGTTCAAATCCCACATCGGGCTTGCTACTATCAGCACAGAGCCCCCTCTAGATCCTCTATCCCCCCTCTGTCTCTGACCCTCCCCCAAGCCCCCTCTGTCTCTCTCTCTCTTTCTCAAAAAAAAAAAAAATTAAAAAAATAAAGGGTCAGGAAAGAACCTTTCACGGTCATGGAGTTTTCTATATCTTGCTTGTGGTGCTGGTTATACAACTGTATATGTTTGTCAGAACTCATCACACTGTGCATTTGAAGTGTACCGTATGTAAATTGTATCTTACTTACAATATGTGACAGAAACCTGTCTTAGCAATCCAAAATAAGAGGAAAGTAGAGATTAGATTATACTAAGAATACTCAATTGCTGTTCTGAAGAAAATACAAAAGGGACCCAGACTCTTCCCTCATTATAGTCCCTTGGCCATATTGGGTTGACAACCACCTTCTGTTGGTCCCCATCATCTCTGAGCCCAAAACCGCTCAAATGACAACACAGCACTTCAAGCAGTGGGCATGGTTTTACATACCTAAAATCTAAAAGAGCATAATGACAACCAAAAAACTTTGATTCGGCCCCCAGCTATTCTGGATGCCGACTCGGAATTTTGTTCCCACTACCTGGACTTAGGATTGTGACACACACACAATTGTAATTCGGTACATTGGACTGTTACCAGACTAGATCATTACTACTCATGTGTTTCTAACGGGACTGCCTTCTCATTCTGATGATTGTTATTTATTATCTGGGCCACTTGTCTATCCTGTTAACGAAGAAAAAGTGGCATTACCAGCAGTCCGCTTGAAGCCAGGCCAATCAGATCACAACATCACCACATTGTGGAGCATCTTTTGTCCACCAGAAAGGTGTAATCAAAACGTGGAAATCGTTAAACAGTTCTCTTAGGCCACTGCCCCTGTTTGGATGCCTCTGGGATTTAGATTCCAGAATAAGTCATTCTGTACCACGGATCACATCATGAGAGTGAACCAGATTGCCTAAAAAAAGAGTATGTTGAGAAGCCAAAGTAGCTGTCGCAGAACAAAATCCTCAGAAACATCAATAAAGAGAGCTATGAATAATATCAAAAAATGAAATGACCTGAGAGGCAATAAAAGAGCCAGGTAGGATCATAGAAGCCAGGGGAATAGAGATTCAAGGGCTTATTGGTCCACTGTGTCAAAATCCATCAGTAAGGTATGGATTGGAAAATGTCCATTAAATATGGCAATGTGGTGGTCAGGGTGATACATACTGAAACCATATTTTGTTGAGTGATAGAATCGGAAACAGGATGGCTGGAGTTTAAAAAAAAAAGTGTGTCAGGGGGAGATAGGAGATGGTTCTTGCAAGAAACATGCCTAGAAAGGGGAAGAAGAGAGACTTGACTGTAGCTCAAGTGAATGCAGAAAAGAGAGTCTATTTTTAGACTGCCTTCTGTCCTTAATCTCACACTCTCTTCTAGCACTTTACCCCAAGTCTGTCAACTTGCTCAAGTCTTGACCATCTAAAAGTTGTTGGAAAGGCCAAAGAAACATGGATCTAGGTAGACAGACATTCCTCAGAATCACACAACATAGGGAAAAGCTGTCCTGTATGAGCAAGAAGCCACTAGTAAGATTGAGAAGTTCTAGAAGCATATCATTATTGCTACAGTGTGGACACCACCAAGGAAATACCAGTCAATGCCACGCAGCGTCAGCTGAAAGAAAACAGAAGAACCAGTGGAAATATAGGCATCACCCTGCCTCTAACTTAACGAGAACATGTGAGCATCAACCTCAGTGACATCCAGAATCCTACTTGAAGAGAGTCTGGAAGCATATGAAAATCCGAAGTGTATGAAATGAGAAACCATATGTAAAAGGTATGGTTTGCAAATTTACATCTATTACAAGATAATCCTATTTTTGTCAAGACCTAGAACAAGGTAATACGGATAACTGAAGTCTAAAGGTAATAGGGGAAAAATAATTTTATTTTATTTTTTGATGTTTATTTATTTTGAGAGAGAGACAGAGAGAGATGAGTAAGGGAGGGCCGGGAGCAGGGGCGGGGGTGGGGGTGGGGGGAAGAGAGAATCTCAAGCAGGCTCCGTGCTGTCAGCACAGAGTCCGACACAGGGCTCAATCTCCAGAACCAAGAGATCATGACCTGAGCCAAAACCAAGAGTCGGGAGCTTAACCACCTGAGCCACCCAGGTGCCCCTGGGGAAAAATCATTTCAAATAGCACTTAAAATGTCTTCCTTTCTTTGATCCTTTTAGTGGAAATTGTAATTAATAAGTGGCATGGTCAATATTTTGAGTTTCATTTTTGCGTCTGCACGTCTCCTCCCACAGTGCACTAATAAGTAGTAAAAGAGCCAAAGGAAGACAGCTGGCAGGAAGAAAAACAAAATGCTTCGATCTCTCATTTATTGGATAACCAGCCAGTGAAAAGCCGAGCATTGGTGGAATGTATCCATATTACAATGTTTACACCAACAATGAAATATCTAAGAATATGCAAAAAGATGTGCAAAGAATAAAAATTTGTTGAGGTTTTGGGGTAAAACCATTTAAAATAACATTTTAGGGGCGCCTGGGTGGCTCAGTTGGCTGAGCATCCAACTTCGGCTCAGGTCATGATCTCACGGTTCATGGGTTCGAGCCCCACGTCAGGCTCTGTGCTGACTGCTTGCTCAGAGCCTGGAGGCTGCTTCAGAATCTGTGTCTCCTTCTCTTTCTGCCCTTCCCCTGCTCGTGCTCTGTCTCACTCTGTCTCTCAAAAATAAATACATGTAAAATAACATTTTAAATAAACATTTTAAAACATAGGGGAAAAAAGTGACGGTCAAAGGACCATGAAGGGGCATACTAATATGGATCACAGCATTGGATTGAAAATGTTTGCAGTGAAACTAATTTGAGTTCTAGAGCGAAAAGCATAAGCCAAGAGGGACGCAGCCCAGCCCACCTTTGTTCTTCTGTGTGTCTTCGTTGGGCCTTGTGCTAGTTGAACCCTCAGGGTTCTTTCCTTTCGTGAGGCCTGGCTCTCTCTTCTTACACCCAGTGTCCTCCCAGATTCAGCTGCTTTTTCCATCTCTCAGTTGAACCACCAACTACTCTCTTGAGATTCTCCGCCCCCCCAAGACTGGCACATAGTTGCACTCAAATATTTGCTGAACTAATGACTGAGTAGAACAGTCTGTCCAGCCTCACATTTCTTTGCTGTCCCCCAAATTAGACACACTAATCTTTAAGAGATTAGTGCCACTTATCTTTAACAAACAAGAGAAAATAACAAGCTTGCTCTATCATTGTCCCTATTCCCTAATTTCTGAAACTTCATTGGTTAGCCAATACCCAGCAACCCCTCTCAGGTAGAAACTCCTCTTCGTTTTTAAAAAAAGATTTTTTTTTTATCTTTAAGTAATCTCTACACCCAACCTGGAGCTCAAATTCACAACCCCGAGATCAAGACTTGCACGCTCCACTGACTGAGCCAGCCAGGCACCCCAGAAACTCTCTCCTTGATCCTGGATTTGGGGCTAAGCTGCTGAGACTCACTGCCAGCCCAGAGCATAGCAGGGCTGGCGTCAATGTTAAGACTGGCCATGATCACCTGGATAAAGAAGGTATTTTTTTCCCTCATTCCAAAGATTCTTCCCCTGTGCTTCAGACCGCCCCAAACCAAGTGTAGAGGCTCTGTCTCCCTCCTCCCTAGCAGCTGGAGCTGGTACCATTATGGCAGATTATTTTCCAACAATGGCCGCAACAGCACTCCCCGGTCTACCTGCTCTTCTTATGATATGATTCTGACTCTGCTCCAGTGAGTCTATGTTCCCTCCCCCTTGAATCTGTGATGATGGTGGAGGTGAGGCCATGTGCCTTCTGGGGTTAGGTCACAAAAGGCAAGACAGCTCCTGCTGGGGTCTCTTGGATGGCTTGCTCTTAGAAGGTATGCTATGAAATAGCCCAAAGTGGCCACATGAAGAGACCACACGGAGAGGCCAGGTAGGGTGTTCAAGGGGACAGCCCCAAGTCAGGCCACCAAGTGGAGAGTCCTTTCTAGATATGTAAGTGAAGACACCTCCAGATGATTCCAGGCTCTACTCTTTGAGTCATCGAGACTTTGACAAGCCGCTCCCTCTGTGACCTGTGCAAATTCCTTATCCTCACAAGCCACGAACATAATAAGATGGTTGTTTTGTGCCATTCAGCTTTAGGAACATTTATGATGTAGTAACAGCAGAACAATGATTCATCTAAAAGAACTTATTGCATCCCTAATAGGTGTTAAATATGCATTTTCAGGGCCTACCCAGGCCTACTAGTCCTTTCCTATGGAAATCTGAAAGATTCTTTTCCCGATCTTCAGAGGACTTGGCAGCTGCCTCTCCCACTTCTCCTGTAAGACTACTTACCCTCTGTGCTCAGAAAGTCGTTCCCTTGGCCTGGTCCTCTCCATATGATGTGTTGTTTGTCTGCAACACAATAGCTATGTGGTTGCTAAGGCTAGTCCACCCTTCAGTGATTCTGGGATTCTTCACCTATTATTGTAAGTCAATTCTAAGTCAATGTCTAAGCCAAAGCTTTCTGGTTACCACTTGGTTCAGATGGGGAAATTTCCCAGGAGTTTTGATCAGCATGTTGCCTCTGCAACAGATCCCATCTCACTGCCCTTTCTGGCTACATTTGGGGCATAGTTACAACCACATTAGAGCATTATTTTGAGGGGTCATTAGGACACCTGTGTCACCTATAACATTGCCCAGCACGCTATAGGACTCAATGCACAATAACTTTTTGTCCCCTTGCTCTCTTGTTCAAAAGGTCTTAAATTCCCCCATGATGTTCCAGAATATTCTTGTTTCTAATCTGAGAAATATTCTAAGGTCAAAGTCCATTTTCAAAGCCAAAAATGATTGTCATGCTGAGGGATTAGCATTCGATCTGAATTTTTTTTTTAACCTGAGGGGTCTCCAAGCACATTTTCAGGAGCCCACAAGTTTGTCAACATTTTAAGTATCTCATTTTCAGCACTATGATAATTTTATAAATAAAATTATTTTGCAGTGTTCCTGCAAAATTTAGAGAAATTTTCATAAAGTTCCTTTTAATTTCTTCAGTTGATTTTAATTTAATGCTATTTCTCCTTTAGAGGTCCAGAGGTCTGTGGACCTGTTCCCATGGCCCTTAAGGAAGTGTTTTGTTGTTCGGTTGTTGTAAACTGGACCATGTCTATTTAAATACAATTTTTAAACAATGGTTTCAAATCTGTGGTCATTGACTCTTGAAGGGGCCAAGTCAGGGGAGTTCCTGAATCTATATAGTTTCATCATATTTTTAGACTGAATAAACAATATATTGCACACAGCTTTTCTGTTATTCCTCAAGTGCATTTAGATACTATTATAATTATCAATTTAAAGTGCTATTGGGGGTACCTTAGCTCATTCAGTTAAGCCTCCGATTCTTGATTTCTGCTCAGGTCATGCTCTCAAAGTTTGTGAGATTGAGCCCCATGTCAGGCTCTGCACTGACAGCACAGAGCCTCCTTGGGATTCTCTCTCTCCCTCTCTCTGCCTCTTCCTCCCCTCAAAATAAATAAATAAATAAAAGCATTAAAGTGCTACTGAAAAGTCTTTCATATTCGTTTTGGCAAAATTTATTTTTTCAATCAATAGCTAATGGAATTTGATAACTATGATAGAGGAATACAGAAACTATTTTCCACGTTTGAAAAGGGTCCTTCTGCTCAAAAAAGGTCAAGCGTCATTTCCTACTCGTCTACTCGTTCTGTTGAAGATGATGAATTCAGGCGACCACCCTAGGGAACCAAAGGAGATTTCAGAATTACAGCTTCTAATAAGAAGATTACTTAACCATACGTAATATTCATAATATTCAACAAGGGAAAACAAGAATTATTTCATAACATAGGCCACATTATAATACAGAGATCCAACCAGGGTGTGTGTGTGTGTGTGTGTGCTCGTGTGAAACACAGGGCTGTGTTTTCGTACAGATCTCTGATGTAACAACACATGACAAGATGGCAAAATGGCTGGCAAATTTAGCCTATAAATACCTCACCTCACCCAACACAGAATTGATTAAGATATTCTTCACAGGAAATATTCATTTCAAAAGTAAAAAAAAGGATTACTGTTCAAATAAGCCCTTGTTTCAGATAGCTTTTATTTTCCCACACTTACATGACAAAGAATAATTTAGCTAATCTTTTCCTATGGTATTTCTGGCTTATTTCTTAAACAGAAGGATTCCTGTTTTGAGAAAATTCATAAATGTCCACTTTTCTTTCAAAAACCTGGGTGACCTCTAATATTATTTCAATTTTACAGGGGGTGGAGGGAGGAGTGGCCAATGGGAATCACGTAAAAGTTATTGGTTTGCTGCCATTATAATGAAAACCATGTGTACAGGGAAATTTACAGCCATAAATCTCTCAGTGCACATAACTTCTAATTAAAACCTCATAACAATCTTTTTCAAATAATGAACACAACTTTGAGATCGAGTTTAATTTCATTATTTCAGAAATGGACGTGAGAACCGTGTGTCTGGGAATGTGTTGCTCCGATACTATGACGAGGATACCAGAAGAGAACATCATAGCCCCCATATCACAAAAAAATGCAGGAGGCAGGAGGTTGTTGGCTTTGAAAACCAGCATTTACTGCACAGAACTAACATCCAGTGGGTTTCAGATATACTATCTGGTTAGAAATTTAGATAACCAGTCTCTCCAGGAAGAGAGACAGAATTACTCTAGACAGAATTCATATTAAATTGCATTAAAATTATCTAAGCTTTGCTGAAAACACACCTCACAGTATATGCTGTTATGTGGGTCCAGGAGAAGAAGTGCGTGTACTGATGAAACCGTGATCCCATTCTTTGAATCTCAACAGCCAGACTGCCTCTTGGCAACTCTTTCTGGCCAGTCCAAATAGTGCTAAACAAATTCCATGGAGGACAAGTGTCTTTCCAGAGGGAGACAGATTGTATAAAAGGCGTACAATAAAGTCTCAACGATTCCAGGTTACACCAAATTTCAAAAACATTCCATGAACAATGAAGAAAATATCTCCTTTCAGTTAGAATCCTAACGAGAAAACAGTAATTTGGTCCTTAAAATGGTATGTTTACTGCCTTTCTTATGGACGATTGTTTCTGATCTCAGTTGGACAATATTGATCATGGTAATAAACATGTTTATTCTATTGGTTTAAAGGGAGCACTTATTCTGCCCTAAGGAGCCCTCTTTTAACTCCTTTTCCTTCTCCTGAAAGTCATGGTTAATCAACAAGTGTAAATCGCTGTTAAAATACAGTAAATCTAAAGGGTGTATTACTTGCCTTTTAACATCAAGTTAACTCATCAACTATGAATATACTCTAATGGTAGTTGATAGAAATTATAAATGATACTTTTACTGAAGCAAAAGAACATTTAACCACAGGTAATACAGGTGATAAACTTCTAGCACCAGCTCAGCAAAACTATATGCAACTGCCTCTATGCCAATGCAAACAGAATTTTATTGAGTGCACCTGATTTTCAGCCCCTTTCAGTATTCCCTTTTAATAGCTTAATAAGGACCAGTTATAGCCTAGCTAGCTCCTGCACATGTGCTTAAAATTCAGAAAGCTCCATCGGACAAGCTTATCAACGTATAGAAACTCATCAAAAGCAGCGTAACATGGATTTAATGTTTGAAGAAAAAGAAAAAACTATTTTTAAATTAACCTGGCCCTTTGTTGTAAATTATTTTCACAATCTGCTTAGAACATCTAAGGCCCGGCCTATCAAAGGGTTCCCAAGACCCTTAATTCAGGCCCAGCCTTTCTGTGAAAGAGCTCAAGCTGCTGGCTGCAACAAGGACTCCGGGATTACAACTGAAGGAGGGTACCTAAGAGTGATCATTCTTCGCAAACATCTGCAGCCATTGAGAGGCGACCTGCTCTGAGGGCCGGGGAGCAGGCCATTATGGTCTGGCCTTCTCTGTCCTCTCTCAGCTGCAGGCACACACGAGTGCCAGGTGCAGAAGCCTCGCTCAAGAGGAGACTATAGACTGGGGTAATGGTCACGGCGATTATGAACTGATAATTATTCCCTCCCTATTTCCTTGTTTCAACCAACCGGTTGCTCCGCTGACTGTTTTCTCTTTATTGCCGAAAATGGTATCCTATGGCTAGGGGCTGATTATATCTTTCTTTCTGGCAAGACGTTCATTTCGAGATTATGTAGCATGTAGTTTGTTAGATTGTACCTATTAGCCACAAATCTTAACAGGGGAAAGTTGCAGGATTAATGCAAAATATTATACCCTTTTTATTTTTCAACTATAACTCCGTATGTGGTCCACCTGATTTTTTTTTTTTTTGTCCGTATGGGTTGAGCATGCTCTCAGTTCATCTTTGTAACGCTTGCTTCATTTTCACTGAAACAGACCGAAGAAGCTGTATTTCATTTCTGCACACCTACTAAAGCACACCACTATGCTTGCCTTCACAAATGTGGCACAACTTTTATACGACACGATAAAATAAGCATTTTTATAGTCGTGTCCTCTATGGCCAAACACTAATTAAAAACAGGATGGAGCTTTTATTTCCCCCATTAGAGATATGAGAGCCAAAGTGTGTCAGTAGAACAATGGTTTCCATTGCTACGCAGCGTCGTTATTAAAGGCTGTCTGAATACAAGAGTTTCAAATGAATGTTGTACAAGTAACAGGGGCTACCCAGTGATGTTACCTTAAGAGACTATCTGCCAAAATTGAGTACCGTAAAAGAAAGAAATTTGGAATTCAATGCTTAAACACTAAATAATTGAAACAGTTGTAAAATGGCACAGGGCTCTCACACAAGTGAACATATTCTTTCATCCGGAATCTCCAACTTACCAGTTTGCCAAGTTTTCATTAGTAGAAGAACATTTCAATCTTACAGATAATTGCAACCAACATCAGTGACAAAGTGATTTTTAACCAACATCAGTTAAAAAGTGATTTAACATTTCTGGAAATTTTGAAGCGTATGAGGGGAGAAATTCGTTTTTCATCATTTCGTTCTTTTCCCCAAAGGGTGAAGAAAAAACACCTAGTTGGGAATATTAAAATCATGAAATAGTCAAGCATATTTTCTAGATCTAAAATAACTCTGCTACTTTATGAATATTAACTATATCATGTAGAAATCGGTTTGTTCACCAAATTATTATATTTATATTAAATTTTAAAATAAATCTTATCAGGCAGTTTAAAAGTTACTACTTGAATTTCTTTCTAAAACTATAAGTAAAAGGGGTGCCTGGGTGGCTCAGTCGGTTGAGCGTCCGACTTCGGCTCAGGTCATGATCTCAGGGTCTGTGAGTTTGAGCTCTGTGTTCGGCTCTGTGCTGACAGCTCAGAGCCTGGAGCCTGCTTCGGATTCTGTGTCTCCCTCTCTCTCTCTCTCTCTCTGTCAAAAATAAATAGACATTAAAAAAATTTTTTTTAAATAAGTAGGAGCTCATATTGTTGAGCTTCATGGAATCCAACACCTCTTTCTTAACCTTTTCTAGAATATGAGAAGCAGACCAAGACTCTAAAGAAAAAGAATATTTTTAAATGTACTCTACTGTGTCAAATGAATTCAGAAAGCACTTTAAAAAAAATGGATTTGAGAAGAAAAGAGAAATACAAATTTCATTGACTATTCTGCTCTATGAAATATTATCTACTATCCTCTGTTAGGATTGTATATTCCATATGACATTATTTTCTCTCTCTCTCTCTTGCAGTGTGGAAATGTTTCCATATGTTAGAAGTTGGTCTCACCATTTCGCTGAGGGAAATAAATAAAACAAACAGAATTTTGTGGCCAACTTGAACATAAACACCAAATAACAAGCATCAGGTACACATCCAGCCCTCACAGTCCCTCAGAGTTAGCTGTCCCGGCTCTTCAATAGCCTGGACTCTGTCTTGGCTAAGACTGGCTTGTGAATTTTCCATTCAACACCAGATTGTTAGGGATTCCACTAGGATTTCTATGTGAGTCTATTATTATTGAGTCTAAGATGTATATATTGTGAGTGTCTAATGCACATACTGTATTAACTCTGATTCAGATATGTAGGTGGTTTCACACACCTCTTAATCTAAGGTAGAGAGTGATTAAAAAAAATTTTTTTAATGTTTGTTTATTTGTTGAGAGACAGAGACAGAGTGTGAGCAGGGGAGGGGCAGAGAGAGAGGGAGACACAGAATCCGAAGTAGGTTCCAGGCTCTGAGCCGTCAGCCTAGAGCCCGACACGGGCTAGAACTCACAGACTGAGAGATTATCACCTGAGCCTAAGTCAGATGCTTAACCGACTGAGCCACCCAGGCACCCCCGTAGAGAGTGATTTAAAAATTGACCAAAGACACTTTTTCTTTTTCAAATTAAAAACGTGTAATGCGGGGCGCCTGGGTGGCCCAGTCGGTTAAGCGGCCGACTTCAGCTCAGGTCACCATCTCGCGGTCTGTGAGTTCGAGCCCCGTGTCGGGCTCTGGGCTGACAGCTCAGAGCCTGGAGCCTGTTTCAGATTCTGTGTCTCCCTCTCTCTGACCCTCCCCTGTTCATGCTCTGTCTCTCCCTCTCTCAAAAGTAAATAAAAACGTTAAAAAAAAATTAAAAAAAAAAACGTAGAATGCTTTTAATGTATGAAAACACAGTATGAAAATACTGTGTAGGTCACTAGGCCAGGAGTAGCAAGTTCCTGTTTAATATTTGCTCTTATTCTTCTGCCCAGGTCATTTTCAGCAAACAAAGCAATATGGTTTTTAAATTCTGATTTCTACAAGAATATAGGATTGCCATATTTCTGGGTGTAGATCCAAGATCGCCACGTCTGTAAGTGCACTGAATTCTTGCAGCTTCTTTTTACACAGCAACGTGAATGTCACCTTTAGGCCAAAGTGCTTCGGCTCTGGCACCTTAGACCTCTGCTCTGGTGCCGATATTCATTGCATGTAATGTTGACTAACCTGAAACCATTGATTATTTTATGAAAGTGGCTTCCTCATGTACGCCTTTGGGACGTTTTTTCCCCTCACTTTTTTGTTTTACCCCCTTATTGTCTCATTGCGAACCAATCCGGAGATAATATCGTTGAACGTATTCACTTTGTGGAGAGTTGTGTAAACAGCACGAAGCCGCCCAAGTGCGCCAAGTGCTTGGCATGCTCTTCTGTCGGTGTACAAACTGCAGCACACCAGGCCGGCCGGATCTTACACGCAGCATCATCTACTGCGAGCAAATTTGGCTCCTTTGACTGCCCATAGCCCCACTACGTCATAACCGGACAATTACCCTTAACTACTTTTTGAAAGTAGTATATGCCATCTGTCACATTATGGGGCATGATTTTTTTTTTTTTAATGTTTATTTATCTTAGAGAGAGAGAGCAGGGGAGGGAAACACAGAACTTGAAGCAGGCTCCTGGCTCCGTGCATTTAGCACAGAGTCCGGCCGTGAGGCTCGAACTCACAACCGGTGAGATCATGACCTGAGGCGAAATCAGATGCTTAACCCAGGCGCCCCAAGGAGCATGATTTTTGCTTCTTGTTATCTTCAGAGGGATACCAGAAATGCGGGATGCTAAGCACTGTGAAACATGGAAAAACCTCAGAGGGAAGCTCTATTTTCACTTGTTTGTTAGGAATGTGTTCACTGGGTAAGAATGCTTGTAATCTGGAGAGAATTCTCAGAACTTTCTGGTAAAATTCCATATATATATATATATATATATATATATATATATATATATATAGGAGTTAAAGAGATTCAGTTATAGGCATCCAGCATGGTTCAAAAACAAACACTGTGGCTGTGGATTTGATCTGGGTAGTCTTTAAAGAGACAGTGTTAAGTGGGTAAGTCTTTAACCTCTCTTAACCTCTTCGCTATGTGTGAGTTGCAATTTTCTTAGTCCCAATGATGTCACAGTGTATTTTCACTCTAAACTTTCAAACCCAGATGCATAATTTTCAAATCTACATTACCTTCTCTCCGCCCTAGAAGTACCCATACCGTGCCTCATTTATGAAAAACAAATAATTATTTTGCTTACTTTTTTGTGTTAACTTGATGTCCTGGGTTTCTACATGTTCTCTGGTAATTTAGTGAGTTCTCCAGATTCCCGAGATTTTCACTTTTCTGAAAAAGGATCCATTTATAAGGTACTGATTTTATAAGAATTTCAGTTTTATCTTACAGTTTTTAGTGACCAACATTAGAATAAGCTTACAACCTGAGATTCCTGTGGTGTAGACAATGACACTACTGCCTGTCCAGCACTCAACTTCTTCTGGAACTACTTCTTCCTCAACTCCAACAATGTGGGTCCAAGAAACAGGGTGGTGACTTTATAGGCCTCTGTCACCCACCCCTCAAACACAGGGCCACCGTTGATGGGTCCAGAAGTGGGCACCTGACTCAAAATGACCAGTCAGATCCCTTCCCTGGGCCTCCTGAACTGAACCCAATGTAGGGAGTTGGCCTTTCTCTGGTGGTGGAAACTACATGATGTGAAACTCAGTGGCTTTTAATGATCATGTTCTCTGCCCCATGAGGAGGAGGTGGAGGAGATGAAACTTACCAGTAGAGAAATTAAAAGATAAGAGATAGAATGAAAGACAGCCATTATGTCCCTAGGCTCAGTTGTTCCTAAGACCTAATCATATCTTTACCCTTATGATTTAGCTCTTCATCCCTTCCCTTCAGTTGATGCCTCTGCCTTTCTCAGCTACTGCAAAGATGGCTTTCTATCACAACTGAAATAAGTGTTATTAATACCCTTGTGCTAAATTCTAAGTAATACAGATTTTGAAAATAAGAAAGCTATGATTAAAATGGGAACTGAATCATGGGAATGCAAACCGGTGCAACCACTCTGGAAAACAGTATGGAGTTTCCTCAAAAAATTAAAAATAGAACTACCCTACGACCCAGCAATTGCACTAGTGGGTATTTATCCAAAGGATACAGGAATGGTGTTTCAAAGGGGCACATGCAGGGGCACCTGGGTGGCTCAGTCGGTTGAGCATCCGACTTCGGCCTAGGTCATGATCTCACTGTTTGTGGATTTGAGTCCCGCATCAGGCTCTGTGCTGACTGCTTGCTCAGAGCCTGGAGCCTGCTTCAGATTCTGTGTCTCCTTCTCTCTCTGCCTCTCCCCTGCTCACGCTTTGTCTCACTATGTTTCTCAAAAATAAATAAATGTAAAAAAACCAAAAAACAAAAAACAAAAAAAACAAAGGGGCACATGCACCCCCATGTTTATAGCAGCACTATCCACAATAGCCAAAGGATGGAAAGAGCCCAAATGTCCATCGATGGATGAATGGATAAAGAAGATGTGGCATATATATGTAATGGAATATTACTCAGCAATCAAAAAGAATAAAATCTTGCCATTTGCAACAACATGGATGGAACTGAAGGGTATTATGCTAAGCAAAATAAGTCAGACAGGGAAAGACAAATGTATGATTTCACTCATATACGGAATTTAACACACAAAACAGATGAACATAAAAGAAGGGAAACAAAAATTATATAAAAACAGGGAGGGAAACAGGCCATAAGAGACTCTTAAATACAGAGAACAAACTGAGGGTTGCTGGAAGGGTTTTGCGTTGGGGGGATGGGCTAAATGGGTGAGGGGCATTAAGGAGGACACTTGTTGGGATGAGCCCTGGGTGTTATATGTAAGTGATGAATCACTAAATTCTATTCTTGAGATCATTAATACACTATATGTTAACTAACTTGGATGTAAATTTTAAAAATAATAATAATAAAATGGAAACTGAAACTTCTTGACATTGGTGTTTATTTTCATTTACTCTTAGACAATAATAAAGGAATAGGCTGTGAACAAATCTCAGAATTTCCAAGGTGTCCTGCCCATTTTGTCCTTGCCTCTCAAATCCTGTATCACATATAGTGAGAATTAATAAAACAGCAATTATCCGGTCTTTTCTATTTTCTCAGTACTGGCAGGGATATAAGAGAAAAATAAAATATGTTCCATTTGATTACATTTGCCTTATATTACTCACTTAGTAAGGAGTTACTGCCTTGGTAATTTGGCTAGGGTCACATGGGTAGTAAATTTAAAATTAAGCCAAGATTTAAATACCGGAATTATCTCAGTGTCTAGTTTTTGTGTTTTTTTTTTAATCACCAACCATGCATTATTGTTTTCTAACCAAGCATGTGTCTTTCCTCTCCACCTCAATATTTTATTTTGACAAATTTCCAACCTCAAGAAAAGTTGAAAGAATAGAACAATGAAAAATCCATACAACCTTTATCTAGATTCACCAATTGTGGTACATTTGCTCATTCTCATGGTAGGTAAGAGATAGATAGATGATAGATAGACAGACAGATAGATGCCAAGCTATTTGAAAGTAACTTTCAGATATCACAACATTTTACCCCTAAATACTTCAGTGTGTGTTTCTGAAGAATCTAGGCTGAACAGACTTCCTCCACCTGTTTCACCTTTCTTAGCATTAACATTTTTGAGAGGTCCAGGACAGTCATCTTATAAAGTATCTTGCAGTCTGGATTTGTCTGATCATTTCCTCATGGTTAGACTCAGATTAAACATTTTTGGCAAGAATAGAGACTCACATCAGGAGGCATATGAATCCGTATGTTTGATAGTGATGCTGCTAACTTGATCACTTGGTTAATATAATTTATATTAGCTCTGCCACTTAAAGGTGCACTTATTGGGGTGCCTGGGTGGCCCAGTCCGTTGAACAACTGACTTCGGCTCAGGTCATGATCTCACAGTCTGTGAGTTTGAGCCCCGCATCAGGCTCTGTGCTGACAGCTCAGAGCCTGGAGCCTGCTTTGGATTCTGTGTCTCCCTCTCTCTCTGCCCCTCCCCTGCTCACACTCGGTCTCTCTCTCAAAAATAAATAAACACAAAAAAATTTTTTGTCAATAAAGGTGCACTTATTTCTTTGTAATTGTTATTTTAGCATCAATTGCTATTTCTTGCCTCAATCAATTATTATGCTGATCATAAATAATAATTTTCTTTTTTTTAATTTTTTAATGTTTATTTTTGAGAGAGAGACTGATAGAGCACAAACAGGGGAGGGGCAGAGAGAGAGGGAGGCACAGAATCCAAAGCAGGCTCCATCCAAGCTCCAAACTGTCAGCATGGAGCCCAACATGGGGGTTTGAACTCACAAGTCTCGAGTTCATGACCTGAGCTAAAGTCTAACGCTTAACCGACTGAGTCACCCGGGTGCTCCTTTCATTTTTTTTTAAATATTTATTTGAAAGAGAGGGAGGGAGAGTAAGAGTGGGGGGGGGGGAGGGGGACAGAGGATCCAACGCAGGCTCCTCGTTGACAGCACAGAGACCGATGTGGGGCTTGAACCCACGAACCATGAGATCATGACCTGAGCCGAAGTCACTTAACTGACTGAACCACCCAGGCATCCCATAAAATAATAATTTTCTAATTGTATTCCACATTTTATTAGTTAAAATATTTCTGCAGAGAAGAGGTTTTGGTCACTGACTCCTCACCTGTGTTTGACTATCATCATGAGATTGTGGATTAATTTTTATTGAATGTGTTCTGATCCATTAGTACTATTACTCATTTTGATGCTTGAATTATTCCAAATGTGACCAGTGGAAGCCCCCATTAAGCTAGTTTCTGTGTTCTTTTGACATGCTGTCATTACTCTTTGAGCATTTTCTTTCTTTTTTAGCCCAAAATGTTCTAGGCTTACCTCGTACTTCCCTATTCCACACCTGAAATCAGCCATTTTCCCCTAGAGTCTTGGTCCCTGCGCTGGGGAATGGAATTAGAGACTGAGATGGGTGCTGGAGATGCTCATTGCTTCTGGAATGTTCCTGCTCCAGGCCCTTTCAACGGACTGAGCTATGAGATGAATTTTTTATAAATGACTTCATCCTTATGCCTCCAATTCAAATCTTATACCATAGATTTTTGTTCTTTTCATGGCATATTTCTATATCCACCCACACTCCTAGTTCCCAGGGATATCGACATTATTTACTCATTTGCTCTATTCTGCAATACGTATAAAATCAGTTAAGAACTTCAATGCCATCAATAAATCTGCTAAGTTCAAGTTTTCTTTGCAGTTCTTGTCTTAGAATATGTGCTAATAACAGTACTGAACCAGAAGGCTGGGTAGCCCAGGTGGTCACATGCTCGTTCTGAGACGTCATTTCTAGCTATTAATCAATCTATCTATCTATCTATCTATCTATTGCAGCCCTTTCACATCATGACCTCCTCATTCTTGAATTCTGGACTTTCATCTATCTTTATTTTAGCTCAGTTATGTTTCTAAGTAACGTTGGCAGGGCGATGTGTATTTTCTGATATCTTGCCACATCTCTGAATTCTTTCTGCTGTCTTTATGCATGAGTGAAAATTTGGATCTCCTTGTCCATTTATTCAGTTATTCCAAATATGTTATAAATCTGATGCTATTACTAAGTGGAGTTTTATCCTGCTGTTCTTCTGATTATAATAATAGAGATCAGTGTATTTGTTTTGAACAAGGCTACAGTATTAAATCATCTTAGAGTTCAAATAGTTTTAAGTTTTTTTTTTTTGCTTTTCTGAAAGATAAATATATTGTCTGAAAATACAGACACTCCTCTACTTAAATAGTATAGGTAAGTGAACCAAAAAGTTGTTCACTAGTCCCAGTATCTGTTAGTGCAAATTGACAGCATATGGCCACTGTTAACAACATCCAATGGAGGCAAGAAGAGTTGATGTACTTTTGCTCAGGTGTACTAAAATCTGTTAACACATATAGCACTGGGTTTAAATACATGTTATACCAGCAGAAACAAAATCAAATGCAAGGACTATAAAAAAAAAAGCCTTGAAAGGAATGTAAGATAAAATTAGACTAAGTGAATTATTTAGTAGCAATTGCCTTTGTCTTTAATAAATTAAACACTGATAAACTACTGGAGTTAGGGAGAAGGATGGCAAAGCAAAAGCAAGCTAAGTAATTTCCCCAACATTACCAATATATTCTTGATTTGGGTTATTAAAGAAACAGATTCCTTAACTTGCAGATCATTGCCAAATGCTAATGTGATGTGTGTTTGCTATCTTGTTTGAGAATATTCAACTCTGCTATTGAAAACAAGCAAAATAAATGAGATGGAGGAAACCCACAAGAAGGGTTAAGCATAGTCATTAAGCAAGCAGTTTATGAGCTATACATGAAACACACAGGATGCGTTAATTGCAGATAATAAGTAAGCAGGAAGCTTGAGAGAAATAGGCAGCATACACAAGATTTATTAAATGTAAAATGTTAGTAACCTCTAAGACGTGTTAAAAATATACAAAATAAATGGAACCTGCAACAGAACAAACAAGAATGATAGTTTAGATAGAAAGGGATGGAAAGACCAAAGGGATAGTTTAGACAGAAAGGGATGGCTTTAGGAATCCAAAAGGATCATGAATCAGGCAGTGTGGCCCTTCCACTCTGTACCCTAACCTAACTATATTAACTCTCCCTTCTCTTTTCCCCTGCCTCTCACTGCGTGTTTTTAAATGATTTGAGAAACTGTGCAATTTGAGCATTTAAGTTGATCTGTGAGCTTCTCTGTTCCATGTCTGTTAGATCAATTTGTCCAGCTAATACATTTGGAGGTTTTGTTGTACAAGGGTTATTTCCCATGTGACAGCAAAATTAAGGACAAACATATTAATTCCTATAATTCTTTGAAATCTTTTAAAAGGCAAAATCTCTACTAAGTTTTAACCTAAAAGTCTAATCATTCTTTTATAAGGTAAATGAAATACCAAAGAAAATTAAAAGTAAATGCTTGGCCAAACATAAATCAAGCAAATATCATCCAAAGAAAGCACTTTTGTAATACGGACGTACTAGCGAATTGACTTGAAGAGTTCCTCAGTTCTCAAAGCCTGCATCGTGTCTCCCAAAACTGAGGAAGAGGAATTGGAGTTGTGTAGAATGTGTCAGGGATCATACATAATCTGCTACCTGTGCTAGCCAGGGAGAGGCCAGTAGCAAACAACTCTTTCCAGTGGAAGGAATGCCGGCCTTCAAAATGTCATCTCTTTTGCACTGGAAAAGCACATAAGCATGATCCAGCTGAATTTTTTTTTTTTTTTTGATGTGTACTTATTGAAAGAGAGAGAGCATGTGTGCGCGTGAGCGGGAGAAAGGGCAGAGAGGGAGGGAGACGGATAATCCCAAGCAGGCTCTGCACTGTCAGGGCAGAGCCCCATTCGGGGCTCAATTCCACGAACCGTTAGATCATGACCCGAGCTGAAATCAAGCGTCAGACGCTTAAGCTACTGAGCCACCCAGGCACACCACCCCCCCAACTGAATTTTAAAAGAACCTGAGAAATGTTAAGAATGATTAATATCAGAAAATTTAATAATGTTACAAATCAGCTGTCAAATTAAACAGACAAACTAGATGAAAAAATTAATAGAAACAACAAAAAGTTACTTTTCTTGTGGCTCCGGGATTAGTGACAATCATCATCTCTGTTGAAAATAAACAGCATGAAGTACCCACATTCAAATGAGCAACACCAGAGTCGGGTCCAAACAATCCCACAGCCACCACCTTTACAAGAAGTGGAGAAATCAAACATCTGAACCCTACCTTGCCCTACCCCCACCCATTGGTCTAGGAAAAGAACTGGGACACAGAGTAGGGTCATTTGGGTCATCAGCCTTAGAGAGTTGCCGAGTTCATGAAATGAGATTGTCTTTCCCCGGAGGGAGGCAGGGCACTGAGGGGAACCCCTGATACAGACTGGAGAGCCTATAGAAAAGGACATTGGCATCTGCTGCCACTCGGGTGCTCTGTAAGCCATAGGACCCGACCTTTTGTCTGCTTCTCATCTTGACACTTCTGGAAACAAGAAGCTTGTTGGATAACTCACTGGGGCAGGACAAGAAAAAATTGTGTAGGGTGTCAGGGAAGAAGATAGTCTGGCCCTCTGCTTTGGTCTTTGTGCTCTCAGAAGACGGGTCCATGGCTCCATAAGAGGAGCACTGAAGGTGGAGAAGATGTTGCATTATTACAGTCTCTACTAATAGATAGACCCTGACATAGCCGTAGAGAGGCCTGGGAATTCTCCCTACCACTAAGATAATACCTTGCTCGGAGTATGTGCTCTACATTTCTTAAATAATAAATAGATGATCAAACCATCAAATTACCTTTTTGGTATATTTGCATGGGACTTATATTTCAAGATTCATTTCAATTTTGTGTTTATTTCCTATTTCTCTTCCTACTTTATAACTTTCTTGAGACCAAAGACTAGGTTCTAACCTTTCACTGTATCCCGGAGAAGCATCTTAATTACTGCTTTGGACAGAGACACTAGAGAAGTGTTTCTGAATGAGTAAATAGATGAAAATAAATATTGGCCTGAATCAACTAATCACTGGCCCCACATTCCAAGGTCAGAACTTGATACTGCTATTACTGCTTTTGGTTTTATCTGATAATCTTAGTATAAAAGTTCAGATAAAAGACCACCATTTCAAGTGGCAATAAAGCCCACCTAAAAATTCCCTTAGTCCCATATCTCCACTAAGATACTGCCCTATCTCTCGCCATCCTCCAACTGTGGATGATTTCTTTAAAAAGAGTTGTCTGTGTTTGGATGAAGTGGTGATATTTACTATGAGAGAAAAAAAAGAAAACAGAAAAATAAGTTGGAGTAGGAGAGGAGGGGGTAGGGATCAGTTCATATACTCATTTGAGCTATGTTGGGTTGGAGATACCTGTGAGGCACCCAGGGGGAAATGCCAGGTGCGCTGTTATGTGGTCGGCTTACTCTCCACTCCCTCACTTATTCTTCTTGCTACACCCACAAATGTCCAATCCCCATTTCCACCTACATTTTTCCATGACAGACGTCAAATAAATGTTAACTGAATCAGATAAAGTCATTCAACATTTGTCTTATTACCTACCCTCTTCTAATATTCCATGATTTTCTTCCTTTCGTTATTTTCTCCTTCCTTCCTCTTCCTTCCTTCTGTTCTTTCTTTCCTTCCTTCCTTCCTTCCTTTCTCTTTTTTTTCTTTCTTTGAAATTCATCTCTATCTTATGGATATTATTGAATATTATATTAAATAAACTTTATAAATACAATTTTATATGTTTTTACCTAAAGCTGTTTCTTTATAAATCACTTCGTAAAAATTAGAAAGTGATTATAAAAATCAGAAAGGACATCCGTGAGATTACATATTACGGTAAAAGGAACTCGTTAATTTAAAAAGTTGGGGAGCCATTCTAATCTACTTTAATTATTTTCCAAAGAGTTCAAGTACACACAGTAGATACATCATTGAAGAAACAAACACACCTACTGGGCACATAACACTCTCGTCGTTTTCTTACCACAATTTGTTTAATGTTGTATCATGTTCTACAATTAAAGTTTTAATACACACATGCACATACGCTCGGACAGTCAGTGAAAGTGACATTTACAAGTCTTCCCAATCAGCTGCATATTCCCCTGAGTAAATAAAATAACCTCTTAGATTTTTTAAAGAAAGAAGCATTTGGGATTTCTTCAGAAACTTAAACAATAACCAGAGAACGAATTTATGCTCCAACTATTCAAGCCAGCATTTAGAATTCCATGTACTTCAAAATGTGTACAATTTTAATTGAGTCCTAAATCACTTTAGATGAAAGTATGCAAAGAAAATTATTTTCTGACTACAAAATCATAGGGATTTAGCTTGGCTCCCTGAGGTCTGTACAAATCACTTAATCCCTTTTCCTCAGTTTCTGATTGGAGGTTCTATCCCTACCATATAGACACAGGATGACCAAATACTCTAACATCTGTAATGGGCTTTGAAGTTCGGGTAATACGGATGTACTGGTTGGGGACCAGCACTATTGTTTTCGTTGTGTTTCATTACTTTCCTGACCCAGGGTCTCTGTTGATGGGAGCCCACAACAAAGGACTCATGGTGTGTGTGCTTCTAACTGTCACATTAGCGGCCACTTGTGTTTACACACAAAACACCCACTTACTGGGAAATCAGTCCGAACTATTATTATTTGATATTTTTCAAATTTTCCATTCTTTTAAGTTACCTTCAGAGAGAGTCACCAGAATTACTTCATGAATATTATTTGCTCAGAAATGCTTTTAATGTACACACTCTACATTGGCTAACAATACTTCTTTCACACATATGATGTGGACAAAAAAAAAAATTGTGGTGTTTTACAGCCTGCCAAATGAATAAAAAAGGGATGTCATCAAAAAGGACCGATATTTAAAATATGTATACACGATGAGATCAAATATTGCCAAATCAATGTGACTTTCTGAAATCTCAGTAAAAATGAGAGCAGAAAGACTATTTTATTGACATCCATTAGAAGGACGTTAATAAAATAAGACATTTCTCTTTTCCTTTCTTTGTCAATTTCCATGTCAGAATGATGCAAAGGTTTATGTTCCAAACTGAAGCCAAGTATCACCTTTTATTACTGTTGAGGTTTTAAGGAATTTTGCCAGACTTTTCATAGAACTCGCATAGTGCCTTCCCTGGCAATAAACAAACAAACAAACAAACAAACCTGGGTGGCTCAGTTGGTTAAGGCTCCAACTTCAGTTCGGGTCCTGATCTAACCGTTCGTGAGTTCTTTCATGGAGCTCCCTGCTGTCAGTGCAGAGCCCACAATGGATTCTCTGTTCCCCTCTCTCTTTCTGCCCTCCCCCACTCTCTCTCATGCACTCTCTCAAAAATAAACATTTTAAAAATAAAGAAATAATAAAAAAGTAAATTTCATAAAATGAGTTTGTCATACAAAGAAGGCCTCATTTAAAATATTAAACTATTTAAAATAATACCAATTTATTATTCCTACCTAACATTTATTCTGAAAATTTTAAACTAACGATAATTAAAATTATTTTTAGTTAAGATGAGATACAGTAATACATTAATATGAATAATATTGAATGCATTCTACACAGAGAAAAAAATGAATCTAGTCACATCAGTGTAGTCTTACTAGGAAACTACACATGTATTCAAATGGTATAGTTTGAAATAGTTTCGTAGCTATTATTTGTATTATTTGTATCATTATTTGCTAAAGTCCTAAAATATGAATGAATGAATGAATGAATGAATAAACAAGTGAATTGCCTTCAGAGAGTATGTGATTTTTTAATATAAAAACGATAATAAATACTGATTCCTCAAGAGTAGTTTCAGAAAAGACAAGACCATTAGAAGCACACTCTGGTGAATAACAAGGGTCTGGTGAACGATGGAGAAAATGTGAATTATTGGCTGAGCACCTACTATGTGCCTGCCACATAGTAACACTGCTGGTTTCTAACTCTTTTTCTGCCTGTATCTCCCAATTTTGTTCTTTTCTCTCTTTTCCCCCTACTGTTGAAAGCAAAGTCAAGTCAATCCCTTTCCCAGATCCCAGGGAAGATCCTCATGAATCTAAGGTAGTTCGTACACATAGAATTACCCTAGTAACTATAAGTGAATGAAGGGTAGGCATATCCTTTTAGCCCAGTTAGACTAACAAAAAGGATTTATACACTCTGATCAGGAAAGTTTTTTTTTTTCCTTCCTCTCTCTGAATGTGAATAAAAGGAGGCCTGTTTTTGCCCATGCTCCCAGTGGCTCTGAAGTCATGAGGGAAGCCAGCTTGGGCTCAAAGGAATAAACAGGGCTAAAAAGTGTGACCAAGAGAATATTAAGAAAAGCAGAGGTGGAGTCGTGACATGCCATGACTGGTGTCCACTGAATCTCTGGAGTACTTGATGTGAAGGATTATATATTCCCAATTTTCAAGCTAGTTTGAATAGGGGTTTTCTCTTACGCCAAGCAAAAAGCACCCCAACTAAATGAATAATAGTGCCAATAACAGCAGTAATAATTTCTGAAGTGTTTAACATTTGTGAAATAAATCAGCAATATTAATGATTACACTTGAGATCTTCAAGTTCATTGCCATTTATGTGTCCATTATCATTCACAATTGATGGTAAATAAATATAATTTACCATCAATTTAATAGACAATATATGCAGTGTGCTTTCTAATCACTAAGTTAACATTTATAAAATGAGAAAACTGTCTTGGGGGAAAATACAAAGCATAGAGACTTTCTAAAACCGGCAAGTGGCTAGAAAAAACATGAAGTTCTCCCTACAAATATTAGACTGTCTGTGTCTCAAATACTATTTGGCAATCCGGGTAGATCTAAGAATTCAGACATCTGGCAAAGCCAACAGAACCAATGGCTTAAACGGTTAAAGATTGTGAGGACCATTGTTCTTCAATTTCCCTCAGTTGTGGAGATCTGAAACACACCATTGGTTAGGCCAGTGGGCAATACCTCCCAAGGAAACTATTGAAAAATGAAACAAAACACACACAAAAAAACAGCAACACAAATTTTATACCTGAGCCAAAGGCACACTTTCATTGTGAGCTAGGGTTCATATTCCAATTCAATGAAAATGAAAGTACAACTTTGTAAATACTCATTGTCTATTAACAAGCATAGACTTGAAATTGATTTTAAAATGAAAAAAAAAAACCAGACATAGTAGTATATAGAAAATGTCTAGTTACACAGTTGTCCATAGACTGCACCTATAAAAGGTATATGAACTATTCACATTTTGCTTCCCTGAACTGAATTGCTTAATTTATCTTTTTCAGCTTTATGAGTGAACAACTTGGTTTTTTTTTCTTTAACATTTATTCATTTTTGAGAGACAGAGAGAACAGAGCATGATCAGGGGAGGGACAGAGAGAGAGAGGGAGACTAGGAATCTGAAGTAGGCTCCAGGCTCTGAGCTGTCAGCACAGAGCCCTATGCGGGTCTCAAACTCAGCGACCATGAGATCATGACCTGAGCCAAAGTTGGACACTCAACCAACTGAGCCACCCAGGTGTCCCAAACAACTTGTTCTATAAGAAAAATTTTAAAAGATTAAAGCTGAACATAGAAAGAGAGAAAGAAAGAAAGAAAGAAAGAAAGAAAGAAAGAAAGAAAGAAAACCTTACTTACAAACCTCCAGTCATTTCCTACTCCTGTCATTCTATCCCACCTTGATGCCCTGGAAATCATAATTACCAAGTAAGTCAGCTCACGTTCACCCCACATAAAGAAGAAAGAAAGATGAGAAAGAGAAGCACACGCACACTCACACACACACATATATAAGACCAAGGAAGAAAATGTGACACTCTACCTTCACTCTTCAAGTAGTCATGAGGACATAGTGGCTATTTTATACTTTTATAAATCTCTTTCTTCACTACTTATTCCATGTTCTTTTTCTGTAAAATATATTCTTTGTCCATAATCAACGTTAAGTGCTTCCTCATTGTGTCTCATTCATTTGTTGTCTTATTCACCAAGAGTGTATGAGATAAGCAGTGATGTTAAAGTCAGAAGTCCAGCAAGCAAGGAAAACCAGTGCATATCTAATGTAAGTATTTGCTCCAGTGAATACAATGCCTCCCAACAGAAATATCTAATGTAATCTATCTTCTGCCAGAATGGGATGCTCTACTGGAGGCTCAGCTTTGATATCTATGACTGACAGGCTGTGTGTTAATTCATGTCAGAAGTTTAAGTAGCCTTCATGAGAAGAAACCCAGATTCTTAAGGGTCTATCCCTGCTACCACTCCACCTTGCCGTTCAGGAGCCGTCGACAGCCCCGATGTAGCCGGAAAAGAAATTAACACCCACAGAGCAGGTCATTTTGTGCATCAGATTGTGGAGAACCTCCTCTACCAGGAACCCCTATGAGGAATAATCAGTTGGGACGCAGATATGTAACTGTTCAAACTTTCTTTTCACCAGTCTTCCAACTGTGTTCTCCCCAAGTCCCTGACCATCTAATCAAACCAGTAATCACTACTCAAGAATCAGCGTTTCAAACCAAAAGCAAAATCTCCTTCCAGATGAGTGGAGAACCAGAGAAACTCTCAGTGTTTCTTACTTGGAGAATTTTCTTCCCCAATAACCCTCAGAGCCAGAACGGGGACTGGAATATAAAATATCTGGTATAAGATATGCGATATGTGGTATGTAATATTGTATGAATATAATGTTGCCAGTCTAGTTCTCGCTCGTGCCAGTGTGGACATGCCACACGCTACTAGCCAGTTGGCCTTAGGAAACGCCCCATGAGGAATAAGTATAGACTGAAAGATGGCAAAGGAAAGATGGCACTGAGAGCCACCCGTTCTAGTCACCTGATGATGGGATGCTCCCATGCACACCCAGACTTGTAACAACAAGTTCACACTGTATTTTCTACCAAATCAAAAAACTTCAGGCACTTTTCTGTAACTTTTAATCTTAAAAAGTTACTCAAACGATTACCTAAAAATTCCTGGACTTTGTATAACTCACATAGCTTTGTCTATTATGTGGTCAGAACTTACTGTTCTATTAGAAAGAATTTTTCATTTAATAGGGTGATCTCAAGTTTAGCCTACTAGTCTTAATTGCCTTTATTTAACGAGAACATTCACCATCAGATACAGTATCCTTTTAATTTTCTTATTGTTTATGTAAACAGATTATTATATATGTCCTATGCTACACCTTCATTTAAATTTATAAATAAATTTGGGGCGCCTGGGTGGCGCAGTCGGTTAAGCGTCCGACTTCAGCCAGGTCACGATCTCGTGGTCCGGGAGTTCGAGCCCCGCATCAGGCTCTGGGCTGATGGCTCAGAGCCTGGAACCTGTTTCCGATTCTGTGTCTCCCTCTCTCTCTGCCCCTCCTCCGTTCATGCTCTGTCTCTCTCTGTCCCAAAAATAAATAAACGTTGAAAAAAAAATTTAAAAAAATAATAAAAAATAAATTTATAAATAAATTTATTTATGTATCATTCATTCATTCCAGCCATTGTATTCTCCTCTTTATCATTTTTTGTGTTCTGATCAGATATTAATTAGCATCTGTCAAGAGTTGTTTTGTGGCAATTTGGTTACTTCCCTCGCACTGTCAGATTGTGTGAAATGGCATGTTCTGTTTTACAAAGTACTTCACATGCATGATCTCAATTTAGGTTCCCACTAAATCTAGGAGATGAGGTAAGCAAAGAAGGTATTCATTCTTTCATTCACTAATTATCTTTTTTTTTAACTCCTGTTATTAACAGACTATTTTCAGAACAATTTTAGGCTTATAGAAAAATTAAGCAAATAGCACAAAGAGTTCCCATACTCTTGCTCTTGTACATCCAGTGTCCCCTATGACTAACATCTACCATTAATGTGGTACATTTGTGATAATTGAGGAATCAATATTAATACTATTACATTTGTACTAGCTAAAGCCCATTGTTTACCTTAAGATTCACTCTCTATGTTATTCAGTTCTGTGGATTTTGACAAATGCATAATGTTGTGTGTCCCAGTCTGCTAGCACTGCCATAACAAAACACCATAGACTATGTAGCTTAAACAGAAATTAATTTTCTCACAGTCCGAAGTCTTAAAAGCCTGAGATCAGGATTCCAGCATGGTTGGTTCCTAGTGAGGTTCTCTTCCAGGTTGCAGAGAGATGCCTTATCACTGTGTCCTCACATGGTGGAGAGAAAGAAAGAAAGTCCTCAGAGTTCTCTCGTGTCTCTTCTTATAAGGGCACTAATCCTATCAGATCAGAGCCCCATCTTTATGACCTCATTTAACCTTAATTATTTCCTTCTAAGCCTTATCTCTAAATACAGTCATATTGGGCATTAGGATTTTAACATATGAATTTGGGGGTGGACACAAACATTCAGTCCGTAACATCATGGAGTCGTCCTTACAAGATCATACAGAATAGTTTCATCAACCTAAAAGTCCTCTGTGCTCCACCTATGCACACTACTACTGACATTACTGTCTACATGGTTTTTCTTTTTCCAGAACGTCATATAATTGGAATCATACAATATGTAGCTTTCTCAGACTTGATTCTTTCACTTAGAAGTATGCATTCAGTTTTCCCCCATGTCTTTTGGTGGGTTGGTAGCTCATTTCTTTTTAGCATAGAATAATATATTGCACTGTCTGGATGTTATCTGGTGGTTAACCAGGAGTCCTAGAGAGATGAACTTGTTATAGACAAGGAGGGATATGGTCTGGTTTGTGATCATGTTAGTAATAGGATTGTCAAAACTGAAGTAACAGAGGGACCATTTAAGCATTAGGGGTGGTGAGGGGAGTATATTTTTAAAATGATTATGAGGTAAAATTGACAATATTTAATAAATAGTTGAATGTAAAGGTAAAGAAGAATGAACATTTGAACTTGTATTCAAGGTTTTAAGTTGAAATGATTGATGGATGGTGTTACAACTAACAAAGAAAAGAAATACTCTTGAGTTGAATTATGATAATAATCTCAATTCTCTTAACATTGAACATGGGATGCCTTTGGAAATTTATTGAGAGCTGTTTCAATCAAGGTCACAACCCAAAATATGTAGTGTACTTTAAAAGAAAAATGCTTGAATAGACTTAACAAAACTATTCACAAAGTTATGAGTAGTGTTAGAGGAAATCAGTAAGAAATGATGGGACATTCTAAGTCTAGAAATCAGAAGTAAGGCTCCAACCACTGCCAGGCTTGAAAGGATAAGGGAAGGGAGTAGTTTCCAACTTAATGAAACCATTAGCTGTAGCCATGGACAAGAGCAGTGGCCATCAGTACAGGAACACAGTCACTAACCACCTGCTGACTGAGAGGAAGGGCACAAAGGGATGAATATATCCACCTCTCTTCTGCTCCCCCACAATCCTCTGCCACTGGCTTTCATTGTCCAAACACAAATGGACATCAGAGAACAAGGGAGTCTGTCCATGTGTCCACAAAGGTATGCCTCCTGGGGCCCATACCAGGGTAGGGAGAGGGGAGGGTGGAGATCCAGAGTTCTGGAGACTATCCTCCAAAGAGAATAGTCTAGAATATTCTAGATCAGAAGGATATTTAATCTAGAGATTACATTTAGGGATTTATCACTGTGTAGGTTATAATTGAAACAATAAAACAGAGGTGATGCCCATTTCACAGATTAGAAAAATTAATTCATAAAGTTATAAATTGTAATTATAGTGTATAATATAATAATTATAATGTATAATATAATTCGTAAAGTCATTTGCCTCAAGTCTATCAACTAAAAAGCACTCTGATCTTCTGGATCCTAGTCCACTTTCTTTTTTTTTTTTCTTTTTTGTTTGTTTATTTATTTATTTATGTATTTATTTATTTTAATATATGAAGTTTATTGTCAAATTGGTTTCCATACAACACCCAGTGCTCATCCCAAAAGGTGCCCTCCTCAATACCCATCGCCCACCCTCCCCCTCCCCCTCCCCCTCCCCCTCCCCCTCCCCCTCCCCTCCCCCTCCCCCCCCCCTCCCCTCCCCCCCCCCTCCCCTCCCCCTCCCCCTCCCCCTCCCCTCCCCCTCCCCTCCCCCTCCCCTCCCCCTCCCCTCCCCCCCCTCCCCTCCCCCTCCCCTCCCCTCCCCCTCCCCTCCCCCTCCCCTCCCCTCCCCCTCCCCTCCCCTCCCCCTCCCCCTCCCCTCCCCCTCCCCCTCCCCTCCCCTCCCCCTCCCCCTCCCCTCCCCCTCCCCCTCCCCCTCCCCTCCCCCTCCCCTCCCCCTCCCCCTCCCCTCCCCTCCCCTCCCCCTCCCCTCCCCCTCCCCTCCCCCTCCCCTCCCCCTCCCCTCCCCTCCCCTCCCTCCCCTCCCCTCCCCCTCCCCTCCCCTCCCCCTCCCCTCCCCTCCCCTCCCCCTCCCCTCCCCTCCCCTCCCTTCCCTTCCCTCCCACCCCCCATCAACCCTCAGTTTGTTCTCAGTTTTGTTTTTTTTTATTTTTTTTTTTCAACGTTTATTTATTTCTGGGACAGAGAGAGACAGAGCATGAACAGGGGAGGGGCAGAGAGAGAGGGAGACACAGAATCGGAAACAGGCTCCAGGCTCTGAGCCATCAGCCCAGAGCCTGACGCGGGGCTCGAACTCCCAGACCGCGAGATCGTGACCTGGCTGAAGTCGGACGCTTAACCGACTGCGCCACCCAGGCGCCCCTGTTCTCAGTTTTTAAGAGTCTCTTATGCTTTGGCTGTCTTCCACTCTAACCTCTTTTTTTTTTCTTCCCCTCCCCCATGGGTTTCTGTTAAGTTTCTCAGGATCCACATAAGAGTGAAACCATATGGTATCTGTCTTTCTCTGTATGGCTTATTTCACTTGGCATAACACTCTCCAGTTCCATCCATGTTGCTACAAAGGGCCATATTTCATTCTTCCTCATTGCCACGTAGTACTCCATTGTGTATATAAACCACAATTTCTTTATCCATTCATCAGTTGATGGACATTTGGGCTCTTTCCATAATTTGGCTATTGTTGAGAGTGCTGCTATAAACATCGGGGTACAAGTGCCCCTATGCATCAGTACTCCTGTATCCCTTGGGTCAATTCCTAGCAGTGCTATTGCTGGGTTATAGGGTAGGTCTATTTTTAATTTTTTGAGGAACCTCCACACTGTTTTCCAGAGTGGCTGCACCAATTTGCATTCCCACCAACAGTGCAAGAGGGTTCCCGTTTCTCCATCTTTCCTTTTTTTTTTTTAAGTTTATTCATTTATTTTGAGAGAGAGCATGAGCAGGTGAGGGGCAGAGAAGTTGGGAGAGAGGGAATCCCAAGCAGACTCCTCATGGGCAGTGCGGAGCCCGATAAGGGGCTCAAACTCACAAACCATGAGATGGTGACCTGAGCCAAAACCAAGAATGGAGCACTTAACAGACGGAGCCACCTAGGTGCCCAGATCCTAGTCCACTTTCTCTCTCTTTTTTTTACACTAGTAATCTGATCCTAGAGATGATAATAGGCACTGACCATCCAACTCAGTGATGTAATCTTTTGTATTATACATTAGAATTTTTTTTCTCCTCTATCCCAGTCTTCATGGTTCAGATGGAGCTGAGCCTCTGTCCTACCTTCAGAGTGGAGGACGTGTCCCAGACTTGGCTAATTAGAATATTCCATTTCTCTGGACATGGTGACTGATTCAGGGACTGCCATATGTCCCAAATTATCCCAGTCAGAATAAATGGCTGGCAATGTTGGCAAAGAGGCTTTCTCCTGAGATTGCTAAGGTTTTAAGACATGAGCCAAGAGTTGCTAATGGCCTCTTCTGCCACCACTGGGGAAAATCTAAGATTAGAACCAATACACTTATCAAAAAAGAAGAAAAAAGCGGACGACAGAAAGTTTCTACAGCCTGCCATCCATAAAGCCAGTTTAACCTCTGGCCTTCACAGTGATCAAAAGAAAAAAAGTGTAAATGTCAGTTATCATTTGATGCTAATGTCGGTTTGAGTTTGTTTCTGTCACTCGCAACTGAAAGAATGCAGGTTAATGTATTCATGTTGACTTTCATAAGTGTATAGAACTGATTTCAAATGTTTATTTGAACTAGATCGTTGAAGATCTTCTGTCAATCCAAAAATATACAAGTTGTTAGTTTTTAAGAGCTTGCCATTAATGAGTGAGAACTATGATGATGACCCCCAAGGAGAAATCCACATACAAGTCTGAACCTAAATGAGCCATTCCTAAACTTCTGGGCCCTTTATTCAGGCAAATTTCATAATAGAAAAGAAAACAAAGGGGGGGGGGGAGTATCCTTATAGGAAATATACACTTTAAAATGTGGATAAATCTCTCCATTTTATTTTCATGCTTTTATTTTGGCAAATCATCGCTAGGAATCTCAAAGCCTAAACAATGTGAAGCAAAGCAAAAAAATGGGATAATAAAAATTTTATATCATTAAATATTACTTACAGAATATTTAAAAATTCAGACAAACTAATGGCTCTCAGATTTCCATTTGCTTTTCCGTTTATCAAAATGCAAATGGGGCCGAATTGCTGACACATCGTATTGTATAATTTATTAGTTTATATGTAGAAATAATTCATGATACTCCAAATTGAAATGTAATGCCTGACATAGCAGTTCTCACGACAGCAAAATCGCTCTAGGTTACAGCAATGTCGTTTCAATTTGCAGTGCAAGGTTATTTCAACGTTATAAAAATAGAATTTAATTAAATTCAAGTAGAATCATTTCCAACATATGTATGAGATGATTTCAAGATTTGGGGGAGGGGGATAAAACAAATATTTCTTCAAAGGTGTTTTCTTCCAGCCCTAATGGTGACAACATTAAGTCTGCCCTCTGCAAATGGTGTCATGTGGTCCTCACCAGAAGAGGCCCCTTACTTTGTGGCTGCCATTGGTCCAAGGCAGGGCTGGCTGTCTCCCTTTCACACCAATTTTCCGGTTTGAGTGCACGTGCTCTGAGGCGTATAGACCGCTTTACTTCCCTTATTAAGACGTTGACATCAGCGTCCCTGGAGCACTGAAGAAAGACTTCAGCATTGAAATGAACCACCCTTGGGGTTTAATGTTCTTGTCATGTAGGGTTTCTTCTTTCCTTTCTTGTGTCCTTTTTTTCCTTTCTTTTTATTGGGATAAAGACTATAACAGCAGGGAATATACAGACCCTGAAATCGCTAGAAAATGAAATGTTTCCGCAGCACTGAGATGCATTTAGTGCTAAGACAGAAATTTAGGTCCTTCTATTGTTCTTTTGTAAGGAGTAGTTTAAAAAAAAAAACACAGATGAAATAGAAATAATTTCAGAGGGAAGGGAGAGCCCCATGCTTCAGGACACACTGCTCTCTTATCATTTTCAGGGTGTTTGGTGATAAAAGAAAGTGAAGAAAAAGAGAAATTTTCCTAATCAGAGTTCCATCAGCCGAGTGTATAAACTAGAGATAATGAAAATGGTCAGTCTTGGGCTCATTAAAGTGACTTCAAAAGGAGAGATTTCAGAATCAGTGGCACAGAGCACCCATTGCCAGATTCATTGTTGATCGTTTCTTGCAACTTCTTATTTTATATAGTTATCTCTATTTTCTTCCTCTGTGGCATAGCTTCATAATATGTACATACATAAAAACAGTTGTATATTCATGCATGTAGTTGTGTCTTCCTTCTTGCTTTAGTCTCTGAGGTTAGATTGCTGATAGGTCATTGTTCTGGAAACATCACATTCAAAAGAGATGCAGAGGTTTTCAATTTTTAAAAAAAGCAATGAACAGTTCAATGAACATATAACTTTTAATCTAAAAAATAAGAAATAATAAGCTATGCCTTTTATACATGTATTCTTTTCATTGTTAAAAAGTTCTTTATTTTATATTTTTCAGATGATAATGGTATTATGTGACTGCCATAAACAATTGAAATAATATAATACACATATGTCGAAATGTGAAAATAAGCTCCCAGAAACTCCTACCTCCCATTTCATCCACATACCACCATCTCATTCCACTGAGTTAACCAATGCAATGTTTTTGGATAGATTCTTTCATGCTACTAAGTTCATTGATCCTATATGGGCATATATGTGGGGACTTGGAGAATGATTTTAATGAAATATAGTCATCACTTTTTTGCAAATTGCTCTTTCCATTTTGAAGATGCCATAGAAATTAATGTAAGATTTATATTATATATTTTAAACCTTTCATTACATAACATTTTAAACATATACAAAGCAGACAGATTAGTACAATTAACATTTATCATTCACCTTGAACAGTAATCAACTGAAGAAGAATGTATTTTTTACTTTTTAAAAAAATTGTATTTGAGAAAGAGAGAAAGAGCATGAGTAGGGGAGAGGGGCAGAGGGGCAGAGAGAGAGAGAGAGAGAGAGAGACAGAGAGAGAGAGCAGGCTCCACACTCAGCATGGATCCGGACCCGGGGCTTGATTCCACAACTGTGGGAGGTTGACCTGAACTGAAATCAAGAGTGGGACACTCAACAGACTGAGCCACCCAAATAATTTTTTTTTAATTGAGAGAAAGAGTGGGTGCAAGTGAGGGTGCATAGGGATGGATAGAGAGAGGGAGACAGAGAGAGAGAGAAGCAAGGGTCATCGGAGACAGGGCTGGTGCTCACCAGATGCGGGGCTCTAACTCAAACCGTGAGATCATGACCTGAGGCGAATCAGATGCTTAACCAGCTGAGCCACCCAGGCGCCCAAGAATAACATTTTTTAACCTCATTCTCTTTTATCAATTATATTGAAGCAAATTTAGACATAATATGACTCCATCCATACGTGTTTAAAATATATCTCTAAAGGATGATTTCTTTAACATAAACATAATATTTCTAAACAATCTAAAAAAATAACATATAGGTTTCAAATTTCCATAGTTTTCTCAAAATGCATTCTTTTTCTTGTTCATTGGTTGCTTTGTTTGAAATAGGATCCAAATAAGACCTAAATGTTCCAATACATCAATATGTTCCTTATGTCTTTTTTGATCTATAAGCTTCCTTTTCTCTCCTTCCGTCTCTATCTCTGTGATTTATTTGGGGGTAAAAAAGGCAGGTTGTTAGTCTTGCAAACGAGTTTCTCACAACCTGGATTTTTGTGGCACGGGTACCTCAGAGGTAAGATTGTGTACTTCCCCAGGAGGCACACATTTGGTGGTCTCTTTTTGTGATATTAGCAACCATCAATGACTATTACCTACTTCCATTGATTCGTTAATGGTTACTAAATTGTTATCGTCTGATGATATCATTTCTTTTTGATTTATGACCTGAAATGCTTCCATTTAAAAAGAAAAAGCCTCTCACCAACAACTGGATGGTTCTGAGGAGTAAATCACACAGGAAAGAGAGGACAAATTCTTAACACTAACCTTTTATTTAAGCTTCTTATATACTCCAGAGATGATCAATGATTTCAAAATATCAATATGAATTTATGGATTCAAGCATATTTGGTATGTCTTAGTCCATATTTGGTATGTACTTACTATCCTTCGTGATGTTTAAATTGTTACATCTTTTGCCACTTCACAGCCTTTGGGGCACAACTCTGGTAGTCGCTGATAATTATTTTACCCTCAAAGGACAAAAACACACCAGGTATGGATTATGTGTTACCTACCACAGATCCGGAATTATCCATTTCGCCAAAAGTCCCTGCTTCACCCTCATGGGAAATGCTGGTTAAAATGACACATTTTTAAGGAATAGGTTACCATCTATGTGTTACTGGATCAAATGACCTGCACGTCTTTATTTTTAATAGATAATCAGAACAGCAAAAGTATAGTAATAGTTACTCATTGCTACTATGTCTGTTATTGCCCCTAACCTTTCTTCTAGCCTAGTATATAAGTCTAGGAAATTTAATATTGCCCATGAATAACCTTACATATAGAAATTATATATACGATTCTGATATCAATTCTATTGTGTGGTTTTTTTCACACCACGAAGCAATTAGCTCAATTCTCACACTATCTGGATGAAAATTGCATCAGATCACAAGATGCACCTGCTTCAGACACCAATCAAAAAGTCCAGGTTGTCACTCCATGCTTCTGACTGCCTGGCTTTAGATGACAGCTTCCAAAGACTTCCTTCTCAGATTCAATTAACGTGGTGGAGCAGTTCACAGAACTCAGAGAAACGTTTTACTTACTAGATTGCCAGGTTAGTACAAAAAGATATAACTAACAAGTTGTCAGACGTAAGAGACGCATAGAACAAGGTATGTGGGAAGGGGCACAGAGCTTCCCAGCTTTCTAAGCACACCACACTCCCCAAATCTCCACGTATTCACCAATTCAGAAACTCTCTGCAACTTGTCATTTGGGGCTTTTATGGAGGCTTCCATACCTGGGCATGGCTGATTAAATCATCAGTCTTTGACAGATGATTCAACCTCCAGCCTCTCTCCTCTCCCAAAAGGAGGGGAGAATTGAAACTTCCAATCTGCAATCACGTGGTTGGTTCCCCTGGCAACCAGCCCCAAGCTAAGATACTTTCAAAAGGTCACCTCATTAACATAAACTCAGGTATGGTCCAAATGGGTTTGTTATGAATATCGAGACACATTTACCTCTCTCATCAGGATATTCCAAAGGTTTTAGGAGTTCTGTGACAGGAATGAGGATGCAGGCCAAATACATATTTCTTATTATAAATCACAGTATCACAACTGTAAGAACTAACAAATGAATTCAGGAAAGTTGTAAGATACAAAACCAATATACAAAAAACAGTTGTGTTTTTATACATTAACGAGAAACTATCAGAAAGGGAACTTAAGAAAACAATCTCAGTTTAACACCATCTAAGAAATAATATACCTAGGACTAAATTTAACCAAGGAGATGGAAAATGTGTACACTGAAAACTATAAAACATTAATTAAAGAAATTGAAGAAGACAAAAATAAATGAAAAGATATTCCATGTTCACGGATTGAAAGAATTCATACTGTAAAAATGTTAATACTATCCAAAGCAACCTGTAGATTCAATGCAATGCCTAGCAGAATTCCAGTGGCATTTTTCACAGAAATAGAAAAAAAATCCTAAAATGTTTATGGAACCACAAAAGACTCTAAATAATACCCAAAGCAGTCTTGAGAAAGAAGAATAAAGCTGGAAGCATCACACTTCTTGATAACAAATCTATAGTGATCAGAACAGTATGGTTTGGGCATAAAAACATACACACAGTTCAATGGAACAGGATAGGCATCCCAGAAATAAATCCATGCACGTAAGGTCAAATAATTTTTGACAAAAGAGCCACAAATATACAATAAGGAATAAAGGATCATCTCTTCCGTAAATAATGTTGAGAAAACTGGATATCCACGTGAAAAGAATGAAACCAGACCCCTTTTTTACACAATACACAAAAGGCAGCTCAAAATGGATTAAAGACTTGAACATAAGATCTGAAACTACAAAACTGCTAGAAGAAAATACAGGAATATGCTTCTTGACATTAGTCTTGGCAGTGATGTTTTTGGACTTGATACCAAAAGCAAGGGCAACAAAAGCAAAAACAAGTAAACGAGACAATTTCTAACTAAAAGCTTCTGTGCAGCAAAGGAAATCATCAAGAAAATGAAGAGGCAACCTACAGAATATGGGAGAATCCTACTGGAGAAAGTATTTGCAAACCACGTATATAATAGGGTATTAATACCCAAAATATAAGGAACTTATAACAATAGCAAAAAAAAATCCAATGAAAAATGAAGAACATGAGTAGACATTTCTCCAAAGGAAAGATATAAATGGCTAACAGGTACATGAAAAGGTGATCCACATCACTCATCATCAAGGAAGTGCAAATCAAAAGCACATCAGGCACGTTAGGGTGTCTATTATCAAAAAGACAAGAGATAACAAGTGTTGGCAAAGCATGCGGTAAAAAAGGAATTGTTGTGCACTGCTGGTGGGAATGTCACCTGGCATGGCCACTAGCAGGAACGGTATGAAGATTCATCAACAAACTAAAAATAGAACAACCATATGATCCAGCAATGCCATTTCTGAGTATATATCCAAAGGAAACAAAATCGCTCTCTCAAAGATATCTGTACTCTCATGTTCATTACAACATTGTTTACACTAGCCAACTTATAGAAACAACCTCAGTGTCATCAGCAGATGAGTGAATGAAGAAAACATGAATATGTGAACGAACAAAATATATATATGTACAATGGAATATTATTCAGCTTTTAAAAAGAAGGACATCCTGTTTTTCGTAACAACACAGATGAAACTGAAGGGCATTAGTCTAAGTGAGATAAGCCAAAGACAAATATTGCATTGTATCACCTACATGTAGAAGCTTTAAAAACAAACAAAAAAGTGATCTCATAAAAATAGAGTAATGGTGGTCGCCAGAGGCTAAGGCATGGGAAAACAGGGAGAGGCTGGTAAAAGGGTATACACTTACTTTCAGCTGTAAGGTGAATAAGGTCTGAGGATCTAACATATAACTCAGACACTAAAACTGCTCATAGTGCATTCTTTTTTTCACCAATTTTATTAAGATGTAATTGACCTGTAACTTACTTTAAAGTGTGCGACGTAATAATTTGGTTGTGTACAAATCGAGAAATCATTACTACAATAAGTTTAGTTAACATCCAGCACCTCACATAGCTACCATGTCTTTCCTTGTGATGAGAACTTTGAAGATCTGCTCTCTTAGCAAATCTCAAATATACAATGCAGTATTATAATCGCCATGTTGTACACTACAGCCTCAGAACATACTTCTCTTCTAAGTGGAAATTTGTTATTTTGCTCACCCTCCCCACCCTGCCCTCTGGCAACAACCAATCTGGTCTCTGTATCTGTAAGTTCGTGTTTTTTTAGATCCCATCTATAAGTGAGATCATGTAGCATTTGTCTTTCTCGGATAATACTGTATTGTATAATAGAAATTTGCTAAAATATGAAAACTTAAATGTTCTCAGGGCACCTGGGTGGCTCAGTCGGTTAAGCGTCCGACTTCGGCTCAGGTCATCATTTCACAGTCTGTGAGTTCGAGCCCGGCGTCGGGCTCTGTGCTGACATCTCAGAGCCTGGAGCCTGCTTCAGATTCTGTGTCTCCCTCTCTCTCTGCCCCTCCCCCGTTCATGCTCTGTCTCTCTCGGTCTCAAAAATAAATAAATGTTAAAAAAAATTTTTTTTAAAAACTTAAATGTTCTCACACACACAGAAAAGGTATAGATGTGAGGTGATAAATGTGTTAATTAACTCAATGATGGGCGTTCTTTTCACAATCTATGCATATATCAAATTGTCACGTTGTATACTGTATTATCATTTTCACTTCTCAATCATATATCAACAAAGGTGAAAAATAAAATAGAATGCAGCCCTTTGAGCAGCAAATAAAAAAAATTATAAGCGAACGATTCCTTCAAACTTTTAAAGAAAAGTATTTCCTAACTAGAACACCATCTTGGGCCAAAATATAGATCAAGTCAGAGAGCTAATAAAGACATTTTCAGACCAACTGTAGCAGGATTCTCACACTGAGAGTCGTGACACCCAGGCTTTTCTTTCTAGGAAGCAACTTTATTCGTTCCGGCACTGCTCAGTTGGGTTTGTACCCAAAGAACTGAGCCCTGAATGCCATGTGGTGTAGTATTTTTATATATTTTCTACTTCTTTGTCTCCCATATATGGTAACACACACACAAACATGCAGTCTGATCAAGTGGTCTCATGTTACAAGGTCACGAGGGATGTTGTCAGGTACGCGCATAGCCAGGTTACCTTGAGGTTTTTTGCTTTTTGTTTTGTTTCGTTGTTTCGTTCCTTAGGTAGGGTACCCTACCACAAAACAAGTTCTCAAAAACTTTACCATGTCTTTACCCTTTCTCTGAAAACTACTGGAGGATACACTCCAGAAAAATGAGGGTGTAAAACAAGAAAAAAGAAGAAATGAAATTTAGGAGAAAGGAGACCACGCACTGAAGAGAGGAGCAGGAATCACAAGACATGGAGAGGGATACTCAGGACGGAAGCTCTGACCTGGCACATAGTCAAGCAGACCACACATACTCAGCTCAGAAGGCTCTGGTGGGGATTTCCACAAGAAGATAAAAACGAGAGAACTGCTGAGCGGCACGAAGGTTCAGGACTAGGTTCACACCCTCGTGCCTTTCCTGTATCACTGAGTCCTCTAGATATCCAGATTATTAATTCCATACCACGAAATTAATGACTGGCATTGGGGTTACATTATCGATAAGGACAAAAAAAAAATGAGGCAAATGGAAACAAGACTGTTGGTTATCTTGAGAGAAAACAAAACATGCTGACGGGAAAAGTAAGAATTACTAGTACATGGCTCTGCTGTGAATAGCATTTACATCGACGTCACCATGGTAATTTAAACACTGAATGTTGATGTAAGCAAAGTTGCAATCCAACAAGGTTGGGAGGCTGAAGCGGTGCAAAGAATATATGTGTATGGGGGCAGCGTGGGTAGATGTAGGTAGATAAAGGAGGTATAGCTTCATCGTCTATAGGGAGAGCCAACGAATACCTAAGCTGGAAGTCAGAGCCAGCAAGAATATCATGGAATTCAGAGATGGGGGGTTGATTTTAAAAGCAGCTAAAAGGGGTGCCTGAGTGGCTCAGTCCGTTGAGTGTTCGAATTCAAGTCAGGTCATGATCTTGAGGTTTGTGAGTTCAAGCCCCACATGGGGCTGACTGATGTCAGCCCAAAGCCTGCTTCAGATCCTCTGTCCTCCTCTCTTGGCCCCTCCCCCGTTGGTGCTGTATAGCTTAAAAATAAACGTTTTTTTAAGTAAAATAAAATCAGCTAAAAGAAAGAGAAGAGAAATCTGGGAAGAAAAGTCTGGGGGAGTTCAAAGAGAATTGCTATTTTTTATACGATAACTCATACAACCATCTCTAACTCTTTAATATATATATATATATATATATATATTTCATTGTGATAAAAGAAAAAGAAATTTTACTATTTTATGAAAATAGCCTCACTAAACTGCATTTTGAAATTGTGATTTCCCAAGTGAGGTAACACTTCTTCAGAGCTTACCTCCATCATTTATTTCCTCATGGAATCTTTTTATCACTGACGGGGAGTTCCCTATCTTCGTTAAAGACAAATCAGAATTAGCATAAGTATCCATTTATTTATTCAGTCAATAAATATCTATTGAGGCATCTTTGTCTTAAAGGTCCTCACGACACCTCAGGGGAACACTAAGCCAAAATTCCTTGGCCGCTATAGAAAAAGAACACAGAAAGTGCTATCGGAGTGCAGGACAGGGATTGACCTGCCTGGGCGTGTCTCACAAGGCTTCATTCAATGTAATGAGTGTTATGGAGTACATCTTTGTTCAGATCACTCTCCTCGGGGTTATAGGAAATGTAAACATTTCCCAAAAGGATAGGAATAAGGATAAGGTCTTTATACTCATGATGCACAAGATATGAGGAGGAGTAAGGTAAGCACTAGTATACAAATTCAGAGAATGGGGCTCCCGGATGGCTCAGTCGGTTAAGCTTCCGACTTTGGCTCCGTCCATGATCCCATGGTTCATGAGTTCGAGCTCCACGCGGATCAGGCTGTCTGCTGTCAGCAAAGCCCGCTTCAGATCCTCTGTCTCCCTCTCTCTCTGCCCCTCCCCCCTCTCAAAAATCAATAAACATTTGGAAACAATTTAGAGAGTGATTATAGAGAGTTGGGGCAAAGAGATGATCTGTCCCATTGAATGACAGAAGAACATTTGCTTTACCTGTTCACTGACTGTTTCAGTCATTCATCTGTGATTACTGAGTGCCAACCATACCCCGGACAATGGCTAGGTAATGCGTACACAAAGGTATACCTAAGCGTAGGTGAGGGAACAGATCAGAGAAATGAGAAGAGCCCAGGAAGGGAGGCATATAGGAGGGAGCGGGGTAGGGAAAGGGCAGGGATGAGAGGAGAGGAAAACAGGAAGGCGAGTCATAAGAATGAAGGAAGGAAGGATAGGCTGTTTGATCATTCTGCCCTTCCTGACTTATTTTTCCCAATGCCCTGTAATCTCTAAATTATTCACTGCTTGCTTTTAGGCATTTTTAAAGCATTTAAAAAGAACATTTCAAATTCTTTTTTTTAAATGTTTCTATTATTTATTTTCGAGAGAGAGACAGAGTGTGAGCAGAGTGATGGGGATGGGAGGGGTTGCAGAGAGAGAGAGAGAGAGAGAGAGAGAGAGAGAATCCAAAGCAGGCTCTAAGCTCTGAACTGTTAGCACAGAGCCCCACAGGGGGCTCGAACCCATGAACTGCGAGATCATGACCTGAGCCAAAGTCAGACAACCTACTGAGCCACCCAGATGCCCCTCAAGGTACACTTTAAAGTCTTCTGCTACCCCCACGTCCCTCAAGGACCCCCCACTAGGCAGTGACACACTATCAAAATGCAGCTACCAAGTTCCCCAGAAATAATCTGGGAGACTTCTCTTTGGGTCAAATCCCTTATTTCCTTTGTTTTGACTTTACTGACCCAACTGTAAGGAGGACAGATAATACCAGGTTGTGGAGCTCTTCAAATCCCACACAGAGTTGTGCTTGAGTTCCCTATCATATGATTCTATGAAACTCTACTGTTTGGTCCATTTAAGCATGAGCCTGGTGGGAAGCGCGGGCATAGTTATCTTGAAACTCATCTTTTATTGCTGCTTTTCCCATATCTTAATCGTCTGGGAATCAGCAAAGGCTTAGACAAAATGTAGAGGCTCATGCTGGCTCTCATATTCTCTCTGTTTAGTTCAACCAATCTGATGATTTTCCAAAAGCTTTCTAGGCAAGCTTGCTGTGGTTTCAGGCATGCGCAATCCTCAGGGGGCATCCGCAGAGACCTACCTGCTTAGAGCAGGAAGTACTGAAAACCTGAATCTAGCGGGTGGCAGTAGGGATGGAGGGGCGCAGGTCGATATAAAGACCATTTGAAGGAATGACCAAAATGCTTACTAACTGAAGCGCCTGGATAAAAGAAAATGCTAAGTATTAAGACGGCTGCAACCTTTCCGAGGTGTATTGGCCTGCTACACACCTTTAATACTCACTCCTGGCTCCTGGGTTTGGGATTCCACATGCTCAGATGAGCAGAGGACAGGGCCCTGGAGAAGAGCCACAGACAGGGGATGTTTTCCGGGAGGAACTTTGAATATGTTGAATACAGATGGTGGGAAAGCTGGAAATACCCATCTCCAAGGTCAGGAGACACTTGAGGACCACAAATACAAGCTAGATGGTTGCCGGCTTCCGAGAAAGGAAGGACAGAAACAGCAGGTGTTGTCCAGCAGCGAAGTTTGGGAAAAGCACTTCCTTTTAACATGGGAGAATCCAGGAAAATTTTAAGATCTGATGATCAGTAGGATCAAATAAGAAAAATTGTTTTAAAAAATGAAGACAGTTGGGTTTCACAGGAAATACGTAAAGTTTTTAGAACCTTCTTTTATCTTGGTCTCTCTGTCTTAATCTCTTTGTCTCTGTTTGTCTCCCAGCCTGGGTTTTTGTTTGTTTGTTCGTTTGTTTGTTTGTTTTCCCATTTCTGCTTCTTCCCCTCTTCTTTAATTTTTTTTTTTATTTTGGTATGATATACATAACAAAATTCACCATTTTAACTATTTTAAAGTATACAACTTAATGGCATTAACTACATTCATAATGGGCAACTATTATCACCATGTAATTCCAGAACATTTTTATCAGTCCACAAAGTAACCCCATGTCCATGAAGCAAAAACCAGAAGCAGTCACTCTCCATGACCCCATCTCCCCTGGCAATTACTAACCTTCTTTCTGTCTCTATGGATTTGTCTCTTCTGGATATTTTATGTCTATGGAAGCATAGAATTTGTGGTCTTTTATATCTGATTTATTTTACTTAGCACAATGTTTTTAAGATTCATGCATGTTTTAGTATATATCAATACTTCATTCCTTTTTTATGGTCAATTAATACTGTGTTGTGTGGATATACCATGTTTCATTTGCCCATTCGATAAATTGGTGGACATTTGGGTCATTTCCACCTTTTGGATATTATGTATAATGCTGCTCTGAATATTTGTGTACAAGTTTTTGTATATATGTCTTCATTTCTCTTGGGTGTATACCCAAGAATGGAATTGCCAGGTTGTATGCTATTCCTAAATTTAACTTATTAAAAAACCACCAAACTGTCTTCCATTCATTAGTGGGTGCACCACTTTACATTTTTGCCAACAATGTGTGAGGGTTCCAGTTTTTTTATATCCTCACCAATTCTTATTTTTGTTTCGTTTTTTTAGTTTGTTACTGTAGGGGATGTGAAGTGCTGTGTCACTGTGGTTTTGATTTGCATTTGCATGATAACTAATGACATTGAGCACTTTTCATATGTTTGTTGGACAACTGCATATCTCCTTTGGAGAAATGTCTATTCATGTCCTTTGCCCATTTGTAAATTGGGTTGTTTGATTTTTTTGTTGTTGAGTTATAGGAGTTCTTTATATATTCAGGAGACTAAACCCCCTCCCCACCCTTAAACTAGGCTCTGAAAGAAAAGTGAAATTTAACTTGGTAAAGAGTCAGAGAAGATCTTTCTGGGCAAAGAGTACAGTGCATAGATCTGCTGTTTTAGCCTGTTCAGACTGCCATAACAAAATACTGTACATTGAGTGACTTACACAACAGAAATTTATTTTCTCATGGTTATCTTTAAATTCATGTTTTGTTGCTGCTTTTCCCATATCTTAATCATCTGGGAATCCGCAAAGGCTTAGACAGGATGTAGAGGTTCATGCTGGCTCTCACGTTCTCTCTGTTTAGTTCAACCAATTTGATGATCTTCCAAAGCCTTTCTAGGCAAGCTTGCTGTGGTTTCGAGCTGGAAGTTTGAATGCATGGTGCCAACATGGTCAGGTTCTGATGAGAGCTCTCTTCCTGGCTTCCAGATGGCCACCTTCTCTGTGTCCTCCCATGGCAGAGAGAGAGAGATAGAGCGAGAGACAGAGAGAGCGCGCACATGCACGTAAGCAAGAGACCTCTGGCATCTCTTCTTATAAGGGCACTAATCCCACCATGGGGGTTATAATCTGGAGACTTTATCTAAACCTAATTAACCCCCAAAGACCCCATCTTCAAATACCATCACTTTGGAGGTTAGAGCTTCAACATATGAATTTTGGGGTAGGCAAACATGACATTCGTAGCACCTGTAAAGGCTCTGTTGGGGAAAGAGGCATGGGGAATGAGGCACGGAGGGTATATCTCTGCTGCTGGATCCCAGGAAGCCCTGAAGAGGCTAGTCCTGTGAGGCTGGTGCAGCAGCTGGAGAACCAGATTATGAAGACCAACACTTCTCAATCTTAATGTGCCCAGGAAGCACCCAGGGTCTCGTAAAAAGGAGGACTCTGATTCAGTAGGTCTAGGAGGAGATAAAGATTCTGCATTTCTAAGTTCCCAAGTGATACTGATGTATCAGCAAGGATATAAAGCCCCAAGGAGCCTGCTAAATTATTGTATTATTTTTTAAAAAAGAGAGTAGTGAGATAAACTGTGTTTTTTTTAATGTTTATTTTTGAGAGAGAGAGAGAGAGAGAGAGAGACAGAGCATGAGCAGGGAAGGAGCAGAGAGAGGGAGACAGAATCTGAAGCAGGTTCCAGGCTCTGAGCTGTCATCTCAGAGCTCATTGTGGGACTTGAACCCAAAAACCTCGAGATCATGACCTGAAATGAAGTCAGACCCTTAACTGACTGAGCCACCCAGGAGCCCCTGAATTGTGAGTTATTTCAAAGATGACTCTTTACTAAAGAACAACTCTTCACTACTTCAGTGGAAAATATATTGGAATGGGGCAAAGGAATGGGGAAAGAGTTAATAATTGAGTTGATCATGGTGAAATAAATAAGATCTATATATTCATATGACAAAATGTTCTATCAATGTTAACAGCAACGGGTATGAAGATATTTTCATGACACGGAAGAGTGTTGGTGATACAAAACTAAATAAAAAAGCAGAAACCAAAATTATGTATGCAAATTGGTTTCATCTTTGTAAGACAATGTGTGTAAGAGAAAGCAAATGTACCCAGTTGTTAACAGTGCCTCCCTGGAGGTTGGATGATGGGTGATTTTTATTCTTTATTTACATTTTTCTCTGTATCATTTTTCTACCATTTTCATTATATTTTATTTGTTTCAATTGCTTTCTAAACAACAACCGAATGTTATTAAAGTAATCAAAGACGAACATTTCTCTCCATGAATCTTGAATAAACCTCTACAGAACTCAGCTCTAATACAGTAAATAGGAATGCTGGGAGAATTCATTTCCTGGCCCTTCTTAAGGTGCCATGCTGTTGCTGGTTGTCAATTTCACACATGCTATTTCTATCCATTCAGAGCTGACAGCTTGGATTTTCCCCTCCATTGTAATAGCTGTTCTCTCTTCTGGCTTCCCCAGGCTTGCATTTGGTAACCTTTGCCCTTTTATTTGGTACAAGCCAAAATGCCATCTTTGGAGAACTAATGTACCAGAGAAAATGGTAGCACGAAGCCACATAACCTACTGTTCTTTTCCTTTCTGTTTGTAAAGGTTATTATTAGAGCTTATTTTAGAGAATTTCAAATCCATTCAAAGTATCATGGGTTTAAATTTTTCTAATGGAAGCAAAGCTTTTGATGTTTGGGTTTAGAAAGCTGCCTAGCCTCTTTAGAGTTCAAATTTTCATACATTGGCACAATTGATCAAAGACTTTATTTTTAAGACAGAGAGAAAAGGCAATTTACCTATAGTTGTTTTGTATTCTTAACATTATTATTATATTCCTTTTTTTTTCCAGAACCATCTCCCTGTTTGAAGATCTACTTTTTTACTAACATATATTGGCTTCACCTTCTTTTTGATCAGCCTGAGAAGCCATCTGGAAACAATTGAGAGTGACGTCACAAATCCAGCATTATGATTTCAATATAGGATCAAAGAATAGGAAGAAAAAAATCGAGGAATGGAGAAGCTTGATTTAACCTTTAAGCACAAATATCTAAACAGTAGAAAGAGGCAAGAAAACATGACAAGATGAAAGAATTACTGATGGGCATTAAAGTAAGGGCACTTTGTTTACCTGAGGTTCAATTTAGTTAATATGCTGGCATCCATTTTTATATTTATTGTGGGAAAAGAGGAAAAACAGTCATGCAGGGTGAGTCTGACAAGCGATATACCACAGTTAAAAAGACTTCGTAGCCTTGGGCTTGGCAGAGTGTCCTGAAGCTAAATGTAGACAACTACAGAAAAATCTTAAACAGGGGTTAAAGGTCATAAGCACGAACAATAGACCTGAAATTTGGAAGAATTCATACTCTACTGAAGAATTCCTAGACCACTCATGAAAATAACAGATTGTCCAGTCACCAGAAAAAAACTTAAATTAAAACTAAAACTAAGCCACACCTGAAGAGTAAGCAAATGATTAGAAAGGAGGGATTTCAGGAATTTGAAAGGGTGAGAATCTAGAATCTAATGTAAATGACCCTGAAATTACCACTAACATAGGAAGTCTCTAGAAACTGAACTCTCAGAACCTGAGTGACAGTTTGCTCTTAAGAATATTAGCTCATTCTGGACAGAAATGTATGTTTCTGGCTGACCAGAGCAGTTGATCTCCTATGTACAGATTTCAGTCAGAAGCTAAAGGAGATGAATGAATGTCAACAAGGCGGTGAGTCTTGCAGGATGTGAGGACTTTTCTTTAGAAAAATCAGAGAGCAGTAGCTCTAAAATTCTTCTGCTATTCAAATTAACAGTCCTGCATTTTCCAGGATACATTTCCAAATACATTGTATTTGTAGATCTTTGTAATATCACCTTGAACACAAAGGTGTTTATTTAAAACATCCTTGAATGCTATCTAATTTTAATATCTATTTAATATCTTTGCAAAATATCTTTACCAATACATTTGGTCATTCCTTCAAACAATCATTACAGAATTGTGTGTTCCAATTTAGGCTTAGAAAATATGGCCACTGTACTAGTTCCTAAACTTGCTTGGGCCACCAGCTATGCCCAAAGAGGTTTTCCTTTAAATTGGTTATTGTTATTCTTATCACCATAGAAGTCATTCAAGTATTATATTGAAGGCATTTTTACGTAATATATTTATTTCCAACCCTTGATTTTCTTGTTATTCTTCCTTATTTAATACAGTATGTGCCAAATGAAGCACCAATAGAATCTTCTTTTTTAAAGTAAAAATACAAATGGGCATACCTATGGAAAAACTAATGTTTAAAAAGAACATACATAAAACTGAATTCTACTGTCCTTAATTTGACGGGAAAATTTTTTAAACACTCAGGAAAGACAGATATATGTCTTCTGTGCCCCATTCCCATACCAACAAAAATTCATAAGCAGATCACTGCAATCTTCTTTTGAACCTGATCAAGCTTTCGAATCCTTCTTAATACAATATTCCAGGAGCCACTAGCAACTAATTGGAGCTTGCACTTGAGTGCAAAAAGCATTGGCCTATCTGTCTTTAGATGAAGAACATTTCACTTCTGTTGATTATTTCGGGGAAGGGTATATGTGATTTTATATATAAATGGAATGATTTTATATTTCTGTTTAAAATATTTAAAAAATTAAAACATACAGAGAATGCATTCTTAATTTATAAATGTTCCATTTGTAGGTTGTTTAAAACTCATAACCCATGAAAACAATAGTTGGGAGTGGGAAAACAGGAAAGAAGGAAAGTAGTAAGAGTATGTTTTACCACCCAATCACCCAGAGTATCTACCCAGGTAATTCAGAGTTAAATCCAATCTATATTAAGTTGAGGTTTCTATGTGAATCCAAGAACAATGGAAAAACACATCTCTGTACAAAAACTTGTATACAAATGTTCAGAGCAGCATTATGCATAAGAACCAAAGGTGGAAACTATCCAACTATCCATCAACCAATGAATGATCAAATAAACTGTGGTATATCCATACAATGCCATATTAAGTATTGGATTTAAGGAATGGAGTACTGACATATTCTGCCATATGGCTGAACCTTGAAAACATTATGCTAAGTGAAATAAGCCAGTCACAAAAGACCACATATTCTGTGGCTCCATTTATAAAAAAAATCTCCAAAAGACACAAATCCATAGAGATAGAAAGTAGTGATTGCCAGATGCTGGGAGAGGGAGAGTGGGGAGGGACTGTTAATGGGTATGGAGTTTCTTTTGTGGGTGATGAAAGTATTCTAACATTATTGTTATGATGGCTGCACGACTCTCTGAATATATTAAATATCTTTAAGGTATACATTTCAAGAGGGTGAAGTATACGGTATGTGGATTATATTTTAACGAAGTTGTTATTTTAAAAAATTCTGTTGGGGGCACCTGTGTGGCTCAACAAATTGAGCCTCCAACTTCTAGTCAGTTCATAATTTCACAGTTGGTGAGTTTAAGCCCCACATCGGGCTTGCTGCTGTCAGTGCAAAGCCCACTTTGGATCTTCTGTCCCCCTCTCTCTTCCCCTCCTCTGCTTGCACAAGTGCTCTCTCTCTTTCTCAAAAATAATTTTTTTTAATTCTGTTGGAAAAAGATGCAGAGAACCAAATTGTGACTCATTCAACTTCTAGGTAAGTTTCTAAGGAGCTTCCTATAATAAAAACAAGATTGTCTAAAAATGTCTGTAAGTCAACATTAGTTAGAAAGGTATCTTTGGTGTCTTCTGTTAAGGAATGGAGACAAAAAAAAGAGTATCAGCAAATGAATTTTGTAGTAGGGTAGGTGGCAAATTAACTTTCACTCTAAAAATTAAGGGAAATAGCCAAATAAATCTGCACCCGGTGTTCTCAGGTTTTCTCTAGAGATAAATGAAAATAAATCCAGTTTGAGGATTCTGATCACTTACATTTGTGTTTCACTATTTTTTTTTAATTTTAGAGAGATAGAGAGAGAACTGGGAGAGAGGCAGAGAGAGAACCCCAAATAGGCTCCACGCTTAGTGCAGAGCCCCACATGGGGCTCAATCCCACCACCCTGGGATCATGACCTGAGCTGAAATCAAGAGTTGGACGCTCAACCGACGGAGCCACTCAGGCGCCCCTGTGCTTCACTAAGTTTAGATTTTCAAAGTACTTTATTATAATTCCTAATGGCAAAATTATCTACCAGCAGGACCAACGCAAGTAATCTATGAGCTTATAAAGCAATGGACCTTCCCTCTCCCTTGCAGACACACATACATAATAATATTTAATGTTGAGACCTCCCACTTCTGTATTAGAATATATTTTTTGTCTTGCAAATCGACCCTAGAGATTCATTTTAACCTGACTTTATCTATATGTGTGTAGCAGATTACTATAAATCATCTATCTATTCATTAATGCAAAGTTCCTAAAGATTCTTTCATAATTTTTTTTTGTTTGTTTTTTAGAGAAAGATAGAGAGGGGGAGGGAGAGAAGAAGAGAGAGAGAATCTGAAGCAGGCTCCATATTTAGCATGGAACCCAATGCGGAACTCTACCCCCTGACCCTGGGATCATGACCTGAGCTGAAATGAGGGGTCAGTTGCTGAACCGAATGAGCCACCCAGGCACCCCTCTTTCATAATCTTATCACTACTTTTGTTCTAATTATTAGGCAGAGTGAAAAATATTACCCATAGTAGTTCAAAACAAAAACGCAAAAACCTCCTCAGAAACAAAAGAAGTCTCATCCCAATCGGCAGATAAATGCAAACATTGAGAAACAAAGAGCTAACTAGTTTTACAGTGACTTTTCTCAAGAAAACTTGGGAGGTGGGGGAGGGGGGCTGGTAAGGAGCTCTGTGCCTGGTTCCCAGGTCTGATGTACTATTAACTCCTAATAACTGAGGAGGACAGATCTCTGTCTTCTATGTCTACTGGCAACATGTGTAAAATTACTCATCCTTAAGAATCTTGCGGCTGGGCTTTCTGCCTAGCTGCTCTCCTGGATGAAGATCTGTGCATGTAGCAGCTCACAGAACCATGTAGGTAATTTCCTATTCCCAAAGCAAGGGGAAAGGAGGCATGGGGGGCTTCAAGTGCAGGATGTGTGTGTGCCTGATGTCAAAGGTAGGGAAAGCTGGAATGAGACTACGGTTACTTGCACTTGAGGAACAGTTTTAATAGAAATTGTGGAAGATTGCAGCAAAGTGAAGAGAGATGAAGGAGACTCGATGTGGAGATGGTATTGGGTGGGTTTTACAAGGTGATTTTCTGTGAACTGTCCAGGCCGGGTAAACTCTGCTGTAAGGTTGGCTGCTTTGCGCATTTTCTGCCTCCAGTTTCAAACACAGTCCCAGTGCTGCCCACAGACAAAGCTTTATTTTAGTAAGAGAAAGTTGTCCAGGCAAGGGACAGGTGGTAGGAGTGAGAAGGGAAATGGCTCTTGTGACAGAGATGAAAAAGTGAGCCACTCCTTCGTATTTTCTTTATTGTAAAATACACATAATGTAACATTTATTTATTTATTTATTTATTTATTTATTTAATTTTAGTCTAAGTTTATTTATTTTGAAAGAGAGAGAGAGAATGAGCAAGGGAGGAGCAGAGAGACAGACAGACAGACAGACAGAATCCCAAGCAGGCTCCACACTGTCAGTGCACAGCTCAATGCAGGGCTCAAACTCACAAACCCGTGAGATCATCACCTGAGCTGAAATCAAGAGTCAGATGCTTAACCGTCTGAGCCACCCAGGGGCCCCATAATGTAACATTTATCAAATGCACAATTCAGTGGCATCAAGTGTATATAAAATGCTATGCAATCCCATTGTTAACCTGAGAAAAATTTCATCAGCCCAAAAGGAAATCCTGAGTGCGTTCAGCAGTCATTCCCCACTCTTCCCCCCCCCAGCCCCTGGCATCACCAATCTGATTTCTAGCTTAGGGAAGCTTGTACATGAACATTCATAGCACTATACGCAATAACTAAAAGCTAAAAGCAACCCAAATGTCCATCAGCAGATGAATGGATAGACAAAATATGGCACATCCATACGACAGAATATTATTTGGCCATAAGAAAGAACAGAGTGCTGATACATGCTACCACACAGATGAACCTTGAAACATTGAACTTTCCATTTCTGCCCTTAGAAGAAATGAAGGCATCAGCAGGAGAGTGGCAGAATATCACACAAGGGTTCACAGACCTGGGTTCTGGGAAGGGTTTCTTCTCTGCTATAAGGTGTCAATGAGCTAATCCATTTAATACCTTGCAACATTTCAAATGTTCCCGTTATAAAAATGGGTGAAGCAACCCTGCTTTCACACTGGTTCATTTTAACAATTTGAATTGTTCGGGGGCACCTGGATGACTCAATAGGTTAAGCGTCCGACTTTGGCTCAGGTCATGATCTCCCAGCTCATGGGTTTGAATCCCGCATTGGGCTCTGTGCTGACAGCTCAGAGCTTGGAGCCTGCTTTGGATTCTGTGTTCCCTCTCTCTCTGCCCTACGCCCACCCCGCTCGCATTCTGTCTCTCTCTCAAAAATAAATAATAAAAGCATTAAAATTTTTGTTTAAAATTAATTTGAATTGTTCTTTTTAAATGCTTTAAAAATGCCTAAGAGCAAGCAGTGAATAATTTAGAGATTAGAGGGCATTGGGAAAAATAAGTCAAGAAGGATAGAATTGTCAAACAGCCTATCCTTCCTTCCTTCATTTTTATGACTCGCCTTCCTGTTCTACCTCTCCTCTGCTCCCTGCCCTTTCCCCACCCCACTCCCTCCTATAAGCCTCCCTTCCTGGGCTGCTTTGGACTCTGTATCTCCCTCTCTCTGCCCCTCCCCCACTCAGTCTTTCTCTCTTTCTCTCTCTCCCTCTCTCTCTCGGTCTCTCGAAAGTAAATAAACAAAACATTTTTTTCTAATAAATAAAGTATACCTTGAAGCACTGACACATTCCCATTTCATGGATGGCAAAACCAAATCCCAGGCATGTGCAGTAACTCATCAGCGTAGCTCAAACAACAGGTAGCAGAGCTGAACTAGAACGTAGATTATTTGCTTCCCGTATTAGCATTTGTTTCCTTTTCATTATGCCCGACATCAATCGCTCCTAAATGGGGTAGTGCTCCTAATAGGGCAACATTTGAAAGATATCAAAGCAGCAGCATTATTCGCAATATTCTTCCTTCTGAGAAGCCCATTCCTGCCAATCCCAGGAGTGAGACAGCTGTCAAGGAACTGTCACTTGTTAATGGAAAGAACTTCAGAGAGGCCCCAGGAAGTAGGTGTCATGGGTATTCATTGCCATGCGCACTGAAGAGTGGGGAAACATTAGATACATCCCTGAGGTTACTGTCTCAATAAAGGAGACAACGATGCCTGTAGATCATTATGTTATTGCCTCATTAAGTATGGTAACAGAAGTATGAATGAAGTAAGTAAGTACTGAAAAGAAAGCCAGGATTCTCTCTGTCTATGAGGTTAGAAAATATCCTCAGAAGTGACACCTGAGCAGGACTTTTCAGGGTAGACAGAAGTTCTACAGATCAGCAGAAGAGTGTATATGTTCTGGATATGTGCCTGCAGTATAACTTTTAGACCTCACTCCCAGCTCTTAGAGTCATGCTTACTGGAGAACAGCGTTTGCTGCTCTCATTACAAGCTCCTGTCCAGGAGCATTATTCCAGTCTGTGCAAAAATTCCTGATCGTCTTAGTCCTTATCTGCTCTTTCAAGGCAAGTGTTTGATATCAGCGCAGAATGAAGAAAGCCTCCAGGCCGGCAGCCACCTTATGCTGATTAGGTAAACACGCACACTTCTTCCAGATTCTGCAATGGTTTTCTGCTCTCCCGGCCTGGAATGTCTTTTTTTCTCCAATCGTCAAGAACCCCCAAATCCAATCCAAGCGTCTGTACTACAACCGCATTCCCTCCTGCCAACTTAGACCTCTACCTCACGATGACACTTGACCTCTTGCCAATCCACTTGAATTCTGAGCCTTCTCCCATTAGTGAGACCTCAAACTATGATCTCTCTCTCTGACTGTTTCCCGTTTCCCTGCCAGCTCCTGCCTCATGAACCTACTTCATAAGCCTTCCTCCCCTCTTGACTCTTCCCATGAGTCCTTTTTTCCTCGACTACATAGGACCTTGCTCTGCACTGGGTATCCACAAAGAAACCAAAATTCATATTTCTGATAGTATCTCCAAATTGATTACATTTACAGTCCCAGAAGTACTCTAAAAGGATTTTTTTTTTTTTTTTTTGTCATTCAATTTAAATGTGTGTCATCTTTTCGGCCTTTGCTCTCTCTTGTGCACTAGGAGTTACTAATTTTTTTTTAATACTTATGTTTTTAGCTTTATTTTTAAAAATTTTTTTAATGTTTATTATTTATTTTTGAGAGGGAGAGAGAGAGACAGAGCAGGAGTGGGCAACAGGAAGAGAGAGAGGGAGACATAGAATCTGAAACAAGTTCCAGGCTCTGAGCTGTCAGCACAGAGCCCAATGTGGGGCTCAAACTCACAAACAGCGAGATCATGACCTGAGCTGAAGTTGGTATCTTAACCGACTGAGCCACCCAGGCGTCCCCCAAAATATTTATTTTTGACAGAGAGAGAGCACCCACAAGCTGGGGAAGGGAAGAGAGAGAGGGAGACAGAGGATCTTAAGCGGCTCCGCATTGACAGTGGAGAGCCAAACATGGGGCTCGAACTCACGAACTGTGAGATCATGATGGCCTGAACCACAGTCGGATGCTTAACCGACTGACTCACCCAGGCATGCCTCGGAATTACTATTTTTGATACATCTTATAATCATAGAATGAGTTTTTATATTTTATATATTGTGGGTTGCAAGCATAAAGTTTCAAATGGAAGCATATACCACGCTGAGTGTATACCACAAGGATGTATTAGGTGATGGCCGTCTCATTTTTTCTCATATGATGGACACTTTCCTTCAACTTTATATTTTTCTTCATAGTATTATCACTAGCAGGGGTCTGCTGAATTTGGTCCCCAAGAACGACTGAAGAGGCGAGTTCGAAAGAAGAAAAGAAAGACGAGAGAAGACATTTTTTCCCAATGATACAGTGTGGTTATCTTGGAGACAAGTGTCAGGGCCCAACTGATGTGTACTGTAACCACATTATGCAGTACTGAGGAATGTCGCTCCCTAGCTCGGTAAAAGGTCCGTTCTAGGCACAGCTTTGGAAGACGTGATTTGATGTCTTTCTTTCCTGCCAGCCCTCCCACACCACGCTCCCTGAAGCGCCCTCCCATGCAAGCTCTAATATCCTCTCGTGAGTTGGCAAATTTCTTCTCTGAAGAATAAAGGGCAGGAGGTTTTTGTTTTTAAAACCACACCTATTAAGCCAGATGAATCTCCATCAGAGGAATTTCAGATATGAGAGAGGTCAACACGGCTAAGAGTTTCTGTTAGGCTCAGTTCCCCTGAATTTCCACTTCATAACCCTCAGATTATACATACAGTTGCAAGGTTTTTGCAAGGATTCTCAGAGCTATCCAAGGTGAGATTTACAGTGCCTGGTATTGGGTGAGTTTTAGACACCAAATGTTGTTAGGTTAAAAATTGTCTAAACAATCTTCCTCCCCTCTTCCACAAGACTGGGCTTCTATTTTTAGCTCGATATTATACTGAGTTCATTTTCAGGAGACTCAAACAGCATAGATAGAGCCTTGATGAGTTTTTAAATTTTTTTCCAGATCGGCTGCCTGCCTTGCAGCCATGGCAAACTTTGGGTTTAGTGTCTGATATTTATGATTACATAATACCGTAAATATCAGATAACAGTAGCATTTAAAGCAATAATAAAACACTTTAAGTGGCCCCTTTTAAAAACTACTGCTTTCCAGAGTAACAAAATGCAAATGCTTGGCTGACATTTCTGTTCTAAAAGCTGATGGAAGACAGAGATTTGGAACACTACCCTCTGCTAGCTTCTCTAGAGTGACATTGTGGCACTTTCTACTGTAGCTGTCCTGTAGGGGGCATTACTCTAAAAACAGATTTCCCCTGAATTAACGTCTTTCAGATTTATTTAATTTTGAATTACCATCTCAAAAAAGTACTCTAAATTTATTCGAGTGATTTTTTTGTGGAAAGTATCTTTTTAATGACTTTAGAGCCGAGTGCTAAAATATCCATTGCCAAGTGCATGAAGCACTTTGAAAATCAAGGTTCTGATATATCTTCTCTAGGAAAAACTTAAAAAAAAAAAAAGTCAATAAAGGAGTCTGTGATAAATGAAGTATTTCACTGAAGAGATATTTAAAACAAATGAGCACGTTTAATCAATTTCCTAGGACTCAAACAGCCAGGTAATAAAAATGGAAGATCCCATACCATATCAAGTTTTCTTTTTTAACATTTTAACAAACCATTTAAAAAACATTCCTGGGGTGGGGGGGAAATGAAAACCTTAGATAGTCTTTTAAAAAAATGCTGGCACTCTTTACATTTACCCTTTGGCTATTTTTAAATTTAATTTCTAATCCCATAATTGAGTTCACAGTGGTTGCAACTATTATCAAACATCTTTCGGGGATTAGAACTCACTTTGGGTTCAAATGAAGCATCAGAAAATCATGTATGTTGTTGTCCTGAGAAAGTAATGCATGTCAATTAAAATTCCCCTGGGATTAATGAAAAGAGTTGAAAATGATTTATTAAAAATGGTATTTTATGACTGCCATGGGGATTACTTGCCATATTTTTTTTTTTTAATCAAATGTATATAACTATTAGGCCCTGCAAAAGATACAGAGGCTTAGAAGAATGAAAGCTGACCAGGAATCTGGTACAGGGAAGGCAATTGAACACAGCGCCACAACTCTATTTAATGTAACCTGAACACTTTCTGGGTCCTAAGTGCCCCCATGTGCTTGGGTTGGAGAAGTGGGGGGCCTCAGATCCTTCCCCCTGGATGTAAGAGACAGATTTCATTGTAAGAAAGTTCTTCTTTATGGGTCATTTGTGTCTCTCATTTCAGAGCAAAAATGGAGAGTTGTTTCTATCATTTACAGAAAACCTCTCCTTGTAGAAGGTATCCTTATACTTTTTAGACACACACATAAACATGGTGTCTGGATGCGGGGTGGGGGGGGTGTCTGGGTGGCTCAGTCTATTAAGCACCAGACTTTTGATCTCAGCTCAGGTCATAATCTCGCAGTTCCTGAGTTCAAGCCCCGCATCCGTTCTCTGCTGTCAGCACAGAGCTCGCTTCGGGTCCTCTGTCCCCTCCTCTGTCTTCTCTGCCCCCCTTTCTTGCTCAAAAATAAATAAACATTAAAAAAAAGTGAGGTCAGGGCACCTGTAGCAAAGTGAGAGAGACTTTTGATGAATGACTTTACCACCTTAAAATTCTCATAAATAGGAATTAAGGAGTTGAAACAAGAACAAATTCATTACTGATATAAATTCTAAAGGTGGGAGTCCAAATCCAGAATCTACTTCTTACTGAATGTTTGACCTTGAGCAGAGCACTTTATATTTCTAAACTTCCCCTTGTCTGTAAAATATAGATAATAGTAGCTTCCTTACTGGAGTATTGTGATGGTGAATTAAGTTAACCAGGGTGAATATATTAAAAGCCTACCTAACAGTGAATGTTCTAAGACTATTAGCCATTATTATTTTTATTATGGTAAGAATTTAGAAGAAGGAACAGTCCTTTTTACAAGATAGTTTGGGGGTGGGGGAAGGGAAGGCAAGACTAAAGAGCATTATCTTTAAATTAAAAGATATGTCTGTTCTTTCAAGGTTTACCAAGAGAATTTAAATAAATTTTTTAAATAAAATACAAAAAAATCCTCTCAGAGAATAGATTTTTTTAATTAATTCTATTTGTTTTCAAAATAAATAAGAATTATGGTAATAAACCTTTAAAGTGTTAGAAGCAGTTAAGCAATTAATTAGAACAAGTAATAATTTCAACTTTAGTTTGTAGGATTTATACATTCAAAATCAAATCCTTTGTTACACTAAACCAGGAAGAGCTATTTAGCCTATGAAAGAGTTAACACTGATTTAGAGGTGTCCTATTTTTTTTTTAAAAGAGATTTGTCGGAAGATGCTTGACAAATCTGCCTCTAAAATCAACTGCAAAAATATTGTGACTGCTCTTTCCACAGTTTTCCTAGGCAACTTAGCTGATGCAAAAGAAATTGTGGTTGTCAAAATAATAAGCAAACCACATTTTACAATCATCAAGAGAAAAAAGGAAGTGGAGTTTTCTATTTTGTACAGTTGTGCATGTCCTAGTGTCTGATGAATCAGAAAGACTAGCATAAGGAGAGGTTAAGAACGTCAATTTGTTGATTATCTTTCTTAAACAATCTAACAAAATCCGAGCTTTTATTTAGCTTGTAGAAATTACATCGGTCCATTGAGTAAGCAACTGAAGATTGCTGCTCATTAAAAGAACTATATGTTCATGGAAATGAACATTTTTTTTATTAACATCTGTAAGCTCTGGTTTCTTGGTAAAGACTATAATGGTAATGAATGTGCAGCTGTTTTCCATCTGTTACTTAGAAATTTTTACCCAAGTACTTACTTCCCAGTAGTGTTAAGTGAGTAGTAGAACACCATTACCTTCCTTACAATGAGGGAGGACAGTGTGTCAAGGGACTATACTCTGCTTTTGAACAGTTATGGACTCCACAGGTCAGTTATGCAGTCAGAAGTAAGGGCCTTCGTGCTAACAACTTAATCTCCTCAAACAAGCTGAGCTGCGTCGTTCAAGAAGCTGCACCTGTAAATTCTAGCAAGATAAGCAATCCAGTAGCATTGGAAATAGATTGGAAGATCTATTATGTAAATGCACTGTGCTAAGTTCTAGACAGAAAGGATGCAAAAATGAATATGACAAGTTTCTGTTCCCAAAGAGTTTACGGTTTTAAAATGGATTGGCTTGGGGTCCTGAAAGAAGGAAACCGGTCCCCTTTTTTTCACTAACGTTTTTTAATGATATTACTTGTGTGCTATGTATCCATGTTTCTATCGTCTTCTGTTGTTTTGGTTCAGTGATTATTGTTTTGCCACTATTTTTTTTTCTTTTGTAAACTTACCTATGACTTACCTTTACATTTTAAGTTTTTAAGTAAATATCAGGAGAAGAATGAACTCAGGATCCTGATTGAGAGCCAATACAGTAAAACTTTGGATTGCAAGAATCTTGTTCTGTGAGTGTTCTGCAAGACGAGCAAACATTTCTAATAAATTTTAACTTGAGAAACCAGAGATGTCTTGCAATGTGAGTAGTGTGTGACACAGAACACCACATCATCACAACTGAGCCAATGGTTCTTCTCTCTCTCTCTCTCTCTCTCTCTCTCTCCCTTGCTGTGGGATTGTGGTGATCCTCTCCCATGCTGAGATGCTCTGTCTCAGGCAGCGGTGTTTGGCAGAAATCAGTGATCTTTCAAAACGTTGGAAGGTGCCCAGTGATCTTCCAAAACTGGCATTAGTGTATGTTTTGTCACTTGAAAGCACCTATGGACAGCCCTTTGCTTTTCCATACAAGAGAAAGCTTAGGAATGTTTCCTTCACACTAGGTCAGGCTGCCTGCAGATATAGGCCCTTTCCTCTGCTGCCTTATTGCCAGTTACATTAAATACAGTAGATGACAAGAGTTTATTAATACTGTATTGTAGTCAACATCCATGTGAGTATATACGATGGCCCCCATGCAGAAAAAGATTCCATTGAGCCAATAGATAGCAGTGATTCTGTTAGTGACAGTGAAAGTCGTCCTACACGATACCCTCCTTTCTCTTGTCTCCCTCACAATAGCCAGAAAAGTTTTCAAAAGTAAGTGCTGGTTAATTTGTTTATTTTTCTCTTTATTTTGTATTTTCTTTATTACTTTGTATTATATTACAGTACTGTAATCATTTTTATATGAATATTCTAGGGTTGTGGAACGAATCATCTGAGCTTCTGTTATTTCTCATGGGGAAATTCTCTTTGATATACAAGTGCTTTGGATCACAAGCATGTTTCGGGAACAAATTATGCTCGCAGACCAAGGTTTTACGGTCCCTCTTCATTAATTTCCTAGACATTAGGCAAATAACAGGGACATAGGGACTGCCGTATGGCCCTAGTTAGGAAAATTCTCAGTTCGGGGTCTGATGTCCATTTCTTTCAAAATTAATATAACGTGAATCTCACTCAGATATTCCCAAGTTTTTAATCTTATATATTGAAAAAAAAATACATGGACGTAAGAAAGTTAGATGATATGTGCCCTGGATCTAGCCCACTGTTTACAATAAAGCAGGGCCACAAGAAAAATTATATTTTCCAATAATTATTAAGAAGAGCTGTGCTGCGTTTACAATTACATTTGCCTGACATTTCTCAGCTAAGCCACTATAGTGGCTTAAAGAAGAAATGCTGCATAGACAAAGATATTTTATGCTTCTGAACTCACAGCAACTTGTCAAATTCTATAATGCAACACCAATGAAACATAATCACTCCAGTTTAAGAGAATCTTTGCCGTTCTTAATTTTGTTCCTAATAAAAGTGCATGTTGCTATTGAGAGAAAAATACACGATCTGATAGATTGAATCTTGGGGTTCATTCCCTGTCCACCAATGACTTGGACATTAGCCTGATCCTCCCTGAGCTTCACTTTTCTCATGTCTATCCCTGCTTCCAGTTTTCTACCTTTTTTCCCTGCTACATACCTTAACTCAGGAATGTTCATATTACGAATGAAAGATCATTATTTGACTCATTGGGTTTAGGATAAACTCCATCTGAAACACCCTCCACCCTTTCTTCCAGATTTTTATTGCTGAAAGTCACATTTTCTTCTCACTGGATACCCATACTTCCTAATATTATGTCTCCTAACCTGATTTATCTGTTCAAATGAGGACTAATATCCAATACTCAAGTACCAATTTCTACAAGATGGGTTTAAAAGAGATTTGTAAAAATGTTTTGCATCCTTTCTGCATTTATCATTGAATCCACTCCATTTCACCAAATTATCCCATTTGAAGGTTACTGTTTTGTCCTAAATGGTTTAGCGCCTCATTTCAGCCTCCCCAAATGATTTGCAGGGTAGCCACATATCCCTTTGCGGCACAGGCAGGCTTGCGCTTCCGGGAGAGAACTTCCCCTCAGTGATGAAACCATTTGTTTGGCATGAAAGCTACCACTGGCTCCAGTGCCACCTCCGATATAGCCGCGCAGTCATTGAAAACATGAGCAACTTGGATGCCTGTTGCGTAGCACGTGACTTCATTTAACAAGCAACCGTGTCTTCTCTCTTTCTGAGAGTGATTTGGTTCAATGTGACTAAAGGCAGTGAAGTATAGTTGAAGAAGAATAAGTCACCGTCTGAAGCTGGGTAGCCCTGAGTGCAGGATGTTCCAAATTATAAGATTTATTCTGCATCTACAGACACTTCATATGATATGAATAGTAATGGGCTAGTTGTCACACACATATTGCTAGCACGGTGGGCCTTTGGACGACATTTGTCATTTGCTTCAAAGGAAAAAACCCAAGGCAGTGTTACCGCCAAAGAAAGGGGGCTTCACAGATTCACACATCCCATCAGATTAAGCATTGGTGATCAGAACTTTTTCTTTTCTGATACTTACAGATGACCTCAAAGCCAACTTCAGAAACCATTTTAAGAATAAAACATTTCACCAGCATCGGGAATCTTATTCTTTCAGTCATTATTTGTATGCCAAAATAGGTGCTGGGAAGATGATGGTTAGCAGAGGTAATAGGAAAAAAAAGAGATCCAACGGTAGCTACCCTTTTGACTTTCTCTTACAGAGATTATACCTGGCCGTCACAGAAGATTGGCTCCTCAGCTGGAGGCTTCCCAATTCTTATGGTTTACCTCAGCACAATACAGAATTCAAGTTATGTCCAAAGAAGTAAAATCAGCACAAAGTACGTGAGCTTATGACTTTCCGCGTTCTCGCAATTCCAAGTGTTTGCTGATAGCTCTCCCCCCACCCCCCATCAGATTCCTCTGTGGTCACACTAACCTCTGGGGACTCCAACAGCATCGCTTGCTCCCAGCCCCATGGCACAGGGCAGCCTGTGACAGCCAGGATGCCTCAGGACCCAGTTACCCTTCTTCCCGCCAAGTGACTGGAGCCGCCGGCCCTCTCAGCCCCACTGATGATTTGTTTACCATGCTTCTGTTGGGATTCTTGGCCAACTGGCAGCACCAGGGGGAAAAGCACCGTGGTGTCTTAAGTGCACTAAATCTTCGTATTAGCCCCCTGGCTTGGTAAACCTTTCTGTTGGCTTTGTTTTCTTTTCTTCAAGCATGACAAACAAGTGGTTTTTCTTTTTCACTTTAATGATTCTTTAAACAAAAAGGGGTAGTTTAGGCCTTTCTCTGAGGCTGATAGGTGTTTCTGTTTAATGAGGTTTTTATTATACTGTATTGGCTTCCCTGAAAAGAAATTACAAGCAGCAAACAGCTGATAATAGAACAAGGCTGGAAGAAACAATAACCAAGAGGGGGAAAAATTAGTGTGGCGGTGGATGCACACGTTGTAGCTCAGGGACCAAATGCCATTTCCATCCTCCCGTGGCCACCACTGTACTGGTCATAAAGTGATGTGGGCACCCCTGTGCCGGTGATGTGTGCATGAGAGATATGAATATAGATATAGACCCAGCTAAACTGCCATCTGTGGAGGAAGAAGGGTGGCGAGCTCAGTCTAGACAAAGATGAGTGGAGCTCCGAGTGCGGGTTTACAAGGGCTGGTCGGTTACCATGGAAACTAATTGGAGCTAATAAGTAAAGGGACATTTTAACTGTGGGAACAGAATAGGAGGGGCTATTTTTCAATATCACCGTTACCTACAATTAATCTCTCATTTTAGGAGTGTCCTGACTTAATTCTTACGAGGAAGCCAATCGCCCTGCACACAACCTCACCCTGATCAACATCACATTCAAATGCTGACTGTCATCTTCCAGAATGTGCCGTATTTTAGGTTTAGATCTTTCAAAACAGAATCAATTTCACTTTTTTTTTTCCTTAAAAAATAAACTGTTTGCAGATGGCAAGGAGAAAGGAACAGAGGTAATGGAAAATTCTTAACTTCTAAACTGACGCTCTGCTGAGCACTGAACCGGGCTAGAGGGAGAGGGAAGCTGGGACCTTATCCTACAGCACCGGCTTCAGGTTTTTGTTTGAGTTGATTTTCTTTAACAAAAGCATTTCAGAGCATCAACCAAAGAAAAATGTGTCCTTGTAGACTCATGTTATGATACTTTTGAAAGGTGATGTTTACGGACTCTGCACAGAGCAAGAATTAGGTTCATAGCAAATGAGCAGGAGTGATGGCTCAACTTGTATTTTCTTATTTGGCAGCAAGTTTTAAGTAGTATAAATAGCTGAAGTTATCAATAAAAGGGAAATAGTAGCTGGGAATTAATGAAAAGATTTACAATCAAGAACAGAATAAAAATGTTTGTGTTAAAAGGCACTTTCAACAATAATGTGGGTCAGAGCCAGGATCACTTGGGAATGTCTTACAGAAGGTGTGTTACAAGCACAGGGTTGATAAAACATGATTCAACACCTTTATAGTTTCTTAGGTTTTACTTTTGTAATTCAATTACAGTTTAAGAGAATGCAAACTACCTTAATAATGTCTCCAGGGCCTTCAAAATCTATGCCGTGGAGGTAATCCAGATTTTCAGACATGAGTCTGGGTGGATTAACCAAAAGAAAAAAAAAATTTTTTAATGAAAAAAATTGCCTCGCAATAATTGCCACTGTTAAAATTTTTATGGTGCCCAAGGGAAGTCTTAGCCCTGTGGTGCCACTTGCCATTGTTGAAGGCTTCTGTGTTGATTATGTATCTGGATTTAGCTGATTAGGAGTAGTGGTTTAGTACATATAGTATATATTGTGAAACACACACCTCATAATCACTTCTGGGAAGAAATTAAGCAAATGAATCAGAACTCCGACCTCTGATTCTTTTTTTTCCCCTCATCTTTTCTACAGCCCAGTTACAGAAAAAAAAAAATCACAATCTGAAAATTATAGTTCTTAATTCTGTACTTCAAAACATTCCACCAAGAGCAATTTTTAAGTATCTTAATATAATATCACATTAAAAACTCCTGGAAAAAAACAAGCCAGTCAAGTCAATTTTGCTAGTTATTGAAATAATTCTCTTTGCGATGCTGGCATTCCAAACGCGAGATAGCCAGTTGTAGTCTAGATTTTAATGCTTTGGGTAAGTGTAAAGTTTGTTGTTTTGTTTTGGTTTGGTTTTTTGTCTGGTTTTTATGCCAGCACACCCATCCTGTTCAAAGAAATTCAAAAGGTGCAATATTTAAAATGTTGGCTCCCCACAGACACTGTCAGGGAGTTGCTAATATTTCAAACTCTTATTTTCCTTTTCAGATTATCAAAATTCCTTAGAAGTCTGATGGCATATTTTAAATGGTGAGATTTGTAGCAATTAATTTATTGCCAGATATGTCCTTAAAGCACTGTAACAAGTATAGCCATTTTCTGGTTCAGACTGCTATCAAAGTAATTAGGTCTGTAAAAACAGTTCAGAGAACTCAAAAAAAAAAAAAAAAAGGAAAGAAAAAAGAAAGAGAAAAAAGAAAAGAAAGTAAGAAAGAAATGCACATAAGAAAGAGACATTGAAATGACCAAAAATTGAAAACATTTCAAAGCAAAATTGTTAATGAGCTGCTTGAGCTATATGGACATTATAAGTGCAATTAACTAGAAGCCAATAAAAATAATCAATGACAGAGTGCAGCCCTCTAGTACCAAGTGCTTTTACAAAGAGATGTCTGTGAAAGCAGCAAGTGATTAAAAAAGCCACCTTCATCTATGGGGGTGCGTGCTATTTTACATGAGTAGAAACTAAAATGATTTTCGTGGACTATTTCTGAAGTTCAGCCCGTGGCAAACGGTGAAGAGCCGTACGTGGAAATAGACAAGTTTCTGCTCTTAGCCCTGTGCCCCCACCCCTTTTCTCCCTGGAATGTTGGAGGCAGCCATGATCTAATCAAAGGAAGGTAGGAGTTTAGATCTCAAAATGCAGATGTCACATTTCAGTGCAAACTGCTCCTACACTTTATCAGTATGGCAGGATGAATCTTTTCTCTCCTGGGGGTGGTGGTGGTGCGTGCGGGGAGGGTGCCTCACTGAGAAGATTGCCCTCACTAGGTTGGCCAGGAAAAGATTTTTAGTGTTTCAGTGCATCCCCGGGAGGGTCCCAGTCGTCCCCGGGGGAGCACAAGGAGTTGTGAAAAGTAACGCACAACTGGCCACCAGAATAATTCATTCCCTCCACCTTCTCTTTAGCACCTCCCACTCCTCCCCTCTTTATAGCCGTCCTTTCTCTCTGAAATCTCAGGTTACTTGACTGGGAGTTCTCAGACCTCCAGTTTCAGTCCTGCCCTCAGCCTCCAGTCGGTGAGAGACACCCAGCCCCAGCAATTGGATTGGGCAGCCCGTCTTGACACACCACCGTGCTGAGTGCTTGAGGACGTGTTTCACCAGATGGTTGGGGTTAGTGTGTGTCATCACATTCGAGTGGGGATTAGGAGCAGGGAGGCTGTCTTGCTGGAGCTGTGTGGTCTTCTCCAAGTGAGAGTTGCGGGCAAGAGAGCTACTTTGCCTTTGGAAGCAGAGGAGGAATTCATTTGCTGCAGCCACAAGAAAGGCAGTTTTTTCAGGTAAAGTAAAAGACATTGAATGCTTCTCTCCCTCCCTCCCCCCCTCCCTCCCTCCCTCTCTCTCTCTCTCCCTCTCTCTCTGAACATAGTTTTGAATGGAATGCTAGCACAGCACACTTGTCAAAGCCAGTTGTTGCTCTCCTATCAATGCTGCTATTGTACGGTGGACAGATAACAGTGAGGAGCTGGGTGCTTGGCTGTCTTTATAGAGCGAACACTCCCCATGCCTTGCTTTTGAAGGTGTAGCTGAGAAAACGCCTTCTGGAGCGGCATTCGTACTCTCTAATGCCCTCCTTACCTACCCGAAGCGGGAGCTACGGATTGTTCATAAAGGACGCGTCAGGCCGAGAGAGCATTTTATTTTAGCTTTCAGAATTAAAATTCACTTTCGAACTGTTGCATTTTACGCCTCACTTTATAAAGCTCCCCGTAAGAGTCTATTACTGAGTTGCCGGCAGAGGTGGAAATGCTTCCTTGCCCGATTTTTAAAACGTGCATTATGTCTGATTTATGACGGACCCAAGTGTTTTTAACACAATTTGGCGACTGAAAACTCCTTGAGAGAAGAGGCTGCCCTCTGAGCAGCTGATAGATCGGCTTTAAAACAGAAATGCTCAGAGCTGGAAGAAAAGCAGAAAAGGAGGAAGTAGGAAAATGCTCTTTAAACGGAGTTTATCCCTCTTGCAGCTGCAGGGAAGCAGATGGAGGGAATTCATTTGCAGATCTGTTTGTGAAAGTTTTACAAGTCATTGAAAACTAAAGTAGCATCTCTGTGATGGATCATTAAAGTCACGACATTTATAGGTTTCAAACAGGCTATCTGAAGTGTTAATTAAATGGAAATAGATTTTCTGGCTGGGTTATAAACAAACATTGAAAAAAAAAAGGCTTTAATTATAAATTAGTCACTGGAAATGAATGGTCATCCGGTGCCGGAGCAACAGAAAATGAGTTGCCATCATCTGTGTGAGTAGCTATTAATGGGACCAATCTGCCAAAAGCACCCACCAAAATTAAATTGAGCCGAATGTAACAATGGGGTTTATACACTACGTTTAGTGTGTGGCATAAAAAAGGCCTTTCAAACTGACGCCTTATTTTTACAGGGATCAAAAAATAAAATTTTCATTTTTAAAATTTTTGGCCGAGCTAGGGGAGTCAATGAGTTACTTCTTCTGCGCTCTAACAGACTTGCCCTCCTACGTTCATATCCGTATACCTGTGGTGCTCAAGAGTTCTTGTGTCTACCGGACCCTCACATTTGGTAGAGAAACCCAACACTGTCCTTACCCTCTGCAGGTGAGAAATCTGATGAATAATACTGTATATAAGCTATTCTGAAATGAGAGCTGTTTAATAGGCTGAACAGCAGGATTTATGGCTAGTGCTTTGTGATTTTTGTACTCATTCAACTGCGTAAAGATGCTTGTAAAATTATGTTTCAGGTTGCATTATACATTTTTTTTTTGCAGCCAGTTGATATTATTTCATCCTCTTTTTTAAAAGTTCTGATTAAAACAACGCTTCAGCATGGTGTGTAGTTATTATTCACAGTGTTCTCTGGTCTCAAAGCCCTTCAGTGAGAAATTATCCTCATAAATAAGCAGGCAGCTATGACGACTGAGTATTATCCGGTTCCCAATATTACATAACCCAATAGGACTAAGTTCATAAGCTGAAGTCTTCTGGAATTCCAGTCATTCCACTTTGGCTTTACAATGGAACCGGGGCTTAAAAAAATAAAGACAGAAAGGCAAACTGATATCTGGGGTTGTGTTAGGATTAGGACTACGCGCACAGCATGTAGCAGGTATCGTGCTGACCACCAATGCCATTTTTCACTCTCACGGAAGTATTTCAGAAGAAAGTAAAGTTTCTGCTCACAGGATGGAGATGAGTGTGATGGCATCTAACAAAGGCAAGTTTCATTTAGCCATGGAGCCCCACAAGCATATGTCGCTAATGTCGCAGACTGACCACCAGGCTGCCTGCCCAGGACTTTGACAATATGGAAGAAACCCGCCCCCCCCCCCAAAAGCCCATTGCAGGAAGGATTAGGTGGGATGGAAGCAAAAAAGGGAATGTTGAGAAATAATAAATTCACACCTTGAGAAGGCAAAGTGGTGTGTCCATCCCCCCAACGAGGCTAAAGTACGATGAAGTTACTTAGCACAGCTAAGAGGCTCTGCTTAGAAGACAGTGCCCACGGGGCAAACCCAGTTGCTTGTCAAAATCTAAATCTACGGTTCCAGATGGTAAACATTCAGAGACATATTTATGGTGACTTCTACATACCTCCGTTTGACATTTGGTTTCTTCCTGACAGCACTTGCGCCGGTAACACACATGAAGTTCCCATCAGTATTGCAACAGCTGTAAAAGTGTTTGAGCACCAAGGCTGTCCCTCCCGGTGAAGGGGAACAGATTCTGGGGGGGGGGGGGGCAGGGGGGTGCAGATCTCCACTGGCACTATTGATGCATCCTGCTATCTAGGCACGCAGTCAGGTGACGAATCTCAGAGGCGAAAGGCCATCTGAAAGCTTGATTCAGTAAGTTGCAAAATCCATTTTTATGGTCGAGTGGAAAACTAACATACATCAATCCAAATATTCACTGAGCTCATGCTAAGTTGTGAGTGGGAACCTTCATCAAAGAACTAAAAGGGCTCCTCTCTGTTCACTTCTAAGGAAATTTATGTGACTGTGGGCAGATTGTTGTGGTCATTTCCATTGTAATAGTTAATAGTAGAGACAAGTGTCAAGAGTGACACTTTGCATTTCCTTTCCTAATTATATATCCATATGGGAATGCATAGGGGCTTGCTTCCTTTGTATTTTAGACTTAAAATGGTTTACACATTACGAATCTATAAAGCAAGTTTTGTGACACTGAGTATTAAGCTTTTCCACCCATTGCCATGTGGTTGAGGCCAACCAGTGGGTCAGGTCAGGACATCTGGTTCTTTTTTCCCTGTACAATATTTTTGTGTAGAGTGTGGAGTATGTTTAAGGGGATTAAAATGTTTAAGGCGCTGACTCTAAATAGATTATTATTTTTATCACCATTATTGACTTTGAGGGAAAAGAAGCCCATGTATGAAATTAATTCTATGGTCATATGGTAAATTTACCTTTACTTTAGGTAAGATCCCTGGCAGGGGGAGGCGTTTGAAAGAAGATATTTTTGGAAAAAGTTTGTCCTGAAATGTGTTTCCTATTTAAAATATTTTCAATTCTATCTCAATATGCTAGGAAGGAGGGGAATTAGCCTGTTGGGTTTTTTTTTTCTCTCTAATAGCCCCCTCACCCCCGTAGCTAATCTGTCGTCAAATTCTGTGAGTCCTTCCTTTAAAACATCTCCCACATCTGGCCCACAGCCACTGCTCCAGTACAATGATTGCATCACACACATGGATCATTACAACAGCCTCTTATCTGGTCCGCCTGCCTCCATTTCCCTCTTCCATCCACCGGTCCAGACTGAGCTTCCTAAAACTCTGCTTCCATCAAAGCATTTCTGAGCTGAGAACTACTACATGGACCCTCATTACTCACAGAATGAAGTTCACATGACATGCTGGCCATCTGTTCCTTGGCCCCAACTTTCTGACAGAGTCTTCCACCAAATCCTTACAGAAGTACAAGCCAAACCTCCTTTTCCCTGCAGCCCAAGTGGCCAATTCAACTCACCCCCCAGCCCCCAACACCAACCCCATCCCCACCCCCCATCCCTGCTTCCTGGTCTCTTCTCTTACCGCAACCACTCTACTTTTCTAGCTTGTCTGCAAAATGAGGGTCTGCCCTCACGGGCACTGTTCCTTCGGGTTCTATGTTTGTGAGAGTGTGTAGAACACACATCATCTCTCTAACTTCATCCTTCAAAACTGTCAGCTTAAGTCCCATCTCTTCCAAGAAGCCTCCACTGATTACCACATCTCCCAGGGATGTTTTCCTTCCCTTGAAGCTGACCATTCGTTATGTATGGGTTGCACTTAGCACAACCGCCTTGATTTTATCTTGTTTTCTATTTTGCCATTTTTCCCTTGACTCCTCAGGAAGGGGGAGGTCTCCTAAGACAGGGACTGGCTTGATCTACCTGTATTTCCCACGGAAGACACTAATAGTTGTGTGTTGACTAGTTCACAGGGACATTCAAACATCCAAGTCACTTTTCTCTCTGGTTACCCCACTTTAGAGCTGTTTGCCAGCTCTAAGAGTCTTCTCCCCCCGTGAGAGAAAAGAAAAACAAAATGATGACACTTGAGTGGTTGTATTTTGGGGTAGCTTAGAACAAATTCCACCTAAACAGAATGCGAAATTATTGCCCCAAATGAAGTTTGAGTATTACAATGACAAATCTCCATCTATTTCAGCTTTCTGTAACTATGGTAGAAATTACATCTATTAGCTGCCCCTCATGGTATAAAATTTCAACTATGATTTTGAAAGCAGGAGAGTACAGTCTTCAGTTCAGGTGGACTTGTGTTCTAATCCAGGGACCACCGCTCAGTAGCTGAGTGGCCTTGGACGGTGACTTGCCTTTCAGCCCCCTCCTCTGTAAAACAGAGTCAGAAGTACTTACCTTGAGGATGTTGTGGAGAAAACACACAAAGCGCTGGCTTGGCGCATGTGCAATAAATGGGAGAGAAAGGAGGTTGATAGGTACGTACACAGATATAGATCCAGGATGCGTGAATGTGTTCATCTCAGTTATGTTAGTCGTTGATTTTATGTATTTACGGTGTGTCTGTAGGTAGCCTTTTCTGTCACCAAAAGCAGGGGGGGAAGGGGAAGAAAGATCAAGAGAGTAAGACTCTCACCAATAGCAGGGGCAGGGAGAGGTGGGGAGAGATGGAGAGGGCAAGGAGAGGGAGACAGAGGGAGGGCAGAGGAAGTAGGAGAGGGAGACGGAGGGGTGGCTGCTTTTGGCATGGAGCAACTGAGTTAATGGATCTGTGGGGACAATGGTGACAGTTGAATACACTTTGCAGGGAGGAGCAGAGTCCTGGGTCCTGCATTAAAGGATAATAAAGAGCAGGCACTGGGCTGCAGCGCTGGGGGAACAAAGGGTCCGAGGGGTGGACCCCAGCAGGGAGTGGAATTCACCAAAGGGTCATGTGCTCCTCTTCCTTCCTTCTGGCCCACTATTTAGAAAGAAATAATAACTTGGCAAAACATTGTAGGAGTCAGGTCAAGCTTCCAGAAGTAATTGGTAAAGCGAGATACCATTTAGGCAAAACCAGGGGCTTGGACCTTTGCTGTCCTTCACCTCCAAAGCAAATTTAACAAAACGCTGGAAGCAATCAGCCTGAGCTCGGTTCTCTTCCCAAACTGCACCCACCATCAAACATCGAGCCTACTCTCTGTGTCCTTTCCCCAGAAGGGCAGCTCACTGAGAAATTATCTAACAAAGCACTGAATGCCACCTCCCAAACATATCTGTGGACACTGGTCATTCAATTTCAGTTTTCAGGATCTTGGGATACATCAAAGGATATTCTTTCCAAGCCTGATCATCTGGTGTGCACCTGCCCCAGGCCAGGGAGAGGAAAGAAACTCCTCTAGCATAAAGGGCAAGGAGGCCTTTCTGGAGATCCCTCCCTGTCCCCGGCAAACACGTGCATAGAACTTTCATTAACAGTTATGTTGCCTGACTTGTCTCGGCTGCTTCAGTTAAACTAGCTCCCTCTGCCCCCAAAGTATATGATCTTTGTACTACTGCACAACAATGTGTTAAACCTTGTTAATTTAAAAAAAAAAAAATGGAGGTCTCTACTTCACCTTCAAAGGTAGGACTTTTTCTTATACTCTGATTTTCTTTATAACCACAGAGCTACAAATCTGTGAGACATATTTCTTCATGTTTTAAAATGTGAATCCCAGGGACTGGGACATGTCACCACTTAACTGTAGTGGGTGAGACCGATGTTAAATTGCTAGGCTGAAGAAATGAACAGACACACTGTGCTTCTGGGTAAAAAAAAAAAAAAAAAAAAAGAAAGAAAAGAAAAAAGAAAATTCATTGTAGGACGTAAAGTGTCCCAAAATTAAGCTCCACATTTTGTGTGATACTAATCAAATTTTCACACAAGGTTAGATGGCTGGTGGTGGGAACAGAGTTCAGGAACCGGCAAGAGCCCGGATGACTCTGCTTAAAAGTAAAATAAGGATTCTAACGTTCTAACGTTCATCTGGGTAGTAAACACATGAGCAAGCCTTGACATTTTTGTAAGAGAAGAGTACCATTAGTCAGATGGGGACTTGTTTTCTCACATAATCCGAGTACGTTATAAAACTACCGTCATTTGACTTTTCTATTCGTGAGCTACGGCTCTGACATAGATTTTTACCTACCTTCATTCACATATTTTTGCTTCTGTCGTGTTCTCCTCAGTTTTAATCTATTTGTTGTCATTGGCATCGCCCAGATCTTTAGTTCAGCTACAGATTGCTGCTTCTAGATACTAGTTCTGTTGCTGCAATGAACTGAAACCCTGACTAGTTTTTTATGACTTGTGTTACAGTTCTCTCCATCTGCGAATAAAGCTAATACTCTATGAACTTTGTCACTTCATAAAAAACCCCAGTTTGTCTCAAGAACTCAAGAAAATCCCTCTGAATCCATTCCCTTGATGAAAGAAGCCCGAAACATACCAGCCTAAGAGCTGTCCCAGTTTTCTGAGCAATATACTAGAACACTCCTAATAAACAAAATAGAGATCTGAATTACAGAGAGTTTTGTCTATTGTCCAATTTTGTGGTTTGTTGTTGTAGCTCACGTATGTTGTTATAACACCTGCTATAGTAATTTAAAATCAAACTGAAAGTTAGACTCTTCTAAGATATCAGCTATACCAGAGTCATGGTGAGAAAAGATTAACTGCATGCCAAGTGTGCATTTATTAAATTAATTTAGAAGTGTGCACCTGTGGATATTATCTTCAAACTCATATCACTAATATGGCTTAGCACCAAAATCACCTCTCTATAATATAACATGTCCTTTGAATAGACTTCCTGCCAGTTTAAAGCTTCCCCCTTAACCTTCACCTGCCAATAATCAATCTTCCCCTGAATAGAAGTTCTGAGTAAACAGATGTGCTTGGCATTGCATCCAGATATTCTTGAAACTTCAGCTTTTTAACTTTCATGTGTAAGAAGTGCATCCCAGCAAAGAGGCCCCTGCAAATCATGTGATTCTTTTTTTCTCTTGAAAGCTTCATGCTGCTAAGAAAAAGAAGTGTTCTGAATATAGCAGATGAATAAAAGCGTAGGTGATGTAATATTTGTTATTTGAGACACCTAAAGTCTCCACATGTGTTATCACCATCTTTTTCGTATATAATATCCATACTTAGTAAAAGAGATTTGGGGGATATACTCAATGTCAAACAGCTTAAACTACTTTTTAGCCGTTGAGTTGATGCCCTAAGGAATGGCCACAATGTGCCTTCTAAATAGAATCTAAATAGAGCCAAAAGGAACAGACTTAAGAAAACTCCATCGATTTGTTAATTTGTCTATTCTGTATGTATTTGAGAGCTTCCTGTGCATTTCTGTCCCAATGTGGAGAGGAATGCAAAATAATACAGGACACCATCCTTGCCCTGAAGGAATATCTAATTTAGCTGTGAGGGGAGACATGCACACAAACAATTGTTTAATAGTAATGCAAAGAATGTGGTGATTAAATACCCCTTGTTAAGGTCTAATAAAATAAAAAGGACATCAACAGAGCCCCCTATTGGAGGAATGGGAACCTTAGCTGGGCAAGACTTTGCTCCAGATCATAAGCAGATGAATCAGAGCAGTGAATCTTCTCTATCCTTTACAAACTGTGTGGGGCCTATTGACCCTCTCTTTCATTCAGTTTCCTTTTCTATAAAATGGAGATATGGTTACCACAAAGGGTTGTTATAAAGGTTAAGTGAGATAATGAAAGTAAGATGCTTAACACAGGGCTTAGACCACAGTAAGCGTTCCCAGGGCTGTATCTTTCCAAGATGGTGGAAAGCTCCTCTTCAGCAAGGACTTGGACTTAAGCCAGGTATGTCCTTTTCAAATCAAGACACAGCATTTTGAATCAGAGCATTTGTATAGATGCGCTTTGGGAATACAATGAAGGAGGGCACTAGACAAAGAGGAGAAGGAAGAAGGGAAGGGAGAGAGGGAGAAAAGAAGAGTGATAGAGGGAAAGGAGAAGAAGAGTAGAGTGTGGTCCTCTGATGCCTCTACTCTCTGTCTTCTGTATTAAGCATGTCACGTCAGAGCTACATTAAGCTAGATTCTAGATGTGTCACGACATCTCAAGTATACAAGTTGAACTTTATAGTTAAGATGTACCTTAGGAAGTTTAAGCAATAGGCCTTTCAAGAATGGAGGAAGTGAGAAAGAGAAAGAGAGAAGAGAGACAACAAGACAATTGGAACAAGACAAAGACCAAAGGTCAAAACAAACAAAAAAAAATGTTGCCCAGTCCCAGTGACGATGTTGAGAATGAAGAAAGGATGGGTGTAGGAAACATTATGAAGAGATAAAATAACAGCATCAACAACTTGGTGATTGGTCAAATAGAGGACAAGTGACAAAGGTGACACTGATGTATCAAAGCCAGGGAACAGGGGAATGGTGACACCACATAAGAAAATGGGGGTGCTGGAAGTAGAATTTCCATTTTGCAGCACTCTAAATTTCCAAAGTAACCATGGTCGTTGTGGAATAAATGTTTCTCTGTTATCTGTAAACTGATAACTATGCCTGGGATAACTTTATAATACTTTATAATTTAAACATGAAATCGAATTTCCTGATCATCAATGATACATAAGATGCACAACTGTGATTTTTCTTAATAACATATTCCTCCTTGGATCAAAAGGATCTTCTCTCAGGTTAAGAAAATGGTTGGTCAAATAACAAGTCTAGTGTTCTTAAACTCTGGGGACGTAATAAATTTTCAAGTCAGAATAACAAACTACCTCTACAGAATACCTATAATTCTCTTCTTCCAACTAAGAAAATGCTGATGGAGAGGGACATATAATTAAAAGGGAATCTAGAGGCAAGAAGAAATGAAATATTTGAGTTGCTTCTGTCCATAAACCTTTAAATTCTACCGTAGAAGAGTTGGACAACCTTTTCGCAGAATGTATGAATGACTTATTTTACAAACGGTATAGACACTCCCTTCTTCATTCACCGTAAAGACAAATCATTCTGAATTTTAAGGTTTGGGATAGGTTTCCCCATCCCCTGCTTTTCTTTCTATCCCCTCTTCCTTTGCCCTTTTATTTGTTTCCGCCACATACGTCGTAATAAGATCCTCTTCAAAATAATAAGAGTTTTAGTCACTTCTTTGTACTAAATCAGGGCATAGTTTCCAGGATTAGGTGTAATTTTATTAGAAACAGAAAACTGTATTTTCCATTTCAAACTCTGGCACTAGATGTGGGGGGGCAGCATGATTGAAAGAATATACTACTTGAGTCAGCAAGATTTAGAATTAAAATGTAGTCTTATTACTAGAAATAAGTGGGAATAGCATTGACCTGTGGAGACGTGACAGCATTTCGGTTCCTCAAAAGAGACTTGGGTGCTATTCAAGTTTTTAATGAAGACTTTGGCCTGTTTTATTTTACTCAACTGAGTTTTCTGAACCATGTTCCCTGGTTCCTATGGGAGAAATGCCAGCCTAAGTAACAGCACCTGTAATCCATTTCTCATTCACGGTTGCCATGCATGATGGTCTAATTGGTATGAGCCAGTTTATATTTGAAAGCTATTAATGGCTAATGATTTAATTGGTACTTCATGAGACATCCCGTTTAATGAACCAAGGGGAAAAGATATAATACACAAGCGCCACAGTTAGATCAATAAACGTCATCTGCTGCAAGCACAAAAGTTGGGCTTAGCTGCCAAGCTTAATACCAGGTCAGATCTCTTCATCTGGTACCCCCTTAGGTCAATGGGCTAGTGTGCTTGCTTGGAGATTGGGGTATGGAACGTGAGCTGCTATTCCTAAACTTAATTTCAGACCATCTAAATCCCGACTTCAATTCAGGACCCTACATGTTCAACTTCTAGACCTGCCTCAGAGAGACAAAGACATATTGAATAGAGAGGTGTGGTCCTCGTGTAAAAAAAAAAAAAAAAAAGACTAAGTGGAGAGGAAGCCAGGAAAATGTCAATGTAGTCAAAATATATTCTGTCAGAGTCACTTTTTTAACACAAAAATTAAGACAAAAAACAGAGAGAAATACCCTGTATTGTGCTTCACGTATAGCAATTGTTATTTTCAATAGCCATTTCGTTTCTCACTGTTGATCTACCGTTCTGATCAACCACGACGGTAGTCTCAGAAGTGGAATTGGAGGTGTTCCTACAATTGTTTTTTCCGTTGTTATAACCCCTGTGGAAGCTTAGAATACACCACTTGGCTGCCTCATTGGTTCAGGTAAATCATATTTCATGCTGAGCAAGTAATGAATTCAAATGTTGCTAGCAATGAAATAAAATTTGCTGAATAATGGCAGTAGTATTATAGTTAGGAAAAAGAGGCAGGGTGGTTCAGTGGAAAAAAACATTGGACGTCTGGGTTCTAGAGCTTGGCTACCACTAGCCATGTGATGTTGAGCACATCAGTTAGCCTTTAGGGAGCACGCTGCCCACCACCTCTTTGCCTTTATTTTGCCCTCCCCCCACCCCACCTAGATTACATTATTCTCGGCTACTGGCAAACTCTGCTCTTCCTTAAAACAGGCCTGAATAAATAAAACAGACTTCTTGAAATTAGAAGGTGTGGTGGGGGAAAAGGGGAAGGACTTTAATTCAATTCTGCATCACCTTATGCTTCTAAATCGAGCTCTGTTCTTTGTCTCTTTCTTATTCCTACTCAACTTACATACCACTGTTAAACCGACCTCCCTTTCGCGCGGTTCACCATGTCAGCTCTTACCCTAAAACAGCCATCTCTCCACTTTCTACAGCGCCCAGTCTAAATAAAATATCAGCATCCGAGGACCTGCATAATCTTTCCCACTAGAACCACCCCACTTTCCACATAAGCTTTCTGCTCTTCATGAAGCCGGTGCAGCAGCTAATTTACATCACTTACTTCCACTCCTAAGCATTTGCTCCTACTGTTTTCCAGGCTGACAGTGTCCTCTCATCATGCTTCTGAACTTCCAGATTTCACCCATCCTTGAAGAAAAATCAACCCCCTTCCCTCCGTGGAACTTTCTTTCCCTAACTATTCCAGTGATAGACCTATTACTTCTCATAGGTGCTCTGTCACCACTTAAAATCTTGTCATGTAATATTAGCTCTTAATTAGGTACAATTTTGCATTTATTGTTACTCTTCATAGATTTTTTAAGGACAATTGGGATAGAAAATTGCATTTTGGTTACTGAGAAATTTTAGCAAACTAATCAGCAACAAATCCACAGCTCCGCCAGGCAATTCTCTATCTTAGGTGCTGGTTCTCTGGCTTAAATGTTTTTCCATCTTCTGCCCACATCACTCTCCAGGGCTGCATTTGAGCCAGCTGGATTCCATCCAGAAACAGATTCAAATAGACAATAGGCCAACTCGAATTCCCATCTTCCTTGATTAGTTGTGAAATTGTATAGCTGGGTGACACTCACAGGCCAGCCACTCAGGATTCTATGTTATCAATTAAATTCTGTTGAGAGCTGAACTGAGGAGTTTGTGACAATTCTGTTTTTAAGGACCTGTAAAATTATGGCTAGACAAGCATTTCAGAGATAGTGACAGATATGTAGACTTGTGCCACCTGAATGAATATATCCACTATCTGCTGCATAGCATAAATTAAAATGCCCTATAAACTCCATAGTAAATCATACTGCTTCTCTCTCTCTCTCTCTCTCTCTCTCTCTCTCTAATTTTACAGTAGGATTTGATTGTAAAAATTCTTTGGCTAAGGAGTTTTCTCAGTTGTAGGACAATTAGCCAGTCAGATGACAGTCTTTAACTTACGCAAAAGAAAAAGGAAATTAACACACATTCTGTCAAACCTACCGGATCTTTGTTCTTGTAGTTTTAAAAAATAATTTAGAATCAGGGACAGATTTTCCAGGAAAGATATATAAAACACTATAGAAACCCAGAAGGTTAGAGGTATACCTTAGAGATCATCTAAGTAAAATCCCTCATTTTACATCTGAGGAAACTGAGGCCTGGTGGGTATTCAGAGACCCGCCTAAAGTCACAAATGTCATTCTTACCAGAGAAACTTCTACAAGCTAGGCTTCATCAAGAAGTGCATGTCCGTGAAATTCTACCAGGACCAAAGGGAGTTCATAGGTCTATTGTACATTAGGATCTAACAAAAATGTGAAGGTATGAGCCCAGTTTTGTTTGTGACCATGGACCCTCTTGCTGAATGCTATGATGAATAATCAGGTACTGTCGAGAATTCTTGGGACTGGAACAAATACCAGAAAAAGCATTTATTGGATATATTCCTTGCAGAAAATCCATTCTAACAAAAATACCCAAGCACTGTTGCTACGGATGATCTGAACATTATGTGGTGTTAGTATAGAGAACTTTCTTTGTAGAGGCATGTTCTAACCTACACTAAAAGGATCCTACCCAAATGATGATGACAGCAGTAATCATTATCCCTTCAAAACATCGTTTCTTAAGCTAAATCATCGGAATTTGAAATATTTGGGGATGCAAATATTTCTGCACCCCATAAAGCTGAATCTGAGAGAAGACAAGCCCGAGTCTAAAGAGTTAGTAAGTGGAGTAATCAGTGTTAGAACTCGTGTCTTCTAACTCCTTTTTCACTGCTCTGTGCTTCAAGCGATTCAAGAAACATCACATTTTCTCAATATTGGGGAAAACTGTAGCATTAGAACAGTTGAGCTTTTCCTCAGAAACGTCACCTCATTGAGAAGTAAACATTTGAAATTCTTACTCAGGTACTGCAATTTTCCCAAGAGAAGCCTAAAAGCAATATTCTTCATAGCTTAATGAATTACACAAGTGTATATACCATTATATATCTGTATAATTTATGTTGAAAACTGACTTATTTACAAAGGAAGTAAAATCAATCATTATTGGATTACAAATGTATTTCTTAGTCATTAACTGACATTTTTTGTGTTGTATTATAAAGAATAACAATTTAATAATTCAAAATAAAAGATGAATTTAGAATGCTTAAGTGTGGCTTTGACTTTTTGAAAAATAGTTTTGTTCCTAAAATGTGTTCTAGATTTCCTTTTTTTGTTGTTGTTTTAAGTATCTAAAGGAAGCCATTATGATTTTTAGGGCAACGAAAGAAATATGTGACCGGAAAAGCAGTATTTTTATAAATATTTTCAAGTTATTGATCGTATTTCACTCCACTGGAGAATGTGATTGCAAATCTGGTTGGAATTATAAAGAAATTGAACTTACCAGTGTTACAACTTCTGATGAAAGGAAGAATTCTGCAGAGAATGCAAAGATAATGTGGCAGAATAATTACCTGTTTGTCACATAGCTAAACCGTATTATTACAGCAAATGCCAAAAAGGGATTCTATGAAAGATTATTTCTTTGGTTCACGCGAACACTTAGTTTCATACTATTTTCGACTAAGCCTATACACTGAACTCTTCTGTAAAACATGCTTTCCTTTTTCCTATTTGTATTTCAGCTGTTGTCTATAATGAAAATAAAGCAGGTCATGTTCACTACTTAAAGGGAGGACCACAAGAAATAAAGCTGAGCTCTTATTAAACTCTTAGAGCTCTATGGTCCTGCCATTGAGCAGCAAATGCCCTTGAGTTTCTGTGACCTTTTCTCAAACATGCTCATAATCTCTACCAAAAATACCACACAAAATGGCAAACTGTTAAAGTAAAAAACAGCGTAAAGATTCAAGTCTTTGCAGGAGGAATAGAATTCCAAAGTTATGTTGCAAAGTGTGAGAGCATCTTTGTTGTTTCTCTCACGCATCACAGAGACTCTTGAGTTAGCTCTATTCTTCATCTTGTTCCAGACATGTGCAATGGACTTTCTTAGTTTGTACTCTACTGCACTTACAACTTGTGAGTCCTCTGAAGTTTTATGTAATTGGATTGTTCCCAGTATAGGAAATGCACATCTTTTGATTTTATATAACAACGTATACCTTTCCAAAGTGCTTTCTTTTTTTTTTTAAGTTTATTTATTTATCTTGAGAGAGAGAGAGAGAGAGAGAGAGAACAGAAGTGGGAGAGGGGCAGACAGAGAGAGAGAGAGAGAGAGAGAGAGAATCCCAAGCAGTTTCCACGTTCACAGTGCAGCCCAACGCAGGGCTCTACCTCACAAACCATGACACCATGACCTGAGCCGAAGTCAGATGTTTAACTGACTGAGCCACCCAAGTGCCCCAAAAGTGCTTTCAATTGTTTATTTGATTTCGGCAACCCTGTGGAGCATGTCACACAGTTAAGCATCTGTGCCCCTTTTAAAGAATAAGAAACAGACCCACATTCTTAGGCAATATATACTGAAAAATATTTAGGGGTATAAGACCATGATGTTTTCAAATTACTCTCATCAAGTTCAAGGAAAATATATATATATATATATATAATATATATGCATATATATTTCAGTGGGGGGCAGAGATAGCAAGTGAAAAATTGATAAAGGAATTGGGGCCAATTGTTAACAATAGATGAATCTGAGTAAATTGTCTTGCTACTTTTCTACAAGGTAGCTCAATTCTCCAAGCCTCAGTGGGTTTGTTTGTTTGTTTGTTTTTTGGTAATTATTTTCAATTTTTTTTTACAAATTTTTATTTACAAAAATTTTTAAAATACAGGAACACAGAGGAGTTAAATAATTCACATACACAAATAGAGCTGATCAGAGGCACAGTGGAGAATGGGATCCAGGTCTTCTATTTCTCCACACCTCCCACAAACCTATAATTTATTTCTATATAAATTGAAAAGTAATTCCCACTTAAAGTATTTAGAAACCACAACCACACCTTTCTCCAATCAATCACCAGTAATCAGTACCATAGCCCAGGACAACTTATTATTATATTACCTATTACAAATCATTTTGACAATTCTACTTTATTTGGTCCTCATAACTCCTTGGATGAAGTTGATAACACAGGCTGTATTGAACCCATTTCACAGATTAAGAAACAGGCTACTAAGGTAACATATCATTCTTATTCATAGCTACTAAATGGCAGAGTCATATTCTACAGTCAGATACTCAAGTCCTCAAATTCCAGAACCACTACTCTTTCCATTATATCCTCTTGACATTACAATGCTTTTTCATACCCTAATGACCATATATCTAAAACTTCTTGGGTTCATGTTGTATTTAGCAATAGAAAAAACAAACAAAACAAACAAACAAACAAACAAAAAACCTTCTCTTAAAGAACAAAACAAAATGACTGAAAAAGATGCCTATGTTTTATTTACTAATATAATGTATAATAACAGGTAAGACTTCTTAAGTACCTACCTTCCATGTACAAGTAAGTGCTTTATATACATTATCGAATTTAGTCTTTTTCAACAACTCTATGACCTGGAGTCTGCATCATGCAAACAACGAAATGGGATCTGAGAGCTTGACTAAGTTAACTGATATGGTTGACCTATAGGGATCAAATCAGCATCTGGAGTACTCCAGATCCCCTATCATTAATTAAATTGTCCTTATTCCACATTCCCATTTTTTTCTTTAAGCTCAGTTGATATTTTAAACCAATTTCTTTATCATATGTCAGTAATTTCTTTAATTCTGTGAGTGACAGAATTCTTTCCAAGAACATAGTTTGTATGGAAAAGCAAATGTATGAAAAAGCAGGTACCACATCTCATTCACATCAGCAGCAGCCCCCAACACACATTACGCATTGAATAAATGTTTGTTAAATGAATGAATGATGTTTGGAGTTCTCTAAAAAGCTTTTAAGATGTCATGATCTAAATAGTTAAACACAAGACCTAAAAATTAAATTGGTTCAATTCACCAAACCTGGCTTCACAGCAAAGCACACCTTTCACAGCCAGAGAAAAAGAAATAATAACAGAAAACAAATTTTGCTTTTTTAAAAAGCCTTCCCAAGAAAGTTGAAGTGCTTTGTCGATAATCTGACAGATATGGCTTTTGACCGTCTGGATAACCTCTTGGATTATCATCTCTTGTCTATATGACAAAAAGAGATGCCCAGTCTCACTACTGATTGGACTTTATGAGTTTTTCTCTTTGCTATAACCAGTTGGGGAAAAAAGAGGTGAACCCAGCTGGCTTTCTAAGGTGCCCTTGACAGGTGCCCACTGAGCAGTGACACAAGAAGAAACCAGGAGGAGAAAAGAGGAGGTCAAGACAGGTGGTGGGATATCCGACACACATTTTTCCCTCTCTTCTTCCAACCCACGCTTTGAGCCATCCCTTTTGTGATTTCTTCCCACTCCAAAGGTTTTGGTAATACTCATCTGTATACATTATTCCTCAAATAAGAACGGTTAGCTGAGCTGAGAAGACCACATTCACCTTCCTCCTTCCTCTATTAGTAATACGACCCCTGTCCTGGCCCTGCACCCTAGCACAGCACACGGACACCTTAAGTGCACAACTTAACCTTACTGCAGTGTAAGGAAATTTCAGGGTAAAAACTGCATTCGTGGAAGTCAGTCACATATCAGGTCTCAGGTTATTTAACTTGGCATGAGTTTAAAGCATAAAGCAATTCCTTTCGGGAACTGCCCATTATCACTCCCTTTGCTGTCCATCATCCTTGCCTCAGGCTCTGGCTCTTAGCCTCTCGTTCTCCTTACTAATGCACCTGCCAGCCCCAGACATGGGTACTTGCAGATTCTGCAGAACGAGACTTTTTCCTGTCTCGGTCTCCGGACATCGTCTAACCAGCGTCTCCCAAAGAGTGCATACTCTGCACTAGCTGTGTCCAGGGCTCTGTCTCACATACCTCTTGCTTTTTCTTCCATTTTCTCAGCCCAATCTGCACCCCTGCGCTTTGCCCCAGCTCCTCTCTCTGGCATATATGTTTTTTGCATACGCAATTTATTCCTCCGCCTGTTCACAAAAAGACTGGAGGGGATAATCTGAATTTGGCACATGCTGAATTTCTTGGATGATGTTCCCTCTGTTCATATTTTCTATGTCTCTCTAACCCACTGTTTTCTAGCAAAAGCTTTCTTAGGATTTCTAACATAAACCCGAACTCCCTGAGTTTACCTAATCCCCTGAATAACTGTTTGTCCCCCAGGCTGAAGTCACAACAATAACATTCGTGTTATTATTAATGATTATCAAGCACTGCCTTTTTTGAGAGAACCCTATTGTTTTCCTTTACATAATTAAATATTCATATTTAAACACGGAAACTTAAGCAACTGTTTATAGGGTCACCCTTTCACTAATGCTTACTGAAAGAAGGAATATATTTTTTACTCGCCCAGGGCAAATAATACTGAACTCATGCTTAGGACACGAACTCCCTAAAAGACTGTTAGAAAAGGGAGGAGGAGAGCCTGGGTGGCTCAGTTGCTTACGCATCCGACTCTTGGTTTCAGCTCCAGTCATGATGTCTTGGTTCATGAGTTTGAGCCTTGCATTGGGCTCTGTGCCAACAGTGTGGAGCCTGCCTGGGATTCTCTCTTTCTCCCTCTCTCTCTCTGCCCCTCCCCCTCTCACGCTCACTCTCGTTCTCTCCCAAAATAAACTTTTAAAAAAAGAAAAAAAAGTAAAAGGAGGAGAAACTGAATGATAACCGAGTACTTAGCACATGATAGACGCTGCTATTCACATTCAGACTTTGTTATTCCTATATTAGTCATTCTAGTTGTAAGCAAAGAGCTAGATGAAAATATTACACACCTGTAGAGCTAGGAATTGGACCCAAGTCTCCAAAAATCAATTCTGTCTCTCAAAAGAAAGTTCCATATAAATGCTAAACAGTAAAACCGGGTCATTAATTACGTGAAAGCAGTTTACATTTTTCTGCAATTTACGCCTTTTTTCTTCCCCCAGACTAATTCAATCTCAAATGCTGGTAAAGTGCTTCTTCCCGCAACTTACTAGTTTTTTTTTTTTTTTTTTTTGGTAAAAAGCTAGATGAAGTTTCACTGTGAAGCTGGCGAGGAAGAGAAGACCGAGCTTCCAATAAAAACTTGCTAACTGGTGCGGCACACTGTGCGTATCAAAGTGGAACAAGTCCTACAGAATACAGACTGGTCTGCACACTGTTTGCTATGAGCTGGCCGAAGTGCTCATCTCTTAGCCTCATCCCCTGGGCTCACCCCCAAGCCAGCCTTGACAGGGTGGAAACAACCCCCCAGGAAAGCACGACTGCTGATTTGGAATCTAGGGCACCACAACACACACACGCCACTCGGTGTTTTCTGTAAGGCATTATTGCCGTTCCTAATAAGCAAGACACATACATGCTTACTTAATGTGTTTTCCTTTGATTTACATGTCCTGGCTTCTTAAATCATTTCCAGAAGTCCTGAGGAAATGTAACATAAATGTGTTATCTTTTCCTCCAACAGAATGTCAGATCACTTCTTGAAAGATCCTTTCCAAATGCTTTAGTTCAAACCGGTTTTAACAAACTTGAATATATACACCATAATTAGGAAGCCAATTTATTCAGTTAATTTGCATCAGTCTAAATAATTTTTCCTGACAGATGACTTCCGTTCTAAGTACCAAGTACTTTTTAATCCTAGTCAGGTTATTGCTAAGGATAAATGATTTCACATTTCTCATAAAGATGCCAGTCATTAAGAATATTAACGCAAATTCCTTCCCCTTGAATAGAAATGAGCTGTTATGTTAGCAATGTTGCTGCGTCAGCTTTTCTATTGTCAAATACAACAAATGATGAGAAAATCAATTTACTCTTTAGAATTAGTCAAGTGAGGAATCCTTTGAAGTGGGGGTGCCGGGTTTTGCCTGGGTTCTATAATCACATAAAAGCGGGTACTGTATATATGTTGGTAAAATGTTGTGAAATTTAATGAGGACTATTTGCCGCCGTAGACCTTCCAGACAGAATCTATCTCTGAAAAAGAACTCCCCGCTCCTAAAATAGAGGTTTGATGAGCAGCAGATGTGGGTTAAATGAACCCTTGTTCAACTGAACCGAGAATATATTCTGATCTGTATGAGGCACAGGCCAGAAAAGGGGGTGTGATGATATAGCACAGCCTCAGCGTTGAGGTTGGCTGTGGAGTTCGAATATATTTATTTACTCCATAAAGTGTCTCTTGTAAGGCAGAATGCAAATGAGCTCTTCGTTAATACATCCTAATAGTCAGAGGATGCCATACATGATGCTCAGGGAACAATTTACAGTTTTACTTTGTAGTCAAAGAATGTGTGGAGGAAAGAAAGTCAATGGGTAGCCATAACCTTTAGAGTGATCTATGCCCTGGCAATGATTTGCAAGTTCCACAATTTTTGTTTCTCCACCCATAAAGGGAAGATTAGATCATTGCTCAAAAATGACAAGCATTTAATATTTGGAAATGACTGTGAAATAATGAAGTGCCTGGATTCTATAGAAATGCCGAGGAGAAAAGAAGATTAATTTCAAACCAAAATCTAGTACAAACACGACCTTCCTATTGTAAATCTCATGAATAGGAAAAGAAATTACAGCTAAAGCTTTGTTTCTAGGGCTCAGAATTTGGAAATATATTAATATTGGAATGTTTCAAATGGAGGGAAAAAAGAGCTGTTTATTATAATCTCTTCGGCTGTGGAGATGGGAAAAATTCTTTCTGCTACATTTTACAGAAAGAATGCAGTTAGTAGAGATTTAAATGACAGGAATGGAAGGGTCATCTTTTTATTCTTTTGCCTTCAGGCAGGGCTAAAGTTAAGTCCTCTCAGGAAAGAGAACAATGCTGTTACTCCCAAAAATCTCCAGGTGAGAACGATAAAAATTAAAAAGAGCAGACAGGAAAGCTCTGGGGCCTGGAAATTAATAAAGGTCAGTTCTGGCTGACATAATTTCAGTTAAAACTCATTTCTATTTGCAAATAGCCTGACACTTAGCAAAACTCCAAAGGATGTGATATTTGGCATTAGTTCTCTGCAAAATTCCATTTAGTATCAGTATTCATGTCTGGTCATTGTTTTGTTCACCTCCTCTTCACCCCGTGGGTAAGAGGTTCTAGAATGACCAGACGCAGGACGTCCGACACTGCACATGTGGGAACAACAGCGGTTTGTCAATCACATAGGCCACCAGCCCAGGGGAGGCGGACGCTACACGCCTGTAGAGCCACACAGAGGTTGCATTCGAGAACACAGTGAAACAGAAAAGGCTAGGGTGGGGGGGGGGGGGGGGGGGGGGGGGCGGGGGGGGGTGTGGTAGGCTTTGTAGTAACAAGAGGATGAAGTGTACCTTGATTCCAGGGCGGGATACAGTTGGCTTGTTTCAAGGATCGTGTGGTCTGGCAGGGAAGTGAGACTTACTAGGCTGGGGACCAGGTGGAGTGCAGCTGGGGCAGCTGTAGAGGAGCTGGCCAGGTGGGGAGCCTTTCCGCCTGCCGAGGGAAGGGAGGAGCTCACTTTCCCTTGCTATATTTGGCCCCTCCAAGAAAAATGTCTTTGCCACACACACCGTGTCTCTTGTAAAAAGAGTTGCTTTTTTTTATTTTTATTTATGTTTGTTTATTTATTTATTTATTTATGTATTTATTTATTTATTTAGAGAGAGCTCACGTGTACATGCGCATAAGCCGGGGACTGGCAGAGAGAGAGGGAGAGAGAGAATCCCAAGCAGGCTCAGCACCCTCAGCACAGAACCCGACGTGGGGCTCGAACCCACGAACTGTGAGATCGTGACCCGAGCCAAAACCAAGAGTCAGACACTTAACCAACTGAGCGACCCAGGCGCCTCGAAAGAGTTGCTTTTGACTAGATTAATAAACAGGAGGATGTAAACAGTTTTCTAGAGAGTGCCCTCAAGCCAAGCCTATATAACTAACAAGATGATTCATGCAAAAGCGTCCTTTGCCACTCACTTTGATTTGAATGAGAAGGGGAAGAGGGTCCTAAACCATCCAGACAAATTACATATTCAATTCCTCACTTGATTTTAATTTGTCACGAGGTGAATATAGACTGACTTGAGACTTACAGCCAATGGCCAAAAACGGTCTAGCTTGCTGAAGCCAAGGTGTTTTTCTGCCTTCCATTTTTCATGAAGAATTCTGTCAGGAAAGACAGTCAGGTCAGATGATCTCTCACTTTCCCTGCTGTTTAACAAGCGAAGAGATAAAGGGTACAGGGAGGCCAGTGGTTTCAGAAAGGGCTTGGACATCTGAAGTTAATGCTGGGCCTATTATAAAATTTGGGGCAAGACATTTAATCTCTCTGGACTTTTTCATGAGGAAGTTAAACTATATCAAGAAGGTTGGTTTTGTTTTTTGGGTTTTTTTTAGTTTATTTATTTATTTTCGAGACACAGCCCAAGTGGGGGAGGGTCAGAGAGAGGGACAGAAGATCCCAAACAGGCTCCATGCTGCCTGCACAGAATTCAAATTGGGGCTTGAACCCACAAAACTCCGAGATCATGACCTGAGCTGAAAGCAAGAGTCAGATGTTTTCTTCTTTTTTTCATTTTTTTAATGTTTATTTATTTTTAAAAAAGAGAGACAGAGCACGAGTCGGGGAGGTGGTGAAGAGAGAGAGGGAGACACAGAATTCATAGTAGGCTCCAGGCTCTGAGCTGGAGCACAGAGCCCAAAGCAGGGCTCGAACTTGTGAACTGCAAGATGATGACCTGAGCTGAAGTCAAAAGCTTAACTGACTGGGCCACCCAGGTGCCCCCAGGAGTCGGATGTTTAACCGACTGAGCCACCTAGGAGCCCCTAGATCAAGAGTTTTAAAATAACTTTTTAGTAGCAAAACCCTTATTTCAAACAAAACTTAAAGTCACTATAAAACAGATAGAAATGAAGCTTCTTTGTTTGAATCCAATGACTGGGGCCAAGCCCAGCTTACCTGGCCTCCCAACACATGTCCTCTGTCCCAGTTCTTCCCCAAAGATTCCTAAAGCACTTCCTGGAGAGCCTCGCGTTCCTTAGAATCCGGTTTGAAAACCAGCGGATGAGACACTGCCTAAGGCTCCTCCCAGCTTTCAGCAGAATGGAAAAATTGTAGGCTGGGTAGACAGATAGATGTGGGTTCAAATCCTCGTTCTGCCATTTCCTGACCTGAGTTACCAGTTTCTCCATCTGCAAAGTGAAGATAAAAATAGTTCTGTTTTAGGACAACTGCTGCGTTAAGAATGCATGTGAAGCATCTAGCCAGTGTCTGGAACCTAGTAGGGTCTCGCAAATGGGAGCTAGAATAAACATCATGGCTCTGATTGAGGAAATATCCTATACTTGAACTGCTAAATTGCCACGAGACTTCTGTCATTCCTAAAGCCAAAACCTCAAGAACTTGAGGCAAACATTTCCCTTTAGAACCTGAATTGGTTTTCATTGTTCCCAATTAGTGGAGGCGGGAAAATTCTTCTAACTGACTGAACATTTTGTGTGCACTGGAGAGCATGTGCTGTGTAGATACACCCCAAGTCTCTTAAAGGACGCCGTGGTCGATCCAACCACCACAGATGGAATTTAAAGCACGTTGCCTTCACCAGAGAATATCAGGGGGGATGTCATTAAGAACACTTTAATGCTAAGCCACAAGAAATTCAGTACCTGACAGCTCACGGTCTATATTTCACCCTGTATCATAAAACGATTCACCAGGGAGCTGTTGTTCGTTTGTGCAATTGCTGTTGTGATAGCCTGCGGTTCTTTCAATGGCGGAGGAGTCCCCCCCCCCCCCCCCCAGGTAAAATGCATCCCAGAAGTCTGATTTCTGAAAATCTCACCTTTGGGGAATTTTCCTGGCATTCTATTAAGTAAGCTCCACTTTATAGGTTTTCTAAATGTAGTGGCAGAGGCTCAGTGGATGCCGGCCATTCTGTTACCCTCGCGAACTTACACCTGAGGGGAGGCTGGCTCTGGTAAAGTCTGGATGCCCCTTTCCGTGTTTTGTAAAGCTTTCCTTTAAAAAACAAACAAACAAACAAAAAAGGTTATCCACAAACCCCTCTAAGCCTAATGCCCAGGTCCACCATCAATATTTCGCCACCACATGGCTGCGTTCACCTGAGCCCACGGACGGTACACAGGGCCCCTTTGGCTCCCAGACTGATGGCCCAGGTGAGATCAGGTCGGCCGTCGGTTAAATTCAGGAAACATTAAGCGCCTGCATGACACAGGCCCCAGTCCCCTAGGCCATCCTGGGGAAACACATAAGTCTCGGAGCCTAGAGGGAGGCAGATGGCCGCTGAATTACAGCAGAGAAGCAGAGCCGGCAGACAAAAGAGGAGAAATTTGGGAAGGATTCTGTGGGGAAGTTGGGATTTAACTAAGCTTTGAAGGAAACGGGAGTGCAGACATTCCAGGCTGAGGAGGAGGATGTGAGTAAGGCTAGGAAGCGAAGGAACTGAAAGGCCATCTTTAGAGCATGATTCATATTCTAATGTGCTGGGGTAGGTGAGGCCAAGCGAGGGCTGGGAGGTTGGTCAGGAGCGCGGAGACAAATAAACGGGAGTTCTGAATACCAGGATGAGAAAGTTCCTTAGGAGTTGGGGAGATGGGGAGCAGGGCCGGGAACAGGGCAGGACAAAAAGAATCTTAAAAAAAAAAAAAAAAAATAGGAGGTAGCAAGTTGGGGAGGGAGAGTCAGCAAGGAAGATTGATGCTCAGAGTGAATCAGAACTTTCTCAGACCCAAGCTCCAGGGAGGCGGGAAAGAACCCTCTGGCTCGGTCTATTGCTCCCACAGAGGTAAAAAAAAAAAAAAAAAAAAAAAAAAAGGAGAGAGAGAGAGAGAGAAAGAAACCACGAGACCCACAGAGATTGCAACTGGGGGACTAAAGTTCAGCCCCGGAGCAGGGAGCTCCCTGCAAGCCTTCGCCGGGAAAACAAGAGAGGGCGTAGAGAAGCAGCAGCAAACACCTGGTCTGAGTCTCAGAAACATGAGTGTTTGCTCAGCACTTGGTCTCTGGAACGCCCGGCTTTGCAAACACCACATCTTCCCCGTCCACTGCGTCCCGCCGCAGGCGGCTACCGTGCGGGCGCCCGGGGCGGGGAGCCGGAACCGCCCGCCCTCCGAGGAGCCTGCCCCCGTCGCCGGCCGGCCAGCTGCAGCTCACTGTTTGTTTGCCGACGTTTGCATACAACACTGAGTTGCCTTTTTTTCCTTCCCAGTCGGTTCGGCGGTGTCCCGAGATTCACCCCCAGAGTAACTTCTGCCTCTGCTCCTCCTCTTCTTGGAACTGCCTTTTGTTTGTCTGGCAGCCTTGGTTCTATGGGGGTGTGTGATGATAATAATACGCGGGCTTATATAACCCTCTTCATCTTGCAAGCACTTCGCAGACAGTCCCTAATGAATCTTCGGGCGGCTGTAGCGGCAAAGAGGAAACCCCAAGCCCGGGCGGGCGCGGAGGCCAGAGGGGAGGGCGGCGCGGGTCAGAGGTCGGGCCTCCCTGGCTCCCCGCGCCTCGGAGGTCAGGGGAGATAAGGAACAATGACTCTCGCCCTCGGGAGGAGGAAGGAAGTCCCGCTGCCACCTTATCTCTCCTCCTCTGCACGCTCTCAGTTCCCAGAGCTTGTTCTCTAGAGAAGATTTTGAAGGCGGCTTTTGTAAGTATGATGCTCTGCTTTTTCTTTAGAAAGGAAGGAAACTTTCCTCGCTGCCCTGGTCCACCTCATATTATCTGTTCCTCAGGAGTCAGTTTCCCTCGCTCAGCTCGGGTCCTTGGGTGATGGAAAGTGTGCTTCTGGCCAAGGTCCTCCACCCAGTAGGGTGCCTCCCAAAGACCATGGGAGGGGAAAGAAGTTTGGGTTGATAATGCACTGAACGAAAGAGCACCCCGGCCAGGTGCTGAAATTGGCCACTTTCACCACCTCCTGGTCATGTCTGGCCGTCCCACACACATCTCGTCACCGTAGAGAGGAATCCTGGTTCTTCGCCTGCCTTGTTAGGCAACCAGAAAGGATGGAGGGACTTTAATCTTCAGGTTCTCTGCTTGCAGTGCTCACAATTTCAGACAAATGGAATTGTTGGAAGTTTCTTTTCACACTCTGAAATAAATCCCGTCTCTCGGAGTAGGCTTGAAAACTTGCACGGGCTTGTATAAACTCTACAAAAGCACTGTAACCGTAGTGGACATGTGAATTGTTATTAAGTTTTTCCCCGCATAGCTGAAAGGTCTTAATATTAAAGGAACATGGACACTAACTTCTCAGGCCCTGGCAAACCCCAAAGCTCTGTTATTAAACGGTTCTCGTAAAGAATGCTGAATCCACAGAGTATTTTACTCAGGGATGATGCTCACTGCTTTGAGAAACTGTCTTTCAACAAAAAGTGAACTTAAAACCCTGGAACAACACGAAGAAAGATACAATTTCTGAACACAAACTAGAACTTAAAGAAAGTTCTATTTTGGGGACTTGTGCAATTTGCATTTACAGAACCATGATTACAACTTGGCTTAAGTATGGCATATAGAAAATTACTGTCTTTACTCAGGTAAGAAAACCGAGACTTAGAAATTGGCAATAATGTAGAAAAACAAGGCCTCTCACTTTTAGTGCCAGAAGTGCTATCTATGATGTGTCCGCTGAGCTTGATTTTCTTTATCTTTAGATACACAGATGCAAAAACCACATATAATGAGTATGTATACATGCGTGTGTTTGTGTGTATGTTTATACACATACATATGTGAGAGTTCAGGACAATTAAATATATATTTAAACATATATACTCTTACATTTGTTGTATCTATCTAGTGCTCGGAATTTTACATGATAGCATAACATCCAAAATGGGCCAGGCGGAAAGATTTCATATCAGATTTCAGAATGCCATAGAGCTATTTATTCAGCAAACATAGGATACATTATAAAATTATGTCTATTTTTAAAGAATCTTTTTAAATGACATTTCCACTTAGAATTCTCTGTGGCTTCCAAGAAATTCTAAGGCATAATTAAAGTTGAAAATGAGACTGGATTCTAGTTGCTTTTACCCCTAAATTTAAAAGTGATCTGTGAACACTAAATTCTATCTGCTAGCTAATGTAATTACAAGGACCGGCCACATAATCTCAACGTTAGCTTCAAAGGCATACTCAGTCATAGTAGAAAGAGTACAAACCACGATGGGGTCCAGATTTGAGGCTTGCTTTTGCCATTACCTGAATATGACCAGCGGCAAGATCTTTAAGATTTTTAGCCTCAGGTTTCACCTATATAATAAGTTCAATACTACTTTTCCCAAAGGCAGGATTGTTGAAAGGACTAAAAGGAAATAATATATGTGAAACACCCAGCACAGTGTCTGAAAATAGCAGTGTTTCAGTCAATTTTAGGGCTTTTTAAAACAATTTTTTTAATGTTTATTTTTGAGAGAGAGAGACAGAGACAGAGACAGAATGTGAGAGGGGAAGGGGCGGAGACAGAGGGAGACAGAACCTGAAGCAGGCTCCAGAGTCTGAGCCGTCAGCACAGAGCCCAACACAGGGCTCAAACTCACGGACTGTGGGATCATGACCTGAGCCGAGGTCGGACACTTAACCAACTGAGCCACCCAGGCACTCCTTAGGGTTTTTCCATGTACTTTATTATGTTTGATTCGGTTCATTCATTTATTGAGCATCTACTATGCATTGTGTGCTATGCTAAGCACTAGTGATACAAAGGTGAATAAGATTAATATCCTGCCCTGGGAGAATTGATAGCCTGAGGAGACGGTTTGAAACGACTGATAATTTTCTTAACAGTGCGGTACCTTAAAAATAGAAGTGTGTTTCAGGTGAAGTGACAGAAGTGAAGCAAGGGTGATTATTTCTGCCTGGTGTCAGTCAAAGGAAGTTTCGCAGTGACACAGTGAGTGTGTGAGTTTTAAAGGATCAGCAAGAGGTGTGGCAGGACCTCGTAGAAGAGGAGAGCATTGGGAGAGAAGGAGGTGTGAGAAAGCATGGGGTGAGGGGCTGATTTCAGTTAATGCCAGAGCGTTGCCTCTAGGAGGGGCTGGGGATTTAGTCAGGGGCCCAACCATGAGTATCCCGGTGCCTCATGCCGAAGTGCTTGGACCTAGTGCCGTAGTAAAACTCAAACTCATGCATGGACCAGCTCACGATCTGAAAAAAATCTGTTTTATAAGTTCAGATCGATATACAAAAAACTTGGGCTGAAATGCAAACCAGCTGCACCGGTAAGATATCATTTGGTTTAACAGACTATTGCATTTGTTTGTACCGAACCCATCCCAGTGACGGAAGCATTAGAGCACAAGCTTCTTAACTCACCAACCCTAGCATTTTCAGGATCACTCTTGAACCAGTGGGAGTTAAGGGAGGACTTCGCATGGGGCTGAGGAGGCAGCAAGTAGATAGGATTTTTTTTGTTTCAGGAAGGTTTTACATATAGGAGTTAGTATCCAGTATGGAGTGGGGGTTGAGCAAAGGCCCAGGGGGCTGGCAATACTATAAACTAGAAGACCAGTTGATAGATTGTTGTAGGGGAACACCTGGGTGGCTCTGTCGGTTAAGCGTCCGACTCTTGGTTTTGGCTCAGGTCACCATCTCACGGTTCATGGGATCAAGCCTTCCATTGGGTTCTGCACTGACCACACGGAGCCTGCTTGGGATTCTTGCTTTCTCCCTCCTCCTCTGGCCCTCCCCCGCTCATATGCTCTCCCTCTCTCTGGAAATAAATAAATAAACGTTAAAAAAAAAAAAAAAAAGGACATCTATTGAAAAAAACAAAAAGGCTATTGTAGTTTTCCGTGAGAAATGCTGAGGTCCTGAGCTGTGTAGGTGGACAATAGGGTGCAGATTCCAGAACTCTTTAGAAGGTACGACATTCTCAGCTTGGGGGCTGAATGAGGGAGTGAAAGAAAAAGGAAAGGTCTGTGTTAGTTTTGGGCTCACCCGGGTAGCTACGATGGAATACCATAAAACAAGAGGAGGCACAAGTTTGTAACAAAATTGAGTTAGTTTGGAGGGGTGGTGGGGGAGGGGAGATGTTGAATTGAGGTGTCAGCGAGAGGGTAGACTCCAACATCGAGTAAAAATCAAAAGTAGTTCTTAAAAAAGTGTAAAAGTTGCCAGATTTGGGGTGGTGGCTTTTGAGGAGAGACAAAGTTTAAGCCCTCCCTATTCTGCTTGGTGCCCCCAAGAAATGTCAATATCTAGACTCACTGGGCTCTGCCCTTTCATCTTGCAACCGTGCTGTTGAGTGGATTGTTTTTCCATTAACGTTTCAACAGGAAGGCCATGTCTAGGGCAGTCTTGCCAATAGCCATGCATACCCTTAAAAAGACTAATCTGTACTTCCTCTGAGCCATCAGGAATGAGCAGAGACTCAGAAAAAAAAGATCTGGGCTAGTAGAATACTTGCCGAGAAAGAACACATATTCCTAAAGAATATTTGATCATGAAGAAGAAGCCCTTCCACAGCAGACTTTTCCACTGTCCTTGAATTAGGGGATACACTCAGAAACTAGAGAAAAGGAGGTAGTTTCTAAGACTAAGGCAAAGTTGGTGATTATCTACTTTGCTGTTACTCAGCCTACAACCATTTCCTTCTACGGTGTGACAAGGGAAGTTCTTCCTATATGCTTGAATGATACGTAACTGGAGAGAACGGGTGGATAACATTTGCGAATTTTTCAAAGATGACAACTGGAAGAATTTTAACATTTAGAATGAATAGAAAACAATCTGATTAACAGGAAGCTGTGACATTTTAAATCTTTGAGGTCTGATTACTTGATTACCTTCGTTTTCTTATACCTTTCACCCTTTCTACACTCAGCACTTAATTTTCTATGGCAGAGCCTCGCTCGGATTTCCCGCATTTCAGAGTGCCTTCCGCACCTGAATGCTTCAGAGCAAACACCACTTATTATGAAACGGGCTTAGCCCCAGACTTCATGACTAGTCTCACAAAGTCATATAATATTTCCGTCTGGTAGGTAAACTGTATCAACATATTTAAAAACAGATTTTAAGAAGCTATTTCCACTTCTGAATGTAAAGAGGTTTATCACTCATCAGAAAGATATATTTGGTTATAAGCTGAATCCCATCTGGCCTCTGATGGTTCACTTCAAAATCCCCCAAACTTCAGAAATTATTTTGGGCTCTTGAAATGATGAAAAAGGTTTCTATTTTTACCAAACTGCTTCCGACATAAAAAAAAAAAAAAAAAAAAAAAAAAGAAAGAAAGGAAAAGAAAAAGAAAAATTCCAAAAAGGAACTGTTACTATCTCCATTATACAAAATAATCACCCTCTATATATTTTAGCATAAGATGAACTTGCATCCTGCAAAAGTTTATTATTTAAAGAAGGAGCTAGATACATTTGGGGGAATCCCCATTAGCACAAGAGGAAGCTTGAAGAATGTAGTGAGCTTCCATATATGGTGCCGACCATCCCACACGTAGGCTACTCAAGCCATTTAAAGTCTTGGCTTCATAAGCAAGTGCTCCACTCGCCACAGTCGTTTTGGGTCTGCTGACATGATGATTTACTCCAGCTGGGGTGCCACCAGAGCCACTGCGCTGTCCTGAGCAGTGTTTGAAGAGTGGATAGGCTGCAGCTGTGCAGTCCCCCAGACACCTGAGTGCGGAATATCGCCGGATTCTGCTTCAGTTCGGAAAGCTGGAAGTTCCCCAACTCTCTCTTGGGTTTGGCTTCCTGTTCACATGTTTTCGGTCCCATGTCATTGTGCATGAAGTAATAGTCCCACATGCGAGCACCAGCCACAATGGCAGGATTTGTGTGGTTCAGTGCAAGGTTTCTAATGAGGACAGTTTGGACCTTCCAACAGCTCCTTAGGGAAAGCAGTTTGGAACTGTTATTACTTTCCAAGGCACAGCAAGCAGAGACGGAATGCACTTCTGCAACAAGACTGAAAGCAGCTTCCAGAAGAAATGGAAGGACAACTACCTGAGAAATCTAAGCGTTTACCGTCCACGTCTGTCTAAATATATATGTGTGTGCGGCGTAGATAAATGCCTCCAATTCACAGTTTAAAAACATCAGTTACTGTTTCAGCATTTCGCTATGAACGCTGCTAGTGTTTTCCACCGAGGACTGTTATTTTAATGACATTGCTCTGCACCAAAATCTGATGAGTTTACGAAGTTTGAGAGCCAGGAAATGCAGCTCAGTTTCTGAACAACTGAAAAGAGCCAAGAGTTAAGTTCAATCATCTACTTGCTTTATAGCATGGATTCCTAAGTGCTAAGTACAACGCTAATGCGGAGAGAAAAGCCAAACCAAACTTTTAAAGTACAGTCCTTAAACTATCCAACTCAACTTCCCAGTATATTATCAGCAGGTGAAATTCTGGCACACACCCACATTGAGTTGTGGATGTTAATGTCAAATTAATGGGCACGGGTGCCAGCATTTCCTAGAATTTTAGAGCAGAAAGGGATTTTGGATGTCTCCCAATCTTATCTGTATATTTTATGAACAGAGAAACTGAGATTCACACGAGCACACGCTCTCTCTCTCTCTCTCTTTCTCTCCCCCCACACGTCTTTGCGTAAGACACATCTGAGTCTTGTGCTGAGCCGTTGCTTACAGAAAATATCATAAGTCTGGCTTGAGAAAGAGAAAGGGCAAAATGGTCTAGAGGTAGGCCAAAGATCCCCTGCTTCATTCAAGTTTGTGTGGCCTAGCTTCAGTGCCATGTGGACCGGAAATGTATCCTTGCTTCAGGAACCTTCCAAGGTCTTAGATTAGATATTTTTGACCAAAACTTAAATAAACTCCAAAACAAACCCGGGATCAATATGTGACTCAGGTTCTGGCGATAAAGTAATGCTCTGGAGTGCCTGGGTGGCTCAGTTGGTTAAGCGTCCGACTTCTGTCAGGTCATGATCTCGTGGTCCATGACTTCGAGCCCCACTTCGGGCTCTGTGCTGTCAGCTTAGAGCCTGGAGCCGGCTTCGGAGGATTCTGTGTTTTCCTCTCTCTGTGCCCCTTCCCTGCTCAAGCTCTGTCTCTGTCTCTCTCTCTGTCTCTGTCTCTCTGTCTCTCTGTCTCTCTCTCTCTCAAAAATAAATAAACATTGAAAAAAAAGTGATAAATAAGTGAATAAAGTGAAGCTCAATCAGTGCCCAGTACTTACCAGGGGGCCACATTATGATTAGAGTATGAGATGTATATAAAATCCCAGGTATAACTCTCATGCTTAGCAATCTTAAAACCTGGTTGGAGAGATGAGACCTTCACCCGTGTAGGCAGCAGCAACAACAGTGGGGGCTGTATAACCAAATGTTACATTTGTGGCACAAATTTCTAAGTGTTGGAGGGCTGACGACAGAAATGAAAATGGACCTTGTCAGGAAATGTCAGGACTTCAGCTGATCCCAGACGGGTGCTTAGAATTTGAATATGTGGAAGGAATAACTGTGGCTTTTTCTAGGTAAGGAATGGCAGAAATGAAAGCATAAAGAGAGTCTCACGGGGGACCCTGAGGAAGCCAGGCTGGTGGGAACTCTCCTATAGCGTTTCCCTACCTGACTGATGGATCACGGAGCCCCCTGTATTGTCTTACATTGCTATCTACTAAAATGTGACTGAAATATAAACCCTAAAAAAAAACTGGGCGTGACTCACTTGAATGATACTTATATAACTTTGCGTCCACAATAATATCATTATATTTATATCATTGAAAATCCCAAAGAAATTACAGATTAAATATAAACGAAACCATAAACCAATAACATTCTCTTTAATAATGTTAATTTTATTTGCCAGATGATGCTGTTTTGCTGAAATTAAAGAATAAATTTGTTTCAGCAAAGTGTTCATTAATGAAATTCTAAAAAGAAAAAACATTTTAATAAGAAATTTCTTTATTTTTATTAGTAAGAAATTTCTATTGCACATTGAGTACTATGCCTATTTATAATGAATTGGTACGAGTGCTACGTGTAAATGAAGACAGGATCCAGGCAATACATCTGCTGGGATCAAGGTTATGGAACAGAAAACTGCGATGGCTCAACTGTCTTACCACCTTGCTCTATTCTGGCCAATACAACTTTACACGGCACTGCAGGAGGTATTTGACTCCCATGGGCACATACTTACCAGGCAGATATTTAGGCTGCCTCTGTTCTTTCTGTAATAGCCGGTAGCAATTATTCGCCCACAAATTGTCATTTTAATGATGACAAATCAGAGCCTCCATGTATAAAATTTACGAAAAGTGTGATCTCGGTCCATGAAAATATCTTTTGATTGCAAATTACCACTGCAAGAGCTAAAACAACAACAACAAAAATTAACCCCAATTATAATGCTTGCCAGTGTTTACTGTGTGCTTATGATGGGTCATGAACTCTTCGAAATTTTTTACATGGATGCTTGCATATAATTCTCACATCAACCCTGTGGGTTAGATACAATGTTAGATCTCCATTTTTCAGAGGATACGGAGGCATAGGGAAATTAACTCACTCAAGATCACCTAGTGAATGCTGTAGGCTGGAATTCAGGCATCTAATTCCAGGGCCTGCTACGCCCAATAGAATATTCAGAACGGTTGCAAAAAGGATGTTCTTTGGCCTTAGGCTATGCCAGCGCGACCATTGCAGATACTTATAGCTTCACATTCATGTGTTAACTTTTACTTCTAGAGATCACAGGGTGTCATGCATAATTATAAAAAAAAAACATTTCTATGTCCTCCAGGGACGTATTTAAAAAGTGGACATCCGTGTGATACTTATAATAGTTTGTAATATTATCAGAGACGTGAGAACAGAGAGAGTAGAAGTCCTACAGCTCACCAACCCCCAGAACGGGAAGCACAGGGGAGTAGTTCAAGGGCCAGCTGGGTTGGGTGTGCCAGATTACAGAGGGTGGCGTAAGTGGGTGGAGGAGTTGAGCTTCTGTCAGGAATGGAAAGAGACATGATAAGGGTGGCGTGGGAGGAAGGGTCCTGCCGCAACAGGCCATCTCCAGGGAGTCCCTGCTGCAGGAACCTCACTATAAGAATGAAGCTTCCAGAACAGAGCAAAGGACTAGGTACTGCCCCACATTCAACCTGGATCACTAGGGCCAGTTAAGATCAAGAAGAGATCCCAGGTCTATTATCCTCAGGGAGATCATCTCTACCCATTACCTCTGTAATTCCCCTCTGCATATACCAATAGACAGTTGTTTGTACCAGTGAAGAGGTAAGAAAGCTCCAAATGAAATGTTTTAATATTTATTTACATGGGCAAGAGAAATACCTTTTCAGGGTAAAGGAGTTTTGGGGTTATTAGATCATGTGTGATGTTTTCCTATTCTTTTTGTATTTCTTGTATCTTATATTTTCTGATAAGATACACATTATGTATCTAATATTTTTCTATATTATAAATCATAGATGTGTACATGTTAAAAATGTGCTATTCATGACAGCAAGATTGCATCATCAAATACTTAATGCATTAAACTGCGTGTTTCCTCTTATTCAAGGTATCTAAGTTGATTTTAGTTACTTACATTTTTCAACTGTAATAAATGCAGAATAGAAACAAATTTAACCACTTGTTAAATAAGTAGCAAGGTAGCTTACTTTGCTACTCATCAAATAATAGCTTACAGCAACTTTAGGAGATTTTATGACTCAGCACATTTCCCTTTAAAACAGGTCTCATAACCTCAAATTAGATGTCACTCAACTTTTAAACTTGGAACACCTTCTAAACTTTTGAAAAGAAACTCTTCTTTATTAGTCTTAGGAAATCCAGTCAAAGGGTAATATGAAATGAATCTGAGGGAAAGTCTTTCCCTTGATGAAGAGAGAGTCAAATGGAAACTTCTACAAAAGGACTGAATTACTCACCATACTTCAAAGCCTCTTGCAAGTGATTGTAAGAAAATCAGCGTGGATAAAATTTGGAGAATATTATTCCTAATGATGTTCTCTTTTGAAGTTGTGAAAGGGCGCTATCAGAAAGATGAGAGAAGCCACTGATAAAATGCAACTGAGGACACTTTGACTCTTGTCCATCGTAGGTGCTGACTGCCACCCACCACTGTCTGAAGAAGGCGAACTTGGCAGATGACGTGAAGGTTCTCCAGGACAGAGTAACTGCAGAACATCTTCAAAGGTACTCGTATCAAACATTTATCTCTTAGTTAATTAAACCAAGGTGCTAATTAAACCTGAGCACACCATGTCACTTGAGGAGTAAGTGGGATGGGGAATTGTGAGAAAGAGAGCCTTCCTGTAACATTTTCATCCTTCTTGGCTGAGAGAGCTAAAAGGGGCCTTAAATGTGGTAGAGCCATTTCATGAAATTAGGCTTCAGGAATGGCAAAAGAACCATCTGAATAATGAGTATTTGAAGAATCAGGGTGCCTGGATGGCTCAGTCAGTAGAGCCTGTGACTCGTGATATAAGGGTTATTGGGTTTGAGTTCCACATTGGGTGGAAAGATAGAAAGAAAGAAAGAAAGAAAGAAAGAAAGAAAGAAAGAAAGAAAGAAAGAAAGAAAGAAAGAAAGAGAAAGAAAAGAGAGAGAAGAAGGGAGGAAGGAAGGAAGGGAGGAAGGGAGGAAGGAAGGATCATAGAACTTTATTAACATGTCATGAGTTGCTCATGAAGCTCAGGGGAATCAGTCACAGGGAATGGCAGGCCAGCTACACCCAGCCATCCACAGTCTCAGGAGTGAAAACCACAGATGTCACCTGTCTTGTTCATAGCTTGCCTTCACAGTTTCTTGTCTTGGCCACATACACACTAGTGCCCTGAGTGTCGTGGGGCTGGGAAGAGTTACAGAGACCCATCCAAGCCATGCAACCTTAGCTGCAGAAACATTCTCAGGGGTGTTGATTCATGTGAGTTTACAGCCCCATGTGTCTTTGCTTAAATGTCAACATTGAAATTTGTTTCCTTCTACCCCCAACCAAATTAATGCAATGGAAACTGCTGAGTTCCTGTTGGTTTCAAATTGCAGCTCTTCAAAGTCATTACCCTCTGCTTGCTTTTCATTCTAAGCCTTGTGTTGGCCCAGGTTGGCTTGGATAAAGTCCTCCAATCACCAAAAAGTTTGTGAACGTCACACAAACAAAACAAAATGAAATCTTCAACAGGTCTGGCCTGAATTTCAGGTTTGTCTTTTGAGGATTGATTTATCCAGCTCCTCTTTCTAATATTTAACGACATTAAGCATTTTGTGTCCTCTACAAATGCCACATTTAGAAGGGAAATATCTAGAAGTGTATGGGAGTGTGGGGTTACTTCCTTGACAGAAAATTATGAACACTGGCAATTTTTTTCCTGTAATTCTCAGTGCTCTGTGTGCAAATGGTCTGGGGTATCACCAGAAATGTAGTGGAAGCTGGTTACCCACAAGCTAAATAAAAAATAAGAGAAAACAAGTTGAAGTTGGATGAAGTCTCCTTCCTTCAAAACTCTGGACAGGAGAGGAAATACTCCCAAACAGAAACTAAAAAAGATTTCTGTTTAGAAATAAATTCAATAAACAGTAGAACTATGACTACTTCAGAGTTCTTCATCTTCTTGAGTCAGTTCTCCATTTAATGGGCAACTTTATCACTTTAAGCATTATATCCTTTTCATTAGTATATTCTTATTATGAGAAAACACAAATGTGTTTAATATTGCATCAAGTTAGAATTACATGCTCAAATTTAACACACAAGACACTACTTCTTAAAAACCTATAGGCCCCCTGTGAGAGAAGTCTCTGGTCTGTTTTTTTCTCTCTTTGGACTGGAATATTCAAATTCAGAGTCGGACCAGTGGCCAGCTTCAACATCTCCGCCCTTCCTCATCCATCATTTGAGCTGTATTAGATAGGTAACTGAGTCACTCTTCACCACCACATCTGTATTCACAGATCCACAGTCTTCCCATCTGGTAAATTTTGTAGAAAAAAATGAGTCCTTTCTATGTGTGCTCAGACAGTCAGGTTTATAAAATAAGGACCACTTTAATGAGGCTTAGAGCTTCAAAATGCTGCCCTGTGCATTTTTGATTACCTCTCTGCTCATGTCATCTGGATATAAAGTTCTTTCATTTAATATTTTTCCAGCTTTAAGAACTGCTTACCTGCAGTTCAGTGAACTTGGCATCACCTCCAAGATACATAACACAAGAAACAGAACCAGGAGATGTCATAAGCAAAACTCAGAAGCTGCCTAAGCATCCCCTGACTATCCGATTGCCAGAAGATTCTCTCTTGTTCCAAGGAGAGATAGGTTGTATTCACATGCAATAAAACAACAAAAGGACAATTAAATTTCACAGCTTGGGGGAGATTTTGAGGGTTCTTGTCAGAAATGTTCACACCTGTGGAACAGACTGTTATTTTTTTGTGGAGCCTGGTTTTCAGCTTGAAGTCCACCTGCCAAAATCTGAATGGCTTCTATTGTACCTTCTGGTCTCAAAAACTGCACTGTCAGACAAGGCTTGGGGCACACAGATGGGATAACTTAGAACAGCAAATATGTTGTTTATAAGGAAATTAAGACCTTTCCTAGCCCTGTTGATGCCCATTTAGGATGGAAAATTTTATCAAAGCATGTCTTAGTTGTGCCTCCCTGGCACTTTATTATTTTCTATATTACTCTAATAATTTAAGTTATACTCAATGCCTTAATTTAAATTTAAGAGATTTTTTAAATTGTCCATAAATTGTAATAGTAAACTCTGTCTTTTCAAGGAATCAACTTCAGATTTAGACCCTAAAAACTGCTAAAATTTTCTTTGGGTATCTACTGAGCATTTAAAGCTTGCTGTGGAATATAAAGAGCTGAATCTGGGGCTGCTAAGAAGCCAACTGTTTTCATTTGTGACCATTGTCACCCTGAACATTTCTCAGTGCACATCCTAATGGCAATTAAAATAATGTATTTGTTGTAAAACAATACGATAGCGGGACACTAGACTGGCTCAGTTGGTGGAGCATGTGACTTGATCTCAGGGTTTTAAGTTTGAGCTCCACGTTGGGTATAGAGATTACTTAAAAATAAAACCTGGGGCACTTGGGTGGCTCAGTCAGTTGAGTATCCGACTCTTGATTTCAGCTCGGCTCATGATCCCAGGGTCATGGGATCAAAGCCCATGTTGGGCTCTGTGCCGAGTGTAGAGCCTGCTCGAGATTCTTGATTGCCCCTGGATCATGCATTCTCCCTCTCTTACTAAAAAGAAAATAAAATGATATAAAGTAATTCATAAAAAAAAAACACAACATAATAGGGACCCAATATGAAATTTTTTTAGGTAAAACACACACCCACTTAACCCAAGCCCAGGATTTTTTTTTCTAATATGAATATATGCAATGCGGAATCATAGAAAATTGCTGCTATGGACTATATCTGACCCACAAAAGCAGCAATTTCATGTGGTCCTAGCTAATATTTTATGTAATTGGAAACATAGAGAATATACAATTTTATTCTGATTCTTTTCACTCTTATATCGAAACAGTCTACAGTTTCTGCATTGTCTTCATAGTTCATAGTTTGAAATTGTGCTCTATTACATAAATGTGGACACCTGAGTGGATTTTGCTTTTTCCCGATAAGAGATAACAGTCAAAAAAAAAATCTAACCCACACCTTCCTCACATAGCCGTTTTATTTAGTTGCCTTCTAATGCCAGTTTTTAAACTAATGTCTTCTCCTGCATCGTCCTTTCAGCCCCTCCGAAACTAAGTACTTTCACATGTGAGTCCTAATACAAATGTAAGCGATAAAGCAAGTGCCAGTATGCGCAGGCATACCAATGTGCACACCTGCATACACATCGTTAAATGGACCTGTGTAGACAGTACATCCTCAAAGCCAAGGAGTTTGTGGTGACAGAAAACACCAAACGTCAATAGGATGGGAAACGTTGTGCCCATCAGGCTGTGTCACCTCTTGCTGGCTTTTCTCCATTTTCATCTGACTGAGACCTATCCCAGCAGACGGTCCTCCCAGTGCACTTTGGCTGCCAAGAGAATAGGGCTTTGTCTACTATGGCGAGGAAACAAACTCCGGGGATATTAACCGACCAGAGGAAAGCCCTTTGCTCTTGCCGTAATGATACATTCAGGCAGGAAGTTAAGAGGAAAATAGCTACTTCTCTGGGGATGAGGAGTGTGGAGCGGGAGGGAGGAGAGCAGTTTAATTATGATGAGGGTGGGGGCAGGGAGATGAGGACAGTCACAAGTGGAGATCAAGAAAAAAAGAATGGGATGATGTCATTCTTTACTGGGACAGTCACTGAAATGAAATCAGGTCACACACAATGGTCTTGTTCTATGCCTGGAACCATGAGTGTTACAAGAGATCACTTTGTGGTAATGCTTGTTAGGAAGGGTCTAAGGGCCCTGCTTACATTAAGATGTCCCCCGAGACATCTTTAAGACGGATCAGAAGGGCAGAATCAGTCCATCCAATGCTGAAATGACCCACGCTAGAGGCACAACATTTGCTTAAGATCAGCGAGCCACAGTTTAGGATAGAAAAAGTCTGCATTCTCACAACAGTGAATTTTAAGAAGTAAAATGCAACTCCACAACTTGGTTTCAGGCCAGATGTTTTAAATTGATGTCCTTTTTCATAGGATGGTTTTGAATGGCATTTTGGAGTTAAGATGGAATATATTTGCCAGTATAATGTTGCATTTCCTGAAAAGAAATACTGCTTTGTACTATGTTAGTGCATTTTCAGGACTGATTAACTCTGCTTACATAGGAAGCATTTGATTTGTGTCACTGTTGAATCCCCAGTGCCACTGGTGGCAGATATATTCAAATTTAGGTTCCTTCTCTCAATGATGTCCTAATTTAACCTCATTCATCTGCTTAGATTTCCTAAGGAGAGCATCACAATTACAAATGAAGATTAAGTTTTCTAAGAAGTCATCCCTTGAATAATTAGGTGATAAGGTCAAATCCTGTTATTAAGGTTCTGTTGTTACCGCATTATCTAGGGCTCCAAACAAATAGGTCATTGATGGAGACTTTTTTGGGACATTTTTGCTGTGTGAGTATTTATAAGGGTAGAACTGGAACACTGGAGGCTTTTTACATTCGCATCTGCAGGTTAGAGAATCTACAAAATTCGATGTTCGCTTTTGGCAAACCGCTGATCTTCAGGGATGGGAAGATCCTTGTCTCTCTGGTAGACCGTAAAAAATGTAAAAATAAAATTAGATTCCAGTGAGAATTCATACTGGTTTTATGATGTTGCCCTCAAATTACTAGAGAATCTTGTAGTGGTATATTTGGGACAAATGTGTTTGAAAGTTGCTGCGGATTATGGCTGTCACAATGCAAGGTGGCACATTTTGAAGGGATCCTTTGGAGGGGTAGAGTCTAACATGAACTTTAGTGGTTTCTGCTTCCCCTTTTTTTTCACATTTTTATTTAAATTTTAGTTAGTTCTGCTTCCCTTATTTTTAAATGGAAGATGATCAGGCTACAGGGCCTTTGAGAGAGTATAATTATTTAAAAATTGGGGTGTCTGGGTGGCTCAGACGGCTAAGCATCTGACTTTGGCTCAGGTCATGATCTCATGGTTCGTCATGGTTCGTGGGTTCGAGCCCCACGTCAGGCTCTTTGCTGACAGCTCAGAGCCTGGAGCCTGCTTCGGGTTCTGTGTCTCCCTCTCTCTGCCCCTCCCCGACTCGTTCTCTCTCTCTCTCTCTCTCTGTCTCTGAAAAATGAATAAAAACATTAAAAAACTTTTTTTAATTAAAAGGCATCCATAATATTTCCAAACAAGTGATAGACATCATCAGAAACTCTCAAAATTTCCAGTGCTTGATTTTCTTTTCTGTTTATCTCCTAGTAGCCTTTAAAGAAATCTAAATTCATTAACCATAGCCAGTTGACAATAGCATCTAAAATGCAGGTGTTACTTTAAGCACATCCATTATTTACAAAGCAGGTAAAGCAGACATGGCTTCTTACAATGGGGTTCACCATAAATTTTTTTTTTTAATTTTTTAAAGTTTATTTATTTGAGAGAGAGAAAGGATCGGGGCAGAGAGAGAGGGAGAGAGAGAGAACCCCAAGCAGGCTTTGCATCATCAGCATGGAGCCTGATGTGGGGCTCAAAGCCACGAACTGTGAGATCATGACCTGAGCTGAAACCAGGAGTCGGGTGTTAAATCAACTGAGCCACCCAGGCGCCCTCCCCCGCTAAAATTAATTTTAAAATTACTTGCTTTTATAGTTTTACCAAAAAATATAAAGAAGATTTGATGCATTCTCTGATTAAAATGTATTTATTACTTAAAGTAAGAATGCCCCAGCAGATTAAATCTCTTCTACAATTTTCATAGGAATCTGGGCTAGCCAGACGGTGATGCTCAGGAATGCACAGTGGCCACAGGAGAGGGACTAGCAGCCTTTCAGAGCCATCAGTTGCCCGTGCTATAAGGGATATAGATATTTTGAATATCTCCCCTGATGATGTTTGCCATCATCCTGCTAGTCACAAAATCCTGCCGTTCGAAGAACGCTGCACTAAGAGTCGGTTCCCATTTTAGGCGTTTTGTTGACTGTGTAGCTTTCTACAAAATTAGAATATACTTGTCCCACTTCCCTTACTAGGCTGTTGTAAATGCAGATGAAGAATGGAAAAGTACATTTGTGGGGAAGCAGATGTAGGGAGTCGTTCCAGCACAACGTAACGCTATTGCTGTGGTATTACAAGGCTGAGGTATGGCACGGCCATCGTTAGTTCCCATCACACTCTTCTATTCCCAGCACCTTTTTGCTCCCTCATTATTCTTTTACTTTTATGTCTCTGCCAGTAAACTAATCCCAATGTGTATTTTTGATGGTTGGCAAACATTCAAAAATGCTTTGCAGAGAAGGAAGGCTATAGAATCACTTGGATTATAACTATGCACTCAGTGGATTTTTCCGAAAAGCTTCAGAATGAACTATCTTTACTGGCTGAGGCATTAAATATAGGCGTGAAAAAAATAACTTGTATTATATACACTTGTGGTTGTTGGAATTCAGCTCAGGACTGACTCCCAATAATCTTTATGATTGGGGCCGGAGGAAGATTAACTGACCAAGGATGGGTGCCATTGCTTTTCATAATCTTGTCCATTGCCTCCAGTCATGTCCCAAAATGGATCGAGAAATTGCTGTCACCTGCATCCCCCAGACAGAGGCCATCCCTCTGCTCTCAGGCACAAGACTGTCTTTCTCTTAGGGAAATTCTTAATTTTCTAGTTGCTTTTTCTACTCCCCCCCCCACCCAGTCATTGATTGATAGAGGAATTTCTTTTAAATGTCCAATACAGTATCAGCTTAGTAGTTTGCACGTGCTGAAATATCCCTTCTGGGTGAGGGGAAAGGAATACAATTTACATTTCACATTTGGAAGTCCATCTTAGTTTGAAGAACTTTCTCTCTGGTTATAGAACTATTAAGACAGAGTGTGTATGGGATGAATTGCCTATATATGTATGAATAACTGTTCCAGTGACAACCAACTCCTAAACATGACAGACGATGATTCTGACTACCAAAACATTGATTTGTTTTTTCTCCCTGACTCGTGTAGACAGTAAGATCATGCATCTACGTGGTAATAAGAAGGCTGAACTGTTGGCCTTCACGGATGTCTAAAGACATACGCCGTGGGGTGTTGAAGGGATGTAAACAAGAGCCTTTTCTACCTTAGGGAGCCTTTGGGAATTCAAGAGCTATCGTCAGCAAAGGTGATGTGGTCTTCTTAAATTGGAAGTCTCTCGGTTTCTAATTCATAGTGGTACATGGAAGAAGTGTAGATACTGGATAGGAACACGCATTTGGGAGACAGACTGCCTTGGTGTGAATGGCTTGCCTTGTCGTTGGTTCGCTGTGTAACTTAATTTCTTTGTGTCTCTATCCTCATCTGAAAACTGAGGGCCACGCTAATACTGTGTCTGGCAGTTTGGAGGGTTAGAGGTTTCCATGTGCATAAAGGGCTCAGCACAATGCTTAACACTTAATACAGTGTGTTATGCGTGTTAACAATTGTTATTATTTGTGGAAACTTTTAAAATCCAGAAATGCATGAAGTGTAAAATATGTTCCCCTACCATTACCCTGCCCATAATTCCACACACTCAAATACACACACACACTCACGCTGACAATTACCAGGCACTATAGGGAAAGCAACCACGGGTCACAGCACTCACCCTGTGGGAACTGGACGGGAGTAGGGCGTGTGCCTCACAAACAGTAGCAATAATAGTATCGTGTGTTTGCACACTTACAATGTCCTCCAGTAACAGTTGTCGGAAGTCCAATAACATGATCAATGAAAAAGTACTTTGGGATTATATTGTCAGCATACTGAAAAAAACAGCTTTTAATTTTCGAACTTCTGATTTCCCTTTAGATTTGCTTAGACCTGGGTTCACCTTTTCCCCTCACCCAGCCACCGAAAACAATAATAAATAATAATAATAATGATAGTCACTAATGCGATACAAAGATTCTCCTTTAAAGATCTGCATGGTTCCACAGGTCCAGATTCTGACCCCACATAGCTGGGTATTTATCCTGTAGTCTGCATTCTGAGATCCACAGAAGTGTAAACTGGGTTTGCCTCGTGAAAGCTTTTTTGAATCCTTTGTTTACAAATGAAATACATTTGATGGGTTTTGGTATTTTTACAGCTATTACGCTTTAGATGCTGTAATTTCAAGGCTCCAGGTTGACAACTATACAGCACCTGGTCTCCCCATCGTGCCATCAGTAGGATTCCCTGGTTGGAAGGAAAGGAAAAAAATATATATCCTCAAAGAGTGATAAAAGAAGTCTCTCTCTCTCTTTTTTAAAGTTTATTTATTTATTTTGAGAGAGAGAGCACGAGCAGGGGAGGGGCAGAGAGAGGAGAGAGAGTCCCAAGCAGGCTGTGCGCTGTCAGCGCACAGCCCCCAGGAGCTGTGACATCATGAACCAAAATCAAGAGTTGGATGCTCAACCTACTGAGCCACCCAGGCGTCCCTAAAAGAAGTCTCCTGAAGAGAGCGTTCCTACGTATTTTGGAGATTTTTCACACAGTGGAGAGCACTAATTCTGCCTGAGTTTGATACTTCTGAAAATGGCATTTTATATGTATAATTCAAAATTTTGATTGCATATCAAATGTTGTCACAAAATCTAAAAATTTTGGGGTTTGAGGGGCACCTGGGTGGCTCGGTCGGTTAAGCGTCTGACTTCAGCTCAGATCATCATCTTGCAGTCGGTGGGTTCAAGCCCCACATCGGGCTCTGTGCTGACAGCTCGGAGCCTGGAGCCTGCTTCGGATTCTGTGTCTCCCTCTCTCTCTGTCTCTGTCACCCTGTCTCTCTCTCCGAACTAAATAAACATTAGGAAAAAAATTGGGGTCTGATTTTTCTACTTCTTTCTTTATGGTTAAGTATGTAGGTGTGCCCGGAGCTGGCACGCTCCTGCTGAACCAGAGAAATGACAGAAAAGGTGCTTCGTTTGTGCGTATTATTCACTCCATCATCCCCCCTTAGCATCTCCCAAGTGAAAATTAAAGGTTATCATCACATGGCGTTAAATGAACAACAGTGCAGTGGCTATCCATTGTGCGAAGAATCAAGTGCAAACCCTTGAGGCCTTCCAGGGACCACGAGTGTGAGAGAGACAGGATACTGTGAAAAGACAGTAGAGACACTCCGTCATTTACTGCTTGTGGAATCGGGTCAGCTGCGTAGCCTTTGGGAGCCTCAGGTTGCCTTTTGGTACAATGTGGATAACGGCATTTACCTCATAATATTGTTGTGAGGGGCTCAGAGAGAAGGTGTGTGCAAAGCGCCGGGAGCAAAGACACGCAGATAGCGTGTATCCGAGAACATTCATCTGTCTCATCTCGTCTTAGCACAGAACTTCCCCCCTCCTCCTCCTTCCCTCTCCTGCTGTGGCCCTACCTAACTTCCCAGCCTGTCCCTGCTGGGATCCCCACGCCCACTACTCCCATCCAGACTGCTCACACTCCCTTACACACCCTTCATGGACAGAGCTCTGGAATTATATGGGACCAGAATGTTCTTTTACCACATTTTAGCGAAAGCTAAATGCCACAACCCACGTAAAATAGCCCTTGATTTCCTCACAGCCAGAAGTTGATTATTTCTTCTGTTGCACTCCCGTGGACTTTATACTTTAATTATGGTTCTTATTTATTTAAGACCCGTTTGTACCATACTGTCATTCGCATTCCTGTGCCTCACACTCGGTTGTGTGCTTTTTGAGACTGGAGTATTGTCCTTCCATTCTTACTACATTTAGCACAGTACTTTGCAAGTGGTTAAGTGCACACTGAATGCTCATTTTTAATTTAAAAAACAAAGTTGCAACTTCTGGCTTGAAAATGTTGAGCTTTGGGGCGCCTGGGTGGCTCAGTCAGTTAAGCGTCTGACTTCGGCTCAGGCCACGATCTCTCGGTCCGTGAGTTCGAGCCCCGCGTTGGGCTCTGTGCTGACAGCTCAGAGCCTGGAGCCTGTTTCCGATTCTGTATCTCCCTCTCTCTCTGACCCTCCCCCATTCATGCTCTGTCTCTCTCAGTCTCAAAAATAAATAAAGGTTAAAATAAATAAATAAATAAAATAAATAAATAAATAAGTTGAGCTTTGTGAATTGCCAAAAAGAGGCATCTGTGCTTTGGCTCGGGTCAGTTCCCTAGTGGCAAATCTTAAAACTCATACAGTCTTTCTTCTACTTGCCTAAGTATTTGAATATGTAAGGGCTCTGTTGGTGTGGGCAGGGCTTCCCGGCTGACTTTCAGCATTTCAGCCATATTTCTAAAAATAGAGGCAAAGGATTCTAGCAAAAGCTAACATCTGAAAGACAAATAGTAACATACACCCTTAGGAAGTTTTCTAGGAACGGGTTCCAACATGTATTTTTGGTATTGTCTGTAAAGATAATAAGAGGGAGCGGTATAAGGGAAGGTTTCAGGGAGGCTGAGTTTTGCCCCGGCTGTATATTTAAGTGGCTGTGTGACCTTGGGCAAGTTACGTAACACTTCTGGGCCTTCATTTTCTCATCTGTAATACGATATAGGTGTTCACGTCCAGCTGTAAGATGACACCACCAGATTCCTCCAGTTATGCCTTTACTATCGTCTACCAAGGATTGACCGCCTCTCAGATGAGAATTACACTTTTTACCTGAGTGTTGTTAGGAAAATGATAGATACAATGAGAATAAAGAATGAAAACATACGTGATTCCCATTTTATTTTCCCTTATTCAAACTGACCCTAGATTCTCTCAACAACTGAGACGAAATGTCTGTTGATATGAATATTTGTAAATATGGGCAGATCCCTACTTACAAATGGACAGTGTTAAAGATGATCATGTATAAACTGGTCTACCAGTGGTTCAATCTAGATTATCTAGTAATATTATTTATTGATGCTGTATTTTTTACAGGCCCGTTAAGGCACAAATACTTTCACAAGCCTGCCTAGAAATCCAAGCTTGAAGGGTAAAGTTTTGCGAAAAAAGGCACTTCATTGTGACAGTCTGTAAACCCGAAAACTTATCTTCACATCTCTGCTTCTTGACCCCTAACCTACTTCCCCACCCCTTGTAAGGAAAGTAAGGGTTTCTCCTTACCTCTTAAGCAATGCTGTTGATCTATTCAGGCTGAAATTCTAATGAAACACAAATTAAGGAACCAGGAAGTAGGAGTTTTTGGAGAGATGGAAATAATTCAGGTACGGAAAGGAGGTGAGGTTTTACCAGTAAGCACTTTAAAGGCAAGTGGAGGGATGGGGCAAAATGAGCAGAATATTCATTGGACCCTGGGGGCTTTAAACAGTAAGTATAGGGTAAGTTAATTGTAAGACATGAACGGAAAGTAAGAAAAAAAAATGTCTAGTGAACAACAAGCCAGTAGACGACAGGGAAAGAATAGAAAAGAGTTTCTCTATATTTTTTCATTCTGTATTTTCATCATCTGCTTCTGCCACCCCCTCTCCTTACCACAGATCCTGACCATCTTGACACTTGGTTAGACAGGAAGCGGGCGTGGGGGGTGGCGGTCGATGATCGCTCCAAGTGGATGTGCAGAAGGAAGGAGGAATTAATGCACAAGTTGGTCAAGGAAAATGATGTATTTTAAATTTAGGATAGGCTTACATTTGTGTGTTTCTGCTATAGCATTCATCAGATTGCATTCATCATGTTTTCAGTTAGCTGAGCTTTTTTGGATCTGGTGGGGCTTACATTTTTTAAACACATTTAGAATTTTTTTCAGTCATTATTTCTTCAAATATTTCCCCATTACCCCCACCCCTCCTAGGACTCCAATTACATGTGTGTTAGACTACTTGATACTAAAATTGTTCCACAGGCCACGGGGGCTGCACTCACTTTTTTGAAAAGCCTTTCCTTTCAGATGTTGTACTTTTCAGCTATAGAAATTCCATTTGCTTCTTTTTAATAGTTTCCGTGTATCTGTTCATTATGTTCACGTGTTCCTTCAAATCCTTGAGCATATTTATAATAGCTGTTTTAAATTCCTCATCCGCTCATTCAATCATCGCTGTCATTTCGGAGTCTCTCTTTTTTTATTGTGGTATAATTAACATAACACCATATTAGTTTTGGGTGTATAATGCAATGATTGGGTATTTGTATATATTGCAAAATGATTACCATAGTAAGTCCAATTAACATCCATCACCATACACAGTAATGGATTTATCTTTTTCTTGTGATTTTTTTTTTTTCTTTTTCTAGGACCAGCGTTTCTCCTGGTTAGGAGTCATCTTTTTCGGCTTTTTCACATATCTAGTAATACCTGATTGGCTGCTGGATATTGTGAATATTACATTGTTGAATGTCTGGATTTGGGTGTCTTCTTCTAAAGAATATTGGATTTTGTTCTGGCAAGATAATTAATTTACTTGAGGATCAACTGGGATTTTTTAAAGTTTGTTAAGTTGTGTTTGGTCAGATCTAGAGTGATGTACACTCTAGGGCTAGTGAGCCCTATTCTCAAGGCTTGACCTTTCCAGTCAGAACATAAGTATCCCCAGCCATATGTAGTGTAAACTGTTGATCTTACAGCTCCCCACTAATTCTTTGCCTGGTAGTCATCCTTCGCCCAACTCTGTGGCGTCTCACCCCACACATCTGTGGTTTAGTATGCAGCCGAGGACTCAAGGGGACCCCATACAGATTTCTGGAGCTCTTTCTCTTTGTCTCTACCCCGCAGATTCCACTTCCCTCCTCAAATCACCCTGTCTCTTCAGCTCTGCGTGGGTACCCCTCTCTGTGCCATATCCAGAAAGTGTCTAGGGGGACATACCTCACTCGCGTTCCTTTTCTCAGGGATCATAGCTTATCATCCAGTGTCTGATTTGTGCCATATGCTTTGTCCAGTTTTCTAACCATTCATAGTGGGAGGACTAGTTTGGTAGCAGTTACTCCATCTTGATTAGAAATAGAAGATCTGAAAGAAAGAAAGAAAGAAAGAAAGAAAGAAAGAAAGAAAAGACTTACCACATTTGTATTCAAACCTTGTTTCTTTCTCTTTTCTCCCCACTAATCACTACAACCTTTCAAGGCAGTGACAAGATCTCATTCATCTCTGTATTCCCAATGCCTAACATAGAGTTTAGCACATAACAGGCATAATAAATACTGTTGAATGAAAGAACGAATGACTGTTGTTAAAGAGATCCACAATATTTAGAATATCTCTATTTAGTTGAGGCATTGATGTAAATATCTAAGCACTTCTGTAATACATGCTTTTTTAAGCCACAGAGAAAAATCTGTTCAGCAGCCAAATTCACATAAGCTCGGGATCAATGCTATGGTAGACAAGTTCTATGTTAAGCTTACTTAACATTCCTTATAGCTGTAACATGCCCGTGTCCAGAAACAGAGATCACATGTTTTTAAGTACCTATAGGACAGTAATGACAAATTATTCTAAAATCAAAAGTAACAGTGGCTGTTTTTAACATTCAGTCCACGAAGTTGGCAAATGCAGTATTTACCTTCAGGGATTTCTGCCTCTAAGCATATGCCAGGATTATAAATGTCCAGACCTTAGTTGCATTTACCTCCATCTTTTGAAGGGACTAGGATGGCTTTTTATTTAATAGCAAGATGCATTGAGTTGGTCTTTCAGAAGTCTATCTAGCTCTCTTTCTATGATCAAAAAGTAGACATAAACTTCTATAAACTGCACAAATTGAGTGGAAAGGAGTCCTACATTTTTGTGTTAAAGATTTCTCTCTGAAACCTTAATACAATATCTGTACAAGTTTTATATAAGAAATGTCTTTAGCTGGATGAATGTAGGATTTGTGGAACTCTCTTTACTTATTTTTTAAGCTTATTTATTTTGAGAGAGAGAGAGAGAGAGAGGACTCAGAGAGCACGAGTGGGGGAGAGGCAGAGAGGAGGAGAGAGAGAATCCCAAGCGGACTCCTCACTGTCAGTGCAGAGCCTGATGAAGGGCTCAAACTCACGAATCGTGAGATCATGACCTGAGCCAAAATCATGAGTTGGACACCTAACCAACTAAGCCACCTAGGCACCCTGTGGAAATATCTTAAAATTTTCTGATGCTTAAAAGTCTCTGGTTATGAGTGCATCTCCTATGATTAGAATAGTTTTACCTATTGAAAGGGTTCCTAAAATTCCAGTCCTATAAACATACACAAACACACACACACACACGCAAACCCCATTACTGATAAGTTATTCCTACTCCATATGTCAACTCAGAGTTTGCACAATACTGTTACCGTCAAAAGCAAAAGCACAGTTTTTTAATACTTAATCTCACCTGATCCACAGGAGTCTTAAGGTTTCCCTTTGTCTCTTTGTGACTGTATTTCTGGCTTCCTTCAATGAAAGGCAGCAGGCTTTTAGGGTAAGGAACTGAGCTGTGAACGAGATGTCCGCTCTGTTGGCTCATTCTTGTAGGTGCCTTCGTCAGGTCACCTCCTCATCTTTGTTCTTTGATGACAAAGCCTGCCAGATGGAAATAATAACTTGATCTCCACATGAGTGTGAAGGACCCCTGAAATTTCTAATACAGGATAACAAAAAACCAGCTCATTAGTGGGGGAAATTTTTCAAAACAATGATTGCACTTATTTAAAGCGTGTGAGTGAGGTGATGTTTAAGAGCAGCGATTTAAGCTTGCGGTTTCAGGACCGTTCAGAACTAAAGGTTTTATTTCACTTTGTTTTTCTCCAACATTTACCCCCTTGGTTTATATTTCCCAGTTAAGAATTTCACATGAATCTTTGCCAAAGCCTCTGGTTCCACCTGGTTCGGGGTGGAAACCACATGAAGCCACTGAATTCTGCATAGTTTCCATTTGAAAAGATATATCAGCTGAGAGGTTCCCTTTCAGGGTGAGCCAGGTTTACATGAAATTTGGCCAAGCTTTAGATGAACCTGCTCTGAGTTTTTCATTTTATATCAGACCCTAAAATGAGGCCACTTACCTAGTTCCGTCTTTTTAAAAGTTCATATATAATGTCCCCAAGGAGTATGTAATAGTTACCAGTGGCTGAGGTGTGGCAGCACCTTGTTTTCGTGAGATGTGGGGGAGGATTTCTCAGCTACTTGGAGTTCATTCTAATTGGAAAGCGAAAAGACTCAATAACAGGGGCTCTAGAGTCAGGCATAACATTTTGGGAACAATCTCCTTTGAAGTCTCAACAAAAAGCAAATTTCCAAGCAGATAGCTCAGAGAAACCAGGCTAACTCACCTTTTTTGTCCCTTCCTTTACTTTACGCCTTCGTTAATTCGACAAATCCTCACTGAGCGCCTACCACATGACATGCCAAGCCCTGTCCTAGGTTTTCGGGATACATTTGTGAGCAGATTATTCAGAGGTCCTGACTCTTGTGGTTCTTACCTTCAAGTAGCAGAAGACAGAAAATAAAAGTAAAGATCCACATAAGTCAAACATATATAGCCTATTAGAAAGTGGTACATGCTATGAAATAGAAGTACAGCAAACTTAGAAACCAGGCTGGGTTGCAGTGTTGAAGAGGTTTCACAGGGAAACCACTGAGATGGTAAGACTTGGATAAACACTTGAAACAAGTAAGGAAATGGCAACCAGATATCTTGAGGAAGAGCATTCCAGACAGAGAGAACAGCTAAAGCGAGAGCCCCAGGATACCTACATGTTAGAAGACTCACAGTGACACCATTAAGACAAAAAGGAAGTGAGCAAACAGAAGAGTGGTGGAAAATTAGGTCAAACAAGTAACAATAGGCCAGCACATGACCTGTGGGCCACGAGAAGGACTTTGTCTATTTCTCTGGCTGTAAAGGGAGCCATCGCAGGGTTTCGTACAAAGGAGGAGTACATTCTGATTTATATTGTCAAAAACTCTCTCTATCTGCCACGTGGAGAGCCTACTATAGATGGGCAAAGGTAAGAAAAGGTGAATTATTACTGAAAGAGATAAGAGGGCTTCAGATTTGGTGAAAGCAGTGAAAGTAGTGAAAAGTCGTCAGATGCTAGCTAGTTTTGAAGATAGAACCGACCGTATTGCCTGATTGATTGCAAGTGGTATGGGGGTGGGAGGAGAGAAGAATCAAAGATGCTGCAAATGTTTTGGTCCAAGTGGCTGAAAGGATAGAGTTGCCGCCAGTTGAGATTGGAAAGGCTGCCGTTGGAAGCATTTTGGGGAGGAAGATCAGGAGTCCAGTTTTGGGAATCAAGTTCGAGGTGTCTTTTAGATTTCCGAGGGGAAGACACCTCATTACACAGGCAGTTGGATTTATTTGCAGACTGCGTAGACAGTGTGTGTTTGAGAATAGAGGTTTGCGGGGCGCCTGGGTGGCTCAGTTGGTTAAGCGGCCGACTTCGGCTCAGGTCGTGATCTCGCGGTCCGTGAGTTCGAGCCCCGCGTCAGGCTCTGTGCTGACAGCTCAGAGCCTGGAGCCCGCTTCGGATTCTGTGTCTCCCTCTCTCTTACCCTCCCCTGTTCATGCTCTGTCTCTCCTTGTCACAAAAATAAATAAAATATTAAAAAAGAAAATAGAGGTTTGCATTTGGAAGTCGTAAGCATAATATCAACAAGGAGGTGCGTATACACAGAGAAAAGAAGTGATGACCAGGTGCCGTGGAGATCAAAGAGAAGAGGAGACGTCAGAAGACACTGACTGAGGGGCCCAGGGAAGTAGGGGGAGCACCAAGGGGTGAGGGAGTTCCTGGTTTCCTGGGAGCTGAATGAAGACAGTGTTTGGGGAAGGAAAGAATGATCAACTAGGTCTGACAGGTCCAGTATGCTAAGGACTGAGAACTGACCATTGTATTTCTCTCCTTGGCGATCATTGGTTATGCGCATGAGAGCAACTTTGGTGAAATAAAGGGCAAGAAAGCCTGGTTGTACTAGGCACAAGAGAGAATGGAAGGAGAGAGACTAAGACAGAAATATGGCAACTCTTCCAAGGAGTTTGTTGCAAGGGGAGCAAAGACAAGGGGCGGTAGCTGATGATACGAGGCAAGTAAGGTCATGAACGTTTTTAACAAGATGGAAGAAATGACCACATGTTTACACACTGCTGGGAATGATGTCAGTGGGGGAGGGAAGATAATTTGAGTACGAGAAGGGAGCATTGTTGGAGCTATGGTTTTTTTGAATAGATGAGAAGAAATAGAACCTAGTACAGAGGTGGAAGAACTGGCTCCAGACTGAGAGAACGCGGAGGACTCATCGACTCAAGTGAATGAGAAGGCAGAGCCTAGGGGAACAGATGCTGGTAGGTGAGCCGGTGGGGGTAGAGGAGCCTGTGGAAGTTCTCTTCCAACTGCTTCTGTCTCTTCCGTGAAGTATGAGCCCAGGTCATCTGCTCAGAGTGCCAGTGAAGAAGGAGCGCTGAGGGCATGAGCAGGGACGAGGGGATGGGAAACAGATATCTGAGGGAACAGAAGAGTAACTGGACTGGGGTAAGACAGGGTGGTTGCCCGGAAGCATCCGGGGCCTCCTTGAGGTTTGTGGCACGGGTACAACATGAGCCCCTTCAGGGCAGCGTGCCTTTCTCCGGATGTGGGCAGTTGCACAGGTTGCAGATGAGAATAGGCAGGGAGTTGGACTTAACTAGGGCTGTGGTGTCCCAGGCAGAGGTGGCAAAGTGACGGGGGAGGTGGGGAGGCTGAGCATTTTCACAAAGGACTGATTACAATGACTGTGTGAAATGACTTTAACATGCTAAGGAGAGGGGTGAAGACGCCAAGGGAGTAAGGGCCACTAAGAATGGTAGGATCAAAGGACGGAAGAGAGCTCTGCCATGTCAAAGAACTGTGGGGTTGGCAGACTGAAAGACTGAGAGAGCAATGTCAGGGCAGGACACGGGCCACTGAGATGCCAGGACAAGAGCCAGTTTCCAGTATTGTTCAGGGCTAGGGATTGACCAGCTGGACTAGGGAGTAGTTAGGGGAGAGGAGAGGTGACCCAGAAAGGAAGAGGCAGTGGTGCTGAGAAATCTTTGAAATCTCCAAGAACTCAGGCAGGCATAATACTGCAGAGACTGAGAATGGAGAAGAAGCTAAAGTCACTTAGAAATGGGAAGAAATGTCCTGGAGTCAGTTGATAACGATGGAAGTACTAAGCTATGTAATCCAATATCATGAGCTAATCTTTTTTTGTTGTTGTTAAGATGAGAAATAAGAAAGCATGTGGATTTAAAGAGGAGAGTAGAAGGAGAGAGGGAGGGAGGGAACATGGGAGGAAGGAAGGAAGGAAGGAAGGAAGGAAGGAAGGAAGGCTTTAAGAAAGAGTTTAGCATAACACTGATTCAGTGGATATACCCAAATTTACATTCAATTTTCTAGAACTATATTATTCAAAGATAACATATTTATACAGAAACCTGGATAAATTATTGCACTTCATATAAAGTGACATTTTGCCAAAATGAGATTTTTTCCCCCTTTCCCCACCAGAAACCATCCAGATGCACAATAACTTGCTGCTTCTTATTTTACAGTGAAATAAACAAGAACGTCCTTAGGAAGGTGCCAACAACAACACAGAAGAAGGAATCCAATTTAAGCATAGAGGGTCTAGGCTTGCTTTATGGCAATACTAAACCAAGGATCTTCTCTGGGAAAAAGAGCCCAAATCTCTGAAGGATGGTGGATAATGCTTTATATGTATAGTGGTGGCTTTATTACCCCCTTTTTATGGCTTTGCATCTTCTCTTTACTGTGACAAAAGATCATTTAGATGTGAATTTATTTTAACGATACCTAGACAGACTTTATGCCTGCAAAAGTAATTCATAGTGTTTGTCCTGGTGACAGCTCAGAGGATATGATTAAATTTTAACACTTTCAGAGTTAAGCCATATTCCATCCTTGATGCCATAAGAGCACTTGAAAAAAAAAAAAATCCTGGAAGTCAGGAACAGCACCTGGTCAGATTCTGTACAGATGTGAGCCCCCAGATGCTCAGAGGGCGTTCAATGGGACTAACTTACTTGACCGTTAATCTTGTTGTAAATTCAACTTTGCAGTGGTGGAAACAAATCCTATTTCCTCTGGAGTGAAATTGAGAAAGATGGCCAGGTAGAATTTCCCCGGTGTAATTTTCCTTTTCACGTTAATGAGTCATGTCTTTGCCATGGAGAGCAATGGCAAGGATGCCACCAGGTGATTTGTTTGAAAACTCAGTAAACCGGAAGTAACCTTTTCCTTGTACTTTTCTAGGAAATTGGGTAGGGAGAAAGAAATGCTCAGATGGGAAACAACCATTAAGTCAAAGGATTTTTGATAAGTTAAGATCTTGTTCAGTTTTTACCGTATATGACGATAATGTCATAAATTGCAATGAGCTGCCCAGGCAGGCGATACTTTGCGAAGTGGATTTTGTGGACTTTCTCAGAAATGGCAAATCGCGGGCATTCTTTCCTTTAACAAATATCAATGCACGTATTACGTGTGTGGGATATTAACGTAGGCGCTGAATATATGATGTCGGACGTGACCCACAGCCTCTGCTGTCAGAGAGCTTGCATTCTAAGACGACCACAAGGCTGCCCCAGTGTGAGCTAAGTAATACGCACTGAAGCTTCCTGTCGGTGTGATTGCTAGAAACTGTGTGTCTTTAAAGAGGCAACAACAGTCTTTAGCACTGACTCCAGTCTGAGGTAGCGGTGGGAAAAGACAAAGGGCTCGGCAGCGAGGACAGAAGACATCATTCTAGATGCTCCAAGACAGAGAATGTATTTCTTAAAGCTCTTCAGCGGATAATTCCCACGCTATTGTTTGCTAGAATATATTTCAGAAAAAATGATCAGACGTTAATAATGAAAATTTATTAGATCCACCCCAGCACTGTAAAGTTTATAGGTACAAATTGCTGTGTAATCAACCCTTGCCAGCTTAGGGATGCTTAGGACAGTGGCAGAAAGTATTTCGCAGGAACTTCACTAACCAGAGGCTTTGAGTGCAACAAAACCCCTTCACTCACAAGGCCGTGTTAGAAGAGCAGTTACTACCCAGGCAGAGAGCTCTCCTGAACACGCTCAGCATAAAGGACTTCTTTGCAAGGCTATTGGCAGCTTTTTAGTGCAAAGGAGAATTTAAGTTTCTAGACTTATGTTCCCAAAGGTCAACCTATCATCTCTGAAGTTTTACTACTCATCCTGTTAAAATGATTGGCTTTTTTTCATTAGTCGATTTTTTTAAAAATGCTTCTATTTCCAAATAGTCACTTCCTAAAGCTTGCAGTGAGAGGCTACTTGAGTTCCACTCAAGTTAGAGAGTTTGCTTCATAAGAGAGATAGCAATAATAATAATGATGATGATGATGATAATAATAACAGTTTCTTATAAGTGTGTGAACGATAGAACTAATCCAAAAGTACTTTAAACACTTCAGAAATAAAAATAATAAAATGTCATTGTGTACAGTACTCGGCTAGGTCCAGCTGGTAACTTAATGGCGTTCTCAAGAACCCCCTCCAGTTTGCGGACACCCATGTGCTTCCCCGAGGAAGACATCCCAGGCAGGCAGAGTGCGTGTGCACTCTTCAGGACAGACCCTGCAGATGCCAAAGTAGCTTGTATTCAGAGCTTCGTTTTTAACAGTTTGTGACCATATTCTCAATCCATACATCGTCTCTGCACAGAAAAGATGCAAAGGGAAAATAACACGGGAGAAACCCTCTAGCTAGCAGATCCTTCCATAGAAGGCCTTGTCGTAGAAACCAAAATAATACAAAAGCCTTACAATAGCCATGTCATTGGGGGCAAGTGAAAAGACAAGGTGAATGAGCAGTAGAGCAAGAGGAAAGAGCCGGAGGTCAGAAAAGACAAAGGGCTCAGCAGAGAGGACGCAAGACTTCATTCCAGATGCTCCAAGACAGGATGGCTGGTGTCAGCAGGGGATTCCTGGGCAGCTTAGGGTCTAAGCAGGCACAGGGTTTTGGTTTACTTAAAATACCACTTACGCAAAAAACAGGATTGCAGGTGTCTCAAAAGGATGTATTTCTCCACACGTTCCTAAGTAAGTGGAGAGTAGACTGAAGATAGATAGATTAAATGAAAAACAAACACCCATTGTCCATACAGATTTGAAGGCTTAAAAATGAATGAGATTCTCATTGTGTGGTTCCTATCCGCATAGCATGGGCTCATGTCTCTGTTTCCTTTCCTTTAGAATTGCGGGGAAAACCCATGATGAAAAATGTTTGGGGAACAAAATCTGTGTGCGTTTCACCGGGGTGGGCAGAGAGAGCCAAGGACGAGGGAGATCAGAAAGAGGGAACTGGTAAATAGTTTGATTAAACACTCTCTCGTCGCTTTAATGCAGGAAACTAAAGGAAGGTCGGTTTTGCTTATTTCAGCAAAATAATGTAAATGAGTAAAGCTAAGTAATAAAAATGTGGTATATCCAGCCAGCTTCCTGCTTTCCAGGAACTCTTTTATGTCCAACTGCATGGTCTCTATCTTCCTCTAATCCTTTTTACTCTTCTTGCCCTTTGCCCCCACACGACCTTTGGCACATTGCCTCCTAACCTTAAAAATGTGGAGTTTAGAGTTTCGGGGAGATTTTGATGAAACCACCTGCTGTTCTACTCAACTCTTTCCCCGCCTCCCACCCCGCTCCCCCACCCCCATCCCACCCCCACCCCCACACTGAATTCAAATAGAGTGGCTGAGTGCATAAATATGCTAATATCCTGAACCACACTAAATCCCCAGCCCCACAGCCCCTGTGAGACAGGACAGTCGTGATTGGCTGGATTCATCTTTCTCCCACACTACCCAAATAAGAATGGGAACGACTGATCTTACAGAGAGAAGTGGACTCTGATTTCTTCTGTCGCACGGAAAAAGACTGTGAAAAAGTCAGACCAAATTCCCAAAAAGGTTAGTCAATTTAGTATTGAGCTTTAAAATTGAGGTGAATCTTGATTTTTTTTTTTTCTAACAATACTTGGCTTTCTTTAATTATATTCTGGTAAAGTGACTATAACCCTGGAATATTTGGTTCTCTAAAGTTTTCTTTTAAAAATCTAACTTTCAGGGGCACCTGGGTGGCTCAGTTGGTTGGGTGACCGACTTCGGTTCAGGTCATGATCTCACGGTTTGTGAGTTCGAGCCCCGCATCGGGCTCTGTGCTGACGGCTCAGAGCCTGGAGCCTATTTCAGATTCTGTGTCTCTGCCTCTCTCTACCCCTCCCCTGCTCATGCTCTGTGTCTCTCTGTCTCTCAATAATAAACATTAAAAAAAAATTTAAAAATCTAACTTTCAGATATACAACTTTTATTTTTTTATATATATATTAAATATAATTTATTGTCAAACTAGTTTCCATACAACACCCAGTGCTCATCCCAGCAGGTGCCCTCCTCAATGCCCATCACCCACTTTCCCCTCCCTCCCACCCCACATCAACTCTCCATTTATTCTCAGTTTTTAAGAGTCTCTTAAGGTTTGGCTCCCTCCCTCTCTTTTTTTTTTCTTCCCTTCCCCTCCTCCACAGTCTTCTGTTAAGTTTCTCAGGATCCACCTATGAGTGAAAACATATGGTATCTGTCTTTCTCTGCCTGACTTATTTCACTTAGCATAATGCCCTGCATTTCCATCCACATTGCTGCAAATGGCCCGATTTCATTCTTTCTCATTGCCAAGTAGTATTCCATTGTATGTATAAACCACATCTTCTTTATCCATGTGTCAGTTCATGGACATTTGGGCTCTTTCCATAATTTGGCTATTGTTGAAAGTGCTGCTATAAACATTGGGGTACAAGTGCCCCTATGCATCAGCACTCCTCAGATATACAACTTTTAGAAGACAGAGTCTTTCGCATCCATGCACCCTGAGATTGGGTGTCATTTAGGCCCGGGAGTGGGAAGGGAATGAGACTACAAGACGTGGCCTTTGTGCTGTTGGTGCTGAGGCGTGCCAGCTGGAGAGGGCAGGGAGGAGGCTAGGCAGGACAGGCGACGAGCCACAGTGGCTCTCCTAGATAGTACTTCCTCTTTGTCTCAGGTTCCAGATTCAGTTTGGAAAATATCTTAGTTGGCTAAAGGAACAGCAGATGAATTCTTGGATCGTGGTGAAAAGAAGAAGAAACTATGACACGGTTCAAATATTTAGGTTGTGAAAATAAATTGGTAATAAAAATGATAATACGGGGCGCTTTCTATGTGGGAGCTGTTCTCCAAAGAACTTCACATATATTAGGTTATTTAACCCCGACAATATCCGTGAGGTAGGTACAGCAGCATGTTTATTAATGGGGAAACTGAGGTCCAGAAAGTTTAACTCATGCAAGGTCTCAGAGTTAGAACGCAACAGAGCCCACACTGGAGCACAGCTTGTGAGATCCCCAAAGCCATGCTTATTATCAACTTCTGTGTTAGATGCTAAGAGTGCTCGCATATATGAAAAGGGGAAAGAAGTAAGGCTCTTCTGAAAAAGCCATTAGAAAGTGCTTTTGAACTGTCACTGATACAGCTACTAAACTTTAGGACACCTCTACTCTCTATTCTCATAAATTATTAACAGTCAACAGTATAACAACGAAACTGAAAAGCGACTTCAGTCACTCATGAAATCAATCTTTTTTATTTTTTTTATTTTATTTATTTATTTTTTGTTAACGTTTATTTATTTTTGAGACAGAGAGAGACAGAGCATGAATGGGGGAGGGTCAGAGAGAGGGAGACACAGACTCCGAAACAGGCTCCAGGCTCTGAGCTGTCAGCACAGAGCCCGACGCGGGGCTCGAACTCACGGTCCACGAGATCATGACCTGAGCCGAAGTCGGCCGCTTAACCGACTGAGCCACCCAGGCACCCCGAAATCAATCTTTTTTAGAAGCCTCTTGTATTAGTTCTGTATTTTTGCATTAAAAAAATTACGCTAAGTGTAAGTGGTTCAAAACAATAATAAACATCGATTGGTTTATATAGTTTCTGCGGGTCAGGATTCTGGGGTCAGGTTAGCCAGAAAGTTCTGGTTCAGAGTTGTTCGTGATGTTGCCGTGCAAGACACTGACAAGGCCCTCAGTCATCTGAGGGATTGATTGGGGTTGGAGGGTCCCCTCCCAGGATGGCTCACTCCCATGGCTGGGAGTGGTCCTGTCTCTTACTGGGAAGCTTCAGTTCCTTGCCATGGGGTCCTCACCATGTAGCTGCTTGAGTGTCCTCACAACACGGAAGCTGGCTTTCTCCGGAGTAGGTGATCTGGGACATTAAGACAGAGCAGCGATGATTTTTATGGCTTAGTCTCAGAAGTCACACTCCATCATTTCTGCCTTATGCTATTGGTTACCCAGATCAGCCCTATTAAGTATGGGAGGGAATTATACCAAGGTATAAACACCAGGAGGTGAGAATCCTGCAAGTGTGTTGGGGGCTGATTGTCACACATTATCAGCTCAGTAACAGTATTGTTTGGTGATTTGGGTTCATTTTTCTACTTCAGGGAAAGGCCAACAGAGAAATGAAATGAGAGCAATAAATACATTCAAACAGTTGTGACTGAAGCAGGCAATCTGCTTTTCCATCCATCCCAGGAGAGCTAGAGTTTGAGGAGTCTTGCTGGACTCTCAACTCCAGTAATTCTGCCTGACTAGTGATACCAAGTGTAGGACTTGTGTCTGAGTATAAGGCTCATCAAGACACTCGACCATCAAGCACTTTGAGCAAGCAGAAAAAGCAGGCGTGTCTAAGACTTGCCCTCCCTACACATCATTTGACAAATATTTATTGGATACCTGATGGTGGTCAGAACCAGTCTGTGTAAAATCATAGATATAATGGACCATTGGGAAGGCTCAGCCTGCTACTCTTAGAGATTCATTGCTAAAGTGAGTCTTAGAGACCATTAAATATAACCACCACCCCTTTTGACAAATGAGAAAATTGAAGTCTCCAGAAAACTAAAAGTTGGTTATTATTACACAGCTATGCCTGTTCTGCCTTAACTTCTCATTGATGAAATCACAATAATGATAATGATAATAATAATAATAATAATAACTGCCTAAAACTGTTTTCAGAGGTTTTCCATGGATTTCATTGTTTTTCCCTACTTAGGTAACCAGATATACCATTTGAATGAATTGTACCTCTTTCTTGAGTTCAGCTGAGAGTCGTAGGTTGCTTATAGATACGTAATCTGGTTCCTTTATCTTAAGAGGAAGATCTAACTAAACCTCAATAGAGGCATTACCCCATACCTAAATGAACACTGTCTATCCCCTTGGACCAATGTATCAAATTAGACAACTGTATTTTCCAAAGAGGTTGAAGTTGTTGCTATCTTGCATAAGCAGGTGTTTCACCCTAAGGGGTGAAACAGAGTGAGAAAAGGAGAAAGTACTTGTTGAGGGCTTCCTGGATGCCAGGCAGAATGTGAGCACCCGAACCAACTCTGTAATCCCCACAAGAATGCTATGAGGTGATAGGCATGACTATTATCCCATTTTGCGGAAGAGAAAGCTGAGAAGGCAAGAAACTTGCCTAAGAATGCTCAGGAAGCAAAAAGTAGATTAAAATCTTAAATCCAGGTTTTCCTCAGCCTGTGTTCTTACCCACCAACCTTTCCAAATACCCCTAGAAACTGACTTCTCAGTGAAGGGACCTAGCTCACGCCTATGCCATCTCCTCAGATCGTCCCTTAGGGCTTTGTTAAGTGTTGATCTTTAAAAAGCTATTTAATCTTTATGTTTGCATGTGTGTGTAAATGAAGAGCTTCCCAATGTATTATTACCTCCTTAATAACAGTATTCCTCTTTAACTTCCCGTTTCCCAACAGCAGGGCTCTCTGCCCACAGTGACCTCTGAAGATAGTTTTTGTTCTCATGACAAATGCGCTCCCAAGCACCCCCCTCACCTCTCCTCCATTTCCATCCCAGACCATTCAGTGTTCACTTCCACTGGTGAATGCTCATTTTTAAAGATCAAGTGATTTCCCTTAAAACTTGTGCATATTAGGAGAGCCTGGGTGGCTCAGTCGGTTAAGCGTCCGACTTCGGCTCAGGTCATGATCTCACGGTTCCTGAGTTTGAGCCCCACGTCGGGCTCTGTGCTGACAGCTCAGAGCCTGGAGGCTCCTTCGGATTCTGTGCCCACCTCTCTCTCTGTTCCTCCCCTGCTCGTGCTCTTTCTCTGTCTCTCTCTCTCAAAAATAAACATTGAAAAAAAAATTAAAAAAAAAAAACAAAACTTGTTCATATTATACTCTGCCCAAAAAGTTCTTCTTGGTCAATGCACTTGTTCGCCCCAGAGTTGTGATTACAGTAATTAATATGGAAGCTGAAAACCCATTGTGTTGTGACTAAGAGAGATTCCTATGGGGACCCTACCTCTTAATGTCATCTTAGAAGTATTTTTTATTCTGGAATCAATTTTTAAGTGCAGGCACATTATAATCAATACCTTTTCTTTCTCGTTCTCTTTCTCTGTAATTACCAAGAACATCTTTTCTTTTGTTTCTGTTATGTGGTGGTTCCACAGCTCAGTGTCAGCACAGGGAAAAAGAGGCAGTTGTAAGCTGGTTAAATACACCAGCCCTCCGCTATGAAGGGAGCACTGTGCTTCATAGGAATTCACATCCTTCATAGCAGTGGTGCTCTTGAGCCAGTGACTTGAGACTCCCTTGCCAGCGAATAACCTATGACAAGATAATTTCTTTTTTTATTTTTATTTTTTTAATGTTTATTTATTTTTGAGAGAGAAAGATAGAGTACAAGCAGAGGAGGGGCAGAGACTGAGAGAGAGACACAGAACCTGAAGCAGGTTCCAGGCTCTGAGCTGTCAGCACAGAGCCCGACATGGACTCGAACTCACGAACCGTGAAATCATGACCCAAGCCAAAGTTGGATGCATAACCGACTGAGCTATCCAGATGCCCTAACAAGATAATTTCTAGCTTGCTGGCACTCCAAAAGGAGCAAGTTACAGGTTAGGAAGCAAGAGTGTTCAAGAAGTCACTGGGTCTCCACTCAAGAACATTAAGAAACAGACCTTTGAACTAACATATCCATTTAGGTTATAGAATTGCTCTTCAGTCATCATACAACCTCAAACTTTATCTCTTTTTATTAAAAAGTCTTTTTTTTTTTGCCTGAGGGTCTTTTAAGGAAACAAGTCAATCTGTCTTAAAATAATTGTTTCAAAATAGACACATGAGAAAGCTTTAAGCTTCACTGAACCTTGAAAGAATTTTCAATATTTAGGTGGAGTGGGGAGGGTGAGACAACCTTCAAACTTTTAAAAAAAAGAAAAACGGACAGCGATATGAATAGAATAGATTCATTAGCGTTGTGAAAAACAGGTCACTAACTCTTTTTTTTTCCCAAAACAACAACAAATACTTTGCCGCTATTAATAACTGTTAGAAAAGTCTGCTCATGAACAGAAAGAAGCTTGTGCTGTCACTACCCTCTGGGAGAAGAGAGTGCATTGTGTGATCTTTAAATGCATTCTACAGTAATAAAATGAAGGGAAAAATGCAAGAAGAAAGAGATCATAGATTTACTAGTAATTAGAATATTAGTATTTGGTTGTGAGGACAACCAAAATGTAGACATGCAAAGGCATTAATCTGGATGTACTAATATTAAGAAAAATCACAGATCAGAATCCTGATTGGTCAAGTGATTAAGAACATTCACTTGGCTTAACTGTGTCTACTATAGCCTTCTACAGGCCTGGTTTTATGCAGAAGCTGTTGGAAAACATGGTCAGTGATACCTGGAACCCCAGAGAGTTCAGGGTTTTTTTTTTGGCTGTGGAGAGTGGTAAAACCTGACTCTGAGGGCCTTTGGGCCGTTTGTTTCAAAACCAAACAAGTTGAAAAGAATGTGGTAATTTTAAGCCCAATCTGGTGCTATTACGATATTGAAATCAAAGCTGGCTGTAAATAGCTTACAACTCCATAAACAAAGTTACAAGGCAAACAACAGATGGGGAGAAAGTATTTGCAAGGTTCCGTTGTGAAGCTGACTATTTTTCCTGGCTTAAGGGAGTTTTATTCTCAGCAGTTGTGATAATGTCAAGAACTGTGACATGGAACGGGAATGATAAGGAAGCTATTGATGGTTTAGGAAAATCTTCTATTAATGACTTTAGCGAAAGCTACATGATCAAAGTTCATGTTAAGGCTGAATATACTTGATAATGTGCGTTTCACATTATTGATCTGTTAGGTTTGCTTACTTGCAGTTGTTCTGGGAAGTACCTACTAATTAAATAGGCAATCTCCAAGGACCCCATGAAAATTGAAAAATTCAGGAAGCATTTACAAATGATTTGTTTAAATGTCTGTAATACAATATTACATCTTGAGAGCCAAATGGCTCTTTGAGAAACTCCTTAATTAAGAGATACACAATTGCTGTTTTCACTAAATCATGCCTGGTCCATTTCTGGGTGAGTCACTATTAACTCAGTTTTTAAGGGAATTACTTTTATGCCATAAGAAACAAGAACCTAGTGCACTTAAAGATGCCAACTCTGAAGAACAGGGATGTATTTCTAGCAGTTTTATAATACATGAAAACAATTGCCAGAAAAGGAGGAATATTACATTCCTTTTACTCATATCTATTTTATTACCAATTCAAACTTCAATTTTGGTGAACTCAGCTCGGTCTTCCATATGTCATGAATTGCGTTTCCTCGGCAAATGAATGAATTATAAGACTGTATTTCACCACTCTTCTGAGACTTAAGAGAAATGAGATGGCATAAGGGTATCCAAAGGCAATTTGACGAGGTTGGCAAGACTACAGATTTCCCGGGCCTATGAAATGAATGTGCTACATTGATACAATTGATGTCATACATATTTAACAAGAACTGTATTTTTAAGTTGTCCTAAACACAAAGTCACCATTCATAATTAATTAATATGTAAGTGAAAAAATTTTAAATAATTCAGATAGAATTGTGCTGATTAGAAGTGAAACAACAGTAGACTTCAGAGGGATTATTTTGATCACAAACGCAAGCTGTTTTCTAAATTAAAGTTTTATATGTACATATAATATATATAATGTATGATAACATACATATATGTGACATCATATATCATATATATCAATTTGAAAGCTTTGGGTTGAAAGAGAAAAAAAATCAGCCCAAATTCCTTTAGGCGACAAGGGAATGATGGGGCTGGTAAATGATACTGCCCCCATATACTGCTCTTGGCAACTGGGGCTATACTGGAGCCCCATTAAAATCACGGGCTGTGTTTCTTCCATCTCATGGCTCCGCCTGCTGTGGAGAGCTCTATGTTTAGGCACGTTTAAGTTCTCGTATTTACAATGTGGCTGCTGCAGCACCAGCTTCTCATCCTCATAGTCTTAAGTCAATGAATGACCAAGCACTGCCTTCCTCTAAAGCTCTAACAATAAAGCCTCTGAAGCAAGTTTCACGGCTCTGAATGATCTGGCTTCAGTCAATAGTCAGCTTTTGAAACAATTACTCTTGTTGAGAAGGGAAAAAGAATGCACTCCAGACAGTATGCCCTATGGGGGAGGTGAGGGATGTATGAATATCCCCGGAAGTTCATGGGATACCAAAGGGGGAGAAGTGATTCCTCCAAAGCCTAAAATCAGAGCCATTTCCAAAAATAGGAAAGAGTTCCCAGATAGGAAAAAGGCAAACAGCCCCTCTAATACCATGACCTATGAAGTAAGGCTCGAGTCTTAGATACCTATTAATGTAAAATCCATGAAGCTGGCTTAGATAAGATGAAGATTCCAATTAAATAGAGCCATGTAAAGAACACATCCAACCTATCAGGGAATGACACAACCATCTTTGTCCAAGAAGAAACCATGAGAGAGCCCTGTGAGTTATCTCTGGCACCTCGCTCTTCTTGATGGTAAAAACCCCTTAGATAAGAGCCACCTCCATCAATCTGACTCGATCATGGTTTTTTTTACAGTATGAATGCCCAGGTGTTTTCTGGCTGGCACTGCCACTCATTTTCTATTTGGTGGAAAGACCAAAGCAACTTTCCATGTGGGTGCCAGTGAAGCCTTCTGCATAAATTCATCTTGCGGCTCATAAGAAAGCATCATCTAGTACTTATCCAAACGGTGTTTGGAGAATCAGAAAGCAACCGTTGTTACCTTTGATCAGACATGCTACAGAAACTCATTTTGTTTATACTTTATATAAACTCCATGATCCTAAGTATCATTTGCAATTTAAACTAATGCTGCATAGTAGAGGACATTCAAACTCTCTCTGCGGCCTGCTACTCCTGCATATTAACATCTATGATAAGCAGGACACCGGCTACTAAGTACATTTGGTCAAGGGAAGTGGCAGAATGTAATCCATTAGCCACATTCTCCAGGCTAAAAGTGGGTTGCATTTTAAGATAATCGTTTAACAAACATGAAATCACTGAGGATGAAGCCCCAGAACACATACTGGAGGGTGTTTCCTTTTTCTAGGGATGCTTGGTATGTTGATTTCACTACCATTCACTAATTTCTATTCATTCAGAGCAGTGTGTGTTTTCCAATGTTTCTGCCAGTGTTTCAGAAGGATCAACTACAGAAGCAAGACACAGAGAGGTAACTGCCAGGAAGTCTGGTGAGATGGTAGAAAATCTACCCAATGTGGCCCTCCCAGGGAGGCCTTAGTGATGTCCTGGTTCGTAATTACCTGAGTTGACCCTGCAGTGACTGGTCATGTAACCTTGGAAAAGCTATTTAACCTCTACTCCTCGGTTCCTTCAGGTGAACATGGGGAAAATAGTCTTACCTCCTCTGTTCTGTGGGAAGTTACTGCACTGTTCCTGGCACAAACTATGAGCTCAATCTTTAAGAGTACCTGTGTCCTTGGGAGAGAGCAAAGCCTGAGTTGGGCCCTTCCGAGAGTCCTCCCTGTTTCTCTCTGCAAGTGGAAGGAGATCAGCTAGCAAACCAGGTGCAGAGAGTCGGATTTCCGGGCATTCCTGATAGCACACGGTACACAGTGGGGCTCCTTAAAAGGTTTGTTGAGTGAATGCTGGTACCCTAGCTGAAAACCGCTTCTCGTTCCCCAAGGCAGCTATCGTTTGGAAGTTTCATACATTTCTGCTTCATAACCTCAACCTAATGTCCTCTGAATGGATTTCTATTGCTAGAAACTGTCATTAAATATGCATAATTCTGTTAAAAGATTTTCTTGATCCAACTTCTGGTCTCCGGGAGTATATTATATCAAATGGATATAAAAAGTCTCAGCTCTGCTCTCAGCATGGTGTGGGCATCATAGGGATACCATGAATGTGAATCATTCAAGAAGATTCTCCCTCATGACTAAGCCATTCCCTGATTTTAAAGTTACGTGCTTCCCATTTGTACCACAGAGGACAGAGGGGCCTACAGAAATGCTTAATACCTTGCCAGAACGTCAGAGACATCGAGGCAAATTCTGCACGTTTGAAATGAGAGTCCGTTACCTGTAGCGCTTTGTGCAATATAAGATGGCAACTTTGACTTTCAACTTCTTGCTTCCTTTGTTCATTTTCAAATTCCTCTGAAGCTCTGTCCTTTCAGAACTTTTAACCATGCATCTGGAATTAAAATATTATACAACCTGAGAAAACAATTGTTTTTTAAGGAGAGAGGTAATCAGCATGCTTGTTTTGTTTCATCTGTTTGCCCCTGTGTTTTTTTGGTTTGTTTCGCCTTTTTGTGAGCCATTGAGTTATTTTTTTTCAGTCCTTCATCTACCCCCTGACCTGCCGCACAATGCCATAGAAGCTAAACAATTCACAGCCACATCCGTTCGTCTGCAGGCAGTGATTATAAATCTGGTTTGAGATTTCTAGGTTAAGCATGCCAATGCACCAGGGCCAGAACCCCTTTCTAGAATATGTCAGCATTCAGGCGTCCTCCCCAAGTAGTCCAAAGTTTAGTGAATTTTGAAAGCCCTTGTCTAGAAGGTGAGGGAGGGATACTTAGTCTTGGTTTCTGCAGTGGGGCTTGGAAAGAACATACAGGGCAAACCTGAGACCTTGAGAGAACACAGAAAATCCTGTCATGTTTGAACCTTCCCACACTACGGTCTTCGTTCTTTTTGCAAGCTTTACTCTATTTCCAAAACAAAGTGAGATAAGCCAGGATTGAGCCCTGCAGCTGCATACCTGCTAGTGGCCAGGTCTGGCTTTGAAGAGAACAGGAGCACATCAGTCCATCAGTCCCTCCCCACCGTGCACACACTCACCACAAGGCCATCCGGCTGCAAGGCTAAGGGGCTGCTTCAGAATCCAAATACCTGAGCCTCTGTTCTCAGAAAGGCCAACTTGAGAGCTAAAAAATGGCTTTCAAATGGATTAGGAATAAAGTCAGACTGACACAACTTTCATTCCTTTTTCTCTTTTTTCTTTTCTTTTTTTTTCTCTTCCTTTTCTTTTCTTTTTTTCTTTTTTCTTTTTCTTTTTTTTTTTTTTTTTTGAATCTGCTGAATGAAAATGACCTCTTGGAGGCTCATTAAAAGAGGAAAAGCTTTTAAAGCTGAAAGATCACATATTATTTGACAAAGGCATTTAAATGTCCTAATTTTTCTCATATTATACTATGACATGCAAATATGAAAACATCTTGCCCTAGGCAATTGCTAACTAGATGTTTAGATACGGTTGAAAATACCAAAATGTGAGGTAGTCTATTTATTTTTAAACATTTTATATTTGGGTTCAAGAAATATTCATAAGGCAGTGGGTGCATTACCATCTAGACATCCGTTCTTTTATTCCACATTTTCCCAACCGCTATGCTCTGCCAGATTCCAGTGGGTTCTAGAGGGGGAAATGACAGTTCAAAGGTGGAGATATGCACAGGATATTACCAGAGCCTAGAGGAGGAACACAGAATTTCTGGGGAGGGAAAGTAAGTGCGAGTGGCAGGGGAAGATTAAGGAAGGCTTCACTGATGTCTGTACTTCTCAGCAAATAAAAAAGGAGCCAACCCTTTTTGTGGGAGTGGAGTCGGTTGGACAATCAGCAAGTGCTTGAACCTAGCAAGTGTTTTTAAAACAGGGGAGGTGATTGGGAAGGTGTTGAATTTTGAAGAGGGAAGAGACATGGTTAGGCTAGCATCTAAGAAGATCGCTGCGGTGCCTGGGTGAGTTGAAAATGAATTTAAGAGGAAGCAGACAGAAGACTGAAAGACCATTAGAAGCTTTTAGAATGATCTGGAAAGGAGATAAAGGCATGACCTATGGTAGTGGAGAAAGAAATAGAGAAAAGGAAACAGAATTGGTAAACATTTAGCTGACAGAAATAGCAGGCTAAGTGATTGATCAGATCCAATGGATGGGGAAGATGCCACAACTGAGGGAGAAAAGGAATACATATAGCCTCCAGGTTTTTCTGTCATTTATGGAATGATGAGTTGTGCCACCAGCTGAGATAGAAATAGTGATAAGACCCTAAGTCACTTTCCCTCCCGACACAAAGACACGGATTATTTTGTGTAAATAGAGACCAAGATATCAGAGAACCCAATTTTTTTTTAAGTTTATGTTTTTATTTTGAGAAAGAGTGCCAGTGGAGGAGAGGCAGAGAGAGGGAGAGGGAGAATCCAAAGCAGGCTCTGTGCTGTCAACCCCGATGCAGTGGTTGAACTCACAAACTGTGAGAACAGGACTTGAGCTGAAATCAGGAGTCGGACGCTTAACTGACTGAGCCACCCAGGCGCCCCAAAGTGCCAAATTTTTCTAAGACATTTTCATGTTCATCAAGCACGTCACTGATTTTAAATCATGTGATGGTAATTAACCATCTGGAAGACAGGCAGGGCTGTTACATCATAGAGATGATGTCAGCTTCGAAATCACAGGACGAGTTAGTGGGAGAGCAGATACTCAGGTTCAGAACTTCTTTCCAAACCCACCTCTCCCTCCTCCTCCAGCATCAGGCCTCGTTCTTGAAGGAGCTGTTTCAGCTCCAGGACTGAGGCACAAGCTGGTTCTGTCACGGTGATGGCATTCCCTGATTTTTTTTGCCCAGGTTTCTGTGCCTCGTCCTATGTGCTGCCAACCTCGATTAGGAGTATACGTTCTTTTTTTTTTTTTCAACTGATATATAACAGACATATAACATTGTATTAGGTGTGGGTGTACAGCATAATAATTTGATATTTATGTGTACTGCAAAATGGTCACCACGATAAGTCTAGTGAACATCTGGCACTACCCGTAGTTCCAAATTTCTTTCTTTTTTTCTTGGGATGAGGACTGTCAAATATACAATACAATATTATTAACTAGAGTCACCATACTATACATTAGATCCCCATGAGTTATTTATTCTGTAATCGGAAGTTTGTACCTTTTGACCTTCTTCACCCGTTTCTTCCACCCCTAACACCTCCACCCTGGCAACCACCAATTCGTTATCTGTATCTGTGATTTTATTTGGGGGAGGTGGGGGATGTTTGTTTGTTTTGTTTTCTAGATTCCACATATAAGTGAGTATCTAATGGTATTTGCCTTTCTCTGACTTATTTCACTTAGCATAATGCCCTCAAGGTCTATCCCTGTTGTCTCAAATGGCAGAATTTCATTCTTTTTTGTGGCTGAATAGTATTCCACCCATATATACCCATATTCATTCCATTCCAGTACATATACATCACATTTTCTTTATCCATTCATGCACCACGGGCACTTGGGTTGTGTTCGTGTCTTGACTGTTGTGAATAATGCCGCAATAAACATGGGAGTGCATATGTCTTTTCAATTACCGTATTCTGGTTTCTTGGATACATATCCAGAAGTGAAGCTGCTGGATCGTATGGCAGTTTTATTTTAAATTTTGGGGGGAACTTCCATACTGTTTTCCATAGTGGCTGCACCAATTTACATTCCCGCCGACAGTACACTGGGGTTTTCTTTTCTCCACATCCTCCCCAACACTTGTTATTTCTTGTCTTTTTGATACTAGCAGTTTTTACTCGTGTGAGGTGATATCTCATTGTGGTTTTGACTTGCATTCCCCTGATGGTTAGTGATGCTGAACACCTTTTCCTGTGTCTGTTGACCATCCGTGTGTCTTCTTTAAAATATTTAAAATATTGTCTATGTAGATCCTCTGCCCATTTTTAAATAGAATTATTTGTTCTTTTCTTATTGACTTGTATGAGTTCTTTATATTGTTTGGATATTAACCCCTCATCAGATATATGATTTCCAAACATATTCTCCCATTCGTTAGGTTGCCTACTCATTTTGATGTTGATTTCCATGGGAGTATACATTCTTGCATAGGATGGCATTCGAGAGCTACACTCTAGGTAGATATTTGTTATGCCTTCTTTCTCCTTTTGCCAGTTAGAACCCACAAATGAAATACCAATGATGAGTTCCTGGGGGAAATATGCTGTCTGTAACTTTCACAGGACCTGTCACACAGGTGATGGCAAGCTCTGTCAGGATCACTCTAACCTAACCCAAATGAATGTTGGACTAAAAAAAAAAAAAAATCCATGATTCAATATGAATCTATAACCTAAACTCATAGCCTTTCCTATATGGCACAGCTAAAGCATTCCTGGAAAGGAGTATTCAGGAAAAGAGAAGGGAAGAAACAGAAGAGGAGTGCGTGTTTGGGGGCAGAGAGACAGAGAATGGTGGGGCAGGAATGGGGAGGACAGGGCAGGATTTATCGGCAAGAAAAGATGATGTCTCTAGGTCCATACATAATACCCCACTGAACTCAATCCCGTGTCGACAGAAGTGGCATCCACATTTTACAGAAATATGACGGAGGGCACCTCGGTAGGTCAGTCAGTTAAGACTCCAACTCTTGATTTTGGCTCAGGTCATGATCTCATAGTTTGTGGGATTGACCTCTGCATCAGGTTGTGTGCTGACAATGTGGAGCCTGCTTGGGATTTTCCCTTTTTCTCCTCTCTCTGTGCCCCTTCCCTGCTTGAGCTCTCTCTCAAAATAAATAAATACACATTAAAAATAAATAAATATGCCAGTAAAGCATATTAACTTGAGCCGGCTGCCATTCATGAGATGAGAACAGGTCAGGACAACCTGGCATTTCCTCTGAGAAGCACAATGCCACTTAGGCTTGCCCAGTGTCACTGAGGCTTGGTGTCTTTACTCAGAAAACCTGAGGCGGTGGAACTAAGGAAAACATATTCTCACTTCTCATACCACTTGTTTACCTTAACATGTTATTTGAGGACTCACTTTATAAGGAAGGCGAGAAGGAGACAAGGCTCTAAAAAGAGAATATAGGACATTTTTCAGATGGAAATGAATGAATCAGATGAATGGATAGAAGGAAGAGATAGTAATAAAAAGAAAAGATATGCACTTAACCGTTAACATTTTTTAAGTAAGCTTAGCGATCCCTGAACACGTATTTGAAAGCGCAGATGTCTTGTTTAAGTAGAGTCTCATGGGATCCCAGCGTTCTCAAAGGGAGGAGAATGTATGAAGAGAATCTTTCCTTTTAAATATTTTGGGGGGAGGAGAGCAAGCCATTTGATAAAACATGTGGATACTGCGAGTAGATGTGTGTATATGACTAAATAGTGATGTTTGATTTCAAGAGCAGAGGATAAGACTTACTTAAAGGAAAAAAAAAAAAGAATAGGGATGAAAATGTTTTAAGATCAGACCTGTGGATCCATTGGCGTGTTTGGGTGGCTCAGTCGGTTAAGTGTCCGACTCTTGATCTCAGCTCAGGTCCATGAGTTCAAGCCCTGCACCGGGCTCCGCACAGACAGTGCAGAGCCTGCTTGGGATTCTCTCTCTGTCCCTCTGCCTCTCCCCCACTAGTGTTCCCCACCCTCTCTCAAAATAAATAAATAAACTTTAAAGAAAAAAAAGAACTATGGGGGCGCCTGGGTGGCTCAGTTGGTTAAGTATCTGACTCTCAATTTAGGCCCAGGTCATGATCTCATGGCTTCATGAGTTCAAGCCCCACTTTGGGCCCTATGCTGACAGCATGGAGCCTGCTGGGGAGTCTCTGTCTCCCTTTCTCTCTGCCTCTCCCCTGCTCACACTGTCTGTCTCTCTCAAAAATAAATACACTTAAAAAAAAAAAGAAAAAAGAGAACTATGGATCCTCCAATATGTAGATCACTGGAAACATTTGATTTTTCATTCTTCATTCTCAACACTCTGGATCCGAGCCATTGGTGGGTTGGAGTTGGGGAGGCAGGGAAAGAAGGGTATGAAGAAGGCGTGTCCTTCCTTAAACATGGGGCTTACTGACTTAGAATGGTGGACACAGCCATTCACTTGAAAGACCAGAGAGTACACAAGTTCCCTTAGCGCCTTCTTCCAGAGAACGGAAGACATGGTGCTTTCTTTCTCTCCCTCTCGAACCTTCTCCAGTGGCAGAACTTTGCCTGGGAGTCAGTGCTTTCAAACCTTGGCAGTTCCACCTACTCCGAAGAATGTTAGAAGGGGTTTCACAAATTTTAGATAGATGGGTGTGGTGAGACAGAACGCATTTCTTCATAGCACAAACACAGTTTATCATTTGCAAGTCCCTTGAGACAGAATTGACTTCAGTGAAAGTGTTTGTGTAACTAGAAGGAAACCGCCTTAAGTTTTGCATCAGATGCAAAGCATAGCTCAAACGTGGTCACGACGGAGCATTCGGTGATACAGCAGGAAGGTACAGGGTGCGGGTTTCCCTCCCCACTTTGAGAGACAGCAGTTTGGGGTGAACCGTTTAGCGACTCTGGTTCTGGCTCCAATTAATTCTTCTTACATGTCAAATCAAACTACTTCCATTTTTTTTTAATTACTCTAATAAACACCACTATATACAATACATACAAATATAGAAATTAAACGATTGATTTTTTTAAATTTTCTGTTTTCAATATCTTTACATAATGTGTAATGTAAGGCAGATAGCCACATCAATGTAAAAATCCTCATAGCCAGTTTGACTCTCTAGGTCACAACATCCTAAAGGCCACTCTGCAATGGTGATGGGCCACAAAGAGATAATAGGGGTGTCAAGGTATCTACCTCCTCAGCCTCAGGATGGCTGGGAGATCTGGGATCATGAGAGCCCCTCTGAGGAGCCTTGTCTGATGTTCATAATTGTTATTATTATTTTCTTTCTGTGCCATGACGTGAAACAGCTTGGGGAACGTAATCTAGACCAATTGAATTTACCAAATAATTTCCACTTCCTGCCAGCTAAACATAAGTCAACTGAATCAAGTATTTTGGTTTGTGAATTCGTATTTTTTCCTTCTCAACTTTGCTAGTTATCGATGAGGACTTTGGATTAGCCATTATTAATTGCTATGGAATCAGTCTCACTGCCTAAAATTAATGTGCCAGATACGTATTCATTTGAATTTACAGAATCCTAATTTGAGGTATAACTGACACATAATCAAGACACCAATGCAAAAAAAAAAATCATTTTTTAAGAAATTCTTTTAAAGCACAGAGACCTTGAGTTTTAAGAGTTTGAATTCTTTAGGAAAGCCTTGCTACTTAAGTAAAGACAGAATTCCTGTTTCAACTAAAAACAAAAGTCCTACCTGCTGGCATGAGAAGGGAAAAGAGGAAGGTCTGCAGGTGAAGAGAGATAATTAAGTTTTTCTTATAAATGAATATGACCCAACATTCCTACAGAGGAGTTGGGGTTTTTTTTTTGTTTGTTTGGATTTGTTTTGTAAAGTTTATTTATTTATTTTGAGAGAGAGAGAGAGAGCATGCGCATGCATCGGGGGAGGAGCGGCGGGGGGGGGGGGGGGGTGCGGGGGATCCCAAGCAGGCTCCGTATCTTCAGTACAGATGCAGGGCTCGAACCCAAGAACTGTTGAGATCATGACCTGAACGGAAATGATGAAGAGTGGGACGCTTAACCCACTGAGCCACAGGGGCCCCACAGGGGTTGGTTTTGTTACCTCTGTATCCAGCATTAAAGTTTTGCACAGTCTGATCCGGAAGTACAGCCTTAATATGCGTCACCAGTGACTCCTTCAGTAAGCGAAGGACAGAGGCTGCATTAAGCCGGACTAGGGGGTCAGCCACCGTGTGTACCTAGCTGCAGAAACAATGCCAGCTCTTTGTATATAAAAATGAAGTTTCTTTAAGGCTTCAATTACATGTGTTTTAGTGTGAATGGAATCGTCAACTGATTATAGAAATCTCCTTTTTAAAATCTACTGTTACCTTCTCAATGGATTCATTTTCAAAATATGTGGCTTATTTTCCTTCAGTCATATAAAAGTATTCACACTGGAAAAAAAAAAAGAAAGAAAGAAAATAAGACTCAGGTACGGTACTGGTATATTGTCTATGTAAGTGATTTCAGGCTTTTTTGTTTGTTTTGATTTGTTTTAAGAAGCTAAAGAACTATTCATGCCATAATAAAATCTACTTGGATCCTGAGAAATTATCAAAAAATAGAAGAATCCATTTCTGTTTTTCGTTTTCATAGCTAATAAGAGATTTCTAACATTCTTTAATTGACCCAGAGACCTTACACTGCCTTAAATATTAGTTTGGAGCTTAATGCCTGCTGAGAGAAATTCATGTTCCCACTTGCCCCTATGGATTTCATAGCACTTGCCATAAGTTGTAACTACACATTTGTTTGTGTAGTTCTTCGTGTCTTTAAATCGCTCACTAACCACAGGTTTTAGTGAGGTTTTTTTCCTTATTTTGAATATGAACCAAATGCGTTTAGTTTGATTTAAAAGGCCGTGTTTTCCTAACATTTCAAACCTAGGATGGTGGTAAAATGATGAAAACAGTAGTGTTAGTTAGATATAGTTGGGAATTTGACTACACGTAGCAGAAATCAAATTAGTGCCTTAGCTACAAAGGTCTTATTCTCTCAAGTAAAAGAAATCCAAAGTCAGGCTGGCAGAGCTGGGACAGGAGTCACTAGGGACCCAGGCTGCTTTTCTCTTTCTGTTCCACCATGGGACATTCCATCAGTGAGAGTATCTCCTGGTCCAGGGATGACTGCTGAAGCTCCAGCCATGTTGTATGACAGATGGCCCCTCACACTCTTGTGTGGAACCTCCCAGAAGTCTGACACAACCCTTTCATTATAACTCATTGGAAAAGACTCAGTCATGTGGGCACATAGAGCTGCAAGGGAAGCTGAGTGATGTCACCTGAAGCTGGGCACACTGCCACTCAAATATAATCGGGATCTTGTTACAAATGAAAAAGCTAATGAATGATGAGGTAGACATTGAAAAGTCCTTGCCAGTTAAGTTAGGGCTATTTGCATCATTCAGAAATAAAAACGTATTGTTTCCTTTCAACACATGGTAACAGAAATTATATGAGCTCAAAATCTGTCTGGAGGAAAAAAGGTTGTCACCAACAGAGACAAAATAAGGAAAAATTGTACCCTGTCATTGTAAGGAATGCTATTGTGGCCTCTCTCTTCATCCCAGTGGTCAGGCAAAGCAGTGACTTTGGGTGAGGTGAATTTCCAGGAATCACTGTACTACCTACTGCCCTTTCCCCCATGACTCCTACCCAGAAGACAACAGTTTTATAGCCGGTGTCCCCTGAGAAGGTGCTAACTTCTCACCACACAGTCCTTTCTGCTTGGGCCAAGTTTCATATCACCTACAAATGCATGTTCAGCCGTGTGACCAATCCAGGACTCTAGTGTGTGTTTATAAAAAGACTATTAAAATGTTAAAAATCAAAATTTGAGATTTTCCTCAAGTTAGCAATCATTAAGATATTCAATCCAAATTATCTTATGGATATATTTTTACCAAAAGTTGTTTTTCCCACATTTTTTAAGCCTAAGATTCTACTATGAATACTCTGATCAACCTAAGGGTATTGCTAAAATTTGTAGAAAGCAACATTAACACTTTTACTCACTCGATTCCTACTAGTAGGGACATTATTGCTTCTTTGTATTTTCACCGGTCAGTGGGTTTATGCAGAAAGAATAAGCAAACTTAATACCAACATTCTGTTTGCTTGAGTTGTAGAGAAAAGTAGCAATGAAAAATTTAAAACTCACACAAAGGCGTTTTTCTTTGCCTGTTTGCACATTACCTTAGTCTATTTTTAGCATGTATGTCCACAGATAACCAAGTTGGAGCGTCGTCACAAAATACGAGGGAAATGGAAAAGAACTGATTTACTGGGGGGAAAACCACCGCTTGCAGAATCAGAGACCTGAGTGTGCAGTGAGTTTTAGCTTCAGCCTAGTGACCCTCCCATGGGGGTAGCGGTGCATTAGTGAAGGAGTAACGATGCTGGCTCTTCTTTCCTATTGAGTTGTGGCAAAGAGCAAATTTGATCATTTATGACAGTCGTTCCTGAACTGTGATGCATTGTGAACACGGGAGTTATTTTGTTCATGGAAGAACACATATGTCTTCCAATGGGATTTGAGATGAAAGAAAACACCTGCACGGAGGGACAACTTCATTCACAGTGCAGTTATTACCAGTGTAAGGTCAGGCTTTCAGAAGAGAGCCAAATACCTATTAGCTAAGAAATGGTTGTCCACTGACCAGATTGGTAACATTTGACTTTCACCTATCTTGACTGGCAAATATGGCTCTGGAGGGTTTGTTTTCATCTGAAAAAGATGAACATCAGACTCCACTGTGGTGCTCAAGGTAATATAAGCCCAAAGCAAAGAACGTGCACATTCTAGGGCGTCCTCGGGCCTTTCAAAGTGTGCTGTCTGTCTTACCTATAGACAGAGTGCTGCTGCCTGCACATTCTGGAACTGAATTCTACCTAGCATTGTATGTAACTATCCATTTGAAAGCTGGACTCTTTTCTCATTCATCCATTAGTTCCAATAGTGCCTAACCTGAGTGCCTTAGCGGAGGCTCTACAAAAGAATGCTGAATACAATGTGCATGGCAATTAAAATAAACGGAATCGATCAGGAGACGGCAGACAGTAGTAATGCTTAGTCAACTATGTGGAAAAGCATTCCCGTTAAATATGGAAAGTGGCAAAGCAGTGGTTCTCCTGTGGAACTTCGTCCAAAGCCAGTTCTCCTCTGACTTTATGTATCCAACCCCCTCAACCAGCGAGACACAAGCAAAAGCAAAGAGGAATCGAACAACTGTATGAGGCGCCTACACCCAGATGTTTGTCACACCATCTGTGCACTGAAGCCAACACACTACCCTGGAGAGAGACTCTTGCTTTAAATGCAGAGCTAACAAGGTCCAACCAGCCATCTCTCCGGTACTTCCCTAGCATATTAGAAGAAAGACAGTGGAGTTCGGAGAGGTAAACACGTTTATAGTACCTGGTGATATTTTCAAAGGAGGTAAAAGCAATACTATGAAAAGCATTCGTAAGCAATTCCCAGCAGGATCAGCCCGGGTGTCATTTACGAATTGGTCAAACAACTTTCCACATCCTCATATCCCTTGGGGGCAGCCTGAATTGTAGACAAAGGCAATGTCTATGTTAACGATGATGACCCAGAGCCATAAAACGGAGCAAAACAGTGATCTCATTCCCAGGATTCTTTGAAGGCTAGAAAATATGTAATTAATTTTGGGAAGTGTATGTGGTAGGTTAAATCATAATCCCCAATTATTGCCACCCCTCCCCCACCAGAGAAGGGACCAGAGTTCAGTGTTCCTGCCCACTGCATGGGACTTGCAGAGCAGCCCAGGGAGCAGAACGTATCCCCACCCGCGCTGGGCCCCACCACACGGCTGGCTTTGGCCAAGGGCACGTAAGCAGGTGTGCCGGATGCCAAGTGCAAGCAGATGCTGTGAGCGGCTTTCCACATTTCTACCAGCTTTCCTGCTCCCGGTGTGGGCCATGAGGATGCCGTGTCTCACAGAAGGGCTGCTGCCTCCACCTGAGTCCTAAAAAGAAGACTCAAAGAGCCACCAACCTCTGCAGCCACTATGGAATAACACAGGGAGGAATAACCCCTTTCTGCTATAAGCCACTGAGCTTTGGGAGTTTGTTGGGCAAATACAGTGGTTCCTTTTTGTTTAAGTTTCTGCCTTTAAATAGTTAAAGGAAGGTGTTGTGAAAATTCACATACTTGGAGACCCTCCTTCCCCCTACTGTGATAGATAATTGAGGTACTACTATGAACAGTCTCAGTTAAAATTGCACGTGAGGGCGGAAACACGGTCCCAAGCAGCCCCGTGCAAGATATGAACCAGATTGTGCTTCTTCCACCCAGCAAGCCAGGAGGCCAAGCCTCGGGGAGGGCCCCCATGGCCTCCTTGGGGCTGGCCCGCTGGGGGTGTGGTATCTCGGTGGGTGGAATTTCCAGGGACTGGTGATATTGAGGATGATGTCACGAGGGTGCGGATTAAGGACAGCTGGCGGCCACCTGCCCTCCTTTTAGAAAATTTCAGGGATTGGGGGGTGGATCTCTTGGATCACAGGCACAAAAGCAGAAAGTCAAGTCCAATCTTCTTTCTGTCTCTGGAAAACGAAGCACTCCAGCACCAACTCACAGCCTGAGAATGACCAACTGCGTGACTATGCACAAATTATTTCACCTTCTGCCTCGGCACCAAGGATTAATTAATCATCGCAAGTTGTCTCGCAACTACACAATGCTAAACACAAATAGAGGAGACCCTCGAATCCATGGAGTTGTGACTCGTGGTCTTGAATATTCATGTTGAGCCACGCCAGTCCACTGTCTCACCCAGCAACGACTCTTTGTTTTACTGAGCTCAGAGGGGTCCCCTTCTGTTGGTAAAAGGTGAAAGGGGGCCTGTACGTGGTATGTGGCCACAATACTGATGCCCTGTTTTGTTCCCCTGGCGTAGATACTGTAAAGCACAGTGGCAGGTACCTCGAAACACCAGCAACAACACCTGACACCCATTTTCACCCAAAAAACTTCTCCCTGTTAACTTTGCCAGCTGGAAATTCTCCAGGCGTACGAGATCTTTTAAAGTGAAAAGATACTTCTGAAGAAGACCCAAACACAGAACGGTTAACAAAGATTTTGCTGTGCAACCTTGGATGGATTCCTTAACTACCCTGAATCTCAGTTTCCTCATTAAAAAAAAAAAAAAAGAGTGGGAGTTGTACCTACTTCATAGGTATGAGGCGGGATAGAGTGAACTAATGACCATGCAAGTTTTAATATGCTGTAACTGCTCCACAGATGAGTAGTGAAAATGGTTACGTCTCGAGAAAAGGTAAAGTCTGATCCAGAAGCTGGAAATTAACAACACTGGAGACTCAGGAGGGCAAAAGGGAAGAAGCGGTGAAGTCCTTCGGGTAGTTGGAGTGGAGGTGGGGAGGGGGAGGGGAATGAGCAGTGGTATATGAGGAGTGAAGAAGCAGACAGTCCCAGGATGGGTGACAGGGAAAGGAAGAAGGAGAAAAGGCTCCCAGTTGAAGTTGGGCCACTTCCCTGTAGCTCTCAGGCCCCCCGCAGTCCACAGAGTGGGGGAATGGACTCCCTGAAGTCAGACGACTGGAAAACTCAGACTCCAAACTTCATGCCCCTTCTCGGCCAGGACTGCCTAGTCTCCTTCTGAGAAGTGGCTGCTACAAGAAAGAAGACACAGAGTAGTTTGGAAGGTTGCTGCCTTGACCTTTGCTCTGTTTTCCCAGTTACTTGTGTCCAGTCTGCTCAGCTCAGTTCTGTCAGGCTTCCTCCCGTTCCCCACTCCCCCACCGTGTGGGAAGAATTCAGCTTGGAGTCCCCAGAGCACCTAATATGCGTTGTGCATCACAAGGGGTTGGTATACGTTTTGGATCATATTGTTTAGCCAAGAGTTCATTTTGGCTGGATCTGTGTCTGTCTGCCAGTGTCTCAAAGAAGAGGTGATAGGGGCACCTGGGTGGCTCAGTTGGTTAAGCGTCCGACTTCCGCTCAGGTCATGATCTCACGGTTCGTGAGTTCGAGACCCACATCAGGCTCTCTCTCAGCACAGAGCTCACTACAGATCCTCCGCCTCCCTCTCTCCGTGCCCCTCCCCCACCTCAAAAATAAATAAAAACATAAAAAAAAAGAAGAGGTGATAGATGGGGTAAAAGGCCCAGAGTGGGTGATTGGCAGAGACAGCTAGACAGAATTGGACCCCTTGGGGTGGGGGCTGGGCTTCACTAAAATAAAAACAGGTAACTCGCTCTACCTCTTTAGTTGCCAGTAACAACTATGCAAAGATCCCAAATAAAATGTAGTGGTCATAAACCTAGCTTTGTGCGTAACAATGGTTTAATAAATGTAACAAACTTCAACATTGTCCAGGGCCACTGTCAGACTCCAGTAGTTCCCGTATGTCAAGGATTTATGGAACTTCTTCAGACATTGAAGGAGAACATACAAAAAGGGATATCAGAGGGTCATTTGAAAACCGCTTGGCGATTGTTTGCCGAGGGAAGTTTCATGCTCTCCAATGGAAAACTTCCCACTGTCCATGCCTACTGAATGAGGTCTGAGTGTGTGGACTGTTTGCCTTCTCGGCAACTCTGCAGAAGAGGATCTTACACACGAATCCTATCAGCTATGAAATAATTGGCGATGTCAATAGTCACGGCCTGTGAATGCTCAGCGGCCCCAGCCAGTGCCCAACCTGAAGGTCAGCCTTCGTGAAAAGGCTTGAAAGACCTTCCCCAGGCTTGGCTCCGTGTCCCTTGCCTTTTGCTGGTGCTGGTAGGCTGACTGCTCTACCCCTGGACCAGTACTATTAGCATCAGCATCACTGGGAACTTCTTAAAAATGCAATTTCTGAGGCCCCATTCCTGAACTGGAACTCTGGAGTAATTAACGATCCCTCCAGATGATTATGATGAACCCCCACTCTACCTTCTGATTTAAGTACTTGAACTTGGGGCCTTTGTTTCATGGCAGAATAAGTGTTCTTCTCTTGTGTGGCTCTTTTAAACTACCCAGTTATTCTGAAGTTGGGAATCAAACGTGGTAAAGAAGATGTTTCTTAAATTTTTTTTTTTAACGTTTATTTATTTTTGAGACAGAGAGAGACAGAGCATGAACGGGGGAGGGTCAGACAGAGAGGGAGACACAGAATCTGAAACAGGCTCCAGGCTCTGAGCAGTCAGCACAGAGCCCGATTCGGGGCTCGTACTCACATACGGCAAGATCGTGACCTGAGCCAAAGTCGGACGCTTAACCAACTGAGCCACCCAGGCGCCCCAAGAAGATGTTTCTTAGAAGGAATGCTTTGTCAAAATCTGGAGAGAAATCAATGACTAAATTGTCAAGGGAGAAAAAAAAAAAAAAAAACCTCAGTACTTGGATTGTAACTCTTAGCCTGGATCTTCGTCTTTCTTGTCTGGCTTTATTCTCCAATAAAACTGATTAACAAGTTAATTACGCAAATTTTGGAAGATTTCCGAGTCGACTTTAGTCCAAAAACGAAAGTAGTAGTACATAAAGGAAATGTTCCTTAGTGAGTTTGGAAAGCATTGATTAGGAGTCTAGCAGTCAAAATTCCTTTGAGCCAGAAAGGCATTAAATATACACTGGCTTCCTATTTGTACAACTACAGCTTTATAGAATCTCTTGATCCAGTACTTAACCAAGGAATGGCTAAATTCAACAATAACCCCTTCCACTGTTCTCCCATATCTCTCCACCACATAAGTATGTTTTTTAAGAGAAAATGATTCAGGAGTCTGATGGAAACCATCTTCAAAGATTAAAACACTTGTTTAGAGAAGAATATAGAATTATTTTGTGTGGCTCAGTAGACTAGAGAACTATTAAACATTTAGAAGAGAGGAGGGCAGAATTGTTGTTCAACAAAAGGGAGAATTCCTAAGGTTCAATGTTGCCCCAAACAACACAGGTGGACTGGTAAGGTCTGTGATACCTAGATGGGCATGTTTCCATTGATGCTCTAGAGAAGTTTTATTCATTAGTTAAAAGGTAACCAGGTGAACTTTAAGATCCCAATGTCTTAGTCTGTTTGAGCTGCTCTAACAAAAATATCATGCCCTGGGTGATAAATAACAAACATTTATTTCTCACAATTCTGGAAGCTAGAAGTTCAAGATTAGGGTGTGGGAGATTTGGTGTCTGGTGAGAGCCCACATCTTGGCTCACAGATGGTCATCTTCTTGGTGTCCTCACGTGGAAGTGGGTGGGAGAGATATCCGGGCTCCCTTTCATGAGGGTACTAATCCCATTCGAGGGTTCCACCCTCATGACCTAATTACCTCCCAAAGGCCCTACCTCCTAATATCACCACATTACGGGTTAGGATTTTAACATATGAATTTGGGGGGCGGCGGGGGCTACACAAACATTCAGTCCATAACACCTTCAAACTAAGAGATTTCTATGATGTATTTTCTAGGTTTTGTCCAGCACATTAACTCCCGTAAGTACAGTTGCAAATCTTTTTCGTATATGATCGGGTATGTGAAGCAGTGTTCCATTGAGGAATAGCACGTTTTCTGTGTGTCAGGGTGTTGCTTTTTGCTAATTTCATAAACCAGTTCATGATCATTTGCATGTTTTCTTTTATGTGCTTTTCAAGGATATAGAGTTGTATGCAGAAGATCCTAAAATGGGACTAGAAACATATCAAATCTAATCTTTTATATTTTCATCCACGATTGAAACTAAATACAGAGACCCTTGAACAACACAGGAGTTAGAGGTGCCGACCTCCTGCACAGTCGAAAATCTGAGTATAACTTTTAACTCCCCAGAAGCTTAAGTAATAGCCTATGGTTGGCCAGAATTACCAATAATATAAATAGTCAATTAGCACATATGTTTTATGTTATATGTATTATGCACTGTATTCTTACAATACAGTAAGCTAGAGAGAAGAAAATGTTACTGAGAAAATCACAAGAGAAAATACATTCACAGTACTCTACTGTATTTATTTTGAAAAAATCCATGTGTAAGTGGACCCTTGCAGTTTATACCCATATTGTTGAAGAGTCAACCGTACAATTAGAAAATAGATAAAGGATCAGGACAGACAAACAAACAAAATCTCCAGAGACCCTCCATGTCTGGAGGTCTTGGTATAACATAGGCAGCCAGACTTATGAAGTAATTGGTTTTTGTTTTTTTAATTTGTTTAAATGCCTTTTTAGTTTATTTTTGAGAGAAAGAGAGACAGAGTGCGAGCAGGGGAGGGGCAGAGAGAGGGGGAGACACGGCATCTGAAGCAGGCTCCAGGCTCTGAGCTGTCAGCACAGAGCCCGACATGGGGCTCGAACCTGTGATCCGTGAGATCATGACTGAGCTGAAGGCGGATGCTAAACTGACTGAGCCACCCAGGCGCCCCTTTGCTCAGTAGTTGTAAGAATCCAGTTCCTCAAATGACAATAGCTTATATTTTTAAGTTGTCAAACGCTGTTCTAGGACACATTTTGATGTACTTTCACCACAGGGAGCCAAAAGAATGATATACTAGAGAGTCACAACTTTATAAAGAATTTTCTAAATAATCCAAGCTCCTCACTATGTAGAGTTGCAAATATTTGCTGTGCTTTGCTAATTTGTCCACCAGTGAAAACTGTTTTAGTTTCTCCTCCCCTTTGCATGCCAATTTTATATATAAAATATAAACCCCATTCAGATACCAGGGTAGCATTCTTTATTTCTTTTCTTAATTAATAAGTAAACACCGTCTACCTTTGTATACAGAACGTTTTTAGTCGGCTTACGAATATAATTGAAAATTGCTTTCTTTTTGAAGACTCAGATATTAAAATCAGCCCAACCCTGTTGCATTATATAATCTCTAATATCACATCAGGTTTTAATAAGCCTCCTTTTTGTAGCACACATGTGCTTAAGACTTCATGGAAACCAAATCAGTAGAGAGAAGGGATTACTTTAGATTACTTTGAAATATGCATTGTTTGAAATGGCCTCTGGTGACCAGCTTTCATGAATGGCTGATTTTACTTGTGGGGCACATCATCTGGTTTAATTACATCAGCTCCTTTGTGTGACAAGTGCTGAGAAATGAAGATTTCAAACAAAGTAGAGTAGTTAGAAAATAAATTCTGGAAGTGGAACACCACTGAGTATTTGCGGTCTAGGTGAAATCTAAGGACTTGTCCAACTGTAAACATCTGTTTATAAAGAAACTAACATTTTATTTCTTGTAAAAATAACATAAATTTGCCCCAAACACCCATAGACAGAGATCCTCATCTGAGCCTTTTCAGGAAGATTATTTTACCAATATGACAAATCATAGTTTAAGGTGATAATATGACTCTTAGAATTTTCATTCTATGAATTCTTCCGCTTAAAATGTCACAAAGTTTACTCTTCGTAACAACAGAGTAAAACGTTCCTTTTCATTAACTAAATTTTTTCTCAGCTTCCGTCCAAACAACAAACTAAGACAGAAGTCATATTTTAAGTTTCAAGTTAGTACAGGCCTTTGATGCAGTAGCATCACTGGAATCAGTAAATGTTAGTCAATGTATGGTCTTAAAAATCTCCTACTCTCTCTCTTCACGTGCTAATCAATCCGAAGACATTGATGAGTGTCTTCATGTCCAGATAACGATTTGAGGTTTGGTAGATGAAATTGATTGGACAAGAATGCCATCTATCTGATAGATGTCAATGAAAACAGATCACTGACACCTGTCATATACTTTATGCATGCATTATGGCAAAGATTAATGAATTTTCCTGGAGGGGCCTGTCCGTTACTCGATTTGTTCTACTATAATAGTATCTGCCATGATTGTGGGCTTGAATGTCACTTGAAATTTAAGTAGAATTACTCTTTTTACTTCATAAATGCATGGCTGTGCGTGTTAGTTGTTTGGAGGAAAGCCTACAACCAAAGGACAGACAACAATCTGAAGATGGTGTAAGGATGTAGGCACATGTAAAGCACGTGTTGAAGATGATTTTGTCAGTAAAAGACTTGGAATCACATATTTAACCAACAATACAAAAAAATCTCAAAATAGTATTTCCCAGTAATACTTGTGAAGGAGTATTTTTGAAATATCAATAGATGACTTAATCTGAATTTTAAAGTTTCCTTGAAAATGGCTCTGAGCAAAGAGTTGATTTAAATACGACTCTCTTTTCTTTTTTTAAGTTTCTCCTGTAAGTATGACATTTGGGGGGGAGAAAAAGAGTTACTGTCTGCATTTGTCCCTAAGTCTCGAGCTAGGAACTTGCATTGTTTTGAAATGCGTATTCATCTTGCACACTCTGTTTCCCAGACTCCCTTTCTTGGTCATCACTCTGTGTGAGGCCAGCAAGATCCCTCAGAAGGAACTTGTAACTCTACTCTGCTGTATTGAAACCCTTAGAAAATGTTAACGAGCATTATATTGGTGGTAAGCTTGCCGGCATAAAAAGTAGGCCAGTGGAACTTTTTTGACTGTGGCTTAATTGATGTTGTAAAGTCAGGTGCGCCTTCTTTCCCCACGTAGATTTTAACTGCAAGAAAATATTCGGAGAAACGCTTTTGAAACATAAATATAGCTTCTAATTGGTTCTTTAAAAATATTTTCTTCAACTTAAATGCTTTGCAAGGATTGTGGAACTTTAGAATAAATTTGTATTGTGGCAGATTATGTACATCAGGGACACAAACTAAAATGAAACAGCTCCCCCCCAAAAAATGTATGAATCTGTGAAAAGATGCATTTTTCAGCAGCTAGGAATAGTTGAACTTTAAGCTGCAAAGACTATGTTTCTTCATTACTTGACATATGTGTCTGCGTGAGTCTGAATATGCACATCTCTTTAGTATGTGCATGTGTGTGCATGCACACACCTATGTGTGTGTCTAGAGAGAGAAAAAAATAAATGCAAGAGGTGCTGATGAAACTTGATGCTTGTGGCATGGACAGTCGTGCTCTGAAAACACTTCATCTGCTCCACCATATTTTCAGCCCTCTGACAGCTGGAGGGAACCATGTGACTAGTTACGGCCAGTGAAATGTTAGACATGATCCGAGTCACTTCCAAGTTGGAGCCCTGAGAGCTCTCCTGGAGGATTCTCCAGTTTATTTCTCCTTCTCTTGGTCCAGTGCGGCTACAAGGCAAGAGGACCCCCGTCAGCCTGTGTCCATGTGCGACTGGGCAGAACAAAGCTCCCTGCCACCACCCTGTGTGTAACTTGCAGTATGAGCGACAAATACACTTTTATTGTGTTAAACCATTGATATTTGGGATTTATCTGTTATTGCGACAAACTATGTTAAGATACTTCAATATAAATCAGCTATAAATACGTAAAACTGAAGGCACATTTAATACGGTTTCGTGTGTTAAACCATATACTCTAAGACCTAGCTAAGATGTCTAAGACCACATTTGTAATTCTTTCTGTCGATATCGCTATCTTTCACCAGGCCCATTTGAACTGAAATTCCTGATGCTCCTTTTTTTTTAGAACTCCAATAATTTCGTTGCTCTCACTGCCACCATGGAAACTGGTGACCGTCATCAGACCCTTCAGATACTTCACAGCATCTGCGTCAGGAATATCAGATCCCTTTGGTTCTTTCAATAATTTTTAGATCACTTTGTTTTCCTTTGTTTTGCTGATTCCTATTTGAGAGAAGCTGGACAAATCTTAGTCTTGGACTTTTGGGATTCTCTAAAATGCCCTCGGAAAGTTCATTTTTATGGTTTAACTTCCTATCTTTGTGAGGCTGCATCTCAAATGTACATTTCTTGCTATAACTTCTCACTTCGTGTTATCGTTGCTCCTTCTGTCTATTCTCTTCCTCCCTAAGAAGACAGAGGGTAAATGTGGAAAACTTAAATCTACTTATCTCCATTTTTTTTCTTGTTTTTTTATCTCCATTTTTATAATGCAACAGATCATTGAAAAAATCCAATACAGACATGAATGAAATAAAAACAAAATCTTTCTCACCATACCCCGGGGACAACTAATACAACAATTCTGTGAATAGATGGCTTTTCAAGGTTCCTTTCAATTTCAGGGGATTCACATGTTGGTGGGAGAAAGAGTGAAAAGGGAGAAAGGGAAGAAAGCAAATACTGTTGAGGGAGGACTTCATCATTTAGCCAAGTATTTCCCCCAAAGGTGTTCCAGGTCAGAGATGCACACTTCTCAGCTGTCATTAGTTGTTGGAAGAGATTTATTATTCCAGGGGTATAAAAATGTTATTGCACCAGAAGGAGACTGTTGTCTGTCTTCTTTGCTTGGAGTTGTAATAAATTAGTTCGGGAAATATGCTTCCTGGGAATTAACAGTAGATGAAGTTTGCCATCTATGGGGTTTTTAAAAGAAAAAATTAGCTCCTTCATGGTTTCACGTAGATTATAAAGAAGATAACATGTCCTGAAGGCTTCTCCTAAAGAAAAGAAGTAATGTAGGGGAAACTTGAGAGCCAAAATTAAGGGAAAAGGCCATTTAAGCCCATCCTTAGAAATGTATGTAGAGTGGTTGTGGGCGGAGGGGGTGGGATGCGGATACCAGCTTCTTGCTGGTATAACCTTATTTTGCTTCACTCTTAGGATTAAACTAAGTATATTCTGGCTAAATTCAGCTTTGAATAATTGCATAATGCTGGTTTAGTCTCTCCTGCTGTTTTGATTGGTTATGGTATCCCTTTTTTTCTCTTTCCTAACTGGGGTGGCATTGCTTTGTACTAGAAATAATTCCTTTACCCCATCCCTGAGAGGTTTATCTCTGTGCTGAGTGGGTTGTTCCGATCTGGTCTTTCACATACTTTAGATGTGTGGGCATTCATTTGTAAGACTCTGTGTTACCTGAGATTAAAAAACAAACAAAACACAGGGTGTCATCACTCAGCAACAACCTGTATGTATACTAGGCATTTAGAACTTAGGATAGTTTCAGGGCTTTAAGGGACAAAAAAGTGAGTAAGTTTGTGAATAGGGCCAGATCTACAGCGTTAGAGGTGAAAGTCTGGGCTTCACGGTGGAGCCAGGTATACGATAGGCCAGCAATTCTCAAATCTTTTGGGCTCAGGATCCCTTTATATTATTAAAATTGACTGAAGACCCTCAAGAGCTTTTGTGCATGTTTTAATTTTTTTTTTGCATTTTTATTCATTTTTGCTAGACAGAAGGAGACAGAATATGAGCGGGGGAGGGGCAGAGAGAGAGGGAGACACAGAATGTGAAACAGGCCCCAGGCTCTGAGCTGTCAGCACAGAGCCTGATGCGGGGCTCAAACCCACAAACCGTGAAATCATGACCTGAGCCGAGCTTAATGTACTGAACCACCCAGGTGCCCCTTTTTTGTTCATGTTTTAATTACCAATTGATAATTAGAAATTAAAACTGAGAAACTTTTTAAATATTTTAAAACTCTTTTGAGGATAACAGTAATAAACCTATTATATGTTAAAAGATGTATCTTGTGAAAAACAACTATATTTTCCAAACCAAAAACATATTGGTGACTAAAGTGACACTGTTTTACATTTTTACACACATTTATCTGAATAGCAGAAAGCTGGATTCTTATATCTACTTCTGCATTTAATCTGTTGAAATATATTGTTTTGGTTCAAATATAGTAATAAAATTCAGCTTCACATGGATAAGTAGTTGGAAAAGGAGAAGTATTTTAATAGCTTTTTCAGACACTTGTAGATCTCCTTTGATACTATGCCAAAACTTGACAGGTGGTGATTTCTTAAAGATTAGCTGTCGTAAGTAATCTGAAACCCTATCAATGCACTTTCACACTCTGTTACATTAAAATCCAACGGTCATCTTCCACTTTGAAATTTTTTTGCTCATGTATGATTCTGTAGCATTATATTTGGTCATTTGGGAAATACTGGTTCGCTGAATTATGCCAATGTGCTAAATGTTGGCACATTTCATTTTTCAGTACCAAAAAAAATAATGTTTGTTAGTATCAACATCAATGTCATCAAAAGGTCTTACACATTGGGAAACTGCCCAGTTCATGGTGGCAGATACAAGTTTTCCAAAATTCTGATTTTTGCTTGGAAGCTACATTTCAGTCATTGGCAACAAGTAGGACAAATACTCTCAGCTGCTTTCCTTGAAATGACAGGCTCATTTCATTCATTCTGTAAGAAATGCCTGCCAAATATCCAAGTCCAAATAATTCTTTCAAGTAAAAATAGAGTTCCGTGAGCAAAAGGCAGTGTCTAGTTTGCAACTCAGCCACACAAGTGCTGTTCCTCCACTACCGTCAGCCTCCATAGACAACAAAGGGCTTTGCATGTAGCTCCTGTCTCATAAAACAAAATTAATGGGAAAAAGGTGTGCATTTGAGGGTCAGGATTGAGTACAGTTCATCATTTTACTGTTTCATCTTGAATGAAACTGGCTTTTTTTGTTTTAACTGCATGTGATGTTCCCTTTATTCGGACATAAGCAGTCTTACCCATCGGTGCTCTTACACTCAATCAGTGCAAATGTCAACAAAGTGAAAAAAGGAAATGTGTCAGTATTCTTATCAAAATAGTGTTGACCTTGGGGTGCGTGGGTGGCTCAGACAGTTGAGTGTCCAACTCTTGCTTTTGGCTCAGGTCACGATCCCAGGGTCATTGGCTCAAGTCCTGTGTCAGGCTGTACGCTGAGCATAGAGCCTACTTGGGATTCTCTCTCTTTCTCCCCCACTCACACACGCGCACAAGCTCTTTCTCTCTGGCAAAAAAAAAAAAAAATTGTGCTGACCTCATGGAATCTCCCCAAAAAGGATCTCATCAAGATAAAAAGCTTCTGCACTGCAAAGGAAACAATCAACAAAACTAAAAGGCAATAGACGGAATAGGAAAAGATGTTTGCAAATGACATAGCAGATAAAGGGCTAGTATCCAAAATCTATAAAGAACTCACCAAACTCCACACTCAAAAAACAAATAATCCACTGCAGAAATTGGCAGCAGACATGAATAGACACTTTTTGAAAGAAGACATCCGGATGGCCAACAGACACATGAAAAGATGTTCAATGTCACTCCTCATCAGGGAAATGCAAATCAAAACCACACTGACATACCATCTCATGCCGGTCAGATTGGCTAAAATGAACAAATCAGGAGACTATAGATGCTGGACAGGATGTGGAGAAACGGGGACCCTCTTGCACTGTTGGTGGGAATGCAAACTGGTGCAGCTGCTCTGGAAGACAGTGTGGAGGTCCTCAAAAAAATTTAAAATAGACCTACCCTATGACCCAGCAATAGCACTGCTAGGAATTTACCCAAGGGATACAGGAGTGCTGATGCATAGGGGTACTTGTACCCTAATGTTTATAGCAGCGCTTTCAACACTAGCAAAATGATGGAAAGAGCCTAAATGTCCATCAACTGACGAATGGATAAAGAAGATGTGGTTTATATACACAATGGAATACTACTTGGCAATGAGAAAGAATGAAATCTGGCCATTTGTAGCAACGTGGGTGGAACTGGAGAGTGTTATGCTAAGTGACACTTAGCATACAAAGTCATACAAAGTCATACTAAGTCATACAAAGATAGATACCATAGTTTTCACTCATGTGTGGATCCTGAAAAACTCAACAGAAGACCATGGGGGAGGGTAAGGGGGAAAAAATAAAAGAGTTACAGAGAGGGAAGGAGGCAAACCATGGGAGACTCTTAAACACTGAGAATAAACTGAGGGTTGATGGGAGGTGAGAGAGAGGGGAAAGCGGGTGATGGGCATTGAGGAGGGTACCTGTTGGGATGAGCACTGGGTGTTGTATGGAAACCAGTCTGACAATAAATTTCATTGAAAAAAAATATCGTGCTGACCTCATGGAATCTACCCAGAAAGGATCTCAGGGATGCCCAAAAGTCCTGGTTACACCTTGAGAACCACTGCAACAGACAAAGCAGAGCCTTTCAGTGTGTTGCCATCCCTCAGCACCAACCGCCCAGACAGGGGAGCTTGTCTGGGACAGGTCTACCTGCTGAGGCAACGAGGGTCTTGATTTAGGGTGGGTGTTGCTCAGTGAACAAGTGAGCTAGACTTCTATCCAGTTGGTTTGAAGTCTCCCTGGTCAGCTTCCTTTTCCCCCTTTATATGTGACTTGAAACTTTTATTTTTAACGTTTATTTTTGAGAAACAGAGTGTGAACAGGGGAGGGGCAGAGAGAGAGGGAGACACAGAATCTGAAGCAGGTTCCAGGCTCCTAGCTGTCAGCACAGAGCCCGACACGGGGCTTGAACCCATGGACTATGAGATCATGACCTAAGCTGAAGTGAGACACTTAACCTACTGAGCCACCCAGGCTCCCCTGTGACTTGAAACTTTTATTGTTACATTTATAGTTTGGCTTGAAGTCCTAAAAACTTTCCACATCCACTGTCCATAGCTACCATTGGTATTTTCAGTTTAGGACTTGAAGAAAAGGCAACTTGTATTCTAGTCCTGATTCATGAATACAACACCATTCCTTGAGCTCACTTTCCATTTCTCCCACTTTCTGCTATTTCTCAGGACAAACTGTTAGTCTCTAAGGACACTTGTCATCTGCTACAAAGTATCCAATTCAAACATTGCATCCTTGTCTCTTTTGTCGAGTTCTGCATTTGTCTCTCAGGGTTTTCTTCTTCTTCCTCCTCCTCCTCCTCCTCCTCCTTCTTCTTCTTCTCCTCCTCCTCCCCCCCCTTGTCCTCCTCCCCTTCTCCCCTCTCCTTCCCCCCTCCCTGTCCCCCCTCTTCCCTCCTCCTTCTTCTCCTCCTACCTCCTTCCTCCCTCCTCCTCCTCCTTCCCCCTGGTCCTCCTCCCCTTCCTCCCCCTCCCCATCCCCCTCCTCCTCCTCCTTCTTCTCCTTCTCCTTCTCCTCCTACCTCCTTCCTCCTTCCTCCTCTTCCCCCTCCCCCTCCTCCTCCTCCTCCTTCTCCTCCTCCTCCTCCTTCCCCCCTCATCCTTCTCCCCTTCCTCCCCCTCCCCGTCCCCCTCCTCCTCCTTCTTCTTCTCCTCCTCCTCCTCCTCCCCCCTCATCCTCCTCCCCTTCCTCCCCCTCCCCGTTCTTCTTCTTCTTCTTCTTCTTCTTCTTCTTCTTCTTCTTCTTCTTCACTTCTTTTCCTTATGGAGATGGAAACCAGGCAGTGAGAAGATGACAGGTTTTAAAAGGTCATTTTTGAATAAGGAATTGTCTGTTTGCAGGCTTTTCAGAGTGCTGTGCTTTGTGTTTTTGTGAAGGGAGATGGTGTAAAGATGATGTGCTGCGGGTCAGACCTGCCTGAAAGTCCCGTGTTCTGTACCACTCAGTTTCTCTGCGTTTACGTGTGCACCTCCTGAATCAATAATAAACGGCAGCAGAAAAAAATGTAGGCTCCTTCTGCACCTTTAACACTCTAAGGAAGGTCACTTTGTAGGCGAAAAAACATGCATCTACTTGGCTGTCCCTTTCCTTTATTAGGAAATGCTTTTCGGTGTAGTTGAATGCAGTTTATTCAAGGGACCATTAAGGCTAATTTTCTTTTTCCTAAAGGAAGAGGCAAAGTAAATAAGATAAAGAAAAGAATAACCAGTAATGTTGATTGGGTTCCAGGGAATGTTATCAGCATCTTAATTGTGCAGAATTTTCAGTTTCATGTGTGGCCGATTCTTTAAACTCCAAGCGCCACTGTTTGCCCGACGCTGTGAGTCTGAGTGTAATTTCCGGGTCACTACTGTCAGCAGAGGCTGGTTCACACTAGAACGGATGCAAAAAACCCTTGCTCACTCTCTCTTCACACACCCTTGCAGGCTTGGAGAGGTGAGCAAACTCTTGCTACTTAAAAGACCAACCCTGGAAGAAATTTCTGTATGTAACTGTTTAGCCTCTGCTACTCTGCTGGAGACAGCCATTGTTTGACTTCTTTCTTTCCTTCGCCTGCCTTTCATGCTTGTATCACTTTTCTCATGATTTGAAACAAATGCACAGAAACCAAACAGTCAGTGCAGAAAAATTGCAGGCTCTCAGTGTTCAGCAATCACTGAAATAACCCTGAGTTATTAAGAAAGAAAGAAAGAAAGAAAGAAAGAAAGAAAGAAAGAAAGAAAGAAAGAAAGAAGAAAGAAAGAAGAAAGAGAAGAAAGAAAGAAAGAGAAAGAAACACCACCAAACCTTATAAAATCTGTTTCTTATAGTGTCTCTCTTTCTCTCTCTCTCTCTCTCTCTCTCTCTCTCTCTCTCTCTCAGAGTAATTACAGGCTGCAGGGTGAAAAGCATTAGAACTGTTTACAAAACAGCTCATAAAGTTTAAAATAATAGGGGTGTGTGTGTTTTTGTAAAACAAAATAATGTGTGTGGTGGGGGGTAAACAGTCCACAGTCTTTCTTCTTTCTTCTCCCACTGCCCCATGTCACCCTCCAGAATTTAAGGCATGGAAATGAGTGATGGGGTCCCTTTCCTTCTGCTATGCAACTCTCACACTTAATTTGTTATGCTTATTTATCTGATGCCAGTTCTTTGTTGCGATTCAAAATACAGACCCTCAGGTGTGTGGGGACAGAGTGGCTGATGAAGCGGGCTGCTATCTAATTAATTTTAGGGCAGCCTCAATTCCCATACAGACATCTCCTCGTGACATCCGAAAGAAAGAGTTGTGGGGGTTTTTTTTATTATTATTTTAATGAGCCCTTTGCTATCAGAAGTCCAAGAGAAACGCTTTCAGCAGGTTGGTGCTCTCAAGTGAAAGGGGCTTTCTTCCAACTCTTTCTGAAGTCTCCTCTTGGGCAGATTTGCAAAGCTTGTGCAGCACCCCCTCCAGATTTTATGTATTTATTTATTTTTAATGTGGAAGGGTAGCCTCTAACCTCCAGCTCCAGGGCCAATCAGTCATTTAGCTTTGCAGGTTTAGGTCTGCCGCGGCAAAGCCTCCGTGCTCGCGACACTGTTACAGGTCTTGATAATAGTGAGGCTGGTGCTGACAGTCAAGGAGGGCTCTGTCCCCTTAGGCGCTGGCGTGCCAAGGACACGGGCTGGACGGAGGGACAAGCCTTGCCCGGAAGAAGCACCCCTTCCCCTGGTGATTGATGGAGGACAGTTAGGAGCTTCTCGGGGGCTGGGAAAGGTTGCCCTCCCAGTCGCTTACTAAGAAGTCTTTGTCAGCAGAAAGAACTCTCCTGGGTACTGAGTGACATAATGCAGATGACAAATGACAGCTTTGCATTTTATTCTGCTTGATAAGTACTCAGTATCTACGCAGGTGAGTCGACGCTCCCCCACCACACCCCTTCATGCCAACCGCTCCCCAGAAGCAAGCGCTCTCCAGACGTGCTGGGGTTTCACAGGCACTGGTGGCTCTTTCTGGTCCACTGTGAGTTTCCCGGGGACGTTTAAAGTACTATCAGAGTGTGAGCAGGGACATACCTATGTCATTGTTTCATGGGGCCGATTATGAAATGAAGATACTTTTTGAGTCATTTGTTAGCAGTTCTGAATATTGTTTTCTTCTGTTTCTCCCTTTTGGAGTACAGATTATTGACATTTATATTTATAAACATAGATAATATGCTACTTTAAGAAACTGCTTCAGACCAAAATCTGTATCAGAATCCTTGACTGACGTTTCCTTTGTATTTTTTCTCGCCCTCTAGGACCCCATCTGCAGATGGTCTGGATACCTCTGAGCATAGGAATTGATTCTTCAACCAGGATACCTACTTCAAGGTATTAGCTCTCGTCAAAAGGCTTTTACATTTGAGCTCTGTGTGGGAAATTATATTTTGGCAGTGACTTTTGAAATAGGAAAAAGTTGGAATGAGAATAAAGGACAAAAGTGAATTTGCAAAATAATCAAGTGCTTAAAAAACTATCCAAAGCCTGTGAGGGTTTGCTGCTTCTGACTCATGTGCCAGTTCCCACTTAGTTGTAGCCCTTTCTCTGCAACTGTGTTTGGGGTTTGGATTTCATTTTCATCTCTCCCTCTCCCTTTTTCCCTGACTGCCCAGACCTGCAGAAACCAGGAGGCTGAGACGTTTTGTCAGTTTTGCGACGTTGGACCAAACACAATGAAGTATTCTTGCTGTGCCCTGATTTTGGCGGTCCTGGGCACAGAACTTCTGGGGACCCTCTGTTCGACTGTCAGATCCCAGAGGTTCAGAGGACGGATACAGCAGGAACGAAAAAACATCCGACCCAACATTATTCTTGTGCTCACCGATGACCAAGATGTGGAGCTGGGTGAGACGCTGGATTTTTCACTTGTTAGTCTCCTTTGCTCAGCTCATTTGCTGACCTTTCACATGCTCAGTAAACACGGAGTGAACACTGGGGGGGTTGGCGCTTTAACTAGAGTGTCTGAACCAGCAACCTAAGTCTATAGAACGAACTTGTGTTGACTGTAAGGCGTTTGGGTTTTGTTTCAGCATCACTTTTCTGGTCCTTAGTTTTTGGTACAGTCTGGGGAGGGTCCTCAAGTAATGGGGTGGAGGGAAAAGAGCAAGCACAGCTACTCTAGAAGTCAAGGATTCGATTGTGCACCTTCGGAAGCTCTTGGTCAAGAAGTTCGTTAAGTATTTGGGCAGAATTGTTTCCAAAAGTATGAGTTTATGGCTGTAATTCTTTTTCTTTTTTAAGTTTTTTGATGTTTGTTGATTTTTGAGAGACAGAGAGACAGAGACAGAGCACGAGCTGGGGAGGGGCAGAGAGAGAGGGAGACACGGAATCTGAAGCAGACTCCAGGTTCGGAGCTATCACCACAGAGCCTGATGTGGGGCTCAAACCCACGGACTCCAAGATCGTGGTCTGAGCTGAAGTCAGGTGCTTGAAAGACTGAGCCACTCAGGCACCCCAGTTATGACTGTAATTCTACACAATGTATATGAGCATAGATATTACTACTCTCTTTCAACAGTATTATTATTAAAGGGAATGATTTATCACAGCCTGTGATAATTGTTAGATAGTTGGAAGTAATGGTGTTGTATATATCTTCTGGTGATAATTCATTACTGCCACCTTAGAGATGATGCTTTTCTGAAGAATTAGCTAACCTGGGTTAATTCTAGAGCACTTGGAAAGCCTGCCAAATTCTGGTGGTTCCAGCTTACCTTCACCATCTGATTCAGTGTCTTACCCTCTCACTTTCTGTAATGGCCCAGCCCTATGGTCTTGTCTGTAAGTCTAGGGCCAAGGTCAGGCCTCCAAGGTCTGACCTTCCAGGGTACCCTAGAAGAGATCAAAAGCTTGTCCTCAGAAGTTGTCACCGGCACTCATTTTCATTCCTGGAACCAAATTCCTCGCTCTCAGGAATCGCTCAGCTGGGCTTACCCATCACACCCAACCGGACCGTCACCGGTATCTTTTAGGCTTCGGGCTTGCAGAGCACGCGGGGCTTCCTTACAGGGCTCCTCTGGCTAGGGTTCCTGAGGACAAAACCCTCCATGCTGGAACTTGGTCTCCATGGAATGGGACTTTTATTTCCAGTTTGAACCGAATCGTGGAATCCCAACAGAGTTAATCCCTTGGCTTTAGCTGGAAGCACATACGCTAAAAACCAGCAGCGGGTCATGATTTTTGATTTGCAGCGTCTGCTGTCTCTCCCTTCACTTTTTAAACAAGAGTATCAGTTTTCAGGCAACACGCCCAAATGAAGTCTTGGAGGTATGACTTTAGCATGTTTGTGGCTGGTGGTTTAAGTTTTCGCCAATCTGTAGAGCAAGTAAATTGAGGTGAACACATTTGAATTCACCTTCCTTATCATCTCTTGTATCTCTCCCTTTGACTACAGCCACGATCTCCAGACCGTTCTCTTGTCTCCTAGTTCTTCCCTAACTGGTCACCTGACCCACTTATCCCCCAGAGTCTTGATGCCTCTTGTCTATCCTTTACTCCATGGCTCGAGTTATCATACAAGTATCCAATCAAGTCTTTTCTGCTTCAAATTCTCCATCGTGTCCCTTTGGCATGAGCATTAAGCAACTCTCCTCTGAAGGCCAATGAGCTCTGGGCCATCTAGCCATCTCCTGTTTCTGTTGGGCTATTCCTTTTTGCTCTGTGCTTCATGGAAATAACTCGCACTTCCCCCTAAGGCATCTGGTGGTTTCATCTCCCTCACTTATATTTCATGCCTTCGCACATCTTGTCTCCTCTGTCTTTCCCCCTCTCTCCCCCCGAGGAAGCCCTACCTACTCTTCATGACCCAGTTTCAGATGCCTTGCCCTCGGGGATCTTTCTTCACCAAAACCATTCTCCCTTCCATCAGGGTAGATGGAACTTTCCTTTGTACAGCCTTGGACATGCCTCCAGCATGGCCCCTAATCCATCATGTGCTTCCATACCTGAGAGCAACAAGAAAGGAAGGTAGTGCTTTGTTTATGTTGTATTTCAGATACTGGGACCATGCTGGGAATATAGTGGGTGCTAAATAAATTCAAAATTAACCTACAAGGGCCTGAAAAAGCTAATATGGGTATTTGTCATAATCTACCTCTTCAGCATATAGTCCTCGTCTTTATATATATACTTTTAAATAGGCTGCATGCTGGGCACAGAGCTCAGTGCAGAACTTGAACTCACAACCCTGAAATCAAGACCTGAGCTGAAATCAAGAATTGGATGCTTAACTGACTGAGCCACCCAGGTGCCCTTCCTTGTCTTGAAAATAAATTAAGGAAGGGGCACCTGGGTGGCTTAGTAGGTTGAGCTTCTGACTTCAGCTCAGGTCATGACCTCACGGTTCATGAGTTTGAGCCCCACATCAGACTCTGTGCTGACAGCTCAGATCCTGAAGCCTGCTTCGGATTCTGTGTCTCCCTCTCTCTCTCTGCTCCTCCCCTGCTCACACTCTGTCTCTCTCTCTCAAAAACAAATAAAGATTGAAAACATGAAATAAAATAAATTAAGGAATTATTTGACACATTTATTTTTAACAGAGTTCAAAATTTCACCCTTTAGTTTCACCCTATAGTTTCTTAATTCATTGAGCAAATATTTATTGAGCAATTACCAAGTACTGGCTTCTATTGGAAGCATGTGGGTATAATGGATACAACTCATAGACCAGGCTTAATCAACCCAGTTGTTTCCTGTATATTTTTCTCTACCTCCTTCCTTGATTTTCTAGCCAGGTGTGATGCCAAGCATTCATTCATTCAATTTTCACAATAACTCTATGAAGTAGTTACTCTCTTCAATTAACGCGTAAGTAAAATGAGGCTGACAGTAGTCATGTGGGCTGTGACGAACTGGTAAATGGTGAAACTGGGACCTGTGTTAGGTCCAGGTCTCCACAGCTACGCATCTAACCGTGATGCCTCCCATCAGTCCTTCAACAAATGTTTCAACCCCTTTCTAAAAGCAACCTATAAATGCATAGTACTGTTCTAGGCTCTGAAAGAGACGTAACAGAAGCATAAGATGGGTCTTATTACGTCACTGGCAGAACATGATAATGAACCACAGTGACCCATGGGGTAAAGACTAAAAAAGACCTCCTTTTGGGAGGCTCAGTTGGCTGAGCATCTGACTTCGGGTCAGGTCACGATCTCGTGGTCTGTGAGTCTGAGCCCCACATTGGGCTCTGTGCTGACAGCTCAATTCCTACAGCCTGCTTCAGATTCTGTGTCTCCCTCTCTCTGCCCCTCCCCTACTCTCTCTCTCTCTCTCTCTCTCTCTCTCTCAAAAATGAATAAACACTTAAAAAAAAAAAGAGGGGTACCTGGGTGACAGGTGAATGTCTGACTTCTGCTTGGGTCATGAACTCGCAGTCCGTGAGTTCCAGATCCACGTTGGGCTGTCTGCTGTCAGCTCAGGGCCTTCTTCAGTTCCTCTGTTTCCATCTCTCTTTGCCAGTCCCCTGCTCATGCTCTCTCTCTTTCAAAAATAAATAAAACATTGAAAGAGAGAGAGAGAGAGAGAGAGAGAGAGAGAGAAGAAGAAGAAGAAGAAGAAGAAGGAAGGAAGGAAGGAAGAAAAGACCTCCTTTCTCTGCCAAACAGTTGTGCCCTTGGTGGTGGACACTACCTAATGGAGACTTTTGCCCAGGCTTTTGTAATGTTCTCATAATCCTTCTGGAGCCTAACTGCTCTAGACTTTAGTTGTTGTTTTTATTTGTTAATTTTTACTATCTTAACCATTTTTAAGTGTGCAGGTCAGTCGTGTTAAGTACATTCACATGGTTATGCAACCATTCTCCAGAAGTCTTCATCTGACAAAATTAAAACTTTGTACCCATTAAACAATAACTCTCCTTACCTCCAGTCCCTGGCAACCGCCATTCTACTGTCTCTACAAACTGGGCTATTCTAGGTACTTTATGTAAGTGGAATTATACCACTTATGATAAAGGAAGAATATTTGTCTTTTTGGGACCGATTTGTTTCACCTAGTCTAATATCCTTCCTCGAGGCACATCCATATATCAGAATTTCCTTCCCTTTGAAGGTCAAATAATATTCCATTGTATGTATATGCCACATTTGTGTACCTATTCATCTGTTGATAGAAATTTGGGTTGCTTCCACTTTTTGACTTTTGTAAATAATGCTTCTATGAACATAGGTGTATACATACCTCTTTAAGACCCTGCTTCCAATTCTTTGGGATAAATACCCTGAAATGGAATTGCTGGATCTTTTGATAATTCTATTTTGAATTTTTAAAAAAAACCTTCCATAGTGTTTTCCATAACAATGTCACCATTTTACATTCCTACCAACAGCGTACAAGGGCTCCAATTTCTCCACGTTCTTGACAACATTTGTGGTCTTGGTTTTTTGGTTTTTGTTTTTTGATTTTTGTTTTTTAGTAATACTCATCCTAATGGGTATGAGGTGGTATCTCATTGTGGTTTTGATACAGTTGGGTTTGATTTTGTTTTTTCACTTACATGTAACTATGCTTGCCAAATGCTTAAATAGAATAGCAAAATTATTTGCACCTGTAATACTGCAGGCACTTTTGGCTACTGTACCTCCAGAAAGATACAACAGACTTATTAGAAAAACAATTACAAAAATTATAATAGAATGCTTTTCTTTAGGGGAGAGAATAAAGCTATTCTACCTCTTTGTTTGGAAAGACAAAGTCTGAGGAGGGTTGTAATCAGAGTTTATGAAATCAAGCTCAGAAGGAAAGCTTTTATTCGGTGGGAACGGGGGCCACTCCCTCAACTTTGTCTAAGGACAAATAAAATAAACTAGTACTCTGTGAAGGGAGGAAGACACATAAGGAATTTATTAATAAAAGTGCTAGAACCTTGCATGGTATCTTTTTCCAAAGAACACTCAGTCTCATTATTGTGTTTGTGTTCATCCCACCCAAATTGGGTGGGTAGAACAAAGATCATTATCCCGGGAGAAAATTAATCTGTGGAAAGATGAAATGACTTAACCAATGGTCCCCTTGCTTCTGGTTTTACTTTTTGCCCAACTTAAGAAGTAGCTTAGGTTGTATCTATACCTATAAACAGTTCAGATTTTTGGACTATGTTAACGGGTGGAAGACTTAGGCCTTTTTTTAAGCGAGAAAAACACACATGGACACGATCAACATGAAGTTTGAGGGAGAAGGAGTAGTAATATCAATAATACCAATTGTATCCACATTTTCTTTTAAAATTTGAAAAATACATCTGAAGCAGCTATCGTCAAATATTAAACTTTTTTAAAAGCTTAAATTCAAAAGCTTAACATCTAAAAATACTAAAGCTAAAAGTTCCAGTATTTTCCTGCAGTTAAGATATTATATAAATCAAAAAGAACAAAATCAAAAATGCTTGTGGAACTCCCCTAAATTTCTGAGACTGGAGTCAAAGAAATTAAGCTCTACATCTTTCCAAAAGGGTCCCTGGGTGCCTCTCTGAGGAATAAAATGTTGAGCTGATCTGACTCGATGTGGCATTTGTTAAATTCTTAGGAAATTGGGCAGAGGCTAACATCTCGGTAACGCTGACCCAGTGCTTCTTTTCCATCATGCGTGGAATTAGGAAACCATAATACATGGAAATACTCTGTTTCTTTTTTCTTTTTTAAGTTTATTTCTTTATTTTGAGAGAGAGAGGGAAAGAATGCCTGTGCACATGCAAATGGGAAAGGGTCAGAAAGAGAGAGGGAGAGAGGGGGAGAGAGAGAGAGAGAGAGAGAGAGAGAGAGAGAGAGAATCCCAAGCAGGCTCCACGCCACCAGTGCAGAGCCCAATGCGGGGCTTGAACTCACAAACCACAAGATCATGACCTGAGCCAAAGTCGGACGCTTAACGGACTGAGGCATCCAGGCACCCGATATTTCATTTCTTTAAATCACAGGTCACAAATGAGATCTATAGTCCAGAGCTAGCCCACAGATGTGTTTTGCCTGACTAGTGTACTTTTTTAAAATTAAGGCAACATTTTAGGCTACTGGATCTGATTACAGTCACTTTGTAGCATCCTTGTCAGGCTTCCACCTCCAAGGACAATTTTATTTATTTTTTTTAATTTTTTTTTTAATGTTTATTTATTTTTGAGACAGAGACATGCTCTGTCTCTACAGAGCATGAACAGGGGAGGGTCAGAGAGAGGGAGACACAGAATCCAAAACAGGCTCCAGGCTCTGAGCTGTCAGCACAGAGCCCGACATGGGGCTCGAACTCACGGACCGCGAGATCATGACCTGAGCCGAAGTCAGCCACTTAACCGGCTGAGCCACCCAGGTGCCCCTATTTTTATTTTTTAATGTTTATTTTACTTGTTATTTTTGAGAGAGAAAGAGAGCACATGGGGGAGGGGCAGAGAGAAGGAGAGAGAGAATCCCAACCAGGCTCCGTGCTGTCAGTGCAGAGCCCAACTCAGGGCTCGATCCCACGAGCTGCGAGATCATGACCTGAGCCACAATCAAGAGTCGATTTTAAGAGGTTTAACCGATCGAGCTACCCAGGCTCCCCCACGGACAATTTTTTTTTAATTTTTTTTAATGTTTATTTATTTTTGAGACAGAGAGAAACAGAGCATGAATGGGGGAGGATCAGAGACGGAGACACAGAATCTGAAACAGGCTCCAGGCTCTGAGCTGTCAGCACAGAGCTCGACGCGGGGCTTGAGCTCAGGAACCGCGAGATCATGACCTGAGCCGAAGTAGGACACTTAACCGACTGAGCCACCCAGATGCCCCCCCCCACGGACAATTTTAAATGAAAATGAAGTCAGGCTTCTTGCTTAAGGGGAGGTAGGGGAGCAGTATATGTGGAGTAGGAGAGAATTCAGATTCTTAACTATAAGCCATCATTAACATTTTAAGTCTTAAAACATAGAAATGATAGTTGACTTCTGTCTTACTCCTGAACAGTCTATAGCAAAACACCATAGACTAGATGACTTGGTGGCTTATAAACACCCGACATTTATATCTCACGGTTCTGGAGGCTGGGAAGTCCAAGGTCAAGGCACCAGCAGATTCAATGTCTGGTGCAAGCCTGCTTCCTAGCTCACAGATGGCTGTCTCATTATGTGTTCTCACATGGCAGAAGGGGCAAGGGAGCCCCATGGGGCCTCTTATATAAGGGCATTAATCCCACTCATGAGGGCCCCACCTTCATGATCTAATCCCCTCCCAAAGACCCCTCCTCCTAACGCCATTGCCTTGGACGTTGGGTTCAACACACACATTTTGTGGGGGATACAAATATTCAGTCTGCGGCAACCTGTCTACTTTTATCCCCCTTTTGGAATTCAGATGTAAATTACAGAGAAGAGAAGGGCATGAAAACGACAGGAAAAAATTAATGCGGTGGGTTGAGGTGAGCACACAGTGAAATCCCAGCCCATCTGACAACACTCCATGCAAGAGGCACTGTAACAGCATCATGCCATTTGCTCCTCAACAACCCTGTGATCCAGCTGGGGAACTATTCTTAGCCCCATTTTACAGATGAGACATTCACCTCAGAAGAGAGTAAATGACTTGCTCAAGCCGATCTATGGCAAAGTCCAGATGTTTTCCCATAAGTTCAAGTCCAGGGCTCTTTCTCGTCTCATTCTTAGCCTCCTAAGCGCTGCCTTGTGAATCTTGTTATGAGTCTTCAGCCATAAGCTTCGTGTCATGCCTATGAAATAATTGTTCTAATAACTGAGAATCAGCACAATTTGCATTTTCAACCCCAAAGGCCTGAAACTCAGAGAGGTGAGGAGCTGCACCTTAAAAACAAAACTGAGCCCTTCCAGGGCGCCTGGGTGGCTCATTCGGTTAAGTGGCTGCCTTCAGCTCAGGTCATGATCTCACGGCATACGGGTTCGAGCCGCACGTGGGGCTCTGTGCTGTCCGCGCAGACCCCTCTTCAAATCCTCTGTCCCTCTGTCTCTGGTCCTCTCCTGCTCTCTCTCTCTCTCTCTCTCTCTCTCTCTTTCTCTCTCTCAAAATAAATAAGTAAAAATGTATAACATACAAAAGTGAGTCCTTCCAACAACAGGACAGGACGTTATCCCATTCATTAATCTCAACAGCTGTAAGTGCATAGTTATGAGTTTTATTGCAGAATAGCTTCAGGGAGAGAGAGCATCCCAATGAGAAACCAGTAGTGTCATCACGACGGTGATGCATACGGTGCAAGTCAGTGTGACCGACCGACCGACTTTAATCGACACGCAGCCGTGCCAAGAAGGTGCTTCGTTCTTTCCTTACTGGTACATACTAAGTCAGAGTGAAGGGGTGGGATCCCCGTGCCTGTCATCTGCACAGAACCCACCGAGATCAGAGGCTGCATTTAGCACCGGCGTGGCTGTCAGCTACGAAGACGGACGCATCCACAGCCCACTCCCCCTCACCTTGGCCTGGGCCACTGAGGTCACTTCAGCCCTCAGGGAGGGGGCTGGCGGGAGGCAGGCAGCAGTGCCTGTCAGCATCGCCTCTAAGAGGCCAGGTGAAGCAAAATACAAGACTGCGGAAAGTGAGACATATCTTGACTGCGAGCAGACAGCTTTTCTGTTTCTCAGTCTTGAAAACGTCAGTGTCACGGCCAGTACTCGGCCGAGATCTAGGGGCTCTTGAGCACGGTCTCTGGAGCAGATTGCCTGCATTCGCGTCTAGGCTCTGCTAACCTAGGGTTTGTGTGGCCCTCAGAATGCTATTTAACCCTTCGGCCCCTCAGTCTTATCATCTGTGATTTTTATATACGAGTAATAAGTAATAATACCTGCTGTGAAGGCTTATCGTCAGGATTAAATGAACTGATTGATGCGTGTGAAGTGCTCCGAAGGGAATCCGGCTGAGAGTTAAGCATGACATCGATGTTTCCCATTCCTGTCTGCAGTATCTTGCACCTCGGGACTGGGCTGAGCCACTTAGAGGCACCCGCGAAAGTCTCTCGCAGCTCCAGGCTTCCCAGGTTCTGTGTCCAGCCAGACACTCGAGTGCGAGTGTGGTACAAGTGTAAGTGAAATGAAGCAGCTTCACTAGGGAACTTGTTACAAGTACAAATTCTCTGGTGTTTCCCCAAGGCTTCTTCAATCAGCACCTCAGGGCGGGCCCAGGATTCCGATTTGACGTGCTCTCCGGGTGACTTTTTAAAGTTGGAGAAACCCTGTCTCAGAATCTTCTCTTCACTGAGAAACCTCAGGCCAGATACCCGCTTTCAGGAATCCTAATAATGGTGGGGCTACAGTGGTCATGGTGACCGAGGGGACCAAAGGTCCTCATCAGTCCCTTTGATGTGGGACCTGGTTGGAATCTGGACGAATTATTTAGGACCTCGACATAATCAGCTTAGTTAATTAAAAGAGTGACATTTAGAATGGCAGAGGAGTCCTGGTGGGGGCAAATCCAAGTTATGAATTGGACTAAGTTTTAGCTCCCGTTTTCCTGTTATTTGACCTTAGATCAGATTTCCCACTGCCGTCCCATGTCAGCAGTCTGAATGAGTCTGTAAACAGGAGATTGCAGGCGATTCAGGACCTTGGAGGAGGGTTTCCAGTACTTTTTTTTGTAAATGTGCTAAGACTCATAAAGGAAACGGATACCCCATTCTGTGAAATAAAGAGAGTATTTGGCAATGAAAATCCATCAATAGTGTTTGCTGAGTTTTCCCCAAATTCAAGATACTACATGAAGTAAGCACTGCAGAGATGTAAAGAGGAGAGAGGAACAAATGAGTAGACTTGGGTGTCTACCCTTCACTCTCCCCACTCCCCATGTCTGTATCTGTCTAGTTCTTTCCCTGTCCACGGTGCTTCCTCCATATGATCAAAAAATATAAAACACATTTCTAAAATGGACTTCCTTGATCTTCTACAGTGCATATATCTTTTTAGTTACTTCTTCTTTGTTAAATTTATTTTGAGAGAGGGAGGGAGAGAGAGAGAGAGAGAGAGAGAGAGAGAGCACGACCACACCGGGGAGGGGCAGAGAAAGAGGGAGAGAGAGAATCCTGAGCAGGCTCTGTGCTGTCAGCACAGAGCCCAAGGCGGGGCTTGAACTCACGAACCATGAGGTCATGATCTGAGCCGAAATCAAGAGTCAGACCCTTAACTGACTGAGCCTCCCAGGCGTCCCATCTTTTTAGTTACTTCTTGAGCAACAGCGAACCATTACTTCTCCAGTTTTCTTCCTATGCCGAAGATGTTGACGTATAGTCAACTCATCGCCTTCTGATGCATTACGGTGTCTCTGGGATCTGCTTCTTAGATGCTCCATTTTAGAGGCACCATCCAGTTCAGGTGCTTATCATCTCATGGCCTGACAGCCTCAGCGATCCCTTGGCCGTGACGTCGATGGAGCAGCCTGTTCCCTCTCCAGTGCACATACCTCCATCACCACGTTGCCACAACAACACCCTCAAAGACTTTTTCCTTATCGTGTCATTCATGCCTTTGACAAAGAAACTGTTCTGCCTTCATTTTGGCTATTCTTTCAAATCTAAATGTCTCTGCCCAACCTCAAAGCCATTCACTAACTCTGCCTCCCACATTTCATGAAGAGAAGTGTCCATTCTTTTTCGTTCTAGGAAATCAGTGTGCTGCACTCTTCCATCTACTCCCCCCATCTCCCGAGCCCACACATACCGTCCTGCCCACTAACGCACTGTGCCCGTCTTGCATTTTTCTTCCTGCTCTCCTTCCATTTGTCCTCATTTCTTGTTTCAGAACTCTTATTAGACATCCCCCTCAGTCCCTTGTAGCCTTATTTTACTGCTGCTGCTATAGCCACACTCTTACGTTGCTTTGCAAATATCCCCAATGTGATTTCTATACGTAGGTTCTCGTCCAGATAGTTTACTGCCGAAGACCAAGGGAGCAGAGGATTTTCCATTTCTTTTGTTAACGCTACACTTACGGGACCAGCCCAGAGTACTGAGGTTGATAGAATGTTCAGCATGAAGTGGGCACTCACTACATGTTATTCACCGATTACAAAGAGGTTGCTTGATCCCCTGAAGACAACCAGGGGAGAAAAAGCAGTCAGGAATCCTCCTAACTGAAGCCTATTTTAGGGAGCTCTAATGAGACCCAATTAGAAACCTTCCTCCTGTTTTCGTATGTTTCATGTGAACAGAAAGAGCTAATATGTGAAAAAAATCAGGCTAACTGTGGCTTTTTGGACCATTGCACACTTCTCTTCTGCTCTGAATGCTTGCCTGGTTTGCATTACGATTTCCTTCCTCGCTGGAAAACGACATAGACTTTCTCCCTTTCTTTGGAAGAAGTGGGACCTGTTGGAAATGTGAGGCTCCAGGATTCAAATGCAATGGGCTTGGCTGTAGTGCTCTGTAGTGCATTTCTTGACAAGTCCTGAAAAGACTATTGAATTCTAGCCTGTGCTTTTTTTTCTGCAGTATTTGGATGTGTTTCAGCGGCAGTGTTTGGCTGGGTAGAGTAATCGAAGTAGTTTTTTTCTTCCTCAGCAATCTGATGTTACAATTTCATCCTTCACAGTCAGAATGGAATATTTTACTCTATGTAAATCCTTTTGAGTGCAGTAGAATCATAGCTCTTTCATAAGCAGTCTGTCTTTTAATATTACATGTAAACAGGTTAAGATGTAAATTGGTAGTACTATCCTGATAGAAAAACTGGCAGGTATTTGGTGACTTTGCTAGGGAACACCAAGTTACAAAGAAGAAATTTTTTAAATTAAATGCAGACATTTTGGAGGGACTTTTACTTAATAGGGGGAAAAAATGGCTTTCCTCTTTAATTTCATATGATTGAAACACTGTATCTAGTAACCTCTGCAATGTCACAAGCATTGTGCATATGTGGTGGGCTGGGGTTTTGATGTTCTGTGTAACAGGCTATTGTTCTCTGGTAATCTTCAAAAGGCTGCTGGCCTTTGAATTTGCTCCATATCTAAAATTCTAGCTTTAATTATCAGATTAGCCTGCATTTTTTTCTTTGTGAGTAAGGAGAGGAGAAGCTGAATTGTGTTTATTATTCTGCAAAATGCTTGAGATGATAGGATCCCAAATGCTTAATTTTGTTCCGGAAATGGGAACTGTCAAATTATAGAGCCCTTCAAGCCAATGGAGGGAAATTAATAAATCAGGGGAACAGGGTCACTGAGTGACACGGCATAAATGGGCGTTCGTGTGGCGCAGGCTGCTAAACAACATTGAAATTGTCCCTTCCAGGGTCCCTGCAAGTCATGAACAAAACAAGAAAGATTATGGAGCATGGGGGGGCCACCTTCACCAACGCTTTTGTGACTACCCCCATGTGCTGCCCCTCCCGGTCCTCCATGCTCACCGGAAAGTATGTGCACAACCACAATGTCTACACCAACAATGAGAACTGCTCTTCGCCATCCTGGCAGGCGATGCATGAACCTCGGACGTTTGCTGTGTATCTTAACAACACTGGCTACAGAACAGGTAAAGGTGGACTTTCTAGCCAATGAACTTCTGGCGGTGTATCTGAGATACAGGTAAATGCATGGTGTAATGAAATAGATGAAGTTCCAATAAGCAGAAGTAGGGTAGACTCTTCTCTTCTGCATCAGTGTCCTCCCCATCCCCTTCTTTTTTACTCTGAAAAGTGTACCAATGAGCGATCCCTTAGAAAAAAGAGTGATTCTCAGGGGGTACGTTTACAAAAGTGTTATATTCATCAGAGCACCCAACGATCAGAATTTTCTAAGAGGATCTGCAACAGAGGAGTATTCACCCCATTTGCCTGCTTGGGATCATGTTACAGCCTGAGGCTTGTCTTAGGTGTTGGTAAATTCCTGCAGATTGTTTCAGTGAGAAATCGTCAAATGTTTAAAACTGCTTAGCATCCACCCCAAGATCTGGGACCCACTAGATAATCAAAAATTATTTTTTGTATTAGTAAATAACTGAATGAATAAGCCAATGAGGTGTACCTTGTTGATTCATCTGTTTATTCATTCATAACTAATAGAAGTTGGAGTTTCTTTAGCTTAGGCTGTGGTTATTTGTAGGTCTCAGATGTTCACCCCCAGTCTTCCAGGAAAGGAAGGCCTCCCAATCGCTACACCTGCTGTCATTGTTTAACCTACATAGGGCAAGAAGAGGCCTCTGGTTAATTGCTCTTTTGAAAATTGGGACTTCTTTCAAGAGAAGTCACAGGGGCGCCTGGGTGGCTCAGTCAGTTAAGCACTTGACTTCGGCTCAGGTCACGATCTCGCGGTCTGTGAGTTTGAGCCACGTGTCGGGCTCTGTGCTGACAGCTCAGAGCCTGGAGCCTGCTTCAGATTCTGTGTCTCCCTCTCTCTCTGCCCCTGTCCCACTTGCACTCTGTCTCTCTCTGAAATAAACACTAAAAAAATTTTTTTAAAAAAGAGAAGTCATAAACGTCATTCAATCTTTGTAAGAAAGACTGTGGTAACGTTAGCCCCCAAAGCCTTTATTATCCCAGCATTCCGATGTTCTCTTAGGGGTTTTCTGAACATTTCTTCATGAAAGGCAACAAAGGTGTTTATAGAAGAGCTGCAGTGCACAAATAGTTTTTTTCAGAACCACCAAGACGTAGAAGGATTAAAGATGTCATCATTAAAGTTTGTTGGAAATGGTTTGTGGGTCTACAGCTTCTCTATTCCGAAGATTTAGAAGTAAAGGGTTTCAGATATATGTATTCTCTGAAATATCTTTAAAACATGAAATTAATCTTTCCCTGTGGACTTGGAAAGTATGAGGCCATTTGCTTCTTCGCAGGGCGTTCTGTGCACTCTTAATACTTGTTATTTATGGATAAAAATATTGATTTTGATTCTGATAGCATTGTCATTCACAAGCATCTCAAGATCTCCATTCAGAGGGAAGGCTCCTCCCGTGACTCTCAAGGGTGTTTGCTTATACTTAGGAAAGAAACTAGGTTACTGAGAGTGCCTTATCCTAAGTGTGTTTTCTCACATAAGTGATTTAAATTTATGGCACCTTTCGTCTGAGAGCCCTAAGGCAATTTGCAAACCCATCAAACATCCCTGTAGGGTTTACAGACAGCAAATGTACTTGGCTCTGTGTTATAACTGGGGTGGGGATTTCAAATACTGTGTGACCAGCTCGGAAGCGAAACCAGAAATTCTCCCCTGATGCCTGGTTCCTGATTTTAACCACCGACTCGTGTTTTGTTCATGAGAAGCATCATATGAAATCAATGCCTTTCGACTCCCAGGCTCCCTAAAATTTAATCCCTAGTAGCAGGTATAGAGCTTGAAGGGTTGGGACTCTCACCATATCCAGAGTGAGACGGACGATGCCTGTCATAAGAAATAAAGCTGCAGGATGACACAGAGAACCCTACCAAGACTAAGAGTGGTCAACCAGGGTTTGATAGTCTGTTTCGGGGCAAATCAAACAAGGGCAAGAAGAAGATGAATGAGTTCTGAAGAAACAGCATACGGCTATGTAACCATAGCCGACAATATTGTATTGTGCACTTGAAATTTGCTGAGAGGGTAGATCTTTGGTGTTGTCACCGCAAAAGGAAAATAGTAGAGGTGTGAGGTGATGGATATGTTGATTGGCTTGGCGGTGGTGAATGTTTCACAGTCTTTATGTATTTCATGCCATCGGGTTGTACACCTTAAATATATTACAGCTTTTGATTGTCACTTACACATCAATAAAACTAGGGAGAAAAAAGAAAGGGGGAAAAGAAGGAAATTAATATATGTCGTTTACTCATGTGCACAGACGCTTTATCTAAATTGTCTCACTTAATTCTTCCGGCAACCTGGAAAGAAAGGATTTGCCTGTGTTGCCAGTGAAGAAACAGAGACTCAGGAGAGTTGTCTAAGGTCACAGGCTTACCCGTGGTAGGATGAATCTAGCACACCTGACTCCAAAGTCTTTCCTTTTCCCATCATCTTCTTTCTTTACATGTTTCTGTCATGCCTCATTCCATAGCACCTTCAGAGACACGTAAAACGTAACAGGATACCGAACAGTAAGAACCCTGGAAAATGGAAATGAAGGGCTGTACCAGTTAAAGTCAAGGCCAAGCTTGGTATACAAAGTGCATGCCATGGAGATGTGGAGAAAAGGTGCATATTTGGAACTAAGCTTCCAGATGGCAAAAGGAAAAATTGAAATGCCATCCATTACAAAGTTTACTGGGTCACCAAGACAGAAATAAATTATCTAAGAAGTGCAGTATATTCTGGGCCTTGTTTTAGTTATACTACATTATATCTACCCTACAATGGATTACAAGAGCTTGAATAAAATAGAGATAATTTAGTCCGATCCCCTTATTTTCAGGTGAGCGAATTTACACCAACAAGATCAAAGTGGCACATCTGATATTCTAATAGGAAGAACGGGTGTCAGGACCTTAGTCTTCAGAGTTCTTTCCAGTGTCCTACCCTAAATGTACAGGTTAGGTCTAGAATGACACTGCACCCCATAAGCCTGCCCTGATGACAACTGTCAGGCCTTTTGTGCAGCCCAGCAGCCTGCTTCAGTCACTTGTCTTCTCCAAGAACAGGAGATTTGCTCCTGGAACCTAAGTCTGATTCTGAGGCTAACCTTCCACCCAGGGGCCTGGATACTTAGGTAATTGAATTTATAGTGAGTCATCTTAACAGGGGAAAAGGAATTCTTTAAAGGAAACGAGGACTTTTCCAAATAGTTGATAAACCAAAAAAAGGATGATACACACATAATAAATTTTGATGGGCCCATTAGTGAATCAGGCAAAAATACAAATTGGAAGACTAAAATGTCAATGATAGAGATCCATACAATTTAAATTTATCCTTGATGGGAAAATATTGAAGTGTCTCAGACAATTAGGAAGCAGAGATGTCTTTGTGACAAGAGTTTATTGATCTAGCCAGGGACAGGGTCCCATTTGAAAATACACAAATAAGCACATCAGGAAGACAGGCATCTTGGGAAATTAAGAAAATTGGTGAATAGGTATTAAACCAACATAATTATTTACAAGCCACTAAACTAGAAGGGGGGAAAGCCAATATATAAAGATTTTATTGTTTTTCTAATAATGAATACATTATTTGGAACATTTAGCTGAGAAGCTAAGAAAAATAATGCAAGAAACCAAAATATATATCATACATAAATATTCATCTAAAGAAAAGCACAGTGCAGTAATCAGTTTTATGAAGAACAAGTCAGAGAAGACGAATTACTAAGAGGCTTATTTTGGGATGCCTCCAGAATATGTGGATTTAAATGAATCGAATTGATCCAATATTATATTTACCATTGTCTGACATGATTTTTTCTTTTTCGGAACTGAGGCATATTTTTGGACTGGCTATAGCCTAAATTTTTCTAACTTTACTCATGGAAAATATGACTGTCCAACAGCTTTAACGTTCAAAAGGGGAAAATACAACAACACGTCGATTGCATTTTATGTTCTGACAAGTGAAATGGGACTGATATTGGATTATCTATCACAGAAATGAATATGCTGCCCATCTGCTCAAAAAAAATAAAATGTAGTGTAAAGTTCTTGTAAGAGTATAGACATGAATATAAAACCTGTCATCGGTTTTAAGGTAAAAGTAACAAGCCACGTTGGAGAGATAGCATCACATATCAGAAAAAAAAAAAAAAACACCTAAATCAAGGCTGAGGGGAGTCGGACCCTTGTCCCATCTCTGCCTTTAATATGTGCGGAGAACTTGCATGAGCTGGTTTCCCAATTTGTATATGCAATGCAGAGATCAAACAGAATGATTCCTAGGTTTTCTTTCCTGCCTGAAATTAAACTGTAATTTTATTATAATCCCTGTACGTTTTACATTGACTCATTTAAAGATTGTAGTGTTCACATTACAATTGTAACACATGATACATAAAATCACATGTGAATTAAACTTTAGTCATACTCATTTAACTTCTTATCACTTGGGTGAAAGGGGCAATATTTAATGGAGAGCTGCAGTAAATCTCTTTGTAAAGAAGTCTTTTATAACAAAATAGTTTAGAGCAATGAATCAATTCTTCTGATTTCATGTCGTTTTATTTTACAAAACTTATGTTACTCGTAGCAAAATTATTTATTTATTTATTCATTTATTTGTCCTCCACACACTAATATTCTTATTTCAATGAATTATGGTATTATAGATCTTGATAGTAACATATGGTATAGCATACATGTATTGAACTACATATGCTTAGACTTACACTAAGTGCTGGGATATGAAAAGATATAAAGTAAGATCCCTGGCTTGACAACATAGAAGTAAGATCCTTGTCTTCATTAGACTTACAGTCTCCTTGGGGAATTAAATTATGATTTTAACTTGGTTCAAACTTCCGTATATTGGTGTGTTAACTAACTACCAGTAAAATCCTGTGACCCCAAGTTTATCAATTACACGCAGTAAAAACTCAATTAGTATACCATTTGTTATGTTAAATAAGATTTTAACTTCTCCACAGCATCAGAACTCTTTTCTATAGTTCCTCCTGCTGACCTAAAAGCCTTTGCTTCAGAGAGTTGAAGGAAAAATTTTTAAGTATTATGTAACAGATAGTCCTCCGCAGATGTAGCAGGGCCTAAAGTCACCCGTAATTATAATCAGGTCTTTCTGATCTTTCTGCCTGTCACCCGACCCCCCCCCCACCCCTTTTTAAACAGCCATGAAGGGAAGTGCTTAATGATGTCTCAGAGAAGAGAATGATCTAGAAGGACAGGTAGATGGTGTGTTAGTGATATATTCTGATGGTAGTAAGTTGACGTGAATTGCCAATGCCAAGGGATAAGAAAAACTTCAAACTACACATAATATAATGGCAATATGGGCGAGAAAATGAAATTCACCTTAGGGAGGGAGAACGAGATTTAATACATCTGGAAGAAAATAATTAGAAGCCCAGATAATCAATTGCAGAGCGCTGCCAGGAAGCATAATGTTGAAAGAGGCCAGGGGTGATTACAAATGAGTCTCAATGTTACGAGGCAACAAGAAAGGCCAGAGTAACTTGAAGCCAACAGCACCGGGGTGCCGCATCGTGACGCATGAGGTCCTGGTCTCTCTCGGAACAAGTGTGCTGGATGAGGGCACATCTGGAATCCTGAGTACATGTTTTTACACTCTGTTAGCGCAGAGACACCGAAAACCTGGAGGGAGTTCTGAAGCAAGCAACAAGGACTATTAAGAGACTAGAAGGAATAGTTTACATGGGGAGGATTAAAGGAGGGGCACTAGCTAGCCATGGCGATGGATAGAAAATAGCACTAAATAACCGAACAAGTAAAACAACGAGGCAAAGGGCAGGAGTGAGTGACCCATCGTGGCTGCCCCGAGAGGAAAAAACAAGAGAGCAAAACAGAACGTAACAGGAAAAAAATCTAAAAACTAATTAAGCAAGAAAACGGAAGCCAAATGGGAATTCGTTGCCGCAAATGTGGCCGATTGGGGAAGAAAAGTATGTAACCTCTCAAGAAAGTTTTCCAAATGCACAAGCGCGGAACTCCAAGATCTCCTTGGACAGCCGAGTGGTGCATTATTTGAAACCAGGATACAGCGTTGGGAGCATAATGATAACGGTGCTGCTAATAATAATACCAGCAGCAGCAGCATTAAAAAAGCCCTTGTTATGTGCCAGGCACTGTTCTGAGCGCTTTACGTACGTTTTATTTCACTTGATTCTAACAACAACCCCGCCACTGTGCTTATTAGTATCCTTGCGTTTTCACAGATGGAGAACTGGACGTGAAGAGAGGCTAAGTAACTTGCCTGAGGATAGCTAGCAAATGACACCGCCAGGATTTGAACCCAGGCAGGCTGGCTCCAGCATTTATATTCCAAGCCACTGTACCCTTTTACCTCTTTTAAGACAGATGGAGAGGAACGTGGGACAAAACCCCTGGGGATGAGGAGAAGGCCAGAGGAAAGAGCTGTGCCCAAGGTTATTAAGTGGAAGGTTCCTGGAAATCGTCCCCTTCTGAAGTAATGGTGGGTGTGGCCCTGGTCCACGGCCTCTGACTGGAGGTCACATTGCCTTTTGTTAGAAAGGAAAATTATCTTGTACTTTATGTGAAAAGGTGATTAGTCTCTAAAGACAAGAACCCCTTGTTAGAATTCCTACTGCACACAGTCAGCTCAGAGGGAAATCCTGAGTCCTACCTGATGTGAGACCCTCTGACATTTTGTCCTACCCCCGTTTCTCAGACTTGAGTCAACTCTTCCAAGAAAATGAATCCGACCAGAAATATCAACTTCAGCCACTTATAATTCAAGTGAAAACATAAGTCTAGAATTTATAGAATCCCCAGAATACATGGAGGCCCATGAACCCCAGTGCAAGAAACAAAACTTTCGGAGCCCCCATACTATATACAAGGATGGGAAGCAGGGGGAGTACAGAGATGAGGCAAAGGCGGTGTTGGCCCTCAGAACCCTTACGGTCTAAGGGAGATTAGCTTACGTACAAACATGACCGTAGCGTGAGGAAGAAAGGAAAAATGGCACCAGAGCCGCAGAACCAAATGGCTGTAGAACCGGGCAAAGACTGAGATTGAAATGGCACCTCGTCTGGTCTTGGTAAACAATGGGGAGAAGAGGGAACTAGCACAGGCAAAGCAGAGAGGTGAAAACCAGAGCAAATGGAGAAAATGCATTCTCTGGACACAGGGTCAAAGAGAAATGCAGGATGGACCTGGAAAGAGGGATTTTGTCCAGATTTTGTCCAGTCAGGGTGGCCTTGAATGGCAAGGTACCAAATGAAACTTGGTTGTGCAAGGGAGGGGGACGGTCCGTCCACAATTGTTGGAAGAGGGTGATGTGACCAGAGCCAGTCTTCGGGAAGGTGGCACCAGGAGTGGAAAGAGCCTGGAGCCTGGCTAGGAGAGCTGGCAGAAGCCTGTAAGCGTTCATGAGGGGCGTCCTGTAATCAAGGGTGGGGCAGGTTCGAGAGCCATTTTCCACCTAGAACCTGCAGGTGGTGGCGACTACTTAGTGAGGGGACCAAAGGAGCGGGTGAAATCAGGGCAGACTCTGGGGTGCCAAGCCTGGTTGACCAGGAAGGTGATTATGACACTCAGAGAATAAAGGAACCTGAAGAAAGAAGTAATTTCCCAAGGGAAAAGGATTAATTCCGTTCTGGACGATTGTATTAGGTGCGAGTAAAACATTCAGGTGGAGGTATCCTACAGGTGGCTGTGGACCAAAGATGAAAGTAAACTAGCTATCCCATAAAGACACAGAAATGACGTACTGTGGACAAGTTTACAGATTCAGAAATGCGCGCTTTAAGAGCTCTATCAATAAAGTGCCTGATCCTGGGATCCGTTTTCATCTTCTCAAGCCAGTCATCCAGAAGCTATCTTCCTTCGTGGATGTAAGTGGAGGTGGCTGGGAGACCCTGCTTAATGAAACTAGAAAGTGGCTTTGACATGGAAGGCATCCGGGTAGCCATCGTTTCACCCTAAAACGAAAGATTGCAGCCTCGTAAAAATCAGAAAAAGTAAAACTTGCATGCATGTGTGTATTACATATGTATGTACATACAGGTGTAAGTGTGCATGTGTGCAACACACGTGTGCACATATACACACCTATATATACACATATAAAAATCTCTCTACTCCTTCCTACTTAAGGGGAAGGCTATCTACGTCTGCAAGCTAATAGGGTGACCAAACATCTAGGTTACCCAAAATAGTGCTTGTCTGTACCCGTGTCCCTGGCGAAATTACAACTATTGGAAATAGTACCGTCCTCCTCTTGCAGACTGATTGAGTACTTCAGTTTTTAGGATTGGTTGGCTCGTAAAGAACCCTTTCAGAACAGTGCATGGAATATCACATTATAAGCTTCCTTACAAATGAAAATATGTGTGTGTGTGTGTGTGTGTGTGTGTGTGTGTGTTTAAACCAAACCTAAAAAGCTGAGAGCAGCTGCTGAGAAATAGTATTTACTTCACAATCATACATGTAAACATGAGGATAACTTAACTACAGAACATAGTTTAGCTTTTTTTGTAGCTGCGGAATTACAGTTATGTTGCTGTTGTATTAGAATAATTTTTAAACATCATCTTGAAATAGAAATGTGTATTTTAAGTACTAATGCAAAGTTAATGAAAAACACTTTTTTAATGTATGCAGTTTGTTTATTTTCTCTGTAAGAATCATAAATGTTAACAAATTATGGGGCACCTGGGTGGCTCAGTTGGTTAAGTGTCTGACTTCAGCTCAGGTCATGATCTCGCGGTTCGGGAGGTCGAGCCCCACATTGGGCTCTGTGCTGACAGCTCAGAGCCTGGAGCCTGATTCAGATTCTGTGTGTGTGTCTCTATCTCTGACCCTCCCCCATGCTCTCTCTCTCTCAAAAATAAATAAACATTAAAAAAAATTACCTACAATTGAAGTGATTATTATCAGCAAGACGATTTGGTCAGACATTATACACAAACTTTGGTATATTCCAGATCGCTTTATTGCACTTGTGAAGCTCTCTTGTCTAACCTGAATTTACATTCCATTGTGATAACATGGTAAATGTAATGTGATTAAAGTCAGTGAACATATGAAAGAAAGAAAGACAGAAAGAAGAAAAGAAAGAAAGAAAGAAAGAAAGAAAGAAAGAAAGAAAGAAAGGAAGGAAGGAAGGAAGGAAGGAAGGAAGGAAGGAAGGAAGGAAGAAAGAAAGAAAAAGATAGTACCCTCTTTCTCAAAAATATGCTAACAATACATTTTTGGGACCCTTCTAATACTTACAAGGTATTTGACTTCAAAATCTAACCCATTTTGTTCCCAAAACTCCAACCTGCCTTTCTCTCCCCTTTGCCCCTCTCCTATCATCATCTGTGGCAGAGGACCAAATTCAAAGTTTTTCTCTGAAAGGATCAATAAGTCTTGTTGCACAGTGGCCTTTCTTGGATGTGTGACATGCCAGCGTTACAAATATGAAGCCCCTCCAGTGCCCTCTTCAATGAGCAGTGTTGTGCATGTTTGTGGCCCATGTACTTCTGTTGCACTGTAATTCTATGAAAAGTAGCCATCTGTGTAGTAACTCTATGTCATCAGGATTTTTAATTATCAGTAATAGACCTATGCATTCGTGAAATACACATAATGTAAACACCGATGCTGTAAAATGCGTGTGACATAAAAACCCTTACCATGTGCCATAGAAATGGAGTTTACCATGGTTCCTCGATTTGGAAAATTTGGATATGTGAAAACAAAGACAAGCTTTTCTATAGTGTTTTTACAACTCTCAAAGAGTGAATAGTTTTTACAACTCTCAAATAGTGAAATTAGGAAACTTATTTTATCACAAAGAGTGAACTTTCAGTCTTCCAGTATTTGCCCAGAGGTAGCATTCCAGGTTTCTATTGGCTACTTCTCTGACTGTTACATCAACTTAACAAAAGGGTAATTCTGCTTTTATCCCAGCACAACCACAAGAAATAGATGTACCCGGAGTATCATGATCATTATGGTAATTTTATTGAACGATAATCCATGTACTTGGGTGCGATGTTTATTTATTTGAAAGGAAAATACTTGTGTGTGTCACTTGGCCAAAGAATCAAGAGTATTACACTATTGTTGTTTTGACATCCACTGTTACCTAGGTTAACTTTTGTTTTACTGCCTCTTTTTCAAGTCATAATTTCATACTTATGCATTTATGCATTTATTTGTGATTAATCATTTCATATGAGAAAATAATCCTGTTTTTTCCCATTGCAGCCTTTTTTGGAAAATACCTCAATGAATATAATGGCAGCTACATCCCTCCTGGGTGGCGAGAATGGCTTGGATTAATCAAGAATTCTCGTTTCTATAATTACACTGTTTGTCGCAATGGCATCAAAGAAAAGCATGGATTTGATTATGCAAAGGTAATTTTCAGGCACTTTCACACTGCATCAATTTACTTTATGTGTAATGGGGAAAAGCCATTTTCAGTGAGTTAAGTTATACATGAGATTGGCTTTCTATGTTCTCACAATGTTAGAATGAGAAATTTTAAGGTAATTTTAAACTCCAGGCAAGAAAAAGATTTCCAAGGAACACTGACTTTGACTAGTGATATTTTTCCCTCATTAGGATGAAAGGCAATCAGCCTCTGATGAAAGTTATCATCAAGAAAATCATAGATGTCTCCACTCTGTCTTGTGATAATTTTTGATTTCTCTGCTCTCCAGAGGATTGGTCCACATAATCAAATGTTCATCTTGTACCATTTTGCTTTTCATTGGGGTAAAAGTATATTTCGTCCATGGCTTCACGTTTAGATGTAAGAGTAAGAGCCGACAAGTGCAATAATCGAAGGTCAAGAAACCACGGTCCTTTCTCTTACTCCTGTGGGAGCAAGCTTTGATACATGACAAGGACACACCTGCCCCATGGCGGCTCGAGTCCATGAAAGTCTCTGAGGCTATCAGTCCTAGGATTTCCAAACCAGTTCATAGACACTGAAATCGACATGTCCCTTGGCTCTCTGATAAATAGATCCTAGATTAGACTTTTTTAAATTCACAAACGTTTTGTGATTGCCAACTTAAAACAAAACGATTTTCAGAGGACAAGAGTGAAGGGGGAAATATCTTTGAATTTAGCCTGCTAGTTAGCCTAAAATATGCTCTTCCCTTATAGACATGCCCATCTCTTCCTCACTTATCTAAAAGAAGCTGACAGTCTGCTCTATCCAGCATAGATCGCTACAAAAGAGCCATTGGTAGAAGTCAGGAAGAGGGAACTTGATTTAATTTTGGCACAGTGCTGCCTTTATGCTTGGCCTGATTTGAGCCCAAGGAACTTGGTTGGAGATGAGGTATAAGCCTCGCTCTTTGGTATCCCTCAAAAAACAATGAATGCAAATGAAATTCACAAACATTGCTAATAGGATTCCAGACTCATCAAAGTCGAGAGCTGGCAGGGACCTTGGAGGCAGATTTGAGCAATGTCCTACAAAGTGCACTAATTGTCACTGCTATCATTTTTTATCTGTGGGGATGCTTTCATGCTCCTTGTTCAAGCTATTAACCTTTCTTTCCCTGTTGTCCTAAGGAGAGCAAAGTAATCAAGATTCCCTCCAAAGACTAAATTAGCGTAACTTGCCCATTATCACAGCTGATTAAGTGTCAAAGACAACTGTGTCCAAAAAGAATATATGGCGTTTTTTTTAGTGAGAAAAGGAACGAATCAGACACTCCCATGGAGGAAGGTGATAGCCTGTGGACTTGTCCTAACAATGACATGTGACACAGATTTCCTCCCTTGGGCACTGCTTTGGCAGTTGTTCTGGTCCTTGAATCTACATGTGATTAGTCATGCCTGGAAGCCTCCACCATGGTGAACGTTGTCTGGGCACTTTCTGAATAAAGTTTGTACTGGAACTCCAGGCCAATGATACCCACTTGGAGGAAGCAGGTGGTTTAATTTAAAATTTTCATCATTCCTCTTCATTCCATTTCTTCCTTCTCCCTTACAGAGTTGCATCAGTCCCTCAGACTGTGGCTTAAGTCATTTTATTAAGAAGTCAGGCCCAAATGCCAGCAGCTGTATCATTTTAGTTGTGCAATTAACAGTATAATCTGCAGGAAATCAAATGCTCCCCATATTTAGTGTTTCAAGTAAATTAATTGATAAAATATTGCAGCTTTTCCCTGTGTACCCAGATTTTGGCTATGGCTTTCATTAGCAATTACTGTGTAATTCCCACAGGTGAAATTTTAATTTAAAGAAAAGACCTTTGCTTTTGTTTGTGCATGTGGCTGTGTGTGTGTGTGTGTGTGTGTGTGTGTGTGTGTTCTGCAACTGTGAATTTGTAGTGGGCGTGGGTGTTTCCTGCCCTTGAAGTAATTAAATTTTTTGTCAACGAATTACATCAATGAAACCTGAGAATGAAATATGTATCCGGTGTTTCATGTTCTCTAGCATTTGGATTGCCAGATCTGATCATTATCTTGGACAAACAGAACTTGACTTTTTTTCTTTCTTAATTGCTAAGTTGTGCTTTACTTAAAATAAAATTTTTGCGTGTTATCAACCTAGCAGCCCTAGCAAGTAACTGGCAACCGATTTTCTCTGTTAGGGAAGATGTTTTGCTGCTTTGGGAGTCATTTTCCTTCCTGCTTTAGACCTTATCTCTTCATTCAGGGAGATGCTTCTGAAGAAAGCAGTATTCAAATGTGATCTGATGAATGTCACCTTTTGTAATTTTTGTTTTGTGTCAAATGTATGTTTCAGGACTACTTCACAGACTTAATCACTAACGAGAGCATTAATTACTTCAAAATGTCTAAGAGAATGTATCCCCATAGGCCCATTATGATGGTGATCAGCCACGCTGCGCCCCACGGCCCCGAGGACTCGGCCCCACAGTTTTCAAAACTGTACCCCAACGCTTCCCAACACATGTGAGTAATAACATCCGTTCTGGGACCTGCTGAACACAGGCCTTTCCTTTGCTCTCCACCTCCCACCTCTCCCTCACCCCATTTCCTTCCACACCGTGTCTCCAGAGGCCGGAATACCAGCTTCTGACATGAGACCATGGCGCAGGCTGGCCACGGGGCCTTCTCTAGTGGTGTCATTAGGAATCATATTTCCAACATGTATAAGTAGCCAAATAGAAAGGAAGAGAAGCACGTAGGCTTACTGGGGGAAATTTCTATCAAGCGTTCCCTTCAGTTGTCTTAAATAATATTCCTGAGCATGACCTAATAATAAAAACAACGATCCAGTGGTATGCTTTTCATAGCAACAGACTGGCGACCCCTGGTCTGGTTGTAGAATCGCGGGGTTATTTTCTAGGTGAATACTGTCATAGCTTTGCTACAGATGTGCAATTAGGATTGCTGCAGAAAGCAGCTTGAATGGGCTTGCCCGAGAGGCCTTCTCAGGTCACGGCTTTAAAATACCTGATGTTTCTTTTTGAGAGGCAGGATCCTTGGTAAGGAGGGGCGGGGAGGCTCGGGGAGGGGGCTCAGCCCACACGGGGGGCTGAGGCAGAGAGCAGAGAGCTGCGTTATGCTGATGATTCTCACTAACCCAGAGTGGAAAAGTCTAGATGCTTTGGCAGCAAAGAACATGAGTTTGTTTTGTACTCTGTCGACATGCTTCCTTCCCACCCATTGCAATAACATGCGGGCTTCCCTACAGAGCAGTTGGCTCTGTGTCTGCTGAAGGATCGGCCATCAGACAGGTAGGGAACAGGGAACTGATATCTGTTTCTTTCATCACTGAACCTCCAAAATTGGCTCTTAATCTGTTTATGCTTAAATATCATCCGTTTTCATCCACACTGACTTCCCAGCCACAATCCCAGACAGAAAGAAAATAGATTAAATGTATTTATGAAAAGAGAAGCACTGAAGGCACCATCGTTGCTGGTCATTCCATATCCCTGAAGAACATTTCCTGATTTCTTATTTCTTACAACGAATAAACTGATCACTTTTGGTCAGTGGTACTTAATGCGTCTTGATCACATCAAGTGATTTAGAAAGAAGGAAGGGGATCAGAGCTGACAGAAGATAGGAACTAGCAGTAGATACAAAGCCAGGACGGATATCCTACCGAACATGCCCAGTGGGATAGGAGGAGGGAGGTGTTTCAGTGCAGACAATATTGTCAACAAATAAAGAAGTTTGCCCCAGCACCTGGGGAATGTGGTCTGGATGACTCACTGTGTTTGGGAAAGACCCCTGTGGTTGGATATATAAGTCTCTGAAGGTCTACCGTACATATAACCTTGCGACTAAATTCATGAGTGAAGCCCACAAGTGGCAAGTGGCTGTCCATTACAGATCACTTACAAATTCAGCAACCTGCTGGTTCAGAAGTCTCTACCAGGTTCTTCCATGCCTCTTTCCTTTTCTTTTTTTAAATGTTTATTTATTTATTTTGAGAGACAGAGAGAGAGCCCGTGCGCACCCACACGAGGGAGAGAGGGGCAGAGAGAGAGAGAGAGAGAGAGAGAGAGAGAAAGAGAGGGTCAGAGAGAATCCCAAGCAGGCTTCATGCCGTCAGCACAGAGCCTAACACAGGACTCAGTCTCACGAGCCGTGAGATTGTGACCTGAGCCAAAATCACGAGTAGGAAGCATAACCAACTGAGCCACCCAGGCGTTCCTCTCTTTTCTTTTGAATCAGAAATCAGTCTGTGTAGGTTCTGTTGTTGCCCTGACAGATTCCCAGCCTATGGTGGCTTTCTCCAACTGTAAACATTACCGGTGTTTTCCCGAGTTTGAGGAGAAGGGATTGACAAAATGTGGTGTTTTATGGCTCCTTAGAAGTCATCCTGCCTTTGAAGCTTCCAGGCAAGGTCCTGGGCCTCCAGAAGAATCAGCCACAGGTCAAAAGGTTCTGACGGCTCAGTGGCATGCACAGACAATTGTGGGAAGAGAGGAATCTGCAGATTTCTTAGGGCCTTAGTGATAACTAAAAAGCAGCATCCCTGATTCCAGCAATTAAAAATTCTATTTGACTCCACAGATATTTATGAGTAGTGCTATACAGTACGGCGAGGATGTAGGCATGAAGAAGACACGAGTGCCAACACTGGGGAACCAATAATCAAAGACAGGGATTGGCACACTGGGGTCAAATCCAGCTTGCCACCGGCTTTTGCTAACAACATTTTATTGGAATACAGCCATGCCCATTGATTGATGTGTTATCTGTGGCTGCTTTCGCAACTCAACAGCAGAGTAGTTGTGGCAGATACGCTGTGGCCTGCGACGCCCAAAATATTTACTCTCTGATCCTTTACAGAATAAGTTTGTCCCCAACCCCTGCTCTAGGCAGGGGATGGGCAAGTGTCCAAACAGCCATATCACCAGTAGGAACAGAAGTGGTAAGTACTAGGGAAGGCATCCAAGGAGCTACGGAAGTTTGGGGGAAGACCCATTCACATCTTTTAGGGGAACAAGGAAAAGTTGTGGAGAAGCAGACATTCAGAATGGGCCTCAAAGAATGGGCAAAATTTCTGCAGCTGATCCTGTAGTTTGGGTAGATGACCTCAGGAAGACAATGTGGCACGGACAGGTGGTCGCCATGTGAAGTAAGGCGATCTAAGATGTGACCTAAGAGAATGGAGTGCAAGGAAAGCAATAAGGGTTAGAGCTAGAAAGGGAGACTAGCAGAATTTTGAGGGCTTGGATGGATTTGTATGTAAGCATAGGCAGAGAGTCGCTGGAGGTCACTTGGTAGGGTAGTAACTTGGTCGTTTTCACATGTAAATTGTTTCAGTTATTTCTTTTTAGTTCAAATGGACCACGAGTGTGCCTTACTTGTGATTCTATAAAGCAAAATCTACGCACGACAGAGCGAAAAATATTTAGGCCTTTGAGACAAACAAGCCTGGGTTCCTTTTTCATCGGTCCTCCCTAAGCAATTTTTTTAACCTCTAGGCACCTCCATTGTCTCATCTGTAAAATGAGGATAATACTAGCATGTTGACATGATGTCACGAACAAAAATTAAGAGAGGAAGCATAGCTAAAGTCCCCACAGAGGGCCCGGGACACAGAAGCCACTTCAGAGATGCTAATTCTTAGTGATCCTTTCTATCAAGATGAACCACATAAAGCCACTCTTTCTTGATTCCATCTTTCTTGACCTACAAAAATCTCAATTTCATTAGGCTCAACCCGTGTTTAGGGGAAGCAACTGAAGAATTGACAAGTTGATACATGTCCGTTGTGATGTGACAAATCTCCTGACAGGCTAAGCCTCACACTGTGATGAGCCTCTCACACCTGGCCATTCCAAAAACACAGACAGGCTAAGCACCAATCTGGGCCGTGTTATCTTTTCCAGGTGCAAAGTGTGCTCAAGGAGCAAGGGCCAGTTAGGAGAACACCCTTCACCATAGAAAATGAAAATCCATGTGGTTGATTGAGTGATTCAGCTTCTCTTTGCTGCTAAGCCTTGAGCTTCGGTGCATCTAGGATGGAGAGATCCGTTGTGTCTCCTGTGGGTCTTAGGAGCCTCAAGACCCTGGCATCTTAGTGGTAAAGGTTTCCTCTGACTGACGCTCACTCGAGGAAGGGGCTGGGGTGAGTCGGTGTGTGGCTCTTGTCCCTGAGCGACTGCCTGCATTCACGGTTCAGTCTAGACACGAAGAGTGAGACAAATGAAGACAGGCTGCTAACTGTGGTGCGTGGGGCTCCTGAATGGCCGGTTTCCTTAGCGAAAACACGAGCCACACTTTCAAGCAGAGGGATGTAAGCAGTTAAGTACTTTGCAGAAATGTTTGGCAAGGCCCTGAAAACACTGAGAAGCTGTAGACGCTCCCTTTTTGAGAGAAGCAGGTAACACGAACACGCTCCTTTAGGTCACCTTCCTTGGTGGTCACGCATCATCCAGATGCCTTTCACGTGGCCCAGCGTTGTAGTTATCTGACCCTCTCAGACCGGAGTGAATGCATTGTGTTTCCACGGTGTTTTCCATTCCCAACAAAGGAAGGAAGCCAGGCCAATACTGGCTTATTGGCTTTACACACTGAGGCTAGAGACTATGCCCACTGACTAAGAATGTGGACAGATACCGACTATGCGTGACATGGGGCAGTGTTTAATCAGAAGCAGCTCGGCTGTTCACGGCCTCGGTGATATCTGAGGGAGCCTCCATCAAAACATCACACATGATAATCCTTATCCTAAAGCCCTTCACTATGGGGAAGACCCTTCTGTGCTTTTCAGTAAATCATCTCCCCAGTAGCCTCATACTAATTCTGTACCCTCACTCTTGCTTTGACATAGCTTTTCTCTCCTGGCCTCCGTGATGTGATAACGTGAATCAGTGACAGGAAAGGAGATTCCATTTACCTACCTGATGAGTCTGTGGGAAGCCAAGAGACTCCTTCGTCACCTTCCTATCAACCCTGTCCCTATCGACTTCAATTTTTTTTCGTTCTAGGTCAACAGTTCTTTCTCCCCCTCCCCGGAAACGTGTGTAATTGTGCGCGTGTGTGTGTGAACACACACACACGCGCACACACACACACAAATTCAAGAGAAATCTAAAATCTTGGCAGAACAATCCAGGTGCACTAACTTGCAAGGATCATTCTGAAACTGTGGTTTGGGGATGACATAGTATGTTAAAGGGACAACTAACTACCTCTGTGTAAGCCTCAGAACAAAGTTTCTGAAACACCTTTATTATCTGAAGTTGGAAAAAAGGGTTTTTACTTAAAAGAGTTTGCACATTCTTACTTCACTTCTTCCAGAAATCCATAAAAGAGAAAGAAAGTGCTTTTGGAAAGGAGAGAATTTTGTTTATTTTTATTTTTTTAACGTTTACTTATTTGTCTTGAGAGAGAGAGAAAGAGAGAGTGCGAGCAAGGGAGGGGCAAAGAGAAGGGGACAGAGGACCCGAAGCAGGCTCCAGGTTCTCAGCTCAGAGTCCCATGCGGGGCTCAATCCCACGAAGCATGAGATCATGACCTGAGCTGAAATCAAGAGTCAGATGCCTAAGCGACTGAGCGACCCACGTGCCCCGGAGATGAGGGAATTTTGAATTCTCCATAAAATCTTTAATTTGGGCAGAACCAATTTCTCCTTTCCTATGTCCCCACTTTGTTCTTCTCTCCATCATTGAGTACATATCCCATTGCACTGGCTATTTACCAGACCCTTGAAGGCAAATTGCACACCCCCAGGGGGCAGCATTCACACAGGACAATGGTGCCCTGGGGTGATGCAAGACAGCTCTTTCCTGAAGGCGGTCACACGGTCACATGTTGCACCTCTCCCTCCTGTGCCTGGGGCACGTGGCTCCTGCCGCCTTCCCTGCGTGATACATTTTTCTTTAGTAAATGAATAAGCGTGTTGACCCCACCACCTACATGACATTAGAACACTTATGAGAGTATAAAAATATTGAGGCAATCAGTTTTATGAATTAAAGGACACCTAGAGATCATCTAATGCCATGAATTTTTAGATTAGAAACCGGAGGCCCAAATTCTATTTAAAAAAATAAAAGACCCAGGTCAAATGGCTTTACCCAGGTCACATAAGAGGTAGGGAAGGACAAAGCTGGAGCCAAAACTCCATTCTCTTGGCCCCAGGTGATCTTTCTGCTGCACCAGGCTTGCTCAGTATGATTCACAGTCATGGTTAATATTAGAAATGGTTCCTGTGTGTGTGTTTGCACAATTCTATCGGAGTTTGCAGTACCTTAGAAGACTTTATAAAATTAGTCTCCTGATATACCTATAATCAAGATCATTTGATATTATTCTGCATGCATTCAAATGTTACCCACCTAAAGACATTTGAACTCAGGTGGGGAATATCTTCACAAAGTCAATTAAATAAGTTCAATTTGAGTGAAAGCTGAGACGGTGCAACTTGGGAGATTAAGTATAGAATTTCCAATTTAATGCTTTGAGTGTGTGTCTTAAATCTGTATAACTGGCTTATTCTGGGAATTGAAACCTATTTCATTTCTTAGAGAATGATGGTCCTGCTACCAAGACCCTTTACGAGTTAGATCATTAGAGTTTTTGTTGTTGTCCAAGACTAAATAACAAATGAAGAAAACACATGTTCAAATATAAGACACTAGAAAGGTATTTCTTTTCACTGGGTGACAGCAAAGGCCATCAGCAGTAAAAATGAACTGCTAAATTCTGTGTAATCCCCTGAATATGGATTTAATATACAACACGTGCGTTTCTTGAACCTATTTCTTTTCTGGGAAGAATTCTTCTCCCCAAATACCCACCCATCAAACAGAAAGGTGACATTATTGATTTTCAGAATTCTTATTCTTGTTATGCCAATAAGCAACACAAGAAAGAAAATCAAAGCCCAAAGAGAATTAGCATTGATGGAAAAGGTCGAACTTACAAATGTGTGGTCTAAAGGATCTGTGATCTAGTGCGAAGCAATAAATCCAAACAAATAATGACTGCAGAAAACCAGTGTGCAGAGAAGCCTTACTGGGGAACGTTAACATTTTAAATATAGGAATAGTCTGTTGAGGGCTACAGGCCTGTTTTGTGCCTGGAACGCACAGTTACGGGTAAAATCCTTCTCTGAATAGACAACAAGAAGCCTTACCAGATCAAGCATATGGATTTTTTTTTTAAGAAAGCAACAGAAACTTGGGGCGCCTGGGTGGCTCAGTCGGTTAAGCGTCCAACTTCAGCTCAGGTCGCAGTCTCACAGTTTGTGAGTTCAAGCCCTGCATCGGGCTCTGTGCTGACAGCTCAGAACCTGGAGCCTGCTTGGGATTCTGTGTCTCCCCCTCTCTCTCTTTGCCCCTCCCCCACTCAAGCTCTGTCTCTCTCTCTCTCTCTCTCTCTCTCTCTCAAAAATAAATAACATTTTAAAATATATTTAAAATATTAAATAAAAATATTAAATAAAAAAAAAGAAAGCAACAGAAACTCAGAAACGGCAATCTGTTCATTTGTCCTCTCCCTTTTAAAGCAGACAGCTAGTGTTACCTACGCTTTTTGCTGCTACACCCAGTTTGCTTCAGAGGGTCAGACTTTGTCTTGTATTGTCAGCAGGTGTGGACACAAAGCAGCTGGTAGGACGCACTTGAACGGGAACCAGAAACGGCTAATGTTTTAAATCAGGACGAATGTTAAGGATCTTAGGACGTAATTTTGAGAGAAAGAAATATATGTACCAGATCTTTTCATGACTGGGATTTTGAGGAACTTCTTGGGGACTGTGATGTAGGACTCTGGTCATCAGGATATCATGGAAGAAGTTGCAGCCCCAGCCCATTCTTTCTGAGTCACCTCTCTACACTTTACTTTCTCATTTGTAAAATGGGAATGAGATGTCCTCCTACCCTCCAGGGTTGCCACAACAACCAAAAGAGCTATTAAATGATCTTTCCTAGATACCTGTATAAGACCTTTCCCAGCTACCGGTGAGTAGGGGTATGATGTGGTCCCAGGATTTGTTCTCTGGAGTCACTGAAGTCTCTTCGAATCCTCACCAAACACTGTAGCTGGTATTCCCATTACATAGATGAAGAAACAGAGGCTTAGAGAAAAAAAAAAAAAAAAAAGTTGCCCACGATCACACACCAGTAAGTAACAGGGCTGGGATGAGATTTTGGGTCTGATCCCAAAACATTCTGGAGCAATTGATTATGTGATTTTACGCTTTTCCCTAAAACAGTTACCTGCTTCTTTCAGTGGTTTCTGTTCCAGCTGACAGCTCCAGGTCCTGTTTGAATAATTGTGAGTCAGTTCTTTGGGAAGCAAGCCTTAATTATCACTGGGGGACAGAAGGCTGCATCTTCCAGGAATCTGGCAGACCCCGGCAGGAGGCAACCACAGGTCTTTGGCAAAAGATCACTTTTCAACAACATTGTCAATTGCAGCGACCCCCGAACTTACACCTGCAGGTCCCCGAACAGCTGCCGTTCTGTGGGAAGCAGTGGCAGTCTGTCTTCCTTTAAAAGGCAAATGTGTACCCCCTCCCTGCCCCCTGCTGAGATCTCACCTGGGATTTCATCCCCAGAGCTGGGGGTCAGCTTCCCACTGCGAGAAATTAAGGGGGAGGGGGGAATAAAGGCAACGGTTGGGGGTGGGGAAGGACAGCTCTGACAACAGACCTGAACTCTCCTTTTAATATAAGCCAGATTTAACGTATGTCATTCTGTAAATCTGGGAGTCCAGTTTGAGGCTTGTAATTTGCTGTGACCTTTCCCGTTCCTCCAAGTAGATGGAATTGTGCCAAGCACATCAAGGTAACCGGTAGAAGATATAATTTGCCCGCTGTGAGGCTTCGTTCTGGTTCCCTATTGTAGTTTTTATTTGTGTTGAGGTTTTGTGGTTTTAAAAAAGTCAACTCGATTTATTTTAAAATTAAGGCAAACCAACATCAAAGGCAGTAAGAGGAAGATGTTTAGGTATTACAAAGAAGCCTGTGTAATCTTTTATAGCCGTATTCTTTTTCAGGGCACGTATCAGTAAATGGTTAGGGGACCTTTCATGACCCACTTGCTATATTTCTCTGACCTCGAGCTACCCCCACGGGTGAAAATCCTTTTCCTATGGGCTTTAGAAGCCTCCCCTCTCCTCCTCCTCAGCCTCTCAATCTAATCCTGTTTGTACCACAACATGCCGCGTGAAGAATAAGAAACAGGGCTTACATTCCTTCCTACTGCACAAGCTCCTGAGATGCGACAGGCTGATTCTGCCTGTGTTCACTTTTAAATATGAGGAATGCTTTCAGGCTAAAAAAAAATAGGACCAAGTGGTTCATGAGTCATTTATTGGGGAAGCAGAAGAAAGCTTACATGGAAAGTTTCTCTTAAAAAGAGTGGCGGGCGATACCTGAAGAGCTTGTCTGGTTTTTAATGCGATAGGATTTTCTCAACCCAGACACTTATATAGAATGTATTTATTTATTAGTTTATGTAGGAAACTCATGTGTCTCTGTACTAGGCACTTTTAAGTGATATAGAGATAGATAGATAGATAGATAGATAGATTTATTTCTCAAAAGAGCTTTTTAGGAAAGATACTATTATCTCCATTTACAGATGAGCAAATTGAACCACACCTGCTTTTTCTACTCTGCAAATCTGTCCCTTTTTTTTTTTTTTTAATTTTTTTTTCAACGTTTATTTATTTTTGGGACAGAGAGAGACAGAGCATGAACGGGGGAGGGGCAGAGAGAGAGGGAGACACAGAATCGGAAACAGGCTCCAGGCTCTGAGCCATCAGCCCAGAGCCCGACGCGGGGCTCGAACTCCCGGACCGCGAGATCGTGACCTGGCTGAAGTCGGACGCTTAACCGACTGCGCCACCCAGGCGCCCCAAAATCTGTCCCTTTAAAAAAGGAGTTGACTTACACTAACTACTGAGCACAATTTATACAATTTTAGGTACAGTGCCTTCTGTGTTCAGTGTTATATTGGTATTTGTGCTGTCGTAGTTCTGCTAGTTAACCAGCATCCGTACTGATCATCAGGGGTAATTTTTTGTGCCAAGAAGGTCTGTGGTACCAAAATGATGTTTTCAACTATCGAAAGAGAAGTTCTGCAAATCCACTGGCGGAAGAAAATGTATAATAATAGGCAGCATTTATATAGCTCAGTATACAAGTATGTATCCCAGAAACTCCAGGTTTACCCCAAGGGAAATTGATATCACAACAAACCAGAAGGGTACATGTCAATATCCCTGAATTCACCTGGCTTGCAGCGACTGTTTCTCTGGCTTTATAATGTAAATGATGGCAGAGGGTCATCTTCATTTGTCATCATCCACAATTTTTCACTGAGAGGATCCTCCCCTCAGGGGACAGTGACTACCAGCTTTCTCAACCAACATAGATGGTTACTTGTTCTGTGAGACCAGTTACTTGTAAAGTTGGGGTTCATAGAAAAGCAGTCTCAGATATAGGAAGCACCCCCCACTTCATTTTTTCTTTCATTTTGTTAGAGTAAATGGGCTCTGGAATGGAGTCCGGGATCTACCACCTGATGACTTTGTTAATTTGAGGAAATTGTTTAACTTTGCTAGGCCTCAGTTTTCTCAACTGTAAATAGGAATGATAAACCTATTTCTTTCTCTCTTTTTTAATTTTTTTTTTCGTGTTTATTTTTGAGACAGAGGGAGACAGAGTGCGAGTGGGGGAGGGGCTGAGAGCGAGGGAGACACAGAAACCAAAGCAGGTTCCAGGCTCTGAGCTGTCAGCACAGAGCCCGATGCGGGGCTTGAACCCACGAACCGTGAGATCGTGCCCTGAGGCCGAAGTCGGACGCTTAACCGACTAAGCCACCCAGGTGCCCCAGATAAACCTATTTCTAAGAACAACAGAGATAATTAAATCCTTTAAGGTGTACAAAACAACTCAAAACCCAACACATGGTAAATACTAAGTTTTTAATATTAAACAACTTCTGCATGCTTAATAACATCTAAGGAGAAAGTTCAAGTACATTGTAGTCTGGCAGAGGTAAAATATACACGAGTAATTCTCAGTGGGAGAATTACTCTAGTATAGATATGTACTTTGGGAATATGAGGTGGCAGCATCTAATGGTCAAGAGATTTGGGTTAGATGATATCAAAAAGAAGGGGACATTTTGTGGGTCCCCAAAGGAATGTGTGGGACACCACTTGGGTGTCTGCAATAAATTAAATAGAAGCTTGAACCAAGATGTTTGAAAGTAATAGGACCCACCACCCTGTAGTTAAGAAAAATTGGGCTCTGCACCGATATTGATTTGTCTATTAAAAGAATAGCTTTATTGATCAGCATGTATATTGCAGATGTAGAATTGGTTATAATTCCAGCAAATCCAATTAAATTAATGGTATCTATATATAACCTATATATCCTATATATAGGAAGAGGAAAAACTCATAGAGACTAGATATATAAGTAATCAATAAAACAGCCCAGTAAACTCAAGAGAAAAAATATGTTGAAATTATGATTATTATTACACATATTTGTGACTATATCTAATAGCCCAATTAGCAATGAAAGTTTACGACTTAGTATCACCATGAAAACTTTCCCTTCTGTATTACTGAGTTTTATCTGTAGATATTACAATACCATGATCATCTTGATGTGTTTTTACACATTTTATTCGATGAATCCAAATGAACTTACACTAATTACTTTTTTAGATACCGCTCTTGGTTTTATAAGGTTGAATGCACATGCCTTTAGAGGATGTGTGCTGTTTGGGGTGGTGAAGATTTTAGCTTTTCCTATAAACATAGAAGGTACATGGGAGAAAAAAAATACTTTAGCAATGTCTAAATCATCTTTCCGAAATGATTGTTTTACAACCTTTAACTTGAAATATTTCTCCAAATGACTAAAAATTTGTATAGTAAGAATTCTCTCTGGATATTTTCAGAACCCCTAGTTACAACTATGCACCAAATATGGATAAGCACTGGATTATGCAGTACACGGGGCCCATGCTGCCCATCCACATGGAATTTACGAACGTTCTACATCGCAAAAGGCTTCAGACTTTGATGTCCGTAGATGATTCTGTGGAAAGGGTAAGCATACCAATTTGCCTCGGTGATAGATTTTGGTCCAGCTGTCTTTGTGCGGACCCATTCTTGCCAATTCTGTTTTTGTTTCATTGTTGTTTTTGAGAGAGAGAGAGTATGCATAAGTGTTCAGTGATTTTATCTACCCTCCCTTATCTTGACCCCTTCTGTTAACTCTCCAGGCCACACTGCCTTTGGAGCCAGTGGCAAAGACTAGACAAAAATCAAAACACCATAAATCAAGGGCTACACTCACAAGTACCCTCAAGAATTAAGCAAATAATGTAAATACCTAAAGCTGGTCTCGTATGAAACAATAGGGAATGGTGGGGATTATGGTGAACTTTAAGTGTCCCCATCTATAACAAGAAGTGTCCCCATCTATAACCACCCAGCTCCAGCTAATTTTCGCCACGTAGAAAGGTAGATCCCGTATCATGAGGTCTTCTGACTTTTTTTTAAGGAAACCAGAAATGCAAACATTTTATGTGAAATTTCCTGAATTTTAAAAAATTAACAGAAGCCGAATAAAACTTGTCTACAGGCTGGATCTAGTTGGATCAGGCCCAGAAGCAGGCTGTTTTTAACCCTTGATAGCCATATAAGAGTGACGAAAAAAATCAACAATGGATTTTTCAATGTAAAACTGATGTGAGGTGGTAGAGGCTGTTTTGTGGAGGGTTTCTTTTGAAAAACAGGTGCACAAAATCTTTAGGAAGAATGTGCCAGATTCAAAAAGTTACATTTCAATTCTATTATTGGACTTCTTCCCTCCAGAATTGTAAGCAACTTGAAAATGTAGTTAGTGATCGTGTTTCTTGGTCTTATTAAAAGAACTCTTGCCTTTAAAAACTAATGGGGAAAAAATTGGGGAGAAATCATGGCAACACTATCGTCATCTTGCACATCTCGTCTCTGTTGTATTTCAGTTGTATAATATGCTTGTGGAAACGGGGGAGCTGGAGAACACTTACATCATTTACACGGCTGACCACGGTTACCATATTGGGCAGTTTGGACTGGTCAAGGGGAAGTCCATGCCATATGACTTTGATATCCGTGTGCCTTTCTTTATTCGCGGTCCGAGCGTAGAGCCAGGATCAATGTACGTATTTCTCTGCTTGCAACGTTCAGCTGAGTTGTTGTGGCTCGTGTATATCTGAGCGAATTCGGTCACCAATCTCAGTGTCTGGTTTCTTTTCATCCAAAACAGAAAAGGGTGTGTGTAGGTTGGTAATTCAGAAAATGAAAACCTTTTTCCCACTACAACGTGTTAAATGAACTAAGAGAAAGGAAAATTAACTACCTTTAAAGAGAAAGGAAAATTAACTACCAATGTTTATTTCTGTCACATAGACCAGAATCCATGTCATATGGGCTGTGTACACAGACACAAAATGTGGTCTTTAGGGACACCACCTATACCTTCTTTGAATCAGAGATACACTGTCTTTAAAAAATAATAACAATAACCACTGCCTGCCTTTTTTTTTAAGCTTATTTATTGATTTTGAGAGAAACAGAATGTGAGTGGGGGGAGGGGCAGAGAGAGAGGGAGAGAGAGAATCCCAAGCAGGCTCCACGCTCTCAGCACAGAGACTGAGTCAGGGCTTGATCTTACAAAACTGTGCGATTGGGGTGCCTGGGTGTCTAATCAGTTTAGCATCTGGTTCTTGGTTTCAGCTCAGGTCATGATTTCACAGTTTCGTGGGCTCGAGCCCCGAGCCAGGCTCTGTGCTGACAGCACGGAGCCTGCTTCGGATTCTCTCTGTCCCTCCTCTCTGTCCCACCCCATTCACGCTGTCTTGTCTCTCTCAAAATAAATAAGTAAACTCAAATAAGGGTTGGGGGGGGGGTCCTCTGGGTGTCTCAGTCGGTTAAGCATCCAACTTTGGCTCAGGTCATGATCTTATTGTTCATGAGTTCAAGCCCTATGTCGGGCTCTGTGCTGACAGCTCGGAGCCGGGAGCCTGCTTCAAATTCTGTCTCCCTCTCTCTTTGCCCCTCCCCTGCTCATACTCTGTCTCTGTCTCTCAAAAATAAATAAATTTTGAAAAAAAAAATTTTTTAAACCAACTGTGAGATCATGACCTGAGTCGAAATCAAAAGTCAGTCACAACCAACTAAGCCATCCAGGTACCCCCAGCCCCTGACTTTTAGCATTTTTTTTCAATTATTAATAAAGAAAAATTTTTAAAGAATATAACATTTTAAGAAACATGGTTTTCATTTAGAAGAAAAACATCTTCAAGGAGTGAAGTTCTATTTCTGCACCCCTCTACATCTCTATTTTCCCATCTTAAAATGGGTTTTACACGTCCTGCTGGTCACATCAGAATGTTCTCTGTAAAATAAGATAATGTACATGAAACACTTACGGAAAGAATAAAAGAAAAGAATGCAAGTAGAATTCAAAATCTGGAATGGCCTTAAGGAGCATCTAGCCCGGACTCCTGATCTAACAAGGAGGAAACTTGGCAGATAGCATAAGTGCCTCTCGCAGAGTTCCCGATTCTGCAGCGGCATTGGGGCCCAGAAACCAGATATCCTGAATCTCACCTGCGTGCCTCTTCTGCCGCCACATTGCACTACATCCTGGGAGAAGGGAGAACGTGATGACAGCAGAAGGCTTTCTTTGAAGAATGTTATTATGTCTCTTCAGCTCATTCGAAACTTTGGGAATTGTCCGATCCAAGTTAAAAGGTTTTATGCATGAAAGACCACGCTAGAGGGAGAGAAGACCAAAAACCAGTGCATCTCGGTGTGGAGAAAGTGGCCCTAAGTGCCACTGCCACGGGTGTTAGGTATGGGGCGTAACCATCTGTCCCTTTGCAGAGTCCCACAGATCGTTCTCAACATCGACCTGGCCCCTACGATCCTGGACATCGCTGGGCTCGACACACCTCCCGATGTGGATGGCAAGTCCGTCCTCAAACTTCTGGACCCGGAAAAGCCAGGTAACAGGTGCGTCAATTTGCTCTCCATCAGCCAGCCCCAAGCTCATGGGCACCTAGAGCCAGCCAGCAGTTGTAAGAAGTGGAGGCAAAGTAGGGCTTTGCCCAGGAGAACCGCCCTAAGCTGAGAATTTCCCTGCTGTTTGTGAATAGCATATTGATAGAGATGCAGTCGTGGTCTGTGGGAAGTGAGAGGTGTTTCTTTAAATAAACTGTTAGTGCAGAATCGTTTGGAAAAACGTCCAGATGCCAACAGTAAATATTATTATTTTGCTTTCAGGTTTCGAACAAACAAGAAAGCCAGAATTTGGCGTGATACATTCCTCGTGGAAAGAGGGTAATTATTGGTTCCTGGGGTGCTTCTGGGAACCAGTCCTAGTGGGCAGCTCTCCCTGCTGGGTGTTTTTTCGCCCTTATTCCGGTTTACTAAGCATGCAGATTTCGTAAGCCCAGTCACAAGATTGAATGGTTTGCTACTCATTCTCCACTGACCAGCACCATCATGATTGTTGCATCAGACTGTAAAACATAAATTCTCACAAGATGGGACCAAAGCACTTATGGTTGCATTTCTCAGCCTTGGCTCCTAATCAGACCAGTCGATTGACTTTCTCAGCCCTCCTTCCCAAGTCCGCCTGGCCCTCACCTTTCTCTTTCTTTTCCTTAGGTGCCTTTCCTGGCTTTAAATATATGAGACTTTAATTTCCAGAGTCTCTTCTGGGATTCCCCTTTTGATTCATGATCCCATTGTCTTGTTTTTTTCCATACCTACATTGAGAGAAAAGCATTTATATAACTGTACAGCTAAACATTTATGCCCAGAGTTTTGAAATTAACGCTTTGGGGCGAGAATGTTCTTCATTAGTGCCCGGCCTATAATCTTCACAAAGGACTCGGCAAATGCCGAACTCCTATGAGCCAGATTCTAACATCTATGTCATGCCATTTGAAGAATGTGTAGTCATGTCACAGGGGAGAAAAGTACAAAAGGCACATGATGCTAGGAAGATAATGCAGATCGTTTCTCACATTAGAAACTTTTTCTTTTCTGTCAAAGGAAATTTCTACGTAAGAAAGAAGAATCCAGCAAGAATATCCAACAGTCAAATCACTTGCCCAAATATGAGAGGGTCAAGGAATTGTGCCAGCAGGCCAGGTACCAGACAGCCTGTGAACAGCCTGGGCAGGTGAGTGACACAGCTTGTCTTCACCACAAGTCACATCCGTCTTCATTTCTAATTTAAAATTTGCAACGTATAAAACAATGTACATTTATGGATAAATAAGCTTTTCATTACGCTCATGCCGTGCTCACTATGACAGCTCTCCTCTGACTGGGATTATCTAACTGGCCTAAGCTGGGCCTCCTCATCACAGCTTGGCTCCCTCCAGTGAAAAAACATGGTGCCCTCGGAGAGTACAAGATATCCACCTGACTAGCCAACACCAGTTCAACATATCAGACATGTGAAATGGTTAGCCAGGCTAGAAAGTTCAGAAACTCGGTTCCATTTGAGGAGAAGCCAACACCACTTGGGTTCCTGTTAACTGGTTATCAAGAAGTCTACTTAGTCAAGATCATGGGCAGATGCTGAGCCTCTGGACAGTGAACCAGCCAAGAGACACGATGGGGTCTTCCCATCCTGTACTGAAGTCAGATGGCATCCAACCTACAGAGGAGGACAGAGTCTAGGACCAAGATTGGGGAATGAAAAGGGAAGACATATTGTGTCTGTTTATCGTTTCTACCTCTGCTCACAAAGTATCTGACATCAACTATTCCATTAGAATGAATCCTCTTTATTAATCGAAGTATTACTGTAGAATTCAAGGCTACCCAGAACACCAACTATTATCAATAAGAACTAAAGAAATACCATGTAATGAATTAAACAGACCTGTTTCTAAGGAAAGTGAGAACATATGAACACAAGCTATTTTTTTAAATGTTTATTTATTTTGCAAGTGAGAGAGAGAGGTTGAGCTCTAGAGAAGCGCAGAGAGAGAGGGAGAGAGACAATCCCAAGCAGGCTCCACGCTGTCAGTGCAAAGCCTAATGCAAGGCTCGATCTCACAAACTGTGAGATCATGACCTGAGCCGAAATCAACAGTAGGAGGCTTAACCTCCTGAGCCCACCCAGGCGCCCTTCACACAAACTATCTTAAACACTCTTGATCAACACCAATGCTACCTAAAAGAGGTATTGTGTCATCATGAGAGAGGAACTGAATTTCTGCCTAAGTCATTGCAACTTAGAACAAAATGGAAGGAAAATGAAAACTAATATTTATTACTCATGTGTCTTATGTAAAGCACTGTATATGGAATTTTCTGTGTATTAGCTCAGTTTAATCCTCATATTCATCCGGTGAGGGAGGCATCGTTGTCCCCATTTACAAACGGGCAGCCGGTGAGTGCAGAGCCGGGATCCAAATGAGGTATAGGATTCAAAAGCAGCGGCCGCTTGCTGCCTTCCAAGGTAAGTTACATGAACTAGGCAGAGAGAAGTTCAAATCTTTGGTGAGTCTTTTTTTTTTCTTTTCAACTTATCTGACCTCTAGATATCCATACAGCTAGCCAATACCAGTTCAAGATACCAGGCGTATGAAACTGATAGTCCCGTTATTGAAATGGCCTCATAAATGTAAGGCATCACACATTTGTACATGTGATATGGCATCTAGCTTATCGAGCAGACATTCACAATAAACAGCTTGGTCCTCATACATTCTGCATTTCCTCATGCCTTTTTGTGCTCAGGGATTCCCCTGAAATAGAAAAAGATGGGGCGGTGGGGGGAGGTTGTTGAAGGAAGGGATGAAACCAGGCCTTCAGGGTACTCCAGTAAGTCTTTATTTTCAAGTGTTTAGCGGAGACGCTTAGACTTATTCATTATAGTTTCATTTGATGTCTTCAAATCCTTCTTAAGGAAGCTCTAAGTATTATTATGACTAAAACCTCAGAATTGTTTTGTAGCTCTGAAATGATTTTTATGAGCCAGCCTCAGTAGACTAATTTACCTGTATTCGGGAGTTGGAAATGTTCAGTGTTAAATGTATCTCATGCAAATTGGTGATTTTTGTTACTATTTTAGCCCTCTAAGCCGCAAGCATGATAGCCGACTGAGAATAAGGTACATTGCCTACCTTTTCAGTACACAATTTTGCAAACCTCACAATTTTGCAAAACCTGAAATTTTAATACATGTCCTAAAGGGCAAATGTAGTATAACTGGATTATGGCACTTTGGCATGAGCTCTCCACTCTTGTGCTGAATGCTAACTATGTTAAAAACTTCACTTTGCTTTTTCACATTTTTCTAAACTTGTTTTGCCCCCACTAAATGCTTAAATATCTAGTTCCCTGGGATTTTCCTCTGCTGCTTGATTTCTATGTGCACCAGTCTGAATTTAGATTATATCACATGAACATATGAAAATGTTAGCAACAATTTCTTTCAGAAGTGCCTGAAATATGAGAACAGAGAATTACGCTATACCCCAGATGATGATTTCTTTCTATAGGTGACGCTCACACAATGGCTTAAGAATCTGAGAACTTCTGGAAAATCTCAAGCCTCTTCCAGACAGTTCTCGAATCTGTGGGTCAAGCCCAGTTGCTCTACTGTGTTCTACAGAATCTTTATATTTTGGCCTTTTGCTTTTTCTATCTGGCTACTTTGAAGATTTTCTTTTTAGTTACAATATCAGTGACGATAAAAAGGGAAGAAAAAGTCCAGAATAATGAGATTGTATTGATCTGGATCAAGGCATCAGTTGAGGCCAGAACTAACTTGCTAGGAATCTCTTCTCTTGACATCGATTTCACTCCTGGCCTGTGCCCTGCGTCTTTTTCTCTGACCAAGGTTAACTGCCTGCATTCAAAAGACAACACAGTCTTCTCTTTGGTTTGATTCTGTATGGGATATAAAGGAAAAACCCATGCTCTCGGCCCCATTCTCTTCACTTTTCCCCCACAAAGAGAGCACGAATTTCCCCTGTCCCACTACACCCCCATGCCTGGTCACCTGAGGATTGTTTGTCAGAGTCAATGTGAATGCATGAAGCAGGTAAATGAAAGAAAGAGAAATATGACATCAAAAAGTTTGGGTTAGAATATTGGCATCCACTACTTTTTAGATGTGTGTTTGGGGACAAGATTCTTAAGAGTCTCAGGTTGTCTATCCCTAAAGTGAGGAAAATTAATCTCAGGCTTGTAAGAATCCAGTGATATCATATATGTAAAGTCCTAGATGAACTATAAGGCAATGTGTGAATATTGGGTGCTATTACTGTTCCAGGCCATCTTACCTGCTGTTTTCATTCCTACGAAGCCAACAGAGAATTAAAATGGGCTGGAATCCCAGACATTTGGCAATACTTCTTCACTTTGTGAACAGAGCAACCAGCAGGGACTAATTAAGGCAGTGTGGACATATGTGTTTGCATTTCTTCTGTGTTCCTGAATTAATATGAGACTGAGTATGAATCCCCACCACCCTCTCAGCTAGCATTACACCCCCAAGCACATTATGTACAGATTTACGTATGATACACTGCACACACACACACACACACACACGTGCAAATCTCAACTTCTATCTGAAAAGACTTTGGCTCAACAAAGACCACACATCAGTGATGCTCAATTCTACCCGCACCCTAGAATCACCTGGGCAGCTTTTGAAAATATCGACTTATAGCCTCCCCCTAGACCAATCAGATTAACATGTCTAGAGGTGATGCCAAGGCATCTGTATTTGTTAACAAAGTTAAGAACCAGAGGTCTAGAGTCCGAAAATATGAAAGTTGGAAACAGTCTTAGAAATCTTCCAGTTGAATGAGATCCTTTTCCTAATAAGGAAATTTAGGTCCGGAAAACTTCAGCTACAAACCCGAAGTCAGACCTGCGACTCTGTACTTCACGTTCAATCCTTTCTTCCCCAGAGCATGCTGCCTCTACAAAAATGTAACAGAGTAGATATTCTCTTGAAATTGTATGTGGCACTTGCCTGGCTGAAGCCGCGGGTTTGGGACCCACTCACAGCATCTAGTGAAGTGGTTCCCAAGCAGGACTGCATACTAGAATCACTTAGGCAGCTTTACAAAAGCTGATGCTCAAGCTTCACTCCAGACGAAGTAAAACAGACCTTATGGGGATGAGACCCAGACATCAGTGATTTTTTTTCAAGCGCCTGGGTGATTCCTATGAATAGCCAGGGTTGAGAATCATTCACGTCAGGTAAGCGTGACTGGTTTTTGCTTCTTCTAGGTACAGTGATTGACTCCTTAAATAGGAGTTACATAAAAGAGAAAATCCCTGGGCATTCAATTTTGAACTGCACATCATAGATTCTGTCATTTGGAAAAAAACAGCTTTCTTCTCTTTTTTTTTTTTTTGATAAAGCACATTTCATATCCTTTGTGAGTTGTTAAACTCCAGCGACTTTGCAATTTTGTTTGCCTCTCTACTATTGTATCAGTATGAAATCAAAGATTTGTTTAAAATTATGGAAGAACCCCAGATCAAGCAAGCTGATACTGTTTGAGAAATCAGACTGTAGCTGGTTGAATGTACTGGTTTAATTCCAGGATCTGTGTTCTCATCCCCAAAATTATCCCTCTGGCCGTAGAGCCCTCGACCCTCTGTGACCAGCTGCAGAGCAGGAATAAAAGGCATTTACCAGTAAGATCTGGTTCGTTTGCCAGAAACTGACAGCCTGTTTCCAGAAACTCACTGAGCCCTGGTTAAAATCTCAGCTCATAGACACCTCCCCCTGGCGCTCCTGATTCCAGAGGGACAGGCCAGAAGGACCAAGCCCCAGTGCCACCCTCTGGCTGAACATTTGTGTGCTCAGGGCTCGTTATGGACGGCCCAGCCTCTAAACCTGGCCACCTCCCCTCTTCAACCTGCACTGAAGGACATGTCTGAATTGTGTGCTAGATGGTTTGGCTTTGGTGCAGTTTTCAAAATACAAACCACAGGCTTAAATGTCAAACCATATTTAATGATGTTCCAAACAAGTCAGAAAAAGACAAACATAAGGACATTTTACTTATAAACTACCTAATGTGTCCACACCCAATTTAACGTATGTTCTTGTTCCCCACTGCTCCCTAACACGGCCTCGCTCTGGTCAGGAGCCCCTCCTCCCCGTCTCTTAAACATAACATTCTCGTCTGCCTTCCCCAATGCCATTTCCTCAGTTGAGCCTCACCAGAAGCCTCACGTTCTGCCCAAACCATTCTTTTGTCACTAGGGTCCTACTCAACTGGGATTGCATCCTGACTTCATGCTTGCTTTGTCACTTAACCTAACTCTGCCTTAGTTTCTTCATCTCGAAAATGGACATAATACTAGTAAAGATTATATGGGGAGGTTACTATAAAGATTATATGAGTTAAGTGTAGTAAGCATTTGAACCGGTACCTGGCACATAACAAGCACTCAATAAATACTGGCTATCACTTGTTGGCCAAGGTCAGTTTACCAACTTTACTTTCCCCAAACTGCAAGAACAATATTTCCTCCAACATATCATTACTGACTTCAGCAAACGATCATCCAGATTAGAATCTAAAGGAGGAAACTTCTTCTGCCTCTCTTTCCTTTCCACTTTCCCTCCTTCACCCCCTCTCAGCCCATTTCAAAGAAAACAGGAGGAAACTCCTCAGCACGAGTAACTCTAGTTCATATTTGTGAGAAAATCGGACAGTGGCTTCAGCTAAGTGATAACTTCAACAAGGATGTTTATATGGTGTTTTTATATTCCCGGTGTTAAGACAAAAATTCTAAACACACGTCCACATGCAGGTAACTGTTTTTCATGATGTTGGTACTGGCCTAAAGGATAATCAGGTTATCTGAAAATTACTGTATGGTTGTTACATTTCAGAGAACACGATTTGACCTGCATTATGACCAAATCCACATAATAAGACATATAATAATGGGGAACTAATCCGTGTGTGTGTGTGTTTGTGTGCGTGTGTATGTGTGTGAAGTTTTCATTGCAGTGTACCTTCGAAAAAGTTGTAGCCAAAATTTTTATTTCTTACTCATGAAAATGGGCATAAATGGGCATAAATAAGAATATAGAACATTCTTGACCAGTCTGAGAAATATATGCCGTTGGAAATGTAGAAAGTATCATGATTATCTAGTAGTTACATCAGGAAAAGGAAGTAAGCAGAGTTCTGTCTTCATCTCATATTATGCTAGGCATTTACACAAAACATTTTATACCTGAAAATTATACTATAGTAGAGATCTCAGGCTCATTTTAAATATAAGGAGACGAAAGCTCAGATGGGAAAGTAACTTGACCAAAGTCACCCAGCTGGAAGTGTGACAAGTCTGAGTTCAAACCAAGATCTGTGTGATTCAAAGCCACAGTCTCCCCACTAAATAATAATTACTGTATTATATATAATTTACAAGCAGGAAACATGAACTTGCCCAAGGATTGGCTAACCATTGTTAAAGGTCAATTATAATAGTATTGCTCTGGATTTATATGGCGCATCGTTTTTTGAGAATTCCAAAAACAATTTATTCTCATGACATATCCTTGAGGCCAGGAGGAGCAAGTATTATTTTGCCAGATGTGGAATCTGGAAGAACAAAGAGATTCTGTAATTTGCTCACGGCCATAGAGTTAGCAGCGAAAGAAAATTAAAATCGAGGTCTCCCCATCCCTAACCCAATACTTATCTCCATTGAAAATGTCTACCTTCCATTCAGTTTGCCTAAGACCAAATTCTTTAAGTAATAAACTTACGTGGCGGGGGTGGGGGTGGGTTGGGAACTAATAATAATAATAACAACACCACCAACTGCCTTTGTTGAGTGCCTACCATGTACTGAGTTCTCGCTGCGCGTGAGTGAGTTCTAATGCTCATGGAGCTTACAGTGTGTAGCTGACTTGCTCAAGGACACATAAGCAATGTGATAACGCTGATATTCAAATCCGGACTTTTCTGGCCTGAAAGTCCAGACTTTTGCCACTGCGTCACATCAATATGGGTACAAAATGCCATTCCCAAGTCCCAGGTGGAATATAGGTGATCTTCATTACTACAGAATCCTAGTCCAGTGAACGAATTATGGTAGCGCTTTAGGTTGTTGTACTGATTAAGTGGATAATTTATATATAAAGTGTTCTAGACAAGTACCCGGCAGCAAGTAAGAGTTCCCTAATGATGACAATGATGGTGACAAAGACAGTGTTGAAGGGAATTGTTTGAATGGCATTTTAGCATATTTCTCATTAGATTTGATTCCACCAAACTAGCTGCCCCACACCTGAATCCTTACACCAAATAGCCAGTCTTCTCTTCATTATGTGTTATTTATATATAAGTATATATAATCAATCAAAATATACTAAGACATAATTACTAAACAAAGTGATTTGATGCTGAGCTAACTTTAGGGAATAACTCAGGAGTATGAGACGTGGTCCCTGCCTTTAATTCCAAATTCCAGTGTGGCTGGGAAGGGTAAAATGAAATCAGAATAACCTACAAAATTATTTACACGGTTTTATCTAGCCCCTCATCAGCAGAACGTCTGCAGAAATAGTTGTGCGATGAATGTATGTTAAATGATTGGCACAGACGGAGCCAGAGAGGCAAGAGAAATGTTGAAACGAGGTCCGACAAAGTGGCAAAGGAATTTACAGAAGGGGTGAGTGGTCAGGGAAGGTGGAGACCATCAGCTTTGGCAGTTAACTGATTTACTGATAAACTTCAAGAGAGTAGACAAAAGGGAGACAGTTTGATGTCTGTATGTCTGCACGGGCGGGTCTTTGACAAAGCTCGTTTCTGAGGCTGACTCCGTGTCCCGTTAGCAGATGCCTCCCTGAGTTCGTGCTTCCTTCTGATTCCGGAAGCTCTTCTGCACTGCGAAACCATCTCCTCATTGTTTTGAGCGTGTAAGTGACTGGTGGTGTAAGTTTCAGAGCAATTCTCTGAAAGTTCTCTTCCCTCGCCTCCCTCTATAAACTCTCAATGATGACCACGGTGGTGGCAGTTATTCAAGGATTTATTGCTCAGCTGTAAAAATTATCATGATATCGAACACTAAAATGACTGTGGCAAATATGTGGTAATTACATTTCATTAAAATTGCTAGTAGGCTTGCCACTAAGAAGAGTTTGAAAGCCTCTAGCTAATTACTCCATCTGATAGGGTCTATGGCTTGTTCAAAGGGTTCATGGTATAGAAAAGCGTTGGCATTTTTCACTGTGGCCCTTGTTTTATACAAGAATGTGTGTAGGTGGATGTATACCTTTAGTATATGTGGGTACGTGTGTGCATGTGTGTACAGATGCATACATATATGCATATATGCATACATACATACATATATGCATACATATATGTGTGCATATTTGATTTGTGTGATATGTCACCAGTGCCCAGGATGGTACCAGACCTCAGGTTTGGTTAAATTCATGTCTCAGGAAAGAAACACCCCTTCCCTTCACCTCTGATCCATGGGACATTAGCAAGGAATTTGGCTAATGGGAAAATGCCGGTTAGATTCCAAATAGACCAAATCACTAAAAATTCTGCCTACACTTTGTGATCTGTACACTCAGCTCTCCAAGGCCAAGAAAAAGGCAGAATTTTTTTTTTTTAGTGCGTTATGGTTACAAAACTAAGGAAGGTTTTCACTGCAGTTGCGTGTTTTAAAAATTAGTATGTGTACCAAAATTGGTATAAATTCGAACCACAAAAGACACAAGACCAGACAAGAATAAAGACAACCATGTTTTCCTGTCTGGGAGAAAACAGAGTATTTCTTAAGCTTCTACTAGGCTGTAGAACACTGGCCTCTTCTTTTGCTACCCTTGGAATTAAGTAGTAAACTCTTAGTTTTTGAATGCTGGAGTTAGAGGTTACCCAGATAGATGGATAAGTCTGAAACCATTTGCATTTAGGACAAATACAGATCTAGACTGACACTCTAGTATCACTGATCACCAAACTTTCTGGAGCTATAAAAGGTTATCATTGATTTTGCTGACACTTCTCACCAGCAAAAATTCCACAGGGCATATCGTTATTCCTTAAGGGAATTGTATATCTGTTTCTGAGAACTTTTCTCAAGAACTTCACGACACTTCCTCAAGCTCACTGGATGTGTCTGGAAGTGCCACACACCCAGGCTTGAAAATCACTGGTCTCCACCTTGAATGGCAGAACAGGCACACACAGCTTTCCGCTAAGCATTTGCAAAGACGAAATTCTATCACTTGTCAACTACCTATGGAGAGAAAGTAAGGAAAACTGGTTACTCTTACAGAGAATGCATAGTCCTGCCAGTGTAGACAAGCTGGAAGTGTACCTCTGTTCAACTAGAGTCGTTTTCTGACCTGATTGCATCAGTGCATTTCTAGACACAGCTTCCTTTGCATATCCACGCCCAAAAATGCATATATCCTTCCCAAAGACTCCTCCGTCCGAGCTACTTAGACCTCTTTTGCCCCTGCCAGGGATTCCAGCTGCAAAGAGGTCCAAGAACCAGTCGCAAATTGAAAGCGGTTGTTCTTAACCCCAACTGCACATTAGAATCACCAGGGGAGCTTTTGAAACTCCCAAAGCCCAGCCATGTGTGAGAACCACTGACCTGACATAAGTCCTGTGTGCCTGATCAAGTTGACTTCACTTTTTTTCTTCAGTTAAATTATCTCTAACTTAGTTAGTCCTTGACTGTGCTTGTTTGTGTCACCTTTTCATGGCTTTGTAAATAGAGTTGCCCTCTCCCTTGAGCCTGCTTCTCTGGATGGAGATGATGGACATTCAGGATATGCTGGTCAAGCCGCAAAAGAAGACTGTAACCTGACATGGCTTGAAACCACCGAATTCTGTAGCACCAAGAGTGTATGGGGGCTAAAGCAAAATCACAGAACAAGCCCTATGGCCCCCGAGATTTGGGGACTATCGGGTAGAAGTGCAAAGGCAGCACCGATAATTCAACGCTTATTGAGGGCACATGGCTCCATCAAGAAAAAACAAAGCATGACTCTGTACCTTGGTCCATTGTGAGTGGTCACACTCCATTTGGTTTTTGGGGTAGGGTTTTTGTTTGTTTTGTTTTCTGTTTGTAATATAATTTCTTGTTAAATTGGCTAACATACAGGGTGTAAAGTGTGCTCTTGGTTTTTGGAGTAAATTCCCGTGGCTCATCACTTACATACAACACCCAGTGCTCATCCCAACAAGTGCCCTCCTCAATGTCCATCACCCACTTTCCCCTCTCCCCCACCACCCCCCCGGCCCCCTCAGTTTGTTCTCTGTATTTAAGAGTCTCCTATGGTTTGCCTCCCTCCCTCTCTCTTTGTAACTATTTTTTCCCCTTCCCCTCCCCCATGGTCTTCTGTTAAGTTTCTCAAGATCCACATATGACTGAAAACATACGATATCTGTCCTTCTCTGACTGACTTATTTCACTTAATAATACCCTCCAGTTCCATCCATGTTGCTGCAAATGGCAGGATCTCATTCTTTCTCATTGCCAAGTAGTACTCCATTGTATATATAAACCACATCTTCTTTATCCATTCATCAGCTGATGGACACTTAGGCTCTTTCCATCATTTGGCTAGTGTTGAAAGTGCTGCTATAAACATTGGGGTACGTGTGCCCCTCTGCATCAGCACTCCTGTATCTCTTGGGTAAATTCCTAGCAGTGCTATTGCTGGGTCATAGGGTAGATCTATTCTTAATTTTTTGAGGAACCTCCACACTGTTTTCCAGAGCGGCTGCCCCGGTTTGCATCCCCACCAACAGTGCAAGAGGGTTCCCGTTTCTCCACATCCTCGCCAACACCTGTTGTTTCCTAATTTGTTCATTTTAGCCACTCTGACCGGTGTGAGGTGGTATCTCAGTGGATCACACTCCATTTTGTACACGAGCGTCCTTTGTCTGCTGGCCAAGCCATCTGGGACCCTTGACTAAATTTTACCTTGCATCAGATCACCTTGAAATTAAAATGCAATCCAAAGTATGGTGACAGGTACACAAGGAAGGTATGGTGAGATCATTTTATGTGGCTCAGGAAAGAGCATCTTTTATTTAGTAATTTTTTATTTATTTTAATATGTATTTGAAATATGTAACTGGCACACCAAATACATAATTTTACAGGGGCTGTTGCTTTGGCCACTGCTCAGAAATGTGTCCATTTAGAGAAAGGTGTCAATAATTGTACACAGGGGATACTCATAGATGGGAGGGAAAAAAAGACGAAAGCTTGATCACACTGCATGACAGCGTGTTGTCACAACTGCGGTCAACTTCAGACCAAGGTCAGCATACTTCCCAAATTACCATTTTAGAGAGGAGGCCAGGGGAAAAGAGAAAGTAAAAGGAAGGTTAATAGGCCTTTAGGTAACATACGGAGGATCCCATGAAATGCCCCGAGGAGAAGTGATATTACTTCAGGCGGACTGAAGTTCAAGAAGCCTGGGCAGCAGGTGGGAGGGACAGGGAGACCCAGTGCCGCGTCCCATTGATCTGGAAGTAAGCCTGCCGTGTCTGCGGCAGGCTTGATAGAAGGCTCAAAGGAGAAAACCCAGTGCCAACCCCGCCCCCCGCCCCGTGCCTGTCTCTTGGGAAGGTGCGCGTTGTCTCTTCAGGGCTGCGGGGTCCGGAGGAGGATAAGAAGAGGCCCGGAGAACCCCTGACACGTTTGCTAACGTCCCGGCCCTGTGAGAGCTGGCCCGCGCTACAGCAGACTCCCATTAAACTCCACTCCGGCTCCCTCACGTGCCACTCTTCCCCGGCCCGAGTCAGAAATTCAGGGGCTTGAGAACAAAGCAGCCAGGTTTGTTTTTCCAGAGGAAGAGGGGTCTGGTGAAAACAGCCGTGACAGCTGTGCTCTGTGGCTGGGTGAATTCGGGGCTTTTTACGTGTCTCACTCAAGACTGTTTAGTCTGGATCCTGAGCATTTATGTATCAATTTTGGGCTCTAGTGTCGCCGAGGTAGTTCTGATTTCCAATGATTCCGGTGTCATCTGTCTTTGCCTCCCGTGAGAGAAATAACCGAGAGAACCGGGGGTAGGCTCGTTGCAGGGTCAGTTAAAAGCTTACCTTCCTTCGTTGGCTCTGCTTATCGGGGTTGCCCGGGCTTCCGGAACCCGATGCAGCGGCCCGTGATACGAAGCACCTGGAGCAGGAGGCGTAAACCACTCTCACGTTGGCTTTTGCAGAAGTGGCAGTGCGTTGAGGACACATCTGGCAAGCTCCGAATTCACAAGTGTAAAGGATCCAGTGACCTGCTCACCGTGCGGCAGAGCACGCGGAACCTCTATTCTCGCGGCTTCCACGACAAGGAATGCAGCTGCGGAGAGCCTGGCTATCGCACCGGCAGAAGCCAGAGGAAGAGCCAAAGGCAGTTCCTGAGAAACCAGGGGACTCCGAGTAAGCAACACGCAGTGACGTCTCAGTGGCAGGCCAAGGCTTTGCAAGTGGACATTAGAGAGAAAAGGCCGCTCCTTCCACATTTTAGATATTATCAATGCATGGCATTGGGGCCAAAGCAAATAATGGTCCTGTTCCAAATACGAGAGCTAATTTGGTATGTGGACACTTTAACTTAAGCATAGAACGAAAATATATTCAGTAAACACACCAGACAAAACGTAACACGCACAGGAAAGAGCTATACAGGGTAAAAGGTGGGGCTAGGGGCGGAGAGTAGAGTTTAAGTCAGGTGTACTTTACATTAATGCTAATATCCTGATTAGTCTGCTTTGAGCTACTTTAAAAAAAAAAGGAGAAAATAAAAAGTCAAGGTTTCATTGCTTATGCATTTAACTAGTAAGAAAAGCATACATGCGTTTTTTAGGCACATCTGTTTCAGGACAGTTTTTGTTTAATTCCTCTTGTTGGCTGGGATGGTCAAACAGTCAAATTCAGTATGAAAAGCACTGGTTGCCATCTTCTTTATAAAAACCCTATCAGGCAGCTATGATTCCTATGATTGTACAGATGTGAAAATCCAGTCGGGCACCTTCTGTAAAAGAATGAGAGTCTAGTGCCATCTAGTGGCTGAATGTGAGAAGTGACTCATCTGTGGCAATTTTTTTCTATACGGGTTTGGATATCAGTAAGATCCATCAAGTTCAATTCCCTGTTGTAAATTAGGTAGTTTTTTCTTTTTAAGTAGGCTGTATGCCCAATGTGGAGCTTGAACCCACAACCCCAAGATCAAGAGTTGCATGCTCTACTGACTGAGCCAGGCCCGTGTCCCCCATACTGTAAATTAGGAAATCAAATCAATAACTAGAACAATAGACGCTCTTAGCACTGGCTTTTTTTTTTTTAAACATTTATTTATTATTGAGAGACAGAGAGACAGACCATGAGCCGGGGAAGGGCAGAGAGAGGAGGAGACACAGATTCTGAAGCGGGCTCCAGGCTCCGAGGTGTCAGCACAGAGCCCGACGCCGGGCTCGAACTCACAAACCTCGAGATCATACCTGAACTGAAGTCGGACGCTTAACCGACTGAGCTACCCAGGCGCCCCAGCATTGGCTTTTTTACCCTGGAGTCCACAGATGGACTTCTGTGTAAAACTTTCAATAACTTTCTGAATATAACTTTCAATAAATTCTTAAAGGAATCCATAACCCAAAGGCTGAGAATGATTGATTTGGGAGATTTTTTTTCCTCCCTGAGAGAAAATGCCAGGTTTAATAGTTCACACAAAGATAGCAAATGGAAAGCCGACAAATGACAAAGATTCCCCACAGCCTCCCTTAACGGAAGCTGATTGCCAGTGTTGGGCTAGGAGGTAGGGACAGCCTCCTCTCTCCCAGGAGGCTCAATGTCACTCCACAGCAGTGACTGTAAACCCTGCTGTTGTTCTCATTGAACACAAACTGGAGATGTCTGGGGCCACCCTTTCAAACCACATGGAAGCTCACGTATTCGAGGACAGGAGGTGTTCCTGACCACCCTCAGTGGCCTGCTGATTGTTACAGAGGCGTTTCCTCCTCTGGAAACTGCCATCACAGCGAGATCCCGTGACAAGTACTATTCTGATTCTGCAGCCTGTGTGCCCCCCCCCCCTTCTTCCTATTTTAGCATCAGGCTGGAGAGAGAAAGGCCACGTGAGTAGGCCCCCTCAGATCCCAAGTGCATCTCGTAAGGAGGGGCAAAGTTTTGCTGGTGAAAGCTCTTGTCTCACACGCCATGAGCAGTGGATTACAGTGACCAGAAAACACGCTGGCCTCTCCTGGCCTTGCCCTCCATCTGCCAGGTATCACTAGTCAGCTGGCTGATAAAAACATTTGCAACACTTAATTTTTCTTAGAGCATTCCTCTGTCATTTGCACAAATATAAGGTGTCGAGAGCATTTACCCTTTGGCACGAGCAGCCCAACGTGGTGGGAGGACTGTAGCCTTTAGAACCTGGGAGACTAGAGTCCTGGTTCCACAGCTGTGGGCTACGTAACCTCGCACTTGCGAGGTAGCATTCAGAGCTTCAGTGTCCCCTCCTGGAGAAGCGTAGCACCAGATCTACGAGCCTGTTCGGACAATCTAATATGTTTTCTTAATGTAAGGATGAATTATAATAATACAGGCCTTCCAAGATTGTGGGTTAGAGATAAGTATCAGGTGGGTGATACATAGCAAAAGCTCGATAAATGACAGTATCATTATTAATACCGTAATTGGGAGTATAGTTTTAGCCAAACAAACTGCCTTAGCAGTTCGCGTTGAAAACGCAGTGTGCAAGTTCACAGCCTGCCATAAGTGGAAAGGAGCTTAGAAGGCGCCCAGACCTCCCCCCTGCCTGGAGGGATGAAGGGCCGAGGCCCAGAGGCACGTGCCCTCCACCGCACTGCCGGGCAGTGCCAGAGCCGGACGAGAGCCCACGGCTCCGGACGAGGATTCCAGGGGGCTGCCCACAGCACCCCGCTGCCCCTCAGCGGTGCAGTGCATACTGCCTGCCCCTTCCCAGCATGCCCCCTGAGCCAGGTGGTGCTTCTCCCCCCTCCTCAACTACACCTGGATGTCCGTATTAACACATCTTCCCTTATTTCCAGAGTACAAGCCCAGATTTGTCCACACTCGGCAAACACGTTCTTTGTCCGTCGAATTTGAAGGCGAAGTATATGACATAAACCTGGAAGAAGAAGAGCTCCAAGTGCTGAGACCAAGAAACATCGCCAAGCGCCATGACGAAGGCCCCCGGGGGCCTGGAGGCCACCAGGCTGCGGGCGACGGGGACACGATGCTGGCAGACAGAGGCAATGCCCTGGGCTTGCCCACCACCGTCCGAGTGACCCACAAGTAGGAAGGCTCAGTTCTCGAGGGCTGAGTTCACAGTTGTCACCTTATCTTATCAGTGTCTTCCTTCTTTACGGAAAGTGATACCACTTGGGTCTGGAGGCTGGCCTGTATAACAACCAGGGTTTAAAGAAGCCACGGGGAGTCCAAACAGTCGTGCATTTGGACACATGCTTTGGGCTCGGTTTCGCATTAAGGCTGATCAGCCAGAGTGGTTCTGTCACATCTTAACTTAGCAGGCATGGAGTTCTGCCCGTGAACGGTTACCTTTGTGGGAGTCTGGGTAACAGATGGAAGCCATTACTGGCGCTGGTAGAGGCTCTGGGTGCTGCACCGTTACTGAGGCTCAGAACAGTGGTGCGCTCACAGCCTCAGGAACGAAACCCAGCCCACGGGAGGGCCGTGGGGCCTGGAGAACGGTCGTAAGACGCAGGAACACCTCACGAACCCGTGCAGAACCCAGAGAGCACAGAGGGCCTCGGGAGCCGTGGAAACAGGGAAGGGAGCTGATAATCTCACAGCTCTAATGGACCACCTTGGTTCTCCATTTCCTTCCAAGATCCAGGTCATGTCTTGATAGAGAAAAATTTTCTTTCTGAATGTATTAGCAGGGTCTTTTTTTCTCTCTCTCATTATATCACTTTGGGGAAGCATGCTGTCATGAGCTCTGTCAGGAACTTTATCTTTGGGTCTGGTCTTCCGGTGCCCGTACAGTTGACCTTGAACACGGTGGGGGTTGGGGACACAGACCCTCCCCCCCGTACACACAGGTGAAAATCCACGTATAACTTTTGACTCCCCAGAAACTTAACTACTAATGGCCTACTGCTGACCAGAAGTGTTAGTGATAATATAAACAGCTGATGAGCACATATTTTATATGTATCATATACGGTATTCTTACAATAAAGTAAGTTAGAGAAGAGAATGTTTTTAAGAAAATCACAAGGAAGAGACGATGTTTACAGTACTGTACTGTGTTTATCCAAAAAAAAAAAAAAAATCTGCACGTAAGTGAGCCTGTGTAGTTCTAATGCGTGTTCTTCCAGGGTCAACTATAGTTGTTATAGTTACACACTAAGAGATTTAGACCAGGGTTCCACTTTTAGTATCGACTGACCCCTTATCCCAATTCCTCTCTATCCCTAAGGCTGTTTCTTTGCTTCAAACTTTTTAAAAATGTTTATTTATTTATTTTTGAGAGGTGGAGGGGGGAGGCAGAGAGAGAGGGAGACAGAAAATCCCAAACAGGCTCCACACTGTCAGAGCAAAGCCCGAAGACGCGGGGCTCAAACCCACAAACTGTGAGATCGTGACCGGGAGTCGGATGCTTAGCCGATGAGCCACCCAGGTGCCCCTCTTCGCTTCAAACTTAATGGGGTGCTTCAGGCAGCCTGTCTGTAACAAAATGAATGGGATAAATAACCCCCTTCTAACTCTGCATTTCTCTAATCAGGCAACTTACTTCTTCTTCCATCATAACTGTGGCATTTTTCCTGTGGCATTTGATGAGGCTTTCGAAATTGGAGTTTTCCGGTGGTTATCTGTTCTTGGAGACATGAATATTGAATATTGCTGTGAAAGGCGATCTTAGTAACGGTCTGTCTCTGTCACCATCATTTACCCACACCGGTAAATGTGGGTCAGGAGACATTGCCACGCATCCTGGTCTATGGCTCAGCTCCAAACAACTGCTTCCATCCAAATTAAGAGTTTAGAAGATAATTATATTCCCTTTGCTATTTCTAATGTTTATTTTAACATTAGCATATGAACCTATTTCTATTGTTTTGGGTTTGTTTCTGCAGGTGCTTTATTCTTCCGAATGATACAATCCATTGTGAGAGAGAACTGTATCAATCAGCCAGAGCCTGGAAGGACCACAAGGCATACATTGATAAAGAGGTTAGCCACGGCTATGTGATTGGAAGGTGTATTCCAAGTGTGAGCTCGGCTCGCCAGCCCGGCTGTGACCGGTGGGGCTCACTGAGTGTCCACTTCATCTTTTTTTTTTTTATAATTACAATTATGTGAAAAATAGAATAGCAGGGTATTTATCTTTCCCCAGTGATAGAGGGATGGTCCTGCCTGAAAACAAAATAGAGTGTAAAAATCATAGCGGGGACTGGCCCAACGCAGACTGAAATCTCTGCGAGGAAATGATTCAGTTGCTAAGTTGAGACATCTGTTAATGTTTACCTACAGCACATCAGTAGGAATATCGAGGTAGGCGTATTCCGTGCCCAGTGGGTTTCCAAGTTAATTATCATCTCAGATGAATAGCTAGGATGATGGAACACAGAAAGTAAAAGAGAGGTAGGCAGCATAGAAAATCCTTGCCTTAAAAGGTAACTGTTCAAGTATGTGTCTTCCAGATTGAAGCTTTGCAAGATAAAATTAAGAATTTGAGAGAAGTGAGGGGGCACCTAAAGAGGAGAAAACCCGAGGAATGTGCCTGTAGTAAACAGAGGTGAGCGTGTAACCATCCCACGGTCTTTTTTCTAAACTCGTGTTTCCGCAAGCTACAGTGATAAGCAGCAGGCTTGTTTCTCTCTTATGCCAACAGAAGGCGTAACAAACTGAATTTGTTACCATGTACTGTAATGACCTAACCTGTTCGGGTCAAATGAGATCCGTCATAAACCTCAGCCCAAGGTTAAAAGGTCCCTTTGAGCTAAATAGTTACGACAAAGTAACAGCTTTCCTTCTATTCTGCCTTCTTTTTCTAAAATGAACTGTCTGATCAAATGTGGGACTAAGACTCACTTTTCAATCTTCTTGCCCGTAGCTATTATAATAAAGAGAAAGGTGTGAAAAAGCAAGAGAAGGTGAAGAGTCATCTCCACCCATTTAAGTAAGTGACTCTCTGTTTTCCACATTTGCTGGGAGTGAAGGACTGTCCACTGGGCACTTCTGAAACACAGCAGGGACCCCCTTGTTCCAAGTGGTGCTGCTTCATAAAAGCAGATTCAGCCAAGAGGGCACCCAGTCCCAGAAGCTGGAAACAAAGCCCACACCTTGCTGAGAGAGCATGGCAATGTTTTTGGAATCCTTTGAGGAGGAGCTATGAGGAGTTTGTTCTAATTCTCTATGTGTTGTCTGCCAATGTTGGGAAGGTAACTGGATTTTATTCCATGCTCTGTTTTCTGTGGACAGTGATTGGGAAATGGGGACCGTCTTGCTTAGGTTGGTGTATTCCGTAGGGTAGTCTGCAGTTGTGCTAAGTTCTGAAAGTTGGAAGAAATACACGTATTTTTAAAATAATAATATAATTGGCATATGAAGGGGATTTAGGATACTAGAAGTTGAGACTTTTATGGAAAATAACAAAATACTAACCAAAGGACATTCTTTCCAAGGCATCTAATCCAGCTATCCATTGACGTTCTGGCTGATAAATACTGAGTCCCCAGGAAGTGAAGCCATTTGTCCACAGGATGTGGCAGGATCCACACATGCCCATTGACACGTACTTCACCAGTGTTTACATAAGAAAGAAAACGTTGATCCTTTAAGGCTCAATCAAATTCTTTTTACTTTTTTTTCACAATTTTTTTTAATGTTTCTTTTTGAGAGGTGGGGGAGGGGCAGAGAGAAGGGAGACAAAGGATCCGAACGAAGCCAGTTCCGTGCTGACGGCCGAGAGCCCGATGCTGGGCTCAAACTCACGAGGTCAGGACCTGAGCTGAAGACAGATGCCCAACTGACTGAGCCACCCAGGCGCCCCAAGGCTCCGTAACATTCTAAGCGAGCTGTCACTTAATGAGTGTGCCTTCGTTCTTGCCGATTAGAGTTTGAGGAGGCCCTCTGTGAAAAATAAAAGTCATCTTGTTATTGTGTGTCTGCCTATTTGTGTGAGATACAGAGCGACGATAGTAGTTTCCGTTGGGAAAGTGCTCTCCGATCACTAACAGATCCCTTCTGTTGGGATAGGGAAGCTGCTCAGGAGGTAGACAGCAAACTGCAGCTTTTCAAGGAGAACCGTAGGAGGAAGAAGGAGAGGAAGGAAAAGAAAAGGCAGAGGAAGGGGGAGGAATGCAGCCTCCCGGGCCTCACCTGCTTCACGCATGACAACAACCACTGGCAGACGGCCCCGTTCTGGAACCGTAAGTTTTGAGTGGTTTGGTTTTTGAGGGTTTTTTAGAAATCTTTCTCCCAGTTTTATGGAGTAGCGCTGTATAAGTTTTAAGGTATATAGCAAACAGACCTGACGTCTATGCACAGTGGAACCTTGGATTGCGAGTAACTTGCTCTGCGCGTGTTCTGCAAGGCGGGCAAACGTTCCTAATAAATTTTAACTGGACAAACGAGCGATGTCTTGCAGTACGAGCGGTCCGTGACGCCGAACGTCACACGATCACAGCTGAGCCAACGGCTCTTGAAATTCGCTTTGATACACAAGTGCTTTGGATTACAAGCATGTTTCCAGAACAAATTATGCTCGAAAACCAAGGTTTTGCCGACTGTGAAATGATGATTGCATTAACACCCGTCACCTCGTATCAATTGCTCCTTCTAAATGCCACTAACTGCTGCCACGCAGAGACAGTGACTCACACTACAGTCCTGAAGACCAGGGCTTCAGCTGCATAAAACCAGGGATCTAGAATAACTCAAGTGGGGAGCATCCTCTTATTTTCTAGAATGATTTTTGCCAAGCATTATTTTTTTCTTTAGAGATTTGTTTTCACATTTTACTTGAAAAGGCCAAGCTCGCCCTGGGTCTTTCTCCTGTTGGTGTTATTTCACATAGTGCCCACCTCCTGGCAGAGTGCCCACCCAGCAAGACTGCTCTATGACTGAATAACTAAATAAATGGGCAAACAATTTTGCCTCTTACGTATTTTGTTGCTGCTGTATTTCATGTAATGCTCTAAGTATAATAAAAGGAAGTGAAACCCCCTTAAAGGCAGGAGCCATATCCTACTAATTCTCAGCCCCTTAACTACCTAGTGTCATGTTTGCGGGGAAGAATAGAGACTCCACAAAATATTTAGTTTTATACGGAATTGCTGATGACATGGAATAATAACAATTGTGTGCTTTTAAAATTATACTTAACATTTGTTTTGGTGGTCTATGCACAGTGTTCACTGAGGCCATCTAGAAATAATGCCCTAAATTCTTGTGGCACATCATCTGATTGAAGGCTTACTGACCCAGGGAATAGCTAAAACCCCAGATCTCCTCATTGAAAAGATCACAGTAGGACCAGCTGGGTCAGTGTTTCTCCAAGTGGGATTTGGAGACTCCAGGAACCCAAGACCCATTCTTTGGGAGTTTCAGGCCTACCTATGAGGATTTTTGTTTTGTCTTTCCATTTTGATGCTTTTTGATTTCAGCGTTCAAGTTTGCATTTTCATTTCCAGCCACGCTAAAGCCAAGTGAACTCTTAAACTCATAGCATTCTGACTTTCCATGGCGTTCCCTAAACTGGGACATGAGGATCTCTGAGGGTCATTCAGGTTGTGGGGGTCTGTTCTCCGCCAAGCTCTGGGCTGGGCCCCTGGAAACACAGCAGCCTGAAAAATCATCTCCTGTGGGCAGAAAGGAATAGATGGAGAAATGCGGATCTTTAGGTCAGTGATGTGACGTACCAGCAGCGTATGACTTTATACTGGTAGACACATGTCACCATACGTTGGTCAAAGCCCATAGGACGTACGACACCAAGAGCAAACCCTAATGTAGGCTGTGGACTTTGGGTGATGACGTCGTGTTCATGTAGGTTCATTAGTTGTCTCTGTGTTGAGAGATATTGATAGTGGGGAAGGTTCTGCATCTGTGGAGATGGGGGTATTCTCTAGAAATTCTCTGTGCCTTCCGCTCAGTTTTGCTGTGAACCATCTTATGCTCTAAAAATAGTCTATCAAAATAAAATTAGAAAAAAAAATCATTTCTCATTCGTTGTCTAAAACATTTCTTTTAGCTTAAGGGGACAGATTTAGTGTGTTTAATACTGGATAGGTGGGTAAGTGACATATAGTGGTTAAGGGTATACCCTCCAGCCAGACCCTTAATGCTGCTACTTGTCAGTTGTGTGACCTCAAATAAATTACTTACCCTCTCTGAGCCTCGTTTTTCCCATCTGTAAAATGGAAATAACAATAATCTTTGTCTCATAAGATTTTTTTAAGGATTAAATGAGTTAATACATGCAAAGTACATAGTAGACAATGAATGTGCATTAAGTGTGCCTACTCCAACTGCTTTAAAAGTATTTGCTAGACAGCATATTTCTAAAGTTCAATTATCGTTGCAGGAGAGGTCAGAAATTTAGAAACTTTCTATAGAAGAAGACTGGATGGTTTGTTTTGTTTCCAAAGTGTCTGAGACACTTTCCACCAGAGAACCAGTGAGCCTCTGCATGATGCCAAAGCTGTTCAAGGTCATAGCCTGTCTCATGTGAAAGTGTCGTCTACAATGATCACAAATTACATCATCCCTCAATCCACTGAGCTGGGCTCAAGTCATCTGCAAACCCCTTCCCGCTGCAGAACCCCCTCTTTCCATGCACCATTTGTGACGTGTGGCCAGATGAGGACACTCAAGGGCACCAGTCCACCTCTTTATTTTAGAACCATTTTATCCTTTAAAAAAAATAAATAAAAGATAAAAATAACCAGAAATGTAAATTCTGATAATTCCCTTCCCGTTCTCCACCCACCCTATTCCAAAGACCACTGCCCAACGGGGGCGGGGGGGGGGAAACCAACGTGCCTAAAACTTCACCCTGGCCTTCAGCCTGTATTCACGATCATAGATTGCCATCGTTTTCCCCACTTTCCACCTCTTCGAGAGGGGGGAAAATACAATTTTTTTAACATCTAAACACATAGTACTTACAAGAAAGAAAATGTGCCCCTAAGTTATAAAGATAAGGAAATGCTAGAATGGCTAGCCTGCCTACGTTTTCGTTTTTTTCATTCTTTGCCTTTCGTTTTTCTTTTTTACCAACAGTGGGATCTTTCTGCGCCTGCACGAGCTCTAACAATAATACCTACTGGTGTTTACGTACAGTTAATGAGACGCATAATTTTCTTTTCTGTGAGTTCGCCACTGGCTTTTTGGAGTATTTTGACATGAATACAGATCCTTATCAGGTAAGTCAGTATGTTTTCATTTTATGAAGGTTGTTGGAAACAAAACAGCCAGAACATGAGCTTAAATATGTTGTCCTGGCCTCTTCACCCACAGCTCACAAACACAGTGCACACAGTGGAACGGGGCATTTTGAACCAGCTACATGTACAACTCATGGAGCTCAGAAGCTGCCAAGGGTATAAGCAGTGCAATCCAAGACCTAAGGGCCTTGAAGTCGGTAAGGGGGGGGGGGGGGGGGGAAGGTGGTTGTTGTTGTTGTTTTTTTTTCCTGTATTTCCTGGGAAATTCTTTGTGTTGTCAAGTTTTCTGCCTTTGAAACGATGCTATGCATAGAAACCCAGAGATTGGGACACTTCCAGGCAGTTCCAAACATAATCTGTTCTCTAAGTTTATCTCTGGGAGCATTAATGAAAAATTTAACACGCCAAAAGATTTGGTGAGTGTTTTATTCCAATTTGTCCCACACGTCTGTTCTAGTAAACCTTCCTGATAGAAGCATCCACTGGCAAGCAGGATGAAGGCATTGGGGATTTATTTGTTATTGCTGTCAACAGGCGTGATCTATACTCTTAGGCAAACCAGGATATCCTCATATTTTAACTGAATTTGGATGGGAACACACAATGTCCTGTTTCTGCTTAGCACAGTTGGGAGCTGCCCTAATTGGACCCCTGCCCGTGACACAGTGAATTCGATTTCTTGTACCAGTATTTCCCCTCTGAAACTAGAGATACTTGGGTAATTCACTGTCTTGGGACCCAGCAGTGTTAGAGGGTCCATATGGAATCAACTAGATGCTCCCTCCCAGATCTGCAGCATTAAACTAATTTCGCCTGTGGTTCGTGAGGCTGCCATTTTTCTCGGTGTCTGTCCCAGCTCTTTCCTAATTGATGAGAATACTCAGTTTGTCGTAATTCCTGTAGAAACGTAAATTCCAGCAGTCCAATGAAGGGAGGAGAAGGAGCTGGCACTGGCGAGGTCATTGGCATCAGCACGGCAGCCAACCCCAAAAGAGCGAAGAGCTGAACTCTGTGATGGTGGGGAGCGGTTTGCAGGAGCCCTTTGTATGCAGCTGAGTTTGCCTTGTGTCCCTAACAGCCGGTGTCTCTGGGCACCTGGCAGAGCCAATATCACCAGCCCTAAAAGTAGGCCTCTCCCCTGGGTCATGTGACTTGAAGGGGGGGAGGGGGTCCTACCTCCAAAAAATCAATGTCTGCCTCCTGTCATTTCCACCCCTGCAGGGTCCTGAGGCTTTCAAGCTGCAAAGACCCCAAAAGAAATTATAAACACTGTGAGAGAGGTCACCTCACAGCCATCGGCCAACACTTCTCAGTTAACACCTTAATCAAATCATTTGGCCGCCTGTAAAGTCCAGTTCTGACTGAGCTGCAGAATAGGTCTTTGGTCGCTGACCCCACCCAGCTCCAATCTTTTCAGATATCCTGCTTATCTGTTTGAGCTTTTCCTCAAATCTTACCCCTCCACACACCAAAAACAAAATAAACAAACGAAAAATCTCAATAAGGCCTAGAAATTGAACCAATTATTGCTTTTCGAAATTTTATACCCAGACAGCTCTCCCCCAAAGGACCTGGCTCTCTTACTGGTGGTGACCTAACTCTGTTCAGGGAAGTCTGATAGTCTCTTGATGGAATGACACACGAGGGAGAGCCAGTGAAGCCAGTAGTCCCCTCCACCTTCTAGACAATTCCTACAGGAGATGATTGTTGCCCTCCCCCCTTTTTTCCCAACTGTTTTGTCTAAAAATAACCAAAATTTTACTGAGACTGACTGGAAGTACTTTTCATACTGCTTTTAAATGGGCTCTCTCCTCCTTTGCCACCAAGGAAACTCCTATACATTTTATCTCAAACCTTTTAATTTATAGCTTTCACTGCTCATTTTGAACCTGTCTACTAGAAAAGCTCTGTGGGACTTCAGCACTGTCTGTATTTAACACAATATGTTTCTTTCTAGGATTTAGATGTTGTGCATGGAAAACGACATAGTGAATGGTTTTATGAGTTCTAAAGCTAACATAAATTACTCTTGTATTTTCCTATGTCAGGAAATAAAGATGGAGGAAGCTATGACCTACACAGGTATTCACATTTTTTTTATTCTCCCCCACAGCTTCTTTCCCAATAATTGCATGATCCAGCCATTTCAACTAATTTCTGTTCCTCACCATGCTGCACAGAGCAAAGTGTGGGTGCGTGCATGTGCTAACAGCATTCTCCACCATATTGTGTCGTTGGTTACAGATCTGTCATTTTGCTTTTAATCAGCTGACTGTCACAGCGGGATGTCTCTCAGAGCATTTACTCCCATGCGTGTTTGCTCATTAGATGATGCTTTTAAGCATGGATTGCTGTGAAAGGGGGGGAAAAAAGTAGAATGACCTTTGGGAGCCCTGGGGAGAGTTTGGGAGAATTCTTTCCCTTGTGGTGCTCACACATTGATTTGGTGGAGAGGCTTCATGGAAACCGGTTTAGAGATTTTTTACAAAGTATAATTGAATGTCAAAGACCCAAGACCCAAAAAGGAGTGATGGGAAATTTAAGAGCATTCAAAAGCCGAAGTTGGAGGAAATAGAAGGAGCTTCCTTGTTAAGACTCCTTAATTAGAGTGGGTGGTGGAAGGCAGCAGTGATACGATTCCAAAGGCTCTGCAGTGTGGTGGTGAGTGAGGAGAAGGTGCTGGGTTGGGGACAGGGTACCTGGAGCCAAGCCCTACAGAGAGGTCTCAGCACAGCACAGAGACAATACCGCCTGACACACCCAAACTTCATAAACAGGCCTCAGCCCAGCCACCTTGTTCTCTCCAACCCTCACCCATCCCTCTTACCTCATGTTCAGTGAGGGGGGTCCGACATGCCTGGTGGCCATGTCACAGGATCACCTGGCATCATCAGCCCTTGATATTTTTCCACTCTAAGCGTAGACCTTAGGTGGATTTGTCAGAAACATGCGGTGTGGGCAGGAGGGGACTGTCCTGACCACCTCCACTGTGGGGAAACAGAGTCACGATGAGTCAGCACCATAGTTGAAGAATCCATCAGAGGAACATGGGCTTCCTTGGCGCCATGCCAGGGAACCCTGTTTGCCCCACTGCCTCTCTCCAGCCTCCTGAGCTGTACTCTCAGCTTCTTCCTTTTCCGGGGCACCTCACTGATCTGACCAGAAGCTAAACAACAGGAAAGGTGGCGGGGAAGATGTAAACAAATAACGAAACAAAGAAAGCTGGACTTCTGAGGATGTTTAATAACCATGTATGTATCTCTTCTTTTTCTCTTCTCTCCTGTCTTCTTCCCTTTCCTCGCTCTGCCCTCCCCCCCCCCCCACCCTGACCCCACATCACCCCCAGCACACGTAGGACAGAGCAGAAGAACCCACCCTTAAGCTGGTCTCACCAGGGCTATGGGCTGACGAGGTAATATCCCGCACACCAGCATTGTTTCGCCTGCTTCCCAGGGGCCACATTAAGACATTTCCAAAGTGTGACATTTTTAATGGACCTAACACTAGATATTGACTTTACGGTTATTTTATGATGCACTCAATTTTACAGCTAAGGGATTGTCAGTTGAGCTTTCTTTTACTTCTTGTCATGAACGAGGTAAAAGGGTATTAATAGGCTATTTAAGTCACCGGCCTGGTCAGAGCTGAGTCAGAGAGCTATTCTCCATCAAGTCATACCCGGCCAACTTTGAGATGAAGAATGTTTAACTGCACTCTGGTCCTGATTAAATGGCAAGCAATCTGGGACTCTTCCCTCTCCCTTCTCTGCCACCCACCACTAAATCCGCCATTTGTGAGGCCATTTGTCAGAGCCTTGGTAACTCGTTGTTGACGGGGTCGCCTGAGAATGTGGCCGTTGGAAGCACATGTGCAAGGTGACAGAGGTACCGTTGCCTCTTCCTCCCTAAATTCCTTCCCAAAGGACAGATAGGCGGACCCTGTGTAACACGCAACGACTGGCACTTCCAGATCCTACCATTTCATGATGCGGGGGGCAAGCTGTCTTTCAGCCGACACCCACATTGCAGGCAAGAAATCCTAAAACAGGGCTACTGAGGGAGCATTTGCCTGTCCCACCTGGGGACTCACTGGATACCCAAATGCAGTGTTTGACGTGGCCTCCCCTGCTCACTGCGCCCCGTTGGACTGAAGGGAACGGGTGTTGAAAAAGCCACCGTAGGTGTGGACCCACCGAAACGACTGTCTCAGGTGGTGCTTACCGGGACACAGCCCTCCAGCGATGGCCCTCTTACCAGGTTTCAGAAGCCTCGATTCTCCAAGAAGATTCGATTTTTTTTTTTTTTTAGAAAACGAATTAAATGCATTTTCATATGAAATTTCATTATAAAAGACTTCGAGAAAAGTGATAGTAGCCAAACCTGAGGGATGTGAAATTTGAAAATTCAGCAGTCTTTCAGAAACGTTTCTCTCACACAAGATTGACTAAGAGCTTTTTGACTGCCTTCAATTCTGAGGATGTGGAAAAATTAATCATTACATTTATTTGTTAAAGGGCCTCCCAAAGGCAAGTCTGTTCCCCGTTCAACTTCGTATTTATTCTGTTTACTTAGTGCCGTGGCATGCTCATGAGGCAGGGACAGGCTGCAACGCTTTGCTTACTCATACTGGTCATTTTCCAGTTAAGACAAGCACAGAGCAGGGACACCGCTCAGAAACCAGCCTCCATGACTCAGGAAGGAATTTTTGGCTTGAGTTGAAAGCCATCATTTCTGTGTTGCAAAATAGAATAGGATCAACAGGTTGAGGGGGTGTTTATTTTTCCCACTGCTTGTGAAAGCTGATGCTGCTGCCCTTTGATGGCCCAGAACTGCTCCTGGCAGCCGTGCTATGTGTCCATGGCAGGCAGCGTGGGGCCGGCCGTCGGTTCTGGGCAGCCTCGTGCTGGCAGGGCTGCTTCCTGACCCGTGTTCCATGCCCAGTAGACCGGCAGGCCACGCTGTGCTCCGTCCTCGGCACCCATGCTTCTGCCCACGTTGCATTTACACTTTTTGACCCATCTGCCCTGTGGCCACAGCTCACGGCTGGCAGATGGGTGTGGGCGACCTGGCTGCGTGTTAGGGGCTGATTAGTGCTGACGGGGCCGGTGTGCCTTGGGTTCAAATCCTGCCTCACTAGCAAGAAGTGGAGAACAGAGCCTGGCAAGCCTCAAGCCCCGGCAATGATGGGTGCCATCAGTGAGACGGGCGTGGATGCAAAACATTAACAGGAAGGAGACAGTGTTTGAAAGGGGATGGTGATATTATGATTCCAAAGGATGTTACTCTACTTCATGAGACACAAAAAGAGATGCTCATCAGCACCACCCCCAGCTTCCTCATCACTCACTGCCAACCCAGAGCTCAGTCTTTTTTCTGAACTGCCTGAACGTACTGAAGGACAAAACCCAAACTTCACTTCCCGGCTCCGTGTTACTTTAAGGAAGCTTCAGCAGGTTCCATTCTCTCTGTCACATCTCAGGACTCCATTTTATTTACTCATTTTCTCTCCATATTTTTTCCAGTTCTGCTGAGAAATAATTGACATAGGTCACTGTGCACCCTATTTTATTTTTACGCTGCGCTTGCTTAGCTCTGTTGGACTTCTCTGTTTAAGGTGCTTGACCAAGAGTTGGGTTCAGGTCAGGGTTTGGGGTTAAAGGGATGGGAAGTGAGGCTGGCCTCCTAAGGTGATGGGGGCCTTAGGGTCAGAGTTGTTAGGACACGGATCAGAGGTGGGGTCGCCATACACAGTGGACAGCTTGCACCCTGCCCAGAAGTGTGCCCTGGGGAGGACGGGCAGCCACTAACATCCAGCCAGAACTCTGCTAGACAAGCCCTGCCAACTGGCGGAATAAGTTTTTCATCACACAACAGTGGCCACTTGGTCAGGATCAGGGGCAGGGGCAAGTCAGAATTAATCTAAGCTCCCAGAGGATGTCCAAAATTTTGTCTTTTCCAGGGGTGATTCTACACCTGGTGCCTTTCTTCTCCGTAAAAAAAGGAACAAAAGTGTTGCAGGACTCTAAGCCCCTACCCTCCAAACTGAGGAATATAATTTACCTTTAATTGGTTTCAAAATAGAGAGGAAAGATAAGAGGGGGAAAAGCTAATCCTCTTTCGTCCATTCAGTAAATAAATAAAGAAGGAAAGAATCCACATGACCACCTGTATGCAAGCCACTGCCTTGGAGGAGAACACGGTCAAGTATTATCATTACTGTTCAGAAAACAAAGTGTCCCGACAGGGGAGGAGATGATTCTGTAAGAGCCGTGTGGGGCCCCTAACCCAACCCCGATGAATCCAGGGAAGCTTCCCAAGGAGGTGGCATTTCATGCTGCATGCTGAAGGCAATGCTGGCACCGTCTAGAACGGGATATTGAGGAAAGAAAACCGGTCCAACTAGAAGGGACAGTTTGTGCGAAGGCAAGGTCCATTCGGGGGACTGTGATCAATTCAATGGTAGTACAAGGGAATGGGAGGCGAGCAGAAGAGGTAAACAGAGCCAGTTTCACAAAGAGTGCTATATGTCGGGTGACCACAGAATTTATCTTCCAAACAAGGATGTTTCCACCAGAGAGGGCGTACTAAAAATAATTAAAATGGTCTATATTTGACATATGTATTTGCTGACCAATGGTATGGTCAGTGGATTTATAAAATAACTGCATTTAAAAACTATTTTCTAAACTAAAATTTCAAAAGTTCTGGACAAATGCTAAACTGAACAGGATGCCAGTACAACAGATATAAACTGGGACCCTCGGGCAATCTAAACAATCTGATCACCCTGGTTACCTACTACCTCAGAGGATTGGGTTTTCGTTTTTTTTTTTTTTTTTTTTAAGAGAAAGAGAGAGAGTGTGTGTGTGCCTATGCGAGCAAGAGGGGCAGAGGGAGAGAGAGAATCCCAAGCAGGCTCCACACTCAATACAGAGTCCACCACGGGGGTCATGACCTGAGTCACTTAACTGAGCCACCCAGGAGCCCCTTGCCCCTCCCCCCCTGCTTTTTTTTTTTTTTATTATAGGATTGGGTCTTTATCCTGAATGCAGTAAGGAGATATTCAAGAGTGTTAAACTGTGAGAAATAATATGGGAGGATCTGGGTCGATCAGATTAGGTAACATACGTAGTTGTGAAGAGTCTTGTGGGTCTGCTTGCTCACAAGCTCTGGCTCAGTGGCCTCCCGTTTGGGGGACAATGTCTAACAGTATCACGTGACTTACCGTGCCCCTGCTCTCTTCTAAGTACTTTGCATATGTTAAATCACTTACCCCTCACAATAACTCTGTGAGGTCAGCACTGTTATCCCCATTTTATAGATTAAAAAATTGGATCACAGAGAAACTCAGTAACTTTCCCAGGATTGTACAGCTGATAAATGATGGAGTAGGTAATCAACCCAAGGAGTCCGATTCTAGCCTGTGCTTTTAATCTCCATACTGTGCTGACTCTTTCAACAATTTAAACTTTTTTTTTTTTTAACGTTTATTTATTTTTGAGACAGAGACAGAGCATGAACGGGCGAGGGTCAGAGAGAGGGAGACACAGAATCGGAAACAGGCTCCTGGCTCTGTCAGCACAGAGCCCGACGTGGGGCTCGAACTCACGGACCGTGAGATCATGACCTGAGCCAAAGTCGGCTGCTTAACTGACTAAGCCACCCAGGCGCCCCAACAATTTAAACTTTAACTGCACTTTCTCATCTGTAAAAATTTGCTAATAATATGCATATACAGAACAATATGTAAGGATTACATAGGCTGATATCTGAAAAGTGCTTAGCACAAGTAAGCCCTGTATATATATTATTCTATGAACAGTGTTTGATAACAGAGTTGAATAGTGAGAGATATGCCAAAGAACCCTAGAGTTTTGAAGGACATTTACCTTCACGTTAATGAGTAATAAAATTAGCAGGTTTTTTACTAATCAAGGGCTAAGAAAGAGGGAAAATTATGTGCTTTTGCCCCAATAAGCAGGTATGTGCTTTTAATCAGTCATTGACTATACAAAGTTATTTGTCTATAGATAAATGACATAACTGACATTTACTGATAGTTCTATACTGTCTTCTTAGTTGAAGGTTTGTAGTCTTTTATTTGTAAAATAAATAGGTATTCTTGCACTGCATCAGTAAAACTAGTGCACGAGAAATCTTCCATGCATAGCAAATAAAAAGGTATTTGTGATTGGCTTTTAGTTCCTTGCAGGACCCTGAATTCATCAGAGGCTCTGAAATTTCAAAACCCAAAGCAAATTTTCAGGCAGCATGAAAGTCCTCCACAATACACGCTGATTTGGCCACAAATATTGGAAACTGTGCCTTCAGAAAAACATTCGAAGACAACACAGGAAAACAGGGAAGGGCTTCAGAGAAAGGAATGGCTACATTAGAGCAGATACCCTGTTCAGGCTCTCTCAGTTTTGTAAATCAAATCAATGCCCTCAGAACTGAAAGCTGGGAAGAGAACAGCCATATCAATGACCACATCCTTCCAGTCAGCAACGATGGGTAAAACTACAAAGCTTGTGAATTTCCAGTGGACCTCTTACAGTTTGCTGTTGGGCACGGGTACCGACATTCATCTACAGGTGTGATGTAGGCCTTCCCAACGCGCTTAGGATGAGAAGAGGAGGGTCACGAAAGGCTTTGCGGAGAGAATGATGTTCAAATTTAATTTTGAAGGCCGAGAGCTGACTCAGACGATGAGGCAGGGAAGCACATTCTAGGAAGAAATGCCAGTGCTGAGGAGGGAGAGAGCCTGGTGCTTTCAGGAAACTGCACTGTTTGGGCGAGGCTGTGGCAGAGATGATGTGGGGAGAGCAGGCCGAAGGAGTGGGAGGCATCAGGCCCTCTCCGTAGAAACTATCCTTTCTGCTTCTCAGGACACTCCAGCAGCCTTTGTTGATTGTAACACCACTGCTCCAGGAAGAGTTCACGCACGCGTGATCTCTCTCGACCGCTCGTAGAGTGTGACATAATTACGTGATCATGTTCTTAAAAGCAAATAAGTTGCCGTCTGGAAAGAAATGTGGCTCAGCTTGCAACCTGCATGTGGTTTTGAATTGCTGTTAGTGGTTTTGCCATCTTTGTATTCCCCAGATTGGATGAGAATCGCCTGGAACTTGAAATCCTCTGCATTTATTTTGAAAACTGACTTGTCAGAACAAACCTATTCATCCGTTTCCTCCCTGAGTAAAGAACTTCACAATGGCCCCCCGAAAGGAGCTCCTTCTGTGATGGGAGGACTGGTAGAAACCAGGACAGAAATGCGGAAAGCTTAGTTCTAAGGTCTAACAAGGTGTTCACTTTATATTTTGATACAATGTTACATTTACAGAAAACTTGCAAGAATAGTTCCAAGAAATTTTATCTCATTTGCCTTATTGTTTTCTCTTGCTCTCCGGCTCTTTCTCTGCATATACACACACACACACACACACGCTTCTTTTTTTCCTGAATCGTGCGTAATTTGCAGACATCATATACCTTTATCTGTAAGAGTTTTTGTACATATTTCCCAAGAACAAAAACATTCCTACATAACTATTGTAAATTTATCAAAATCAGGCAATTTAACACTGATACAATACTATTATGTAATCCACAGTCCATATTCAAATATTGCCAATTGTCCCAGTATTGTCGTGTTTATGGGTTGGGGAGGATTTTGTTTTTTCTGGTCTGGGATCCAATCCAGAAACACACATTGTAGTAAACAGTCATGTCTCTTAAGTCTCTTTCCATCTGGGATAGTTCCTCAACCCTTCATTGCATTCGTGACATTCTGAAGTGTACAGGCGAGTCGTTTTGTAAAATGTCCCTCAGCTGGGGTTTTTCTGATGTTTCCGCATGATTGGACTAAAATTGTGCATTCCTGACAGGAATACCACAGAAGGGGAAGTGTGCACTCAGGATATCTTACCGGAAGCTACGTGACATCTGTTTGGTGGTCTCACTTTTGATTACTCGGTGGAGGTGTTGTTTGCTAGGTTAATCCACTATGAGCCTACTATTTTTCCTTTTTTAATTACTAATTCATCCACTGCCTTTTGAGGAATCCATAATTCTTGCCTGAATCATTATGACGGCTGCAAAGGGATGATTTTTTCCAATTCTGTTTGTCTGGCTACATTTAAGTGGTACTCTACCATAGGCAAGAGATTTCCCTTTTTGTTGTACGTGCGTACATATGTACGTATGTATGTGTGTATGCATTTATAGCAATAAGGATTCATAGATCCTCATTTTATCCCATGAATATCTTTTTGCTACCATTATTTATTTTGATGACCAGAATGTCCCAGTTTGGGCCAATGATGTCCCTTCAGGTGTCCTTTTGGTGTGTCCCCATCATCTTTTGAGCACTTCACTGCTTCCTGGCCTAACACTATGTTCCAGGTTCATCTTGTATTTCACTCCTCGACCTCTGGAATCTGCCGTTTCTCCGAAGGACCCCAGTTCCTTTTAAGTGGGCAGCAGTGGCATCTGAACTAGGCTCGAGGTGCATAAAATTGATATGGAGGCATCTTTGTATGTAGACCCTCTGGGCGGACAGAGCTAAAATGCACGTGCAAGTATATTGACAGCCACTCCTGTTTCTACAGATATGGAGATACGTGGGGACATAGCTATCTAGATATATTTAAAATTGTATGTTTGTACTGATATCTCTAATTCTAGTTTAACAGCATGAGGTTCATTTTAGTCTTCCTAGTTTCTAAATAACTTCCTTTTTTTTGACATGCTTACAATTATTTATTTGTTTGTTTATTTATTTAATTATACTTTGTTAATAGTAGACTCTTTATTTTATTTTATTTTTCAGGAGTAGAACCCAGTGATTCGTCACTTACATACAACACCCAGTGCTCATCCCAAAAAGTGTCCTCCTTAATGCCCACCACCCATTTAGCCCATCCCCCCCCCCACCACCCCCCCGCCAGCAGCCCTCAGTTTGTTCTCTGTATTTAAGAGTCTCATATGGTTTGCCTCCCTCTCTGTTTTTATCTTATTTTTCCTTCCCTTCCCCCATGTTCATCTGTTTTGTTTCTTAAATTCCACACATGGGTGAAATCATATATTTGTGTTTCTCCGACTGACTTCTTTTGTTTAACATAATACATCCTAGTTCCATCCACATTGTTGCCAATGGCAAGGTATCATCCTTTTTGATTGCCAAGTAATATTCCACATAAATGATAACATCCTTTTCCAGCAGTGAGAAGCCTACTTTCCATCATCCTCAATGGATTAACGCACCTGTTAAATGCTACAGCACACGGAAAGCAATTTCAGAATTGCTAAATCATACTGCTGTAAACACAAACCTGCTAACTAGAGTTCAATATATTTTTCAGTTCCTTCCGTCTTTAGAATGAGAGAAAATAGGTAGCTCACTCGGTTAAGCGTCCAACTTTGGCTCAAGTCATGATCTCACAGCTCGTGGGCTCAAGCCCCACACCAGGCTCTGTGCTGGCAGCTCGGAGCCTGGAGCCTGCTTCAGATTCTGTGTCTCCCTCTCTCTCTGCCCCTCCCCCTCTCACGCTCTGTCTCTCTCTGAAAACATTTTTTAAAAAGAGAGAGAAAATAGCACTGTGTTTGAAGTTACTCAGAATAGTTTTGTTTTCCCTTCTTCTTTATTTTAGTTACGTTACCCATTTGAAATACGGCAAGGTTTGTTTATTTCCATTTGCATTCCATTTTCGGTTCTATTTTTTCTCGTCATCAGTAGTTTAATTTTGTTTTTCAGTACGTAATACTTTAGCGTCGTTCCAAAAGTCAAAACTGCCAAAAGCATGTGCAGAGAAATGTTAGTCCTTCCCACAGTCTCTTCCCACCCGTGCACTGTATGTAGATAACCAATCTCATCAGTTTGTTTTACCTTCCTCCGTTTCTGGTTGCAGTAGTAAGCAGACGGGGATATTTGATTTCTCTTACTTTTTTACACCAGAGGTAGTGTACTATATATATTGTATTGCACTTAGTTTCTTTTTCACCTAAAATATTATTTTCACTTTAAAATATATCCTCTCCATCGCTTCATAGAAATTTTCCTACTCTCTTTTCACGTCTTCCTAGTAATTTGCTGTACGTATGTACCATAATTTACTCAGCCCCTCTTTTAAGTATGAGCATTTCAGTTCTCATATTTCGCAATTACAAGTAGTGAGACAGTAAAGAGCCTTGTGCAAATATATTTCATATCGTTGAGGATATCTTCAGAGTAAATTCCTAGTTGCGGGATTACTGGGTCAAAGGTAAATGCCTATATGGATATATTAAATACTGCCAAATTTCCGTCCATATGGTTTGTACCATTTTGCATTCTCATCACCAGTGTACGAGGGTCTGCTTTCAACAGTTGTCAAGCTTTAAAACTATTTTTCCAACTGAATGAGAAAGAAAGGGTATCTCAGTATGGTTTGAATTTGTATTGCTCTTATTATGAGTAAAGTTGAACATGTTTTTGAAAGTTTAAAGGCCATTTTACTTGCTTTTGTAGATTATCTGCTTGTGTCCTATGCCATTTTTCTATCTGGTTTTTGAAAGAAGTATCAGAAAGAATTTGCATCTTTCTGATGATGAGTCTTCTACCTAGGTACAAAAGCTGTCTTTCCACCTGGTTAAGTAAACTTCTAGGTCTTTCAGGAGCTTTTTATATTGTCTCATAGGTTTTGCACATTTCTTGTCAAGTGTATTCAGAAGTATTTTATCTTCTTTGTTACTGTTATGAATTGGGCTTTCCTCTCTCATCAAAACCTCTTTATGATTATCATGTGTGTATATGAGGGCTATTGGTTTCTGTGTATTAATTTTGTATCCTGCTACTTTAAAAAATATTTCTATTTTTGAGTTAATCTTGTCATTGATTTTCTTGGGTTTTCCAGGTATACCTGTCAGATATTTGCAAATAGAGATCGCTTTGCTTCCTTCCCTATTGGTTGTCTCTAATTGATTCCTCTTGTTGAATTGAATGAATTAATACTTCTAGTACAATGTTACCTTGTTCCTGATCTTAGTGAAAATGCTTTTAAGACTTCCTTTTGGGATGCCTCGGTGGCTGAGTCAGTTAGCATCCGACTCTTGATTTTGGCTCAGGTCATGATCTCACATTTCGTGAGATTGAACCCCATGTCGTCGGGCTCTGCACTCACAGCACAGAGCCTGCTTGGGATTCTTTCTCTCCATCTGTCTCTGCCCCTCCTTCTCTCTCTCTCACTCTCTCTCTCTCTCAAAAACAAATAAACTTTAAAAAAATATTTTTTAAAAAATTCCCTATTGAGAGGACAGATTTTAGGACTAAGTTAATACATTTTTGTCATGTTAAGGAAATAGCCATTGACTTTTTTCTTTTTTTTTTTTTTTAGTGTTTTATTGCTAATGAATGTTGAATTTGTCAAAAGCCTTTTCAGCATCAATGGAGATGCTCAAATAATTTTCTCTGTAGATCTTCCAATAGGATATACTATATTAATGGATGGGCTATGAATGAACCAACCTTTCATTCCTAGAGTAAATTCTACTAGGTTATCATGTGTTATATTCTTAATATAATATTGATTTCTATGCTTTGAAACAATTCATACAGCATTCAGATTCTCTTTTCCTTGAAGGCTTGATAAAATTCTCCTGTGAAACCACATGGACCTGGTGCATCTTTGAGGATAGTTTCTTAATAATCTTTCTTTCCCTTCTTTGGAAATTGCTTTATCTAAGCTTTCTATTTCTATTGGGTCAATTTCAATAAACTGCATTTTCCTGGGCAATTACCTGTTTCATCTGGGTTTTCTAATTTATTTGCTTTAAGGTCTGCAAAGTAGTCTCTCTCATGCTTTGAGTTTTGTATATTTCAATGATTATTTCTCCCTTGTGATTTTTTTATTTTGTGTATTTGAATTTTCTCCCCTTTGTCTCAACTAGTTAAACTAGTGATCGTCTGCTTTGACGCTTCTTTAAAGAACCAGGATTTTGATTTATTAATGAGATATGTCATTCTTCTGTTCTCTACCTCATTAGTTTTTGCTTTCACCTTTATTATTTCCTTCCTGGTGCTTTCTTTTGATTTATATTGTTCTTTCTCCAGCTTTCTGAGTTTTGAGTTTGATTGATTTATTTTTTCGTGATAAAAGTGTTTAAGGCTATGAATGCTTAAAATGACACATAAGTATCACGCTTGATGCATCATAAGTTCTAATACATAGTGTTTTCATGATCGTTTTTTTAAGTTTATTTATTTTGAAAGAGAGAGGAAGTGAGCACAAGCAGGGGAGGGGCAGAGAGATTGGGAGAGAGAGACAGACACAGAGAGAGAGAAAATTCCAGGCAGAGCCAGACACAGGGCTCAAACTCACAAACCATGAGATCCTGATCTGAACTGAAATCCAGAGTCAGACACTTAACCGACTGAGCCACCAGGCACCCCGTTATCATTTTATTTTATTTTATTTCATTTTATTTTATTTCATTTTATTTTACTTTATATTTTATTTTACTTTATTTTATTTTTAACATGATTTATTGTCAAGTTAGCTAACATACAGTGTATACAGTGTGCTGCTGGTTTTGGGGGTAGATTCCCGTGGTTCATCGCTTACGTTCAACACCCAGTGCACATCCCAACTAGTGCCCTCCTCAATGCCCATCACCCGTTTTCCCCTCTCCCCCGCCCCCCCATTATCATTTTTTAAATTCTGCACTTTTAGCTTTGTATTTTCCTTTTCACCCAGATGATGTTTGTCAGCTTCCAGATGAAAGAGCTCTCTTGTTGTTTTAATTTTATTAATTTCTAGTTTCATTGTATTATATCAAAGTGTTGTTTGTAATATTTCTATTTTATGCAACTTCCTGATGCATTTTTCCGTGACCTAACACATAATCAAATAATGTGAATTTCTGTGTGTGTTCGACAAGGTATAACCTCTATCCTCGGAGTATACTGTTGGATACATTTGCATGAGAATTACCTGATTGATTATATATTAAGGTCTTCCAGATTCTTATTTATTTTATGTCCATTTGGCCTCTCTTAGATTGAGTCTCACTTATTATTATGTCTTTGTGTATTTCACTTTGCATCTTCTACAGGTAGTTTCTTCTAAATTTATAAAGGTGTTGCCCTTTACCCCCCCTCTTTGAAACTTTGTAGGGTTTGTATTTTTGTCCTCTTGGTTGTCTTTGATCTTAAATGTTGGTAACGCCCTTAGTTCCTGCTTCTTACTTAATCTTTTATTATCAGTGGTCAGTTTTTAGTGTTGTTCTTTGACTTCCAACTATTATTAGCTCTACCCTCAATGAGCTTCTTCTCTTTCAGTTTTTCTATCTTTCCTCCCGTGTTGAGTCACATTATTTTTACTTTGTCATAGAAAACGTATATATTATCTTTTGACCCTTCTACCTTTATTGTATCCTAAATCTGATAAATATATTAAATGCTCACCATCAACCCTTTTGCTGAAATTTCTCCGGTGATTTCTTGGTTGGATGTGAAGACTGCTTACTCCAGATGAGCTGATATGTACAGTATTACCTGTGTTCTTACAATTTATTTCTGGAACTTTTTCTGTAGCCTTGATACTTGAAGAAGAGCTTGAATGGTTGTGAGATCCTTGATTCGTACTTGAATTTCTGACTTGAGATGGCTTTTCACATCCTGGGGTACTTGATGGAAAACACGCCGTTTACTTGGCAGCATTGTGTTGTGGTTCTTTCCACTTTATGGTCACTTTGGGCAGGGTGTTGGGCATTTTCATAAGATAATAGGTTTTGTTATTCTTATTTTCTATTTTATGATAATTTTGTATAGATTTAGGCCGTTTTTATCAATCTCCTGGATTTCAAGTATTTATAAGATTTCTAGTTTAAGAGGCTCCTTTCTAGCATGTGTAACCAAATATACGTTCTTTTTACTTTTTTACGTTATTATTTGGGAGTGGGAGTTGGGGAGGTTGTGTGTCTTCCAGTTTTTTCCTTCTCTTTTTTCTTACAGGATCTGAAATCCACCCCCCCCCCCCCGCCTCTTTCGCTGCCTTTTTTCTTTTATCACCCAGTTTCCAAAGGATGTTCCTTGTTGCTCTGTGTCCTTGTCTCCCTGCCGCACTGCAGCCTCGATTCGCGCCCACTTCTGAGTCTCTTCCTCGTCTCCACCGCAGCTTTTACCGGGACTTTTACAGTCTTTCCTACTTCAGGTTGACACTCTTTCCGACGATGGTTTCAACTCAGCTCTTGGCTGCAACCTCATTTCCTTCTTCTCTCGTCGCTACTGTTTTCCCAGGGCTCGTGCCCAAAGTGCGGCGTATAGGTCTGTTGACATTCGGTATTAACTTTTTTTTTTACTTACAGGTGGTTCGAAGAGTACCTCATTTTTGATCTTTTAGTGATACGAAGAGTGTGGGTTTTGTGCAGTTTTTCTTATTGTCCCTGGTGGTCCGTATTGCTTTGTGGCCAGTTCATCGCATTAATCCAGGCTGCCTCTTTCTAAATGGTACTCGGACACAACAAAAGAAAAGATGCTATTTTCCACAGGACTGTAGTCACCTTGGTGATGTAAAAAGATCTGAGAGAGGAAAAATTGGGGGCATTCTTTGTATACTATGAAAACCACCCAAAGATCATTTTATCTAGATATAGATATTTTAGGGGGAAAAAAACGAATCAAAAACAGATTCAAACATTGGATTCCAAGAGTTTAATTGCTTCCATGTTTGTTTTTATACTGAGTGCCAGGGAGCATACAAATATCGTCCTAAGCATCACCTATTCCATGAAAACACTTTCAAACTCATCATTCACCCAGCAACCCTGTAGGTAGTAAAGGTTCTATCACACAACTATTCCCACATCTGACAGATGAGGGAGCAAGACTCAGAGAGCCTCGCTCACATGATGTCCCAGTTGCAGAGTTGACTTGAGTAGAGCCGGGAGTGAAATGTAAGCCTCCTGACCGATGGTGCCGTGCATTTCCGGCACTAACCACGCCTCGTCATGGAAGTTTGCATGTGTTTGAGCCTCTTTCTAATTTTTTGGTATTGTTCAATCGCTTCTGTAACCTAAGGCCACTCCTTGATAACAAATTACCAGGGGAAGATACTCTTCAGCACTGTATTTCAAATTGATTTGCCTTGGTAAAAAACAATGTAAGTTGCTTGTCCAGTAAGTGGGAAATCCTTTCTCCACTAACAATCCACCTTTGCCTCTCTTTTCACAGAGGACAGTTATGGGATGGATGGGAAGGCTAACCAGCCCAGCCTCGCTGCAGACGTCAACTGGCAAGGCCTGGAAGATTTATACAGTGTGAATGAAAGCATCTATGAGTACAGACAAAACTATAGACTTAGTCTGGTTGACTGGACTAATTACTTGAAGGATGTAGATAGAGTATTTGCACTGCTGAACAGCCACCATGAGCAAAATAAAACAAATAAGACTAAAACTGCTCAAAGCGATGGGTTCCCAGGTGGATCTGCTGAGCTCTCCGTGCCAGTAGAGATGGCCTCCGCGGAGTCAGATGATGACCCGAGTCGGATGGTTGGGGAAGCACCTCACATGACCTTGCCAGCTGACCTTCGAACCCTGCATTTGAACCAACCAACATTCAGTCCAGAGACGAAACTTGAATGGAATAACGACATTCCAGAAGTTAGTCGTTTGAATTCTGAACACTGGAGAAATCATAAAACTGAAAAATGGATGGAGCACGAAGAGATAAATCATCCCGAAACTGATTTCAGTGGCAACGGCATCCCAGAGCTGGTGCTCAAGCCCAGGCCTAGGCTGCAGCCCATTAGCAGGCAGCAGAAAGGACTTCCCCGGGTTGGTGGCCCAGGAGGTGTTTTTGAAGATCAGCTGTATCTTCCTGTGCATTCTGATGTTGATTCTGTTCATCGGACGATCAATACGTCTGCCCTGGAGCAGCCTATTAACTCCAGCAGCGTGAAAAGGATATTGGACAAGGTGAAGAATCACGAGACAGGCAGCTTACAGAGTCTAGAAGGCAGTGCCTCCTTTCCACTCTCCTCGGATTAGATGAAATTGTTACCTGACCCTAAACACAGTATTTTTTTAACTTTTTATTAGTAAACTAATAAAGGCAATCATGACAGCCAACATTCCGAGCTATCCTAGATACACATGTGCGAAGTTGGCATAGAAGTTAGCACACAGGCGAGCGGTAGGCACACAGGGATGCGGTGTTGTAACTCCCTATTTGTCAAGAGTAGAAATAAAGGTTGATTTGTGTTTATTTGGGGGAGATTAAAGCAGTATTATCTTTTGAAAGCCATAGGGACGTGCCTATACGAATGTTATCCAATCAAGATGGCTAGAATTGTATCTCTCTGAGTTTCTAAAACTTGACGTCCTCCGTGAATCTTTCAACCTGCGTCCCACTGCCTGCATCATGTGGTTTTGATTCCTTTTTAACCACTGGAATTTTTCAGTGCCATCACGTTCAATGATTTTGCACTTTGAGATCAGATTGCCATGTCTGTTTGGTTAGTCTTTTTTTTCTTGCCAGAGGCTTTTCCTAGTCTCACTGCTTGCTCTCAGTGTGACCGTGGAGAGCAGACCCCAAGAATGACACACAGTATGGATCACATATTGTCTAGCGTAAGCTCTTGCCAGAAAATATTGCATGCTTTTTCCTTGACTTGCTAAAATTGATTAGCAGAAAGGCATGGCTAACGATGTTGGCAGTGAAAATAAATAAATCAACAAAACAAAGATCGCTTGCTCTCTCTGTGCCTAGCCTCAAAGTGTTCATCATATGCTTAAGATTGCTAAATTTTTGTTATTTTATTAGCAGGATAAAAGGACTGAAGACTTTTTTTGTCATCTTGGTTTTCTTGACCTGGCTAATAAGCTAAAGTGGTGAGAAAATATACTTAGTTTTGAATTTATATAAGGAATCTTTTTCAATAAAACACACTCATGAATGTTTCATATTTTAAACACACCATAGGTGTTGTATGATTATTTTTAAGGCCTTCACCAAGTTCGGATTTTTTTAAAGGCGTAATTCAAGACTGCTTTTGAAATTCTGTATTCTTGAAAATATTCTTGTTATGTATTAGATTTTTAAATATCAGCAAAAGGATTACCTCATCAAGAGTTATCAGTACCCTAGCCAACTTCCCAAACAGGTTTATTTTTTAGCTTAACAGTGATTTTCTTTTTATTTTTAGACCATTCAAATGCATAGGTAAATTATGTTTTCTTCAAGTGTTTAAGGTAAACTCTTTTAAAGAAAATTTAATATGTTATAGTTGAATCTTTGATAACTTTAAGTCTTTATCATAGACTCTGTACATATGTTAAAATTAACTAGCTCTTTATCAGATGTGTGTGTCACCAGCTGAATGACAGAAGAAACATATTTATGGTCATGAATGATGTGCTTTGTAAAAAGATTTCAAGTTATTAGGAAGCATACTGTGTTTTTTAATCTTGTGTAATATTCTGTGATACTTTTATAGAACAATTCTGGCTTCGGGAAAGTCTAGAAGCAATATTTCTTCAAATAAAAGGTGTTTAAACTTTACCTGTTTCAGAGAAATGAGCTTTCCAACTTTTTGTGGTATACCCACTCTTTGCACGTAAAATTGAGTCCTGATCTCAATTGACATGATTGAATATTAGCCATATCTGCAAAACTGCCCCAAAGTCAGTAGGTTCTAGAACATGCTCAGATCGATGATTCCAAAGTGGATTTGGCTCTGTGCTTCAGGGAGGATGTGACAGAGGCCGCACAAGCGAGGCTTCCCCGCTGTGCAACCTGGCCAGTGGCACAGAGTCAGAGCTTGGTTTAACTCTCTACTGTTGCCATCTTGAAATCTTTAATGATTTTTGAACAAGGAACCCCACCTTTCCATGTGTCACTGGACCCACAAATGATATAGCTGGCTCTGGGCAACACAAATGGAGTTTCTCAAAAGTGGGAGGACAGATCCACCAAAGGAAGTTTCAATTCATGGAGGACAGGACAGTGGACTCTGCTTTTTTTTTTTTTTTAAGTTTATTTACTTTGAGAGAGACAGACAGTGTGCACGCAGGGAAAGAGCAGAGAGCGGGGGGCGGGGGTAGAGAGAGAATCGCAAGCAGGCTCCACACTGTCAGCACAGAGCCCGATGCAGGACTTGAACGCACAAACTGGTATTGTGACCTGAGCTGAAACCAAGAGTCGGATGCTTAACCGACTGAGCCACCCAGGCGCCTTAAGGACCATGGACTTTGATCAAGACCTAACCAGTCTCCCATACCTCAAGTTTTTCCTGCTTAACCTAGACTTCTTTCTGATCCAGGTTTCCTGAAGCGCTTTCTCTTCTCGTGATATAGGGGCTGACAGTCTGTGAAATGTCCAAAGACCAGGAGGTTAATAGTAAAGGAGAAAAAAACAAAAGCAAAGGGCTTTTTGAGACCTGCTCCATCCTTAGATAATTGAGGAAACCATCTGTGTTAGTTTGCTAGCATTGCCATAACAAAATACCACAGACTGGGTGGCTTAAACAACAGAAACTTATTTTCTCACAGTTCTGGAGGCTGGAAGTCGAAGACCAAGGTGTGGGAGGCCTTGGTTTCTTCTGGAGCCCCTCTCCTTGGCTTTCAGATGGCCACCTTCTCCGTGTGTCCTCACGTGGCCTTTTCTCCGGGCATGTGTGTCCCTGGCATCTCTTTTTATGAATACACCAGTCATATCAGATTAGGGCCCACCCTTATGACATCATGTAACCTTAATCACCTCTTTAAAGTCCTTCTCTCCAAATACAGTCACCCTGGGGATTAGGGCTTCAATGCATGAATTTTGAGGGGACACAATGGAGTCCATAACACTATAGTTTCATCAAGAGGACAGCTCAAGATAATCGTGTTGTCCGAAGGCACATCATTTTGCCTCCCTCCTTGTTCCTTTCCTACAAAATGTGATGAGGCCAAGCGTTGCTATCCTGGGGAAACATCATTTTAGTTCAACAACTATTTATGGAGCACCTACTATGTGCAAAGGGCATGCAAGAGCCTTTCAGACTTTGAAGAGTGCCTAGAAATTGGCCAGCCTGCTGACCCTGTCTGATCTGTGAGGAGCTGATGCCCAGAGGGTCAGCTGGTTCTCCAACTGCCCATTTCCCACAGATTTAGAAGACGAAGACATTTACCAGAGGCAGGGCCAGCCCCTCTCCACTCTCTCCACTTAAATATGCTCACACACACACCAGATCAGGGAACGGAGAGGCCACAGTGTGACCCCATGTGGCAAAAAGTAGTGGAAAGAACATGAACGGACACAGATTCTAAAGTTTACTATCTGTATGAGCTGGGAAAAGTCACATCACCTCTCCTTGACTGTAAAATAATTCCCTTTGACGGCAAATACATCACATATGTGCTTTCTCTTCCTAAAATATGCCCAGAGGAGACATTGTGAATTCATCAGAAAGCTCTTCCGTCCAGGCAGAGCACTTGAGCCCTTAAAATCCTCTCAATGCAGCCAGCTCCTGTCAACACCGTTGAGTTGGTACTGGAATGTGAGACAGAAACCGATTTGCTATATCCAAACTATCCACAGTATCTGAAGCTCCTCTCACCTGTCTTTAAAAAATTCAAATAAAAATCCCTATGGTCACTATCTGCGGGGTTCTGGGTTAGGAGAGAAGAAATGAATACTTAACACCTCATGCCACATGTACCAACACATGTTGGCCTTCTAAAAAGATTTTTTAAATGCCTATTGTTCAGAACTAGCTTAGAGCTGATATGATCTCACATATAAGAAAGTCCTCAATTCCCCAAATTAATCCAATGCTGCTTGATATTAGTTGCACGATATTTCCAAAACTTATTTTGAAAATATTTTTGAAGCTTTCAAATTGTTATTTAGAAAATATTCGTGATATTTTCAAATTTTATTTTAACAGAAAACAAAAGATCTTAGAGCAATTCATTCCTCAATACGGTCCACCACCCTGGTTCATTTAAGCCCTCATGACCTCTTATAGAAGCTGCTGGAAAAGCTGTAATAGCACCCTGAGCCCCTTCCCCTCCACCTCCAACTCTACCACATCCCACAGTCACTGTCTGTCATCACGTGGCTCAGATCTCAGCCTCCTGCTCAGATATCTTCAGTGGTTTTTAACACACACACACACACACACACACACACACAAAAGCATGGAGGTGCACGCGCGTGCCCCCAGAAGCTCCAGCCTTCCACCCACCCACCTGATCTCCTTCCACCTCACCCGTCACTACCAGCTTCCCCTGGATTAGCCACCCTCCCAGGTCTGAATTTTTCTCCAATTCCCCATCTACCCTCTTGGGGTATATCTTCATTTCCTATCTCAACTGGCAAAAACTTCATCCAGTCTTCAATTCCCATATTTTGTTTTCCCTTTTACCTTATCAAATTTTACCTTTTCTTTCCACGCAAACTCTCCTTGACTCTTCCACCCCTTGGACATAGTATCTCTACCGTTTTCACTTTACTTTACGCCAAATAAGAAAACACTGATGTTGTACCAAGTCTCGAGCCAATGGAGGGAGAGTGACCACATTCATAACTTTGCTATTTGCCCCATTTCTAACCAAGAAACCTATCTAATGCAACCATCGTTCATATTGGTCTAATTAACTCACCTTCCTCTGAGTTGTGTCGTCGATACTGAGGACTTTACCATCACAGTACCGAGGGCCTTATGGGGGGCCCACTAAAAGAAGTAGAGAAAATGACTTTCAAATAGCAGACATTTCCTGTTGAGACCTAGGGAAGCCCCTGCTCCCTGATGTCCCAGAAAGCACCGCAGCGGCAGTGGGTGACAAAGGGAGCTGCAAACGTTGAGGTCTTTTGTGCTGAGCATTGCCTCACTTTTCTGCTAGCAAATGCAAGTGGTGGACAAAGGGATCTACCTTCTGTTTTGAACTTCTAGCCCCTACACCTGTGTGCCTCTCAGGACTCAGGAATTCAGAATCTGCGTCTTTCTATCCACCAGTCCTCTTCCCCATTACCCCTATCTCCAGCCCATAGCACAGGTGACCCAGAGCCAGAGTAGAACCAACCCAATTACTAATAGGTTTCAGCACAAGAGATGTCATTGCCACCCTAATATGAATCTGGCCACAAAAAGCCCCGTACAACTCAAGCCCAGGAACCGGAAGGGAAATTAGTGTGTGATTTCCACAATGACCACTAGGTGTCACTCAAGTGCAACTAATGACCTCTTTACTTCCAGCCAGGATCCGCCCCTGGCAAAGTGGCCACTTCATTGATTTCTAAAGTAGCGGCACTACCATTTTGACAAGAACACATCTAGAACAACTTGATCCGTGGCAGGCTCCCTCTTTCTACGGTACCTAGGATCTTAGCCATTCCAGAAGACTAAAGAATGGTTTTAGCTTTCTACTGATTTATATTGTTATTATAAGTTGGAACTGCATCAAACTTTGACATTTAAATACAAAAGTGAGCAGCAAATATTGATCTCCTTGCTTTCCAATGACTTTGTGCAATTAAATATGTCTCTCGGCCCCCTTTCGCCAAAGCTACAGAGGCCATCTCTGCTCAGCTGGCAAGTTTAAAAAGAATTGGATGCTTTTTAACAGCTTTTAAAATGCTGAGGTTGTACCAAGTCTGGGGCTAATGCAAGAAAGACGAGTGGCCACGTTCATAACCTTTCCTTTCGCCTCATTTCTTGAAGAGAAACATTCTTGTGTGTCTATTTCGAAAAAGCCCAATATCCAGAAAGGCTTTGCCTCTCCCTTCAAAGTGTGGGGCATTTAAGAAATTTAAGAGAAATCTCTAAATTGCCTAAATTGCACACATTGTTGAAAAAAGAAGGTAGACTGGGGAAGAGGGTACTCTTCACCTTTTGTATAGATGGCTCGCATGATGAATGCACACAGCCAAGGAGGAAAATAAATGTTTATCCAGAAGGCAGCACAGACACACACACTCCTCCCCACACCTCCTCCCCCCCCCCCCCCCCCCCCCCGCCCCGCAATAACTCCTGTGTCTTGGGCCATTGTGACCCTTTTCGGTTCAGCTGTGCAGGAGGGGTGACTGAGTGAGAAATGGAAATCAATTGCCCTGCTTTACACCTATGGAGTGCTCAAGGCAAGGTTCTAAAAATAACCACTTTGTGCTTCAGTCCATGAGTCATACTGTTATTTCAGTAGTTCCTTTGCCTCCTTCCGCCTCTCACCAAAAGTTTTAGATGCCTTAGAAAACTGGCTGCCCGTCAGAAGAGATCTCCGAGACTAATTTCAATCCACACACTTTATTTTCTCTTTACTTTTTTCTTAATATTCAATGATCAAGTATTCAAGATGTTGTAAACCAAGGTTTATTAGTACATTGACAATAGATTTCATTAAACACAAGGAAGTATACATCTGTCAAATCACCCTAAGAGGTCTCCAAATAAATACTCATTTTAAAAATCGCAAAATCAAACTCCTTTAGGCAACAACTCAAAACAGACTTTCGTCACCAACACACTTTCACGCAAAACACACACACTGAACACATGCTCCATTAGGATCCTAATGCCAGTTTATTTGACACAGTATTACATCTCCTTGAACTAAAGAGTTAGAGGCCGACCTGCCTGTTTCGTGCTTCTAAATTAACACTTGGGGTTTGGGGTAGAGGTATGTATTTTAAGAAAAATGCCCACTATAAAGTTTTATCAATTATGCTTATTTTTTGTTTCTAGATACAAAGTTTAAACTCTTTTTTGTTCACCCCTTTGGTTTAATATGTCCCTGCAACTACTTTAGTTTTCACTATCTTCTCCTCTGATTTTAACAGGTAATAGAATTCAAGAAAAAGACAACACCTTCAAAACCCATTATTAAAAACACTTTACATGAGTGTCAGTTTTTTTGGAGAAGAAATAAGAAAAGATTATCGGAAATATTTTTGCCCTCTCTGAAATTATTTTTAGCATCTTATTATTCTTGCTAAAAGAAATATCAAAAGCGCTGAGTTTTCCGTAGAAAAGGTGTTCCCCTTAACACTCTTCATTTTGCAGGGTAACGTTCACGGATTAACTGTAGTAATGAGCGTAACGAATGCTTGTGTTCTGGGAAGCTCTCTAGATTTCCAAAAGCAAAGCACATGCAGTCCCTTACCAGTGAAATACTGTAAATTCAGCGGCACATTTTGTGGTGACCATGCATCAAATACTTTTAGCACCCAGGCGTTTTTTGTTGTTGTTGTTGTTTTTTTTAATGTTGCAAAAGCAAATACCCAGGGAGGGTTTTCAACATACTTGACCCTTCGCAGGGCTGAGTAAAAATGAAGTGCTTAAAATAACCCGTTCAAACATACACAGATCTGATTCCAATGTAGCAGGAAGTCTGGGGCGGATACAGCCAGCAGCATCCTGGACGGTGAGAAAAGGAGAGAAAACAGAAAAGATAAAGTGCACAAGGCTGCTACCTTCGCGGCCAGCCACGGCACTCCCTCCCACGCCAGGAAAGTGGAAATACGAATACGTGTAAAGGCTACCTACTGGTCTGTGTAACAGAATTAGCCGACTGCCATCTAGGCAATTCTGGGATTATACAGTATTTTGGTATCTATCTGCTACTTAGAATACTCCATATGCACCTATATCAATACTTATATTCATGTTTCTGTGCCATTTAGGATGTTTTCAGTCCACACACACGGAAAGTATACTTGGCTCTCCCCGCCCCCCTGCCCCCCAACCCCGAGTCAGGCTCTCCTGCTGCTCCTGGGCACACCCGAGAATTTCCACAAATGCTTCGGGTCCATTCAAACCACACAGCTGCTCTCTGGTGCGCTTAGGTTGATGCCAAACAGGTTCCAAAAAGAAACTTTCTGGCTCCAAGCCCACCGAAGAATGCAAGCTGGAATTGCAGACTGAGGAAGAATTTTCCTGGTAGTTGGTGAAAATGTACTTCCTCCTTCTCTGATTTCCAAGCGCATGCTCCCCGTTTGTTAGGACAGCTACTAACAGGAACAATCCCGTCAGTTGTCTGGTGTATAACATGGAGCATTGTGTAACACTTCGTATGCGTTCATTGAAAACTTTTATTAGGAAACTCAAATCCCATATTCACTAAAAATTAATGGAAATGTTAACATTCTTAAAGAGAAGGAAGGAAGGAAAGAAAGAAAGAAAGAAAGAAAGAAAGAAAGAGCATACACTTAAAGTTCCCCAAAGTTCAGATTCAAAAATTCTGAACCACATTTCCTCATGTTTCATTTCAGAAACTCTACTGGGACTCAATGCTAACATCAACATTGGATTTGTTCTATATTAAATATGAACCATAAATAAATAAGTGAGGTATGTTGTGACAATTTTGAGTATAACACTTCGCTAAAAATCAATGTAAATTTACCTTGAAAATCTAAACATTAAATTTTGAGGTGTCCTACAGATTTTTGTTTTCTATCCTACACAAAGAAATAATAACTTCCCTACTCTTCAGGAACAGTAACACATCAAAAAATGAAATGCTTTACCTCGCTAAATTAGAGCCACACTTGTCTTTGTTAACCAACGCTATTGTGGGCATCATAAAACATAAGAAGCAGGTGGTGGAGACAGAAAGCTGCTTCTGAACCCTGACTTGGCCATTCTCTAGAATCCTAAACAAGTCTCTTTACCTCTCTGTCTCAGTTTTCATGATCTGTTTAAAAAGAAACAACAACAACACAGAATGAAAATAGTTATCTTGCAAAGTTATTAAAAGTATTAAAATAAATGATGTATATTAGGTGTCTGACAGAATTCTCTGAAATGGTCAACCCTCAACAAAAGCTAATTTGTTTCTTCTGTGCTCTCCTTCCCACCCAACCTTCGTTCTGAATGACTTTTGACTATTTTCAAGAATTAAATCCACCTACAAAGGATAAGGATTTCATACTAATGGAGAGAACTGGAAAAAAAAATGTGCTCCACCCACCCACCCTCCCCCTGGGAGTTTCTAAATTAATAGGCTAGACTCATGGATATTATATTTGCATATTAAAGCCAAATAATACAGTAATCTACAGAGCTGATAAAAGAACAAGGTGACCGTTTTCCAAAACAGGCGATTAGAATCTAAGCTCATGGAAAGTGGGAATTAAACTTATAATAGAAGCCGTAACTATAAAGTAGCAAGCAGAGAAGAACCTCGTATCTACAATGAAATGGTGCCATTTATAAAATAGTCACTTTAGTTGATTATGCAATATTCCAAGGATGCTACCGGGACCCAAAGCATTTTGGGGACAATTCTTAATTGGTACATATTTCAAAATTTCAGTCTTCCATGATTTTCACTACTTACTCTACACTTACCAACAACACACTAATGATACACCTGCTATTTATAAGTATCACATACTTGAGGAAGTACAATATTAACATTGTGGTGTATAATTTGGGCCAATTTCTTTGAATTCTGGCCTAGTCAACCTAACAATTTCACTGAGCGGCAGATGGTAATTGGCTAAAATTGTGCCCAATAGAGAAGTGGCACCTGGTCGAGGTTGCTGAACTGGATGACTGTTCAAGGTAGAGAGAGAGGGCTCTCGAGTCGTACCCAAAGAGTCTATCACTTGTCACCTGGGAGTTCTGAGAGCAGCTCCTTTTCAAAATATACTACCAAGAAGAAACAGATTCTAAGAGTGTTGGATCATACAATCTTGGCTTTAAGGGAAAAGAAAAAAAAAGTGCTACTCCCATCCAAATTCTCTCCATGTAGTTCCTTAGCAATTAGAGGAAAATTAAGAAAACACCGCCTCTCCCCAACCTGTGTATCTTTAGCTCCGACACAAAAGGAAACTTTCCCTTCTAAAGGAGCAAAGATCTCCCACAGAGAGTAAACGGGAGCCCCGAAGCACCAGAGCGGACACTAAGTTAATCAGCAACATTCTCTGAAGACGTTCGATGCACGCTATACTGACCGAAGGTTGACAGACAACAGTGCAATTCCAGGCAACTTAGGACTTAGGACTCAGCCAACGAGACTGCTCAAAGGGAAGTCCTTGTCACCCGAGACCACCGGCTCCCCCCCTTGTACACATTATTCAGTCTAAGAGTGATAACTCTGTCCACAAACTGCGTGCAACCAAGAGAACCACCTGACAATGCCGTTCTTAGGTAGAGGGGAAAACAATCTTGGCCCCAGGAACGTTCACACAACTCCACCAGTGCAGCCAAGGATGAAGGGCAAAAGCCTGAATCATGGGACAATTCTGTCAATCACTTGCCCTCTGTGGAAGAGTGTAAGCCAGCCAAGGAAATCATTTCCCAACTCAGCCCCTACATAAGCATGGGCTCCTTGGCAGAAACTGCTCACAATTAGGTTGGTATTTGGACCACAGTCCCTCCTAAATCTGGATTGTCAGGATTCTTTTTCTGAGCCGCCAGATCCCAAGAGTTAACTTGCTATCAGCCCGTAGTGCTGGCAGGAAGCATCTACCTTAAGAACCATGTAGAAAGCATTCTGTGTGGTGCCTAAGTCAAAGTGATGTGCTGAGAGGAACTGAAAAAGATGATGGGTAAGAATCCAAAGTGCATTTAGGAACAGAAAAATCCTCTCTCAGAATTGCTTCAGGAAGATAACAGGAGGAAGGAATCAAAGGGAGGCGTAAAATCATTCGAACTCTGATAAAGTAGAATTCAGGATGACAGACAAGCTGATTTTAAGTAACTTCTGATCATTATTTAGGATCATACTCTGGGCCCAGGTCACCGATCGCCCTCCTCCTGTATTCAAAGTGATTTTCATATCACAGGTGTAGCTTTCCTGATTTAACTACTCAGTTTCAGGGGGCAACCATAGCAATTTTCTGTGTATAAAAAAGAAAACAGGGCAGACTTGCTGGGCTTCTGGACGTATAACTAAAACGATCAGATGGGACTCAACTGTACCTTGGTGGAATTTCTTTTTCCAACTATTTTGAGTGTCAAGGTTACAGTTCTTAACTACCCTTGTGTGGGCCCATAAGAGCCGAAAGGATTTCTGTAGCATTTTTCTTTGGAGGAGAAAGCCATCAGTTTCTCTCCTTACGATACGTCTCGAGTTCATCTCTAGCCACATTGTTTAGCACACTAGTTTTAAAGCCCCTGGCAAAAAGAATACTGGAGTTTCTGTTCAAGCTCTCAGATTTATGATCCAGCAGACTCTTTACCTTATAATGGGGCAGAGAACGTGTCTTATGGAAGAAAGTAGCAGTTCCTTTTATCACACTATGCGTATGATTCCTTTGAAGCTTTTGAAAAATTCTACCTGATTTATAACTCTGCTATGGCTTAAAATGCTATTAACAGTACTTTAGGGAAAGTCTCTTGTCCTCTTCTCAAAAACGTACCTGCTTTTAGTCTCTGAAAGCAAAAGTAACATGCTGCACTTACATTTTCCCCATCAAAATTGCATAGTTGAGGCAAATTCATTTGTGCTTTGTAGCGGGACTCACAGTAGGTGTTCATATCTAAAAACCTTGATTTGTAAATGCAAAGTCATGGTCAAGCTCACCTCGGTTTGGAGTGTATGCTAATGATATGCTCCGCCATTACACTTCCGTGATTTTGTTATAACCAGGCACCTCTCAGCCTTATACCACACCGGAACATGAGCATTAAATTAACATAGCAGAAATGGTAACAACTCTATCTAAACTCCTCCTTCTTGGAGAGAAGGCGGGGGAGAAGGCTGTCAGTCTTGTTGAGGTATCCAGCCCTCAATCAACAGTGGCTGTGTATACTGAGTTTCGTTGGTCTGAGGATCGTGTCTTTAGAGGTTAAAAAAAGAAAGAAAGAAAAGAAGGCACGGGTGTTTCTCAAGTTGCCATATTCGACTCAACCAACAAAACTAAAGTCTTCCGTTTTCAAGCTTCAGGAGGGAGGCTCCGTGGCAGTTGGGCTTTCTTCGAGCCCCGGGGCGGGGCCGGGCTTATTGCTTCGGGGAAGGGCCCCGGGTAGGTCTGTGCTGTGCAGTGGACGCCTTTCCGCAGGCCAGTCTCTTCGCAGAAGGCCCCCTGGCTGCCGAGAGCTGGGCAGGATCTAGTCCGGGCCTCCTTGTGGGCATGGTCCGAGTGGCCCACCATCTCGCTCACAGTGCTCAGAGGGAACTCTCTCCACCTCTGCCTCTGCAGCTCGTCCTCCTTGTATTTAATGGAGTACCAGGCCAGAAAAATGAAAATAAAGCCAACAAATTTGAGGCCGGCGGCCAAACCGAAATAGACGAAACGGAATGAGGTCACATTGTACTCCCAGCAAGAGCCTTGTACCCCACATTCCTGTTGCCAGAGCATGCAGGTGGTGTCAATGACTGCTCCAAAGTAAATTGGAGTAGGAATGTATGCTAGAGTTGTAGAGAAAAAGAAAAAGAACATTTAGCCTGTCTTGCAAGAGACCACCGATTTGTAAATTAGCAACGTGCTTCTCTGCTCTAAAACCAGTGGAGCGGGGCGGTTTTCTTGTGTCTCTTGACTGTTTCAAATACGTCACATCTTACCATAATATGTGTATTATAGAAATGTTCACTAAGTCACAAATACTTTAAATCTTCCAGTTTGCAACTCAGTCAGAGCGTTACTGATTTTTAAGACCGTAAAAATGTCTATTGCTAAAAGTTCGGTTACAGAATCCTCTTAAACTTCACAATCAGATTGTCATTAAATAAATTTAATGTTCTATTTATTTTTGAGACAGAAAGAGACAGACGGGCGGGGAAAGGGCAGAGAGAGAAGGAGACACAGAATCTGAGGCGGGTTCCGGGCTCTGAGCTGTCAGAACAGAGCCCGACACGGGGCTCGAACCCACAAACCATGAGATCATGACCTGAGCCGACGTCGGACGCCTAACCGACTGAGCCATCCAGGCATCCTTCAGATTCTGTCATTAAATACTCAAGAGGCCATACTAAAGCCCTTTATTATCCACTAAAATTCAGTACACTTAGTTTTTATGGGTTGGGCTCTCATCCTCAGGTGCAGGGAGAGTAAGGGGAAAACAGTGTCCCCAGAAGTCAAAAACCACATCAAATGGCAAACTGTATAAAGGCACTTGGGGTATAGAAATAATTAAGGCATAAAATTTATCTCTGAAGCTTGTGAAACATCTATCATGAGTACAGCTTCATTGTTTGGGCCAGGAGATAGACATTTCTTTACCACCATGAGAGAGAAAGTCTACCCAGGGACACTTCCTTCACCACACAGTCTCCAAATGTTCACCTTGTAATTATCTACCCTCCTTTAAATTCCTTATTCAGAGCCACCATATTCACACTGAATTTTGTATACGTCTCCATTTTACCAACTTTGATGCAGCATTTAAACTGTTTGCAGAATTGTCATCCATAAGCTCCTCAATGGCAGAGGGCATGCCTTTTATTCCTTGTATCCCAAGGACTTATCAGGGCAGCCCGTGGATCCTCAATATGAGTTTATAAAAGGAAGTGATAGGAAGGAACAAGGGAGAAAGGGAAGAAGAAAAGAGAGAAGAAGGAAGGGAAGGTGGTGAGCTAACAGCCCAGGAGGCTGCACGTGATGTATCTTTAAATATGTTGTATTCATTTAAAATGAGGTCTGATCGCTACAATTAAAATTTAACATTATTAAAATACCTAAAACTCTCTTTTTGCTTTGAAATTGGGGGAAATGGAAATTGGTTGTTGGCCCAACTATAGTTTTTCATAATCAGCAGAACTTAAGTGATAGTTAAATTATAAATTCAGTTCCAAATGCCTTCCACTTGCTACTGACGCTGTGACATCCCTCTGGCGGAGCAAAAAGGAGGAACTTTTTTTTTTCTTTTCCTATTTAACTGACTCTTTGCTCAACAAATTTCCTTCTTTGAAAACAACTTTATAGTTGCCCAGGAGAAGTATAAGGCAAACTTCTTAACTACATCAAAGGATGTCAGAATTTCCTTTAACCAGTTGGTTTTGAAAAACGGGACCTTCAAAGTTTTATTGGTACCAAAATGCAAGCTACCCATTCAATGCAACTAGAGGCCTTTGAGGGTCACTGGAAAGTCCTTACCCTCAGACGTGGCTATCAACCACAACATAATGACAAATCGAGAGTTCCGGAGAAGATTAATGTCTCAAAGGGTCAGGGGACACCATTTTATCCTTCAAGATGGAAATTAAACATTTAAATTTAAAAAAAAACTTTTTTTTCTTTTTTTTTTTTGGTCCTGTGAACAATGATACTGATTACTGGGGGAAGTAACAGCTGAAGAAAATGACAGACTGCCACTTACAAAAGAAAAAAATATGCTTGATAATGAGGAAGTCAATTAAAAATACATTCCTTTTGATCCAGGGAGTGGGCTATTTCACATAGTATTTCCCATGCATCGTCCCAAAACACCACAGAGTGATATGGTGTTTGTCAAAATCAGGACGATATTCTTCGTGCGCCAGTGGACTCTGTGACATATGGACAGTGCTAACAAGCTCCTTTTCAATTTGGGAATCTCTCTTTGTTCTTTTCAGAATTTTTCATTTCTTTTCCTCAGAAAACTTGACAGGTATACTCTTTGCCAAGTCCAATAAAATTATTATAAAAAAGTAAGGAATTAAAATGTTCACAAATAATATGAGTGCCATCACTTTCCTGTTAAAAAGGCATAAAGGGACAAGAACGCCAAGACCATGAGTCCATCGCAACTGCTTGGTTCAATATTTCTTACTGTTCAAAATTTTCTGGGGAATTTAGTCCGAGTTTATTATGCTCATTGTGAAAAAGAAACTGTTCTAAAGTCAGTTTTGTTCTGTTTCATCAAATGACAGAACTGAGTAGCTTCTAGTTCAAATCAGAGAGTAAAGACATTGTGCCCTGTAAAATCCTAGCTACCACTAATGGTAACAAATGATTGACTTATGATTTTTAAACGACAGTGAGGATTTGCCATCTGTAAAGAGGAACTAAGAAGCACGTGCGGAAATTCAGGAACATACCAAGTGTTCGCAATAGAACAAACTGCATCCCCAGCGCGAAAGGTCTCTCCTCATCTTCTACTGACCTATGGTGAAGGGAAAGAAAGAAATGTTTTAAAACACTGGCCTCAAGAAAACGAACATCACATCAAGCCCGCTTAGAGCAGAGCTGGGGACCAAAGAGCTGCTGTGCCAAAATATTTATTTACTAGGATTTTTTTTTTTTTTTTTGAGACAAAGAGAGAGTGCGAGCAGGCTGGGGAGAGAGGCAGAGGGAAAGGGAGAAAGAGAATCCTAAGCAGGCTCCACGCTCAGCATGGGGCCCAACCCGGGGCTCAATCCCACCACCCTGGGATCACGACCTGAGCCAAAATCAAGAGTCGGACGCTTAACCAACAGAGCCACCCAGGCACTCCTATTTACTAGGATTTATTAACAACAGCCAAACAAGACTGCTGATACAGCTAAATCTGTGAATAAGTTCTCCCCAGCGAACACCCCAAAGAAACTCTGATGACCTCTGTTTCTGTGTAAATACTGGTAGAGGGCCAAAGGGTCATGGTTAAGGTACAGAAGTAGCTCTGAGCTTCCAAAATCGGTTCTGTGAAAAAACATATATAGTGTTTTATCCTACCTACTGCATTCGTTTTTTCTATTTGCTTACACTTTCCAGAGGGTAGGTGTGTAGACTGAAAGTTACTCCCATATTTTCTCAAGGAAAAGTATAAAGGAAAAAAGTTAAAGAAAGAAATAGAGTAAAAAAAAAAAAAGTATTAAAAAAGCAAATCAAATGTTAGAAAAAGAATGAATCCCTCCCACCACATTATTTTTTTTTCTTCCTGTCCTGAAATGTATGCTCCGAGTAATTCCCACATGGCAGGAAGATTGGAATCTATTGATTTCTAATTAGAAAAGATTAAAGGGCTCCTTTTCTGATGTGTTGGGTTAAAAGCCAGCTGGTGATCTGCCTCGTTCAAGCAATATAACATGGGCAGCCCATTTCTGGGTTATTTAACATCTCTTGCAGGACTAAAGTCCAAAGAATTAGATTATTAATGATTCATTTTGTTTCAAATGCTGAAGCACCTCATCCTTTCTGTCCCATACGCATCGACTTCTAGGTATAGCATGTCAAATTCCCAAGGACCAGTACACTTGCCATCTTTTCCCCATCTTCCTTATCGTTCCCTAGCCACTTCCCCAAAGAGGCACGCACTGCTGTTACCCCATAAGTATCTGCTGATGGAGGCAGTGAGTGAATAAACCAATGGGCCTTCCCACTGGGTGCCGTTATCTTACTGTTGAGGAATGAATTGGCTGGGAAATGTCTAACTCAGCATCCCATAGAAGAGAAGCCAAAATATGCAGAATAAGCAGCAAACAGTACAAGGGAATGATGTCCCAGCAGGTGTGGCCACCAGGTGCCCAGCAGTGTGGGGTACTGAGGAGCCAGGGAGGAGGTGAAGGAAAAATGAGACGGGATTCCCTCTCCTCCTCACTCCTTCACTGCACTGCCTCCCCCACCCCATCCTCCTAAAGCTGCTGGGCTGTGCTCCTTCCCCATACCGTCCCCGTCCTTCTCTGCCTGCTGCAGCCTTTACTGCAAATGCCAACACCCTGATCTGAATGTGTCCGCGTCAACATTTTGAATAGGACTTCCATTAAAGTAACGTCCGTGTTCCCTTACAAACAAAGAAAGCACAAACGGTATATAATAAAGCGCAGCATGAACAACTGAGAAGAGACATCTCCCAGTCTGTCCTCAACTCCCAAACTGTATATGCTAGTAAAACTCATGAAATCAGCATTTTGAACTGCAGGCCCAGCATGAACTGTCACTGACTGCGGAGGTACTAACTATCTACAAGGTTGGAGATAATATTCTTTGCCGTAGGCGAGATTTAGCAACTTCACCAAATGACTTCCTGCCCCCGCTGGAGTCAGGCTTCTTGTGGCTAACATGGTGACAGCTTTCAGCTCCTGAAACTTGAACCTTATCGGGCACAGACTGTAGGAAGAAAAGACACTCACAAGAAGTTTCACCAAACTACAGGAATAAAGAACGTACTGGGGTACGAAATGTTGCAATCTTCCTCTCCCTTCCTGACCTGGGTAAACACTTCTCTTAAGTTCAACAAGCAAACGTCTGAATGCTTTCCTGCACAATCTACCTTTGCTTTCCGCTCCGCTTTACCACACCAGTCCAGTCTGGAACGTGTATTCTGGCAAATTCTGAGCGTACAACCCACCTGGGAGCCAAGTGCGGTTCTCACCTGAGTGTTACTATGATGGCTGATGGCTGGGCACATGCTGTGATGAAGGTGACTATGAAAAGGAAAATTAAGAACGGGATAAGGGTATTGCAGGCCCGTTTACACTTCCCGGACACAGCATAGCCGTTCTCGTTGAGATAGGTTTTGACAATAACGACGCGAAGCTGACTGCGCTGGCCCACTGTGGGCGGGGTGATCACCTGTCGGCTTTGGACACACGTGCATTCTGTGTAATTCCTTATCTGAGGGATAACAAAGATCGACTGTAAGCCAACAAAAGCATAGGAAAATCAAGACAAGGTTAAAAGTTCTAAAATAACTCTCGTATTTAAATATGCATCATATTTAATTGAAAATACATCCTCATTGGGGCACCTGGGTGGCTCAGTCGGTTGAGCATCTGACTTTGGCTCAGGTCATGATCTTATGGTTCATGGGTTCGAGCCCCGCATCGGGGTCTGTGCTGACAGCTCAGAGCCTGGAGCCAGCTTCGGATTCTGTGTCTCCCTCTCTCTCTGCCCCTCCCCTGCTCGCGCTCTGTCTCTCAAAAATAAGTAAACATTAAAAAAAGTAAATAAAAAAAAATTGGAAGAAGAAGAAGAAGAAGAAGAAAGAAAGAAAATACATCCTCATTGCTAACAGTAAATATCCAAAGCATGCATCTAACAATGTCTGCTGGTCAAACCGTTTTAACCTAAACCTTTATTAGGAGCTTTCGACACTCAGTTCTATAGCATTCACATTCCATATACTCATTTTTGGTCACAATTATATGCTACTTCAACTGCTGTTTAATTCATGGACTCCCTGATTGGAGAAGCCCCCCAAACACAGGAACCAAGCCTTATGTTTATTTATGCCCACCAGAGCACCTAGCATAAGCCAGAACATGGCGTAGGACTCAAAGTAAATACTTGTTACATAAAGGCAGAGATTTCATGATGCGATAGTGATGACTTCAGGGCCAGGACCAGTGAACATACCACCGGCTGTTTTGTTTGAAACCAGCTAATTCAAGGAACTAAAAAGCCATTTCAAGTAGGGGCACCTGAGTGGCTCAGTCGGTTAAGCATCCGACTTCGGCTCAGGTCATGATCTCACGGTTCGTGAGTTCAAGTCCCGCACCCTGCATCGGGCTCTGTGCTGACAGCTCAGAGCCTGGAGCCTGCTTCAGATTCTGTGTCTCCCTCTCTCCCTACCCCTCCCCTGCTCACATTCTGCCTGTCTTTCTCAAAAATAAATAAACATTAAAAGAATTCTTTTAAACCCATTTCAAATAAAAACAGCCAATTAATCTTTCTGCCTATTATGTTGTTTTCACCGTGCAACATAAGCTGAACTCACTGCCATTGTCACCTCTCAGCCACTTAGAGAAGCAGTAGCAACAAATATGAGGACGGGGCACCGTTTGGCCCTCTGTGCTCTGGGGACTGCTGGCCTCTTTTTAGGAATGAGGACTGTGCATTAGAGGACTCACTCGTTCACTCCCAGGACTTAGCCACCGAGAACACTTCTCATTGTCTCTTTCAACTTGGTTACACACTGGAGCTCACCAATTATATACTGGGGAGCCAGCCACAGGATTTCTCAATTTATCACTCTAGCTTAAAACTCTGAAATCAAATCTGATGATCCCAAAACATACAGTCAATAGTATAATCCCTTAACACCTACACAGTACAGGCAAATGCACCTTAACCTTTTTGATTAAAGCAGCCTCCTACAATCCGTTCTTAAGCAAAGAATGAAACCAGGCTCAGTAAGGAACTGAGTAGAATATGAAAACCTCCCACAGTATTACAGCCTATTTATAATTCACGGGGAAGGGAATTCTCAAAATAGCCTATTCTTGAACTGACAGAAATATCTTTACTCTGAATGTTAAAAAAAAAAAAAAAAAGTTTGAACTGATAGTCTATGAAAAATCCATCACACATCTTCACAGACTCTGATCAGGGAAGGTGCTCTCCTATCCTCTTCTATGGGCACAAAATGTGGTCATCTTGACCTTCAAATGCATCACAAGGGCCCTGGCTGAGTAATAAATGGGAAGCCCAGCATTCATCCTTATCATGTTTCACTGAGTTGGCACAGAATGTAAAGTGGGAGAGGGCTGATATGAAACCAAGTCACTACACCCACATGTTCCAATCGTCCTTGGGAAAAAAAAAAATGATAGCATTGCATAATTTTCATTCCTCTGGGTTTTTGTCAGAAAGTATTTTGGAGGTTATTTGAAGTTTCTTGAAAAGAGGGACTAAAGCCACGTGTTAGCATATGAGTCCTAACACGTCCCTGTCACAGGATGTTGGATTAACAGTACAGGAACTTGGGAAATATACTCACCCCAGTGCTAAGATTACCGCTGTTAACACAGCCAGCCAGACAAGGGTTAAAGTATGTAATTCCATCTGATCCACAGACTGGCTCATACTCGTGTATTTTACAACCACAATTAACATTGCAGCTTCCTGTCAGGTTCCTGTGAGGCATGGTGAGAGAAGGTCTAGAGAGAAAAAAGCAGGTCATGAGCAACATTTACTAAAATGTTATAAAGAAAAAATTCTCAACGTTAAGTAATTTGTCCATTTTAGAGAAGCTAGTTCCCATAAATCAAAGCTATAATACCGGAAAGAGCCACCCTCGATAATTATTATGACTTTGAAACAAAGCATGAAGAAAAATGTTTCAATCTTCTGGGGCTGTAAATTCATTATCTTTGTATCAAATTATCTATCTTGCCTCAATTCTACCTTCCATCTTGGATCTTGGTGCTACAGATCTGGGCTCAGCAGTTCTAACCCTTGTTTAACTACTTACTGTAGACACGAAGCTCTACGTTTTAACAAATCCAGACCTCAATTTCTTTAACTCTGTGCCAGATCAACAACATCACTAGGAGGGCGCAAACATAAAATGCATCCATCGGGGTTGTCGACGCAGATTGCTTTGACCAAAAACTTTAATTGTTCTGGAATAAATTATCTAAGAAAGACATGGACTCTAGAAAATGAATCGGAAGTGATTTCCAAAGAAGATCAGGAATCCTATCACTAGTTTGATTCACACAGCCAGAGAAGAACGATTCAGTGCTTCCTTCAGGATGCCCAGATGTGGATTCACGGTCAACGTGGTGGGTTTTGTTTTCTCGTAGACTATGACGTCTGATTCAAAGAAACGATACAATATGAAAAGCTCTGATACAATCAATTCAGGCAACAAATATAAAAAGGAAAAAAAAAGGCAAGTCAGGATATAGGGTTGGGGAGAGAAGTAGAAAGAAATGCTTCGGAAGAGCAGAGGCAGGTACCCAGGAGGGGCTCATGGAAGAATGAAAGGGGCTCTGTAGTGCTTATACTCAACAACCTCTTTCCTTGGTTTCTCTGAGACCAATTTTTTAAATATTTATTTATTTATTTATTTATTTTGAAGGGGGAGGGGCAGAGAGAGAGGGAGAGAGAGAATCCCATGCAGGGCTCTATCCCATGACCCAAAATCACGACATGAACCAATATCAAGAGTCGGATGCTTAACCGACTAAGCCACCCCTGTGCCCCGTGACCACCATTTTCTGTTACTGATGAAATACTGTTCCTAAAGCCACATGAGTTAGAAATAGCAGATCCAGGGGCGCCTGGGTGGCTCAGTTGGTTAAGCGTCCGACTTTGACTCAGGTCATGATCTCACAGTTTGTGAGTTCGAGCCCCACCTCGGGGTCTGTGCTGACAGCTCAGAGCCTGGAGCCTGCTTTGGATTATCTCCCTCTCTTTCTGCCCCTCCCCCGCTTGTACTCTGTCTCTCTCTGTCTGTCTCTCTCTCTCTCCCTCAGAAATAAAATAAACATTAAAAAATTAAAAAAAAAAGAAATAGCAGATCTATATCATTCATCCATCCATCTATTCATCATCCATCCATTCAACAAATATTTTGGAATGTCTGCTTAATGCTAGAACTTACCTTTAATGCCTATGTTGACTACCCACTCCTCCAGTAGCATAGCCCACACCAACTATATGTGTTAATCTATAGACATAAGGCATTATTTGTTCAAAGGGCTCTTTCCTGTGTCCTCTTTCACACTTTGATAACTGAGTCCTCAAATTTTAATGGAAGGAACAAATTCATGGCAGTATTTAAACCTTATCAAGAAAGTCTTCTAAAGAGGCAAATGTAAAATAAACTCTGTTCTTCATTTATGTCATTCCACAGAAAAAATTTGGTCACAAGACTCTGACAATTATGTCCACAAACTCATGGATTCCTATCATTTTGTTGTATATTTCAGGAAATGCAATCCTAGGCCAGTAATGCTCCTGAGGGGCAATTTTGTTTCCTAGGCAACAGTTTTGTTTGTCATAACTACAGGAGTGCTACTGGTATCTAGTGGGCAGAGACCAGGGAAGCTTCTAAACATCCTACAATACACAGAACAACACCCCCTCCACACACACACAGACACACACACACACACACACACACACACACACAGTAACAAATTAACCTGCCCAAGTCTTAGTAGTCCTGAGGGTGACGATGAGAAAGCCCATTCTAGACCTCTTACTACATTCCACAGACAATGACATAGATGTCCAGGGAGGTCAAATGATTCACTATAACGCTAATTAGTGCCATTTAACTGGTACATCTGAAAACCGCTCTGTACCTTGCCACTGTCTTCACTAGTTCCTCAAGAGTGACATTTCAAGCCATGACCCGATAAAAGGGTTTTTATATGTTTGCACGCGTAAGTCACTAAAAACAACAGGCTTCAAATCCATACAATATAATTACTACTATTGTTATTTAGAAGTTACAAAGAATTTCTTATGAAGATCACGATTCATATTCATTTATGAGCACCACAGACCACAGATTCCAAACACCTCTCTTTTATGGGTACGTCCACTCAAGAGAAAGGAAGCTAGGGGTGCCTGGGTGGCTCAGTCAGTTAAGCATCCAACTGTTGATTTCGGCTCAGGTCACAATCTCACGGTTTGCGAGCTCCAGTCCTGCATCAGGCTCCGTGCTGGGTGTGGAACCTGCTTAAGATTCTCTCTCTCCCTCTCCCTCTGTACCCTCCTCTCACCGGAGAACTAAAAGAGAGAAAAATGAATCTAGAGAGAATATAAACAGATGCTTAAAACCCCCGGTGACAGGAAGCACAAGCTTTCCTGAGTTCCAGAAACAGAGGCACATTCCTAGGTCACCACTGGGTATGTTTGCTTTTCTCATGAGAACATGGTGTCTGAAACAAAGAAATGATACAATAAAGCTCTCAGAAAATCAAGACAGGCAACAAAAATAAATAGCAGTGAAAAGAAGTGGGTATTCACAAAAAAGTCATTGGGGAAAAGGCGACAGTGGCACAAAAAAGGGAAAGATACCAACATGGTTAATGCTTTACACTGCGCTCATTTTAAAAATAAAATAAAATAAATTTTAGGAATAATAATGTCTTGCTTGACACTCACTTTTCAGAAAACAGGCTGGATTGTAATAATGGCATAAGCGTGTAAGCCTGAATAGTACTAAGCACCACTCACCGGCCTGCAGTGAGCCCATCGTGGGAGTACTAAACGTACAGGCTACAGTGTACCACGTCCACGTTATGCGAAGGGACTGTGCGTCCCCTTCCAATGAACTAAAGCATTTCTGACAAGTTAGCTTTGCAGATCAGGCTCATGCTAGCTCTGAATCAATGTAAGTGTTAATTCCAAGTGAAGAAAAAGGCCTCACTAACAAACGGACTAACAAATAACCATTTGGTCCAAGTTGCAAGCCTGAGAGTCACACCTGATATCTTATCACAAAAAAGGCAGAGGGGCGCCTGGGTGGCTCAGTCGGTTAAGCGTCCGACTTCAGCTCAGGTCACGATCTCACAGTCCGTGAATTCGAGCCCCGCGTCGGGCTCTGGGCTGATGGCTCCGAGCCTGGAGCCTGCTTCCAATTCTGTGTCTCCCTCTCTCTCTGACCCTCCCCCGTTCATGCTCTGTCTCTGTCTCAAAAGTAAAATAAACGTTAAAAAAAATTTTTTTTTTAATTAAATAAAATAAAAAAATAAAAATGGCAGAATTCTAGAACTAGAGAGATGGGATCAGTCTCTGAGATTATCTAGTACAGTTTGCGGATCTTAAAAAATAAGAAACTATAAAAAGTGCAATGATGTGTTCCATAATCACTGAGGTTTCGAGAAAACCAGCCATGGGGAGACTAAATGAACAAAAAAGGAAAAAAAGAACAAGCTTGCTGCCTAATGTCTTTTAAATAAATTGCTTAAGGATCAATATTTATTTAAAATAATATACAATAATAAAACAGATTATGGTTTAACATAGGTAATAACGTCCACCATGGGGCTATCACAGCTGGGTAAATAAGAAGACAGTTGTTCTCAAATCTCTCTCTGTCTCTGTCTCTCTCTCTGTCTGTCTGTCTGTCTCTCTCTCTCTCTCTCACACACACACACACACACACCACAGAGTATGTCAAATTATGCCACCCCAAGACCTAAGAATACTTGGACTTCCCCATCTGACATATTTCTACAGTTCCCCATAAATCAAAGAGGAGCTCCCCAACCATCCTTCTGCCTCCTCTTAAGTGGCTCTCTATTAAGAAATACGAAAAGAGGGAATCCATGCATCTTATGCCCAAGTCACATGGATTAAAAGAATATGATTAACATAGCAGGTACCTTTTTAGGAAAAAATACCAATCACCTAGAAAAAAGTGATATCTCTCTCAAGTCACTATATATTCAAGTCTAACTGAATTCAAGAAGACTTCAATTAGAATGTGGTTTTTTTTTTTATTCCACTTAAATTCTTGGCTTCATATTAAAATGCTTCCCTGGCTGTATAGAGCTATGCAACTTCAGGTTTATAGTGATTATTATTATAACCATAATCATCGTTATCATTTAAAACTAAATGAGTAAAGAGCCCAATTTTTACCCCAGGAATTGTGCACTGAAATCTCTATATAAATTACCTCATGTATTCCTCACAAGAATTAAAGTTGTTATGACTGTGCCTTCATCTTTTAGATGAGGAAATTGAGAGGATAGATACTGTCAAAGTTCACAAGAATCAAAGATGGGTTTAAACCCAGTTATCTCTGTGTCTGTGGCCTACACCCTGAAACCCCTATACTTGGCGGGCAGCTTTGCGTAACTGTCCGTATTTTCACTTTCTCTAGCATGAGTCTTCCGGGCACCTCATCCCATTTCCTTCCTCTTCATCTCATGCCGCTTTTCTGGCACTCACCTTTCACCGTGACTGAGCATTAGAGTCAGAAGGAGCAGGTTCAATTCCATACCTACAGCTCACAAGTGCTGTGAACCAATCTAAAGAGATTTCACACTTGTGAAACAGAGATCATAATGTCTCTATCACATGGCTGTTGAGAGGATTAGGTGAGTAAATGCACAGCCAGTGTCCAGCATTGTTCCTCGAACATAATAGGCACTAAGATACTGGAGTGCGGTCTTGATCTACACATGAAAGAAGTATAAATGAATTAAAGTAATACAATCACAAGCACAATAGGCCTTCAATGACGTTTTTCTTTTCAAAAAGGAGTAAGTCGGGGCGCCTGGGTGGCTCAGTCGGTTAAGCATCTGACTTGGGCTTGGGTCATGATCTCGAGGTTTGTGAGTTCAAGCCCCGCGTGGGGCTCTGTGCTGACCGCTCAGAGCCTGGAGCCTGTTTCAGATTCTGTGTCTCCCTCTCTCTCTGACCCTCCCCCGTTCATGCTCTGTCTCTCTCTGTCTCAAAAATAAGTAAACGTTTAAAAAAAAAATAAAAATAAATAAATAAAGGAGTAAGTCATTTTCGAAGTTACTCCTACAGATAATTCGGGAAAAAGAACTAAACTGGGATCTAGTTTCAGGCCTACCATTTTGTAGCCATACGACCTGGGGCCAAATCTAAGTCTATGGCTGTTAATGCCCCTCCTGCCTGTATGAGGAGAGCAAGTGTAACCAAGGAATCATACATTACATAATATAGGTAATAGAACAGGTTTACTAGAGGACTACATTCATGAAAGTTATAATTACTATTTCCAATCATTATTTTTATTGTTAAAGTTTCCTTGAGCTTTGTAGTCAACAAATAAATTCACACATAAATTCTAGTGAGTTTTAACTTGAAATTTATATATAATGACCTACAACTTATACAAACCATCTCTTTGGTTTGAGCCCCAACGGGGGGCTCCATGTGGGGCTCAAACTCACAACCTCAAGATCAAGAGTCACATGATCCACCAACTGAGCCAGCCAGGTACTAAACCATCTTTTTAAATCCAGAATTACTTTTTAAAAAAAAGAAAATTAAAGAAAACAAGAAAAAAGGGGCGCCTGGGTGGCTCAGTCGGTTGAGCGTCCGGTTTCGGCTCAGGTCATGTTCTCACGGTCTGTGAGTTCGAGCCCCGCGTCAAGCTCTGTGCTGACAGCTGGAAGCCTGGAGCCTGCTTCGGATTCTGTATCTCCGTCTCTCTGCCCCTCCCCCACTCACGCTCGCTCGCTCGCTCTCTCTCTCTCTCTCTCTCTCTCAAAAATAAATAAACATAAAAAAATTTAAAAATAAATAAATAAATCCAGAATTACTTTTTAAAACGTATTATTGAAGTGTAGTTGACATACAATGTTATACTAGTTTCAGGTGTGCAATGTAGTGACTTCACAACTTTATACATTATTCAGTGCTCACCATGGTAAGTGTAGTCTCACCGTCCGTCACCTTACAATGGTTATAACAGTATTATTGACTATATTCCCTGTGCTGTACTTTTCATCTCCATGACTGACTTAATTTATAGCTGGAAGTTTGTACCTCTTAATCTCCTTCGCCTATTACAGTTTTTGAAACACCTTTTTTTATTACTAAAGTAATACATACTCTTTGTACAAAATTTGGACAATACAAAAAGACTGAAAAATTAAATTAAACTCACACGTGATTCTACCACCCAGAAATATCCACCATATTATGCTTTTAGTCTATCACTTTCTGGTCTTTTTTTCAATATGCATATACAATAACATTGATAACATATCGTTACCAAGATTTTGTACAGTTCTATTTTTCCCGCTAGCATTAAATGATAAACATTTCTTATTGACTATGTTAATACGACATTATAAAATGGTAAATTTGGTCCTGGGTTTATTAATATTCATAGGTATTTTTGAAGTAAAAAGGCTTATTATATTTAAATAGGTATTCCATAGTTTTATAGATTTCATGTTATTTGTTTAGATCTCTGTTATAAAGTTTAAAACTCATTGGAAGGAAAATTTGCTTATATTTCGTATCTCCTTGGTACTCTCAAAGTGAAGTAAAGCAAACTTTGTTTGTATCTCCCAAACAGAGCCAAGAATAGATCAAATCATATACATATAGCTAGACATGAATTGTAAGCCTATGAATTAAAGTAGCTAGGATAATCCAGAGACACACATACCTAAGATCTTTTAAGTAAATTATTTGTCCTCTACTTTTCAGGAATTTCTCTGAAAATTATTAATGTCTATAACAAATAAAAGATCTTGAATGTCACCAAAAGATTTAAACAATGGGAGAAAACTTCAGTAGGTTAAGCTGAAGACACAGATGAGGAGATGAATGGTTTCATTAGAGAATTTAGAAGTGATGTGGCCAGAAATGATAGCCACGCAGAGGGCTGGTAATAGAGTATCAAATACACCCTGCGGCAGGGGAAGAAGTGGTGACAAAGAGAATGACATGAATTGGGAAAAGTTTCAGAGAAGGTAGGAATTAGCAGGCTGTATTCAATTTCCATAGTTTCAGTACATTGGGTCAATAAAACTATACTGAGAGAGGCCACTTCAGGGAAAATTCCCAACCTCTGAGATTTTGGACTTGGTTGAACCTGGTGGACCACTCCATCCAAGTCACTGCCGAACACAGAAAACTGAGAAAATGATTCCCCCTCACAGCTCAAGAAATCACCCCTGGAAACATTCTGGTGCAGTAAGTCAAGTCACAAAACCAGAGGATGATATAATAGATCTTAGTGTTGAGTTCAAAGAGATGACACTTGATAAATGAAAGATAATAAAGCTAGCATTATGAAATGATTTATCAAGACCCAGTACTATTGAACAATTCTGTACATGGGAATCAGATCTAACCCCTTTTTAAAAATTACTTTTTAAGAAGAAGTAGCAAAGAGGAAAGAACTCACATTATGCAGTGTGTTTATATAAAGTGTTATTTAAGCCACCGTGTTCACAGTAAATCCTGACTCTTATGGCAACGAGATGATTACGGCATACCTGTGTGAAACACAGACACAGAGGGGAAGCAAAACACATTTCCTAATTAAAACTGCAGGGACATAGTGGGTGCTGGGAATGTAATTACTTGGGTTGGAAATGGGCCAGGATATTCAACTGGAGCACTAGCATCTTTCATAATGAAAAATCATCCAATTCTCAAGTCTGAATTTTTTCTTATTTTAGTATATTGTGGCTGGAACACTTAACATGAGATCTACTCTCTTGCCAAACATTAAGTGTGTTACACAGTATAGTTGACTATAGGTACAATGATGCACAGCAGATCTCTAGAGCCCGATTGACTGACACTTGATGCCCATTGATTGGCAACTCCCCATCTCCCACTTCCTCAAGCCATCATTCCACCTCTGATTCCATGAATTTAATATTTTAGCTATCTCATATAAATGGAATCAGTCAGTATTTGTCATTCTGTAACTGGCTTATTTCACTTAGCGTGATGTCTTCGGGGCTCATCCATTGTGTCACATACTGCAAAATTTCTTTCTTTTGTAAGGCTGAGTAGTTTTCCATTGTATGTATATGCCACGTTCTCTTTATCCATCCATCTGTTGATGGACACTTAGGTTGTTTCCGCACCTTGGCTATGAAATCTGAATTTTCTAGGGGAACCACCAGTAACATGTCAGGTTCATTCTGCAAAAAGACTGTGACTCCATTTTGGCTCAACAGGAAAAGTTCATCTTTCTAAAACATCTCAACCCCATATCAGGCATTGAGGTACCTCTTGAGCATTTGATACAAATTCAAAGATGGATCAGTTATCAGGTCCTTTAATATAAGAAGATTCATCCTGCTGGTGAACCTGGGGCTTCGCTTACAGGCTTTAATAAATGGAGGTAGCTCATAGGTTGTGCTTGCTTCTTTGTGCTTTTTTCTTCTTTTGGAACTTTTTATTTTATTTATTTTTTTAAAATTTTTTTAACATTTATTTTTTTTGAGAGACAGAGAGACAGAGCATGGGCAGAGGAGGGGCAGAGAAAGGGAGGGGGAGACACAGAATCTGAAGCAGGCTCCAGGCTCCTAGCTGTCAGCACAGAGTCTGATGTGGGGCTCGAACTCACGAACTGGGAGATCATAACCTAAGCCGAGGTCAGATGCTCAACCAACTGAGCCATGTAGGCGCCCCTTCTTTCAGAACATTTTAATAATTAAAAGCATTGCATTCAGAATCAGAGAAACCTGGGTTCAAATTCTAGTTCTATCATTTTCTGTGTGACTGAGCAAGTTATTCAATCTTTCTGAGCTTCTTTCTTAAATTTCAAATGAGAAAAAATGCCATTAAATAGTTATTTATCAATTGCTTAGCATGTATGGGTTTTATCCTATTTCATCTTTCTTAATTCTAAGAGATTGGTACCGTTATTGACGCAGCTTAATGATAAGGAAACTGACGCACAGAGAGATTAAGGAATTTGCAAAGTATTTTATTCAATCCTCAGGGCAATTCAGCAAGATAGTATCTATCAGCATCTTCACCTGGAAGGTGTGGAAACCAAACACAGAAAGGTTGAAGAATCTCCCCATCCTTACATGGCTAGTATGTGGCAAGGCTGGGGTGAAAATCTAGGCTGGTTAACTTGAGAGCCTCTGAGCTACAGCACTGTGTAGACACAGCATTATGCCTGTAACCCAGCTGTATGAAAAAAATGAAGAAACAATGCGCCACTGACAGAAACAGATACAATCTCTCCAGCTCTCTTCCTAAGGAGGTGGTGAGTACCTTCAGTGTTTCCCTACATGAAATAAAGCAGCAACTGACCGTGGTGCTCGGAAAGAACAAAAACTCTGAAATAGATAATCTGGGTTTCATCTGGTTCTGCTCCCTGTTAACTGAGGACTTTGGGCAAATCACTTCATCTGTAAGCCCAGTTTCTTTAATTAAAACATGCAGGTAATAGTACACACAGTAGAGTGGTGTTGCAAGCATTATATATAAAAGATATACACGAGCAAAGGCCGATCACCAGACCCGAATCAAACAGACACCAAACAAAGACTCCTCTCTTCACTGCCACTCCCTTCATCTCTCTATTGGATTTAAAGGAGAAAAAAAAAAAAAAAAAGTCCCACATGCAAGCCTCAAAATCACACAGAACAGCTTTTACTTAACAGGCCAAGCCAGACCGATAAGCAGGTTGTACACTGCACAAGAGCACCCAGCCAAAGGAGCAAGGAGAGGCTGAAATGTAGTCCACACCCTGCTTGGAGAAAGGACACTCTTACTCTTCACACAAATATAACTGCTGTTCTTAAAGTGCCCAGCCTAGGGGTGCCCGGGTGGCTCAGTCGGTTAAGCGTCCGACTTCGGCTCAGGTCATGATCTTGCAGTCTGTGAGTTCAAGCCCCACATCGGGCTCTGAGCTGTCATGAGCCCAGCATTGGGTTCTGTGCTGACAGCTCAGAACCTGAAGCCTGTTTTGAATTCTGTGTCTCCCTCTCTCTCTCTCTGCTCATCCCCTGCCTGCTCATGCTCATGCTCTCTCTCTCTCTCTCTCTCTCTCTCAAAAAAAAAAAAAAAAAGTGCCAAGCCTTTGCAGCTGCACCCCCCCCCAAAAGTGTTTACATTAATTCAATTTTAGACTACCTTCCTAGAAGTATTTGGGAAGCCAGACGAATTCTCCGAGGAAACTGGGTTTTTATGTTGCTAATTTATGAACTTGGATGAAGTCAGGCTGCAACTACTGGAATGAATGGAAACCTGAAGTAGCCTCCAGCATGCCTTACCGAGTTTTTCTCTGTTGGATACAATCGAATGAGAAGAAGTGTACCATAAATCATGGAATTGGGTGATTAAGATGCTTATTTTCATCAAGTTCTTAAAAATTCAACATCACTAGATGAATAACATCCCTACACAGACATAGATGCCAGACATTCATTCATCTTGTAAAGAAGAAAAGGCAGTTGCTTTGTATGATCTAGAAGGGAAAGGAGAAGAGACAAGAAACTGACTTTTTCAACGTATACTAAGTGCTGGACTCCGTGGTAGGAAATATCAGAAAACTTCCCTAATACAGTCCTCAAAATCAAAACTACAAACACAAAATATTGGAAAGCTTCAAACTGGAGACTGAGGACGGAGGAAAGAGACACTGGCTTCCCATTTTTTAACCCGTCTGCAGTATTTTGTTTTTTCAACCACATGTGTTTTATGTAATTATGTTTGTAACCAGATGTGACTGACATTATCACCAATTTTGCCATGAGGAAACCAAAACTCGATACTAGCTTTTTTTTTTCTTTCCCAAGGTCACACAGTTAGAAACTTGATGGCTCTGGTACTTTTCTTTGAAAATAACACCGTCTTTGACAAAGGAGTTTGAGGGGAGAGGGGAGAGAAGGCCAAGAAGTTTATTGTTGGGACCCCTGTTTTCTCACTAACACAGAATCTGGGATGTCCAGCAAGAAAAACAAGACTAGAGTAAGACAAAATACTTGAAGAAAAGAATTTTAAAAAATGCAACCATGCTGGGGCACAGGAAAGGAAGCTGAGTAGGGCCAAGGAAATGGATTGCTCAGCAAAGATGAGGGCCTGCTAAGATTGGAACTCATAAATTTGTAATGGGGCCAATCAGCACAATTATGTAATTTTTGCCCATAGTGCTGGAGAGTCCAGAGTCCGTTGATTCAGGATTGGCAAGACTGATGTGGTGCTAAGCAAGGGTTTTAAATTCTTGAGGGGACTTGCAGTTTGAAAGCAAGTAAGACGGCAGGCGGGGGGGGGGGGGGGGTGTGCCTCCCCACCCCACCTCTGAGAATGCAGAGGTGCTTAAAATTAAAGCGAGCAAAATTAAAAGGAATAATGCCAGCAAAGAGGAATGGAAAGACTAACACCAAACTTCATGAAAAGAGCAAAGTGGATACGCATAATACGCATATTATGAGCAGATGAGCAGATACCACCTTGGAGAAGAGCCAACCTGCCCCATGGACCCTCCATGAGGCTCCACAAGGTTGTGAGCTCGGAGTCATCAGATGCGGCAGAAGACCCAGATGAGGAGGAAGCTGAGGTTTGAGGGAGAGAAAATTGTACCAGTGGATCCTTCCATTCTCATATTCACTCACCTCCACCCCCACGTCAGAGCCCAGACATTCTCCAGAACGTTCTCCTCTAAAGAAATTGGAAGAAATTCAAAAAGCTAAGCTTCTACTCTAGATTTTGACAACGGAGACTAACCCCCCCCCCATGTTTGTATGGGGGTGAGGGTGGAGCACATAACCTGAAAGGTGCTAGACTGAGTCTTGTCAGCCTGTAAAGCCCAGAATAAACAAACAGAAAAACTAACCCTTAAAATCAAATGGCAAAATGTGAGGCATAGAAACAAAGTAAAAAAAAAAAAAATCTAATTATATACACAGATCTGAGAAGATATTACTACGTAAAAAGTCATCAGGAACACGGCGCCTGAGTGGCTCAGTCGGTTGAGCATCCAACTTTGGCTCAGGTCACAGTCTCATAGTTCATGAGTTCGAGCTCCATGTCAGGCTCTGTGCTGACAGCTCAGAGCCTGGAGACTGCTTCGGATTCTATGTCTCCCTCTGTCTCTCCTCCCCCTCCCTCCCTCCCCACTCATGCCCTCTCTCTCTCTCTCTCTCTCTCTCTCAAAAGTAAATAAACATTAAAAAATTTTTTTAAAAAATGACATCAGGATGTTATGAAAAGGGAACACTCAGAATACAACAAAGAAAAAAGTTATTCTCAAAATAAAAAGACAATTTACATAAAGAATAGAAAACAAAGCATGGAAGAATCTCTCAGAGCAAAGGACATAGGAAATACAAGAGAACAAATGAAACATACAGGCAACCAGTCCATAAGTTCCAACAACAGATTAGCAGGAATCCTGGAGAGAGCATGGAAAATGGAGAGAGTGCGTAAAGTATAGCAGAAGAAAACCTCCCTGGAGTTTAAGACATACATGTGAGATTAAGACGGTTCAGAGAGTGCCTAATGTAGTGAACGAACAAAGCCCTAGGCCAAAACATTCATTCATCTGTTCATTCCTTCATGCAACAAACGCTGTGCATTGCTTCAGATGGTGGGGATGCGGTTATGATATAGACAGCTGTAGTAACTGTTCTCAAGGAGCTCATAGTTTAGAAACAGAAGACAAGAGCAGAGCACGTACTTAAACAAGATAACTTCAGCTAGTGGTAAGTGCTACAAGGAAATTAAGGAGGAGTAATGCAATAAAGGGACGAATGGGTTCCCTTAGGTTGGGCAGAGAGGAAGAGCCTCTCTGGGAAAGTGACATTGGAAGGGTCCAGACAAGACAAAATTGGATGGTAAAGCATTCCTTATGAAATTTCAGAACACCTTGGATAAAAAATTTCCTAAAATCGTCCAAATAAAGTTGGCTACAGAGAAATGAGAGCTAGGCCTGGAGTTAAATTTCTTACCAGCAACATTAGATGCTAGATGACAAAGCAGTGGTTTCAAAGTTCTCCGAAAAGCAATTTATAACTTATAATTCCATACCCACTCAAACTATCTTTAAATGTGAGAGAAAGAATAAAGATGCTTTAATACATTTACAGGATCAAAAAGTTTTTCTTCCCACGGGCTCTTTCCTAGGGAGGTATCTGGGTATTTTTCTCCAGCAAAACAAGGAGTTAACAAATAAATAAACACACAAACAACTAAAAAAGTGGATACAACTGAGATACATGAAAGGAAGTTTCCAGAATATAAATTACGCCTAGGAAGCAACTAGTCCAACTGAAATAAGATTACAGAAAAACAAGAATTCAATAAAACAAAGTATGTTGAGAACTTAAAAAATAATATGAGCATGGTAAAGGCTAGTAGTCGGGGAAAGAAGAATAGGCCTTTAGAACTCAAGGACAGGGGACACCTGGCTGGCTCAGTCAGTTGAGTGTCCAACTCTTCATTTTGGTTCAGATCATGATCCCGTGGTTCAAGAGATCGAGCTCCGTGTCAAGATCTGCTGACAGCAAGAAGCCTGCTTGGGATTCTCTCTCTGCCTCTCTCTCTTGCTGTCAAAATAAATAAACTTTAAAAAAAAAAAAAAAAAGAACTCAAGGACAGACAACACAAGTAACCTGTGGTCTAAATGTACAATTTTAAGCAGATTTCCATCCCCACTCTAGTTAGTGGATGACTACTTCTTCCCTCATGCCTTTATTTTCTGGAGAAAATAAACCAAAGTCTACGGACGTAAGAGCATCACATATAAAGAAGACCTTTGGTGAGATGCTAGAATGATGGCAGGGGAATTAGGTAAAAGTCTACAGAATGAACAGAAGGACCCAGGCCCCTTCCCACCACCATCCCACTCCCAGCTCTAGAACACCAGAAGCTAGGCTTACAACCCTGAATCTATCCCAACACAGCTCCAGCCGAGAAACAGGAAAACCCTTCTCCTGAGCAGCCAAAGCACTCCAGAGGTAAGGCCTCAAGTTCTGACATGCATTACCCCAATGAAAATGCCAGCTCCCCATCTCCCATTACCTACGGTGAGATCCACCAAATGACAAGCTCTACTGTCAGACCAGAGCACCGACCTAGCTTTTTAAACGCATGTTCTTCAATACTAAGAGAAAGCTAAGGATCACCAGAAATGTAAGGGAAGCTTCCAACATAATCAGGACAGCAAAATAAACAGAAAGCAGGCACTCAGAGGACACAGACAATACAGGAAGGAAAACAAACTCTAAATAATGTTGGAGAAGTAAGAGAAGGGATTCCACCTATGAAGCAAGAGGACTAGAAGCAAAAAAAAAAACAATCAAAAATTTGGATGTTAAAAATACAGGGGCACCTGGGTGGTTGAATTGGTTCAGCTTAGGTGATAATCCTGCAGTTCGTGAGTTCGTGAGTTCAAGCCTCACGTTGGGCTCTGCTGACAGTGCGGAGCCTGCTTGGGATTTTCTCTCTCTCTCTGCCCCTCTTGTGCACTCTCTCTCTCTCTCTCTCTCTCTCTCAAAAATAAATAAATAACTTTAGAAAAAATACAATATTCAAAATAAAGATTTAGCAGAAGACTGAAAAAAATAGAGCTGAAGAAATCTTTCCAAAAGTAGCACAAAAAAAGTGTTTTATACAATATAGGTGATAAAGAAGAGTAGAGAATCAATGAAGGAAAGAGAAGAGAAAAAATGGTGAGGAAAAAATATCAAAATTTAAGTAAAAAATAAAAACAAAACTGAAGGACACAGTTTCCAGACATTAAAAGCTCACTTAAGTGCTCAGAGCAGGGGGTGGGAGGGGTGGAAACCCACTCCAAAGTATATCATGATGAAATTCAGGAACACCAGGAGTAAACTGAAAGCTCCTAGAAAGAAAAAATAGGGTACATACAAAAGACTGGGAAAAAGAAAGGCCAGATTTTCCACAATAGCATGAGAAATTAGATGACAATGGAGTAATAAAATTGAGTGAAAATGATTCATCCAATCTAAAATTCTTTACCCAGCCAACTTGGCAATCAAATATAACAGCTTTTTTTTAAAAAGCTATTTCATGAACAATATTCAGAAAAAAAAAAAAGTTACAGCCTTTATAGCCTTCTTGTAGCTACTAAGGGATGTGCTCTCACAAAATGAGGGACGAGCCAAGGAAGAGGCATGTGAGCTCAGAGGAACAAAGGATCCATACAGAGGCAAACGGGATTCCAGGGAGCCGACTGGGCGCAGCTAGGACTCTGATTAGATGACTCCAAGGGGTGGGAAATGGAATCACGAGGTTATCAGACAGGAGAAAAATCACAGCGAGATATTTTGAGCCCTTAGAGAATGTAGGAAGCCAGACACACATTCAGAGAGAACAAAGGAAATGAAAATAAAACAATTATGAATTCCAGGAAAATCAACGTTGCACACAAGAAGAAATCTAATCATGACATACTGCTTGTGCCTCAGCAGTTAATAATACTGGCAGGATCAAGCATAAGAATATCCAAGAAGGATTTGACCACAATATATGAATGGAAAACTGAACTCCTCATTTATCAAGATAGGAAGTCTTACATAATGTCTCAATTTGGTTAATTTACACATTATGTCTTGAAAATACAGAGGTAAACACCAGAAGAGTATTTGTGATGACTGATAACAATAGCTAACTTCCAGTGAGCGCTTACTGTGTGCCAGGCACCAAGGTGAGAGCTTTACACATGCTACTCATGCTGTCCCCGCCTGCAGCCTCTAAGGTGATTCTTATTGCTGTAGATGAAATGTCTGGGTGCCCGCAGCATTCATAGGTTGAAAACTAACCCCCAGTGTGATGATATTTGGAGGTTGGGCCTTGGGGAGGTGATTAGGCCATGAGGTTGGAGCCCTCATGAATGGGATGAGTGCCCTTATGAAAAGGACTCTAGAGAGATGCCCTACCCCTTCCACCATATGAGGACACAGAGAAAAGACCGCCATTCATGAATCAGGGAGGGGCGCCTCATAAGACACAGAATCTGCCGGCACCTTGATCACGGACTTCCCGGCCTCCAGAACCGTGAGCAATAAATTTCTGTTGTTTCTAAACCACCCAGTCTATGATACTCTGTTACACCTGAAGGAACTAAGGCATTATTATCATCACCCTATTTTACAGATGAGGATACTGAGGCTTACAGTTAAGCAACTGGCCAAGCAAAGGGAAGATGCAAATTCAGATTTAACTCAAGAATCTGGGCTCCTATTCTAAACTGCCCTTAAATTTTTGAAGACTTTATTTCCTATGCCATTGTAATAGGCACGGAAAAGAAGTTGTGTATCAGTACGTGCAATGCCCAGACCCACATCTCTTGGTGAAAAAAAGACTCCAGAGACAAGTGACCATATTCTGTCATCCAAATAAGCTCTGATTGGCAGTTCCTCCTTTTTTCTTTCTGACATTCTAGGTTGGCTAAGTGAAATTAAAGCTCTTCTTGTTCAAAGTTCAAGTGGAACATTTTATAAGATAAAACTCCACTGAAAATCAAAAGGATATGGTGCTCGTTGGTACCAAGCACCAAAATCTAGGCACTGAAATTCTGTACAATGAGTAGATTCTAATAACCCCAATGTGCTCAAGAAATATAAGTTATGGTCTTCATAAGTCTCAAAGAAGAATTTTCCACCTTCCTTTGGACAGGGTGTGGGAAACTGACCCTCAGATCCATTGCTGGTAAGGGTACAAATTTATACAACACCCGGGGAGGCAATATTCAGTGCAATCTCATTTCTGGGAATCTATCCTACAAATACATGGCACACAGGAGAAGTGATATAGGCATGAGATTATTTTTTGCAGCATTATTTTTAATGACTAAAGATTGGAAACCGCCTGTCAAATGGGGACTGGTTAAATTACAAAACAGAATTAAATGGAATGTTACATAGCAGTTAAAAGGAGTGCTAATGGCACGGACTCTGAATTCTCTGGGGTGAAGTCTGAATTAAGTTTGATGTAACATCCAGCACAGCCACCCTGGGTCATAAAATCTTCAATATTCAAGGATTTAGTCATCTGCTTGTTTAGCGTAGCCATTATTAAAAGTTAAGTTATATAGGGGCACCTGGGTGGCTTAGTCGGTTAAGTGGCCGACTTTGGCTCAGGTCATGATCTCACGGTCCGTGAGTTCGAGCCCCGCGTTGGGCTCTGTGCTGACAGCTCAGAGCCTGGAGCCTGTTTCAGATTCTGTGTCTCCTACTCCCTGACCCTCCTCCGTTCATGCTCTGTCTCTCTCTGTCTCAAAAATAAATAAACGTTAAAAAAAATTTTTTTAAGTTAAGTTATATAAACTTACAGTTAAATAAATAATACAAAGATAATAAATATTCAATTCATTACCCCCTAATTATTTTATTATACTACTCTCTACGTCTTCACCAGGCTCTTTAAGTCTAAATACCTCTTTGATAGAAATATTATATAATGGTACGTGACTGGGCATCTCCTCCCAGCTTGGTGTTCAGTATCTTCACGCGGTTAGCTTGAAATCAGCATCAGTGGGGATAGTCAAATCTCCGAAATCGGCAAATGCTACAGGTTGGAACTTTTCTCTTAGCTGTGTGTTACATATTATCAGCATTACCCCCAGTACGTGTGTTCTGTACCTCAGTTTTGCCATCTGTAAAACCAAGATAATCATAGAACCTACCTGATAGGGTTGTCATGAGGATTAATGAGTAAAGCATCAGAGAGTGTCGATATAAGGGTAGGCTAGGCTCTGTATTATTACTGGCACAGAAAGATCTCCAAGCTAGATTGTCATATATTTTTTAAAGCTGGAAAAGCATATATAGAATGCTACCTTTTGGCTATAACACAGGTAAAACTTTAAATACATGTTCATAGTCTCTTCGATAAAGAAGCCTTGGCAGGACACGTAAGAAATGAATTAAAGTGCCTGCCTCGTTTGTCTCTGACGGGGGGGATGAGGTGGAGGACTTGGGTAAGAGCAAGACTTTTCTTTCCCGTTACATTGCCACTGAGCTTTATGTTCTTCGACTACGTGAACATATTAGCGACTCAAAACATTGCATTATAAAGAAGAACCATTTCCTTTAACCCAACAAGCATCTCCTCCTCATCTGTTATAACCAAAATACTAGGAGACACTCTGTGAGGGTCAAAAAGGGCATGGACCAAGGAGGGACCAGTGCCGCTGCCTTCCACGAGTGCATGCCCCCCCCCACGCCCCCCCCCCCCCCCAGGAGACGAAACGTGCACAGGAGACCCGCCTAGAGCAGGAGACGGTCCAGCCCTGGGTACCAACACTACAGGGCTTTGCACTCAACTCATGATCAGGACGATACAAAATGGCTCTTTCAGGATACTTACCCTGTTGTATATGGGATGTTTATGCCCCCTAGATTAATACTTTCACATCCAACGATAAACAGGGTGGAAAAACACAGTAAGGATACACCACTGCAGATCATGGCTAGTTTCGCAGATTCTCTTGCACCAAGTTTCAGTTTTTTTATAATGTAGCCTCCCAAGACAATCCCCACACCGGCACTGGGGACAATAATAACACCTAGAGAGAAGAAGGGAAGGACAGGATTACTCTGAAGGTTAATGTACACTGTAATTTGTTTTCTAATTACTCCTGTTCCTACTTACTGATTAGCACTGAGGAAAAAAAAAAATCCCATAATCAATAAATCTTCAATGTGTATGATTTTATAGTATAATTTGTTTTCAACACATACAACCAACAAAGGACACATATCCAGAATGTAAAATAACTTTTACAAATCAATAAAATAAAGACAAGCAACCCACTGAAAAAGTGAACGAAATGTGAACAGGCCCTTCACTAAAGAGGAAATCCAGCTGACCAACAAACACATGAAGGTGCTCACCCTCATTGCTAAGAGGGAAATACAAGTTAAAACCATAGTAAAATACTACTCTGCACCAATTGTGTCGATAAAAATTTAAAAGGCCGATGCTACCACATGTTGGCGAAGTCATAGAGCAGTGGTCACTCTCTGCACAGCTGGTGGGATGTAAACTGTGACAGCTACTTTGAGAACAGTTCGCCATTATCTGGTAGAATTGAAGATACACCCATCCTGTGACAATCCTGGATCTATACCCTAAGGAAACTCAGGCACATGGGGATCAAAAGAAGTGTACCAGAGGGGAGCCTGAGTGGCTCAGTCAGTTAAGCTCTGACTCTTGATTTCGGCTCAGGTCATGATCTCACAGTTCATGGAATTGGGCCCCTTGTCAGGCTCTGTGCTGACAGCACAGAAACTGCTTGGGATTCTCTCTTTCCCTCCCTCTCTGCCCCTCCCCTGTTCGTGTACACATTCTCTCTCTCTCTCTCTCTCTCTCTCTCTCTCTCAAAAACAAATAAATACACATTTAAAAAAAGAAGTGTACAAGAAATCTGATGCATCATAATAGCCAAAAGCTGGAAATAAACCAAATGTCCATTAATAGATACATTGCATGTTATAAATTCATATGATGAAATGCCACTGTACAGCAACAAAAGTGAAGGTCATGACAATGCTCAACTATGAGGATGGATCATACAAATGCAATGTTTGATGAAAGAAACAAAACAGAACACATGACATGAGGGCATCTGTAAAAAGTTCAAGTGCAGATAGAACTGAATGCTTTGTTTAGGAATACATATATAGGCAGCGCCACTACGAAGAAAACCGAGAAAGTAAGGGTCATAAATCCAAGATAGTAGGGGGAACAGGTGGGGTCAGGAAAGGATACAGGGTGCTCCTGGAGTACTGAAAACATGCCATTCCATGCCCTGGGTAATAGTGACACAAATGTCCACTTTATGATTATTCATTATCTCTCAATTTTGATTCACATATTTCTGTGTGCATTATGTTTCACAGCTTTTTTAAAAGCTAAGAGAAAAGCTATATTGCCTGCCCCAAGAACCTCATAATCTAAAATAAAAATAAACAAATTAGACTACAATAAAACAATTAGACAAAAGGCAGGAAGAATCCTGGAAAAGAAGCATGTGAGCCTTCTCTGGGAGAAATCAGGGAGGGCTTCACAGAAGCAGCAGTATTTGTATTTGAGCCAAGTATGAAGAAGAAAGTAAGGTGAAGACTGAAATGAGACAAATACGTCACGAGAGATCTTGGCAAGAGCAATGTTAAGGGTGTTGTGAAGGAAGAAGCCAGATTCAGACTCTTTCCAGAACTTGGTCTACGAAAGGAAAAATGGGTATGGGTCTAGGGTAAGAGTGGGATTAAGGTAGAGTTTGGACTTGGAGAATGTCATGCATTTGCTAAGACTGGAGGGGACTAAGCATATTTATATACTGACAAAAACAGACTAAAAAGGAAGGGGAGGTTAAATGTGGAGGGAAAGGTTTATCTGATACCAATGCACGATCCTTGAGAAGTCAAGAGAATATGGAATTAACAGCATAGATGATCACATTAGCACTAGATGGGGAGAGAGAGAGAGACCCCTTAATTCCAGCTAGGAACAGGATAGGGGAGAAGGGGGTGGGGGAGAAGTCAACAGGTGGGTGGTAGCTCCTCAAACTGTAGCTTTTCTGTTTCATAATTTTTCCATTTATTTTGCAGACATAATGTAACACGTGTTACAACAGAACACTTGAAAAGCATAGAGAAGTATGAAGGAGCAAACTCCATCGATTACATCCTGGCATATTTCACTTCAGTCTTTTTTCCATGCTTTTTTTCTTTAAGAATTGGTAACATGCTATAGATTCTTTTTTTACATGGCTTTGGTTTTTTATTTCCGGGTGTGTTTGTTTTTTCTGTATAATTGAAAACAAAACTAACTCTTAGAGGAAAGGGATATTGAGAAATTTTTTTTACTTTTATTTAAAAAAAAATTTTTAATGTTTATTCACTTTTTGATAGAGACAGAACATGAGCAGGGAAGGGGCAGAGAGAGAGAGGGAGACACAGAATCTGAAACAGGCTCCAGGCTCCGAGCTGTCAGCACAGAGCCCGACGCAGGGCTCGAACTCACGGACCGTGAGATCATGACCTGAGCCGAAGTCGGTTGCCCAACCAACCGAGCCACCCAGGAGCCCCAGGGATAGTGAGAATTTTAAATACAGCCAAGGATTAGAATAATTGTTGTAGGAGAGTAAAATGAGAATATGCAATAGGCTTTGCAAGTGGAGAGCCCAACGGGTCCAGATGAGATTGGCTTTCAGAAGTCTGTAGTTTCCAGCAGCGCACACGGTTGGATGGTTTTTGCTCCAGCATGTTCAGCAACCCACATAAAGGAGCAGAGAAGGATTAGATTAATCTAAAACCTGAGCTTTGCCTGGCAACCAGTGTTCATCTTGTAATCCCCACGACAGCCCTGATTTTGCAAAATCAGTAATGACCTTTTTACAGATGAGGAAACTGACAGCTCAGAGGAGTGACTGGTCCAACAGCGTACACAAGGGAGAGAGTGTCTCACAAGGAAAAGTGAGGTCTCTGATTCCCAGCCCAGCACTCTGTCCACATCACCACAGATGTCTCTGAGAGTTAACAGGTCCCTGGAATCTTCTAGGTAAATTGACCAGAGCTCTGGGCTTAAATGAGCTGCTTAATAAAATATCATCATCGTTAAGGAAGAGTACGCATTCTATTTACACAAATAAATAGGCAGGACTTTCTCTTTAAAGTGAAAATGACACATTCATGAAATCTTTATTTCAATTAAATAATTTATACTGTTCTAGACCCCCAGGATAACAAACAAAACAAACCTCCATGCTCATAGCTGAAGTCACAATTTAAAAGTAATGTAATTGGGGTGCCTGGGTGGCTCAGTCGGTTAGGCGGCCGACTTTGACTCAGGTCATGATCTCGCGATCCGTGAGTTTGAGTTCGAGCCCCGCGTCAGGCTCTGTGCTGACAGCTCAGAGCCTGGAGCCTGTTTCGGATTCTGTGTCTCCCTCTCTCTGACCCTCCCCTGTTCATGCTCTGTCTCTCCTGTCTCAAAAATAAATAAATAAATAAATAAATAAATAAATAAATAAATAAATAAATATAAAAGTAATATAATTTATTTGACTATGCGTTCTAATTAGTATTCAACTCTTCAAAACAGCAAATTTGTCACCGGTAAATATGAGGTTATATTGAACAGAGTGAAGACGCCTTAAAATTTTCTCCTGATGTCCCCGTCTCATCTAAATCTCACTGCACTATCCAAACAGAAATTCTGACCATCCGTTCATGGTAATCTGTACATCATTCAGATCTCCAGCTTAAGTAAGAGACCCAAACGTCTCCTTGTTAGAATATCAGGCACAGGGGATAAATAGGGCAGATTTGGTGCTGGGGAGAACGGGGGTAACAGTAGAGCCTCCTCGCTGCCCCTTCTGAAAGCCTGGCTCTGGGGAAACCAGATTGTGCAGAGCCTGGAGGGGCTGGAAGTTGGTTTCCCACCCAGCACCACACTGCATCCTAGGCCTGGCCAACTCCCCCACTGCCTTGTAGGGAGGGGAAATTACAGGCATCTTCTGCTTTCGCTAACCAAAAGAAATCCAAAAAGGATTTTCACTTTTATGGGGGGAAAAAAAGGCGAAGAGTGAAAATAGCATTCAGCATTTGTTTGGCAACAAGGGGTTATAAAGGCACTGAGAGAGGCCCCGCCAAGCCCCTTCCCTGGGAACCACACTCAGCATCTCAGCATCAGGCCCTGCAGCTTTGAAGTGTCTGCGAGCATCTGTGCTTTATCTCCATTTGTTTTGTGCATCATCAGGAAGAGGTTCCTAAGGTATTAAAAGAGCCTAAGAGGGGTTGTATTTTGAGCCTGGTAATGCTCAACATTTTTTCCATATAAATTAACTATAACTGCTTCTCCGCTTTATGCCCTTCTGGCTTATGAAAGGCTTCATTGGAACACTCGACTTTTAGATAGCAATAAATAAATATTATAAGATGTAAATATATAAGATGGGATCTCCCAGCAGAAGCTGCCTGCCTGCCAAGCATCGCGTCTGCATTCAAATCCACCCCACTGGCTGGTGCTCACCCCTTCCCTTTGTCCTCAGAACCCAGAGAGCCCTCTTCCAACTGCCTCCTGGCTCCTCAGAGCCTCTGCTCCCTATCAGCCCCTTTCCCAGCCCTGGCCGGATGGCTGTGCGGTCCCCGAGTTTCTGTTCCTCACGCCCTCTAGTGGCCAAGACATGGCTGGGACCCAGGGGGTACAAGAGGGTGGGCAGGGGAAAAAGCATCAAGTCTGTGTGTATGAGGGGAGACGGTGGAGGTCTGAACTCAGGGACCCAGCCTAAGGTAGCGGTAGAGGAGAGAAGCCAGTGCATTTGCAGATGTCTAAGAGACAAATGCAGGTAAGAGTACAGGCCACATGGACACATTCCCGGAGTTCAAATCTCAGCTCTGCCACCTACAAACTGTGTGTCCTTGGACAAATTTCTGAATATTCCCAGGTCTCCGATTTTCTCATCTGTAAAATGTGGCTAAGAATAGTATCTTCCTCATAGGTTGTTAGCTTTAAGTGAGTTAAGAGATATAAAGTGCTTAAGACAGTGTCTGACTCATAGTATATGAGTCAGGACTTAATAAATGTTGGTGATCATCATCATAAATATAAACATCATTATTATCTACCTAATATTAATGAGTTTAACATTTGCACAAATCAACATATTGAAATTATAATTAGGCAAAAATCTCTATACGCTATTTTATCTATAGGATTGAATCTGTAAGATTCAGGCATCATTTAGTGCCTGCCACTAAATGAAATGAAATTTCGCTGTTATCAAAATTCTGAGTTTAAACTTTTATGTGTTCTTTAATATATAAGCCTTTGAGGTTTAGCTACTATGTAGTTTTTTTTAACATTTATTTACTCTTGAGAGACGGAGAGAGACAGAGCATGAGCAGGGGAAGGGCAGAGAGAGAGGGAGACACAGAATCCGAAGCAGGCTCCAGGCTCTGAGCTGTCAGCCCAGAGCCCAAGGCAGGGCTCGAACTCACAGACCGCGAGATCATGACCTGAGCCAAAGTTGGACGCTCAACCGACTGAGCCACCCGGGCGCCCCACTACTATGTGTTTTAAACCCATACATCTCTGTTAGCTATTTAGTACTGTGTGTATATGTCTGAATTTAAAGACCTCATAGCTACATTAATTGTCAACAAAGCAGAGGATCCTGTTTCACTTCATAAAAGGTCTGTGAACATCCTGCTGTTTTCAAGTTGGAAATCCTTTATCTGCTTACTTATCCAAGCAAGTCAACATGTTAATTGTCCTACTTCCTTTCTTTCTCTTATGTCAAGCACTATCCCGTAATATTCAATTTTGAAGTTTTTACTCTGAGTCACAATATTGCTTGCCCTTATAAAGTGTAACTTCATGGAGTCCAAAGGTCTTTATGAAAAATGATATTCACTGAATTGCCAAATATTAAAGCTACTGGTGGAATTTTTCCCCTCCCCTCTAGTTTTTGTTAATATGTAGAAATTATCTGTATTGCAAATACACACATAAAACATACCTACGCTTAATGCATGACTTGGGATGCAAAAAAACCTTAAACTGAAAAGGAAGAGGAAAAGATTAGGTGACCCACTCATCATCGAGAACGTTCCAGGCTCAGGGAACCTGAATTGTGCCACTATTGCTATTGAACAATAATTTACTTTCATGGTACCCAGGGCTAACTCCTGTCATGAGGCCTTCCACTGTCTGTTGTGTTTACCTCTTTCTTTCCTGCTAGACTCTCAGGTCTTTGTACATGGCAGGGACTTTATCTTTATGATCTTCATACCTTTCTAGCACTTACCAGGACCTGGAAATGTAGGGATGAAAGAACAAGCTTTGTTATTTAGAATTTATTATACAAAAACTTCAAATGGCCTATTCATTTCCATTTTCTAATTATTCCTGAACTAGGCTATATCCTATTTTACAAGTAGGAAATCTAAGACCTCATTCGGGACCAAAATAAGCTGCTAAAGATCAGTCTAAGCCTGGCAGGCACTAAATGATGCCTGAAAAATTTCGCTGTTCTCAAAATTCTGAGTTGAGCATTATTAGCAAAAATGTAACTGGCAAGCCACTGAAGGTGACAAGGCACATGATGCCTATGATGTCCGCAGCCCTCTGATACCTCTTTTCTATCACGAAATCACAATGGTGCAAAATGTCCCACTGTGGTGTGAACTAAGTTAACAGATACTCAGAATCTCAGATGTTCTCATGCGCTTTTCTCTAAATTCACGGATCCTATGTGTTTCACATCCAAAGTTTTCTTTAGTTACGTTGAAAAATAAATGGTTTGCAAACATAAGTCAGTAAGAAATAAGCCATTATGACTTTGAGGTTCTGCTGCTGCCTTGGGGGAAGGGAGCTGGGCACAGGGAAGGAGGGAAGGGGAAGGGAGCTGGGCACAGGGAAGGAGGGGAGAGGAAGGGAGCTGGGCACGGGGAAGGGGGGAGGGGAAGGGAACTGGGCACGGGGAAGGGAGCTGGGCACAGGGAAGGTGGGGAAAGAACAGGATGGGCATCTGGAAAAGAAGGAAGTCCAGTTTGTTCTCATTCATTCATTCTCTATTTCTCCCTCTCTTTTTACACACACATACACATACACACGCACAGGTGTAGACTATATACCACATACAGTGACATATAGTATCTCATCTCATTCCCAGAATTGTGTGGATTTTGAGTTGCTCTGAAATCAGAATGTGTCTTACAATCGAAAGTATCTTAGCCTCGTGGCATAATCGAATTAAAAGCATTTTCCTTTCATAGACTCTAAATCATGCAGCATCGTACAATTAATGGTGTCTTAGGCTGGAAGAAAGATAGCCTCTTTCCACATCACAGATGAGGAAACATCTAACGATGTGATAGAGCAGGGAAACAAACTCAAATTTATTTAACTTTTCCAAAGACTGTGCTTCTAATCTTATAATACAAAACAAATGTTTTTCCTATCATCCAGGGTAAATGAGTTTACCCTTTTCAGCTTCTACTTTTCCTTGCAACATTTTCTACAGGAAGTTAATCACAAGGAATAAAAGAATAAAAGGGGAATAAAAGAAGAGAATATTTAAAAAATCCAAACCTTAAAGCTAGCAAATTTTAAGTGCTCCGAGAATAGACAGCATAGTAAGCATACATTTTCACAAACAATACATAAATCCACAAAGTGTCACAAGAAGCACAATATATCTCTTCCTCCTTCATATCTCAGTATCACCCTTGTGAAAAATCTCAGAAATCCTTTCACAAACTATGATTCGGTGTATCGGGGTGAATGTCTGGTATCCCTTTTATAATTCAGTGGCTGTCGTAAGACAGAGAACAGACAGTTTCTTTAAATCCACGATATCTCATGGCATAACATCTAGTCACATTCTAAAGCAGGGGCAGCAAAGCCCAGAACCACGCCTTGTTTGGATTAGGAGAAGCAGCCCATGTGTATTGAAGGGAACAGCGTGTGCCACCATCAAAACTACCAATTCTGAAGGGAAGCCTATGGGCCAAAGGGAAGAATTTATAGGAAGTTCTTTTAAGAATCCTCCTGAGGCGGATACGCCGGCAGGGTGGCTCGCCTCACACAAGGCTGCTGCAGACAGCCTGTCTCAAGTTTTGCCCCTCTGTAGCTCCTGTTAGAGGACACAGTGCGAGAAGCAGACCTCTCCAACCACAGCTTCCTCTCCGAGTGCCCGGCAACAGCCACAGTGTGGCTCAGATGGAACCACTTGCATCTAACCAAGAGAGAATGCTCTGAAATTTCTCGCCTGGCCTTGCTGAAATTACTAATAAAGGCTTTCAATGGAAGACACACTTCTAGAAGCCTCAGCCTCCGTGACTTCATCATGGAGATACAATATAAAGCTCATATTTAACTCCTACTAAGGCAAAGGGGGCTCATTCGCCTACAATAACACTTTCTTCAACTCTGCCAACACAGGGAGACACTGTACAGGAGAAGGGAAACATGAGATTCCCAATCTCGGGGATCCGAGGTCTCGAGAGCACTGAAGGAAAGGTAATAGAAAGGTACATTCAGCAAAGAAAACAACCACACTTTTCATTTCAGGTTTTTGCAAAGGCCCGGCTACGATAATACATAATGGCAAATGCCAAGCTGCGTCAGGAAAGGGATTCAAAAATCAAATCAAATTAATATTTCATCTTTTATGGCTTAGAAACCTAAGCGTTTTCTGCATGTAGGCAATAAAACCACAGAGGGCAAGAACAACTCGGAATGATGAGATACAAAAATCAGAGTGTTGCCTTCCATTTTTCACCAGCTCTGGGCAACTTCAGGCAAAACAGCGAAAGCTTGAACCAAATTACTGCAGAAAAGGAAAACGCCTTGCAGAGGAAATTTCACAGAAGAATAATGGAGTCTTAGTAACTTTTTCGGTTTTTATAATAAGCCTCCAGCAAAGCCCTTGGTGTTAAGTTACTGCACTTTGTTTCCGTTCATAGAGGCAAGGGCTACAGATGTGGGCCAGTGCCAAATGCAAAACCCTCTTTGGAGGCCCTTTGGGCAAGATCCACTTTCTCTCTCAGCAGTTTTCAACTTCTCCCCTTTCCATTGTTGTCCAAATCCAGCCGCTCTCAGAGCTTTCCCATGGAGGAGGTTAATCGTCATTAAGCCCACTAATAGCTGAGCCACAAAAACCCGACAAAGCTACCCTCCCCCTGGGAGAAGTAAGCAGATTTTTAAAACCCTATTTATCTGAAATTTTGAGACACACTTCTAAACACCTAACTATACCTGTTACAATGTCTTCGCTCCCCCCTCCAGGGGCCAAGTGCAGATTTGCTCATTAGATACCATATGAATTCTACCAAATTAATTCTAATTCTAATTTCATGAGGTGGACCAGAGCACCCATTTAATAAATACAGTCAACGCACTAATCCAAATGTTCTGTGCCTCTTTTTCTTTTTTTTTTTAAATTTACAGCTTCATTGAGCTATAATTAACATACCATACAATTCATCTACTTAAGTGTACAATCCAGTAACTTTCAGTATACTCCCAGACATACACAACCAATCCCACAATCATTGTTCGAACATTTTCATCACCCCCAAAAGAAATTCTGTATCCATTAGCTATCACCCCATTTCCTTCAAACTGTCTCCCTCAGCCCTAGACAAACTCTAGTCTACTTTCAGGCTCTATGGATTTACCCATCGTAGCCACTTCATATAAATGGAGTCATACACTAGGTCTGTCTTGCTTCTGTCATTTAGCATAATGTATATAAGGTTCATTCATACTGTAGCATGTATCAGTTCTTCATTCCTATTTATGGCCAAACAACCAAACAACCCATTGCACTGCTATACCACGTTCGATTTATCCATTCATTCATCAGTGGGTATTTGGGCTGTTCCTATTTGTGGCTATTATGAATAATGTTGCGATGAATGTTCACGTTCAAGTTTCTATGTGGACATATGTTTCATTTCTCTGGATGCATGCCTAGAAATGGAATTTCTGGATCATACGGTGACTCTATAGGAAGTGCCAAACTGTTTTCCAAAGTGGGTGCACCATTTGACATTTCTACCAGCAGTGCGTGAGGGTGCCAATTTCTTCCAATCTTTAATTGCGAATATCACAGATAACATTTGATTATTGTCATCTCAGTGGGTTTAAACTCGTATCTCATTGTGGTTTTGATTTTCACTTCCCTGATAACTAATGAGGTTGAGTATCTTCGTGTGGCCATTTGTATATCTTCTTTGGAGAAATGTCTGTTCAGATCCTTTGCCCAATTTTTAATTACTTTATTTTTCTTTTTACTATTGAGTTGTAAGGATACCTTATATATTCTATTTTTAAAAATTTTTAATGTGTCTTTATTTTTGAGAGAGGGAGAGACAGAGCACGAGTGGGGAAGGGGCAGAGAGAGGAAGACACAAAATCCGAAGCAGGCTCCAAGCCCTGAGCTGTCAGCACAGAGCCCTACCCAGGGCTCAAACCCACAGGCCATGAGATCATGACCTGAGCCGAAGTCGGACGCTTAACCAACGGAGCCACCCAGGCAGCCCTCTTGATACATTCTAGATACAAGTCTTTTATCAGATATATACTTTCCAAATATTTTCCCCCATTCTGTGGGTTGCTTTTTACTTTTTTGTTGTTGTTTTGGAATTTTATTGGGTTTTTGGGTTTTATTTTATTTTGTTTTACTTTTCTGATGGTGTCCTTTGATTTACAAGAGTTTTTAATTTTGATGAAATCCAATTCATGTACTTTTTTTCTTTGGTTGTATTATCTAATCCAAGGTTACAAAGATTTATGCCTATTTTTATTTCCAAGGGTATCATAATTTTTGCTTTTACATTAAGGCCTTGGATCCATTTTGAGTTAGTTTTTACATATGGTGTGAGGTATGGGTCCAGCCTCATTCTTTTGCATATGAAGATTCAATTGTCCCAACACCATTTTTTGAAAAGACTATTCTTTTCTCATTGAATGGTCTTGGCATCCTTGTTGAAAATAAATTGATCATAGATGTATGGGTTTGTTTCTGGACTTTCAATTCTATTCAATTGATATTTATGTTTATTTCAAGTCAGTGCCATATTGTCTTGATTATTGTTGCTTTTTATTAAGTTTGGAATCAAAAGGTCTAGGTCCTCCAACTTTTGTCTTTATCAAGATTGTTTTGACTGTTCTGGGTTGCTTGCATTCCAAATGAATGTGTCAAATTCTGTAAAGAAGCCAGCTGGAATTTTGATGGGGATTATGCTGAATCTATCTAGGGCATACAGTCATCTTAATAACATTAAGTGCTCCAATTCATGAACATGAGACGTCTTTCTGTTTATTTAGGTTTTCTTTTTTTAAGCAATATTTTACAGTTTTTCAGAATATAAGTTTTGTACTTCTTTTATTAAATTTATTCTTAAGTATTAAATTCTTTCATGCTATTGTAAATAGAATTTTTTCCTTAATTTCACTTCTAAAATTGTTCATTGCTAGCGTCTAGAAATAGTATTGATTTTTGCATGCTACTCTTTTATTTCCCAACTTACTGAATTCATTTACTAGTTCTAATACTTTTCTAGTGGATTCCTTAGGATGTTCTCTACATAAGATCATATAATCTCAATAGAGATAGTTTTACATCTTTGTTTTCAATCCAAATGTCTTTTATTTCAGTCTCTTAGTTAATTGCCCTGGCTAGAATCTCCAGTGCAATGGTGAATGCAAGTGGCAAGAACAAATATCTTTGTCTTCTTCCTGATCTTAGGGGGAAAGTATCAGTTTTTCATAAGTATGATGTCAGCTGTTGGTTTCTTGCAGATGCCTTTTAATTCATCATGTCTTAATCTTCAATCATTTAAATAGTAGTCAAACTAAAATTCATTTTTGTTGTTACTTAAAAATGTGTTGCTAAGTATAACCTTCAGAAAACTTATAAAGTATACAATTTTTAAGACACATCAGGGCACCTGGGTGGCTCAGTACATTGAGTGTCTGACTCTTGATTTCAACTCAGGTCTTGATCTCACGGTTTGTTAGATTGAGCCCCGCATCAGTCTCTGTACTGACAGTGCGGAACCTGTTTGGGACTCTCTCTCCTTCTCTGCCTCTCCCTTGCACATGCACTCCCTCTCTCTCTCTTTCTCTCTCTCTCAAAATAAATAAACTTTTTTCAAAAGCTTTTTTTTTACCTTAACAGAAAACACTTATTGAGCACCTACTGTATATGGGATTTTGCACTAGACTCTGGAGATAAATAGTGCATAAAACCGACAAAAATCCCTGCCCACATTGAGTTTACAATATACTGTAGGAAAACCAGATAATAAACAATAAATCAAGAACTAAGCAATTCTTACTGAATGTTAGAAGGTGAAAGCAGTCCAGAGAAAAAGGTTGAGCCTAGCAAGGAAAAATCAAGACTTCTGGGAGAAGAGTTGCATTTTTTAATGGGGGATGCTGGTCTCACTGACATGGGGCCATTTGAGCAAAAACCTGGAGGACAGAGAGTGCAGCATGCACAGGGAATACATGATATCCTAATTATACACTGTGTTCATCTATCCACTGGATTTTCATCTATCCACTGAAGTAAGTTTACTGAGAGCCAAGATTACTATTAAAGGTCACAACATTTTATAACTAGAAGAAAATTCAAAAAATGATCAACCTTCCTTGCCTTCTGAAAGAGAAAGCTTAAGCTAGAAAACTAAGAACTCAGCAAAGCAGTGACACGTGAAATGGAAATCTTAACCAGTATGATACATTCTGCACTTTATACCTAAAGACTTTGTTGTGTTTCAAAAGACATGCATAATTCCAACAGGTAATAATATTCACAAAATAAGTTTTACAGATAGAAACATACTCTAGTAATCTAATGGTCTGAGCAACTCTGGAGGACACCAAACCAACTATCAGAACTTAGGTTTCAGAAATCTACTAAAAAAAAAATCTACTAATTAACCAACTTTTTAAAAAGAGGCATTGGGTAGAAAGCATTAGAAAAGAAACAGATGACATGGGTCTCACCTGACTTCCCAATGCGATGACGAGCACCACCAACTGATCCATTTTTAAATCTCGCAGCAAAATACCAATAGCCTCTTTCCCTTATTGTTCTGATCTTATCTACTCTCGGTTTTGAATAATAAAATCACACATTTGCAAATAAAACTTCTTTTAGGAAGACACTAAAGTATCTTGAAAAGATACAAGAATAAGAAAATGCAATAAATATTTTAAATTTCAGCCCAAATGACATGTGAACCAGCAAAAGAAAAAATGACAGTGTAGCAACAGTCAATGCAATGTACCTCCCAACTAATAGCCATGGGTGCCTCTCATACTGTTGTGGTTACTGGTTCACTACCAGACCCAGATATTACACTGAGGGGGCTTCACCAGAATCAAAGGTAGCCCTGTATCTTTTCACATTTTTATTTTCACCAAATGAAGGACATGCAAGGCACCTGCCAAATAAAATAGATTTTTATTCAAAGCTGGAGAGGAATAGCCAACATCTTAGACAACTGGGCTGGAAATGAAAGCAACCATTGCAAGATGGGGAAGTGGACAGAATAAAAAAGAAGGCAATTTAATAGGTGTGACTCAAGTTGCAAGCTGTTAGAGCAAGAAAGGACTTTGTGTTTTAGTATTTACTATTATATTTTAGCCTTTACTAACATTTTCAAAATTATTCCTACATTATATGAAATTAATTGTTTGAGTTTCTTATTTGTTATCATAGAATCACAGAATTTGGGAGCTATGATGGGGAGTGCTACTTATCCCCCAATTACTACCCTTCTTTCTTCTAGAAACACCAATAGTCTCCTACTGGTGGCAAGTTTTATTTATTTGTTTGTTTGTTTGTTTATTTTTATAAAAACCAGATAGCGAATATTTTCCACTCAGTGTGCCTGACAGTGCCTCTTACAACTACTGTTATAGTGCTAAAGTAGTCAGTCTTGTGTAAACAAATAAGTATAGCTGTGTTTCAATAAAATTTTATTTGCACACCAAACAAAACAAAACAAAACAAAACAGGTAACAGGCTACATTTGACCCAAGGCTCCTATTCTAAAGTAGTAGTGTGGATTATGGTTGTCTGAAATGCAGACTACATTTCCCAGACTCCCTTGCAACTGGATGTGGCCATGAAATAAGTTCTGGTCAATGTGATGCAAGCAAAGGCAGTACATCCATCTACGCCTTTCTTCCCCTCTCCTACCACCCTGCTGCTATGAATGCTGGGTTGACAGCTACACGTCTCCTTTGGACCATGAGGACAAGAGTCCAGATGAAGCAGAAATTGGAAATTGTCTCAGTTACTGCAGTCACTATACCAATCCTGAGCTTCCTATGTCCAGATTTTTTTGTGAGGGTGAAATAAACATCTATTTTCCTTTGTCCTCTGTTATTTTGAGTCTCCAATATTCTCAGAAAAGTGTAATCCTAACGTAACACAGGAGATCAGAGATCATTTCTTCAACTTCCTCATTTTATAGACGACGAAGGAGAGAGAGAGAGAGAGATGTATGACTTAATTTGGATCAATAGCTTGTTAATGCCAAAACAAGGGCTAGACTGTAAATGTTTGATTCTAAATCCAAAAACTTTTCTAAATTTTATCTGAGGCTAACACTCCCATAGACATACATTTAAATTACAAACATTTGTTATTTTCTTTGTGTGATCTTTCTCAACCATTTAAGTCACTTGTTTTCCCTAAGAATGGGTGTTTGGTTTTTTCTAAAAGTGAAAGAAAAAATATTTTTATTTCTAGAAACTTGCTTTATGGTTAATTTTTCCAAATTGTATATTTCAGGAAGGGAAGTGTTTTAGACTAATTTCTCACCTAAAGCAGCAAAATTCCTCAAAATTCCTTTCAAAAAAATCTTACCTATTATTGTCTTGAATCATAAGGTACACATCAAAAAATAAATACTATGATTAAAGGTTAAATGTGGGAGCAAGCGGTCTTCAACTTTAACCAACATTAGCAGAAACAACCTAAAATCATATGAGGCAAATAAACTTTTATAGTGTTTTCAAGCACATTCATATCAATCATTTAATGGATCAATATAATGGCTCTATGAACAGGTATTATCTCCTCATAACACATAAGGAAACAGACTTTGGGAAAATGAAATGACAATATAATCATCATGATAAATTTGTAGAGTACTTTAAGCCTTAAAGCATTTACACTTAATCTTATCCCATGAGATGGGTTACTATTTATCCTCATTTTCCGTAAAATTAAACATTCAGGAAAGAAAGTCACACAAATGATGTCAGCAGGCTCATAGAGCACAGCCAGGACACAAATCTGATTTCCAAGCCAGAGTCCTTTCAAGTCTGAGAGGAGAAAGCTACTATCTGAATTCCAAATCCATTGTTCCTTCTAAAACTGAAACCTAGTCTCTTAACTCCTACTTTTCTTTGTTTCAATTCGTTTCACCGTCTCCTAAAACAAACTCAAGCCTTCAATACAAAAAGGATCAAATTTGTTAACATTTGCGGTATGTGTGTGTGTGTGTGTGTGTGTGTAAATATATACCTGTGTGCATACAAGTGTGTGTATGTATTGTGTATGTGTATAGATGTGTGTGTGAAAGCATACAGATGTGTGTGTATATACACATGTGTGTGCATATATGAATGAATTTGGTTGAGGCAGATAGTGATGAGTCTTTATAATTTGTCCTCAATGTATGTTAAATATATACTATTTGGCAAATTATTCACATTTGAAGTTTAATCATATAATATGATAAGAAACAACAGGGGCACCTGGGTGGCTCAGTCAGTTAAGCGTCCAACTTCGGCTCAGGTCACGATCTCACGGTCCGTGAGTTCGAGCCCCGCGTCAGGCTCTGGGCTGATGGCTCAGAGCCTGGACCCTGCTTCCGATTCTGTGTCTCCCTCTCTCTCTGACCCTCTCCCGTTCATGCTCTGTCTCTCTCTGTCTCAAAAATAAATAAATGTTGAAAAAAAATAAAAAAAGAAAAGAAACAACAAATGATATTCACAGAAGAACCTACCTACTAGGTTCACCACAATACCAAAAGCACAGCACAAGACCAGAACCTTGACTTCAGCTCTGGTGGACTATTTGTAAAGATATATTTGTTCTTCAAATCAGGAGACTATAGACGCTGGAGAGGATGTGGAGAAACAGGAACCCTCTTGCACTGTTGGTGGGAATGCAAATTGGTGCAGCCACTCTGGAAAACAGTGTGGAGTTTCCTCAAAAAAACAGTGTGGAGGTTCCTCAATAGCACTGCTAGGAATTTACCCAAGGGATACAGGAGTACTGATGCATAGGGGCACTTGTACCCCAATGTTTATAGCAGCACTCTCAACAACAGCCAAATTATGGAAAGAGCCTAAATGTCCATCAACTGATGAATGGATAAAGAAATTGTGGTTTATATACACAATGGAGTACTACGTGGCAATGAGAAAGAATGAAATATGGCCTTTTGTAGCAATGTGGATGGAACTGGAGAGTGTGATGCTAAGTGAAATAAGTCATACAGAGAAGGACAGATACCATATGTTTTCACTCTTATGTGGATCCTGAGAAACTTAACAGAAACCCATGGGGGAGGGGAAGGGAAAAAAAAAAAAAGAGATTAGAGTGGGAGACAGCCAAAGCATAAGAGACTCTTAAAAACTGAGAACAAACTGAAGGTTGATGGGGGGTGGGAGGGAGGGGAGGGTGGGTGATGGGTATTGAGGAGGGCAACTTTTGGGATGAGCACTGGGTGTTGTATGGAAACCAATCTGACAATAAATTTCATATATTGAAAAAAAAAGAAGTTGTGGTTTATATACACAATGGAATACTGCTTGGCAATGAGAAAGAATGAAATATGGCCTTTTGTAGCAATGTGGATGGAACTGGAGAGTGTGATGCTAAGTGAAATAAGCCATACAGAGAAGGACAGATACCATATGTTTTCACTCTAGGTGGATCCTGAGAAACTTACCAGAAACCCATGGGGGAGGGGAAGGTAAAAAAAAAAAAAAAAAGAGGCTAGAGAGGGAGGGAGCCAAAGCATAAGAGACTCTTACAAACCTAGAACAAACTGAGGGTTGATGGGGGGTGGGAGGGAGGGGGGGGTGGGTGATGGGTATTGAGGAGGGCAACTTTTGGGATGAGCAGTGGGTGTTGTATGGAAACCAATTGGATAATAAATTTCATGTATTGAAAAAAAAAGATATATTTGTTCTTACATGACATTAAAACTGTTTTGTTCTACCTACAAAGCAATTTTTATTAATAGATGTAATGTACATAACAAGTGTGTGAATACAAATTAAACATTTCTGAAGTATTTCTAATAGTCAACATTTTATTCACTTTTTCCTTGCATCCCTTAAAAAATGATTTGACATGAGAGGCTGATATTTTTAAAACATATGAACAAGATTATGAATAGAAAAGATAACTAAAAAGAATTATATAATCTTCTTCTTAATGCCCTCCCCCCCAAAAAAAAAACCCATGAGATAGACGCTAATTTGTTTAGGAAAATTTCAGTAGGCTTTTTAAAAACAGCAGCTAAAAAAAAATCACAATATGGGAGTATCTACACAATTAAGTGGAACTCCATAAAATAATGATCCCATTAAAACTAAATAAATTAGTTCTCTTCTTTAAAAAAAAATAGTTCTAGTATTTTCTAATTGCTGGTTGATCTAAAAATTCCTCCACCAGAGATTCAAAGGTTTTTGGGTTTTTTTTATGTTTATTCATTTGTGAAAGAGACAGAGAGAGAGAGCACAAGCAGGGGTGGGGTGGAGAGAGAGGGGGACACAGAATCTGAAGCAGGCTCCAGGCTCTGAGCTGTCAGCACAGAGCCTGATGCCGGGCTTGAATTCACAAACCACGAGATCATGACCTGAGCCGAAGTCAGACGCTCAACCGACTGAGCCACCCAGGCACCCCCAAAGGTTTTTATAATATGAGACATTGCACATTATTTCTTCTATTTCCTCTATTAATTATATTATTTCCTCATTTATTCATCTTCACATGCATCAGAGTAGTTTGCTAAATGACAGACACTCAGAAACTACTCAGTGAATTCAGGGAATGGACCTACTATCCTATCCCTAGATTATGAGCCTAAGAGAGGCTGGGAGCACGTACCATAAAGCAAAATTCTCCCAAGGGCAGATATTCTGTATTAACATGAAATTTCCTGGCACCTTGTTCTGAGATTCTTGGGAATCTGATCTAAAGACAAATAAGATTTATCTATTATTAGTTGTCAGCACTGAAAATGCCCTTAATGCTCTACAGTACTTGGGAAAACTTAAAAAGTTGTTTTGCTTAAGTATTTTAATCATTCTCCCTAAAATTTTTCAATTAATGTGCAGAATACTTTGCTTAGCAAAGTTAAGGCCAATGACTGTTTTTTTTTTTTTAATATTTATTTATTTTTGAGACAGAGAGAGACAGAGCATGAACAGGGGAGGGGCAGAGAGAGAGGGAGACACAGAATCAGAAACAGGCTCCAGGCTCTGAGCTGTCAGCACAGAACCCAACACAGGGCTCGAACTCACTGACCGTGAGATCATGACCTGAGCTGAAGTCGGACGCTTAACCGACCAAGCCACCCAGGCGCCCCAATGACTGTTTAAATAAACAAAAGTTTTAAGTACAAATTGACATACAAGTACACATAATACATGTATAAAACCAAACTGTCAACTTGTACTTATATACAGTGTATATGTACATTATATATACGTATTTATATATGTTGTGTTTTATAGATACAAACATACACACATACATATTCTTGTAGCTATAACTACCAACACATTGGTTACATGAGCAACTATCTCAGAGAGCAAGGCTGACATAGGACAAAAAGAACTTGTAATGTCATGAAGACAGATGTTCTATTGGAAAATCTATGGACATTTACACAGCTGTCCTACAGCTGTCCATTTCTGGATGATTCCACCAATCTCAATTGCATTTCCAAAAGAGATGTATTTATATAGAATATATTTCAAATGAACTGCAGGAAGATGTTACAAAACATTATTGAACTACTCAATACACAACAATGGTACATTAATTGTTCCTGGCATAGGTAAGAGAAGCATACACCTATAATGTCTCTAAACATCCAGTTTAGTCAAAACACCAACATGAATTACACTCATATTTATTGTAAATAGAGATATAAAATTTTTTCAGTACCATGGCTTGGAAACATTAACTGTTGGTAACAAATTTAAATAACCCCATGTTTTGCTTTGTGGCCAATGAAAAGAAGACATCAAGTTGAGCCTGACAGCAAGGGAAAGTTTCTGTGGTCCATCATTAGATGGTTCAGGTTACAAAAGGACATTGTTTCCACTTCTAATAATGTTTAAGCCCATGTTTTATTGTTTAGTTGAAAAGAGTAAGGTATTCCCTTGTCTATGTGGTAATAAACCAGCCACGCTCAGGGGCAAGATCTTCAGAAAGCATTTCTGAGGAAAGGAGGAATGGTGGCACAAGCTGGGAGTCAGAAGAGTTCGTCTCTAGCTCTCCAGGATGCCACTACCTGTGCAGCCAAGAATCCTTCAGTTAGAGCCTATACCTCTACTTATCTATCCACAAAACTGGGATAATGTTATACTCTGAGCCCCCTCTTCCTCATGTCCTTCCATGTCCTGACTCTCCTGTCCTATTACAGATGATGGAATATTTGATGAGTAGAGAGGAAAGCCAAGGTCATTCATTCCCATTAATAATTAATATTTATTTACATTTAATAAATTTTTTTAAAAAATTTTATTTCAGTATAGTTGAGACATGATGTGACATTAGTTTTAAGTGTACAACTTAGTGATTTGGCAAGTTTATATGTCATGCTATGTTCGCCCCAAGTGTAGCCACCATCTGTCCCATTACATCGTCATATCATTGACCTATTCCTTAGTCTCTGTCTTTTATTTAATAAGTGGTTTTGAAGCAGTTAAAAACTTCAACAGCTCTATAAAATGGATATGATTACATCATTCACAACTAGTAAAGTGGAGGCCAAAGAAATTAGTTAACTCACCCAAAGTTACACAGCTAATAAGTGGCAGAGGCAGATCTTAAACCCAGACATTCTAACTCCAAAATCCATATCCTTACAACTTATCAGCTTATAACATATTGGCTCACTACAAAGCATGTGGGGATCACCTCACTTTAGCAGAGTACGGACCTGCCAAAATGGGATCGTGCTCGGTAAAATGTTCTTGAGCTCTCAAAAGGAGTATAGTTAATCACCAAACTACCTTAATCCTTGCTAATTCCTCCCCACCGCACCCCCAAAAAAGTAGCAATTCACTACTGAGGAACTACTTCAGTTCCATCACATACAACAAAAGAGAAAAAGAAAAAATATATATTTAATATGTCTAATTTGAACTGCCAGGAAAAGTATTACATACACCTTATATACACCTTACAGATACCAAAGCAAAATATTAAGACATTGACTAACTTGAATGCCTAGAAAAAGAAATGGCTTGCAAAAATCAGAAAATTTTGCAGGGTTGGCAGGGGGTCGGGGGGTGATGGTGGGATGTTTGCTAGCTGATCTTTGAAGAAAGGTTGTCTAATTCAATCCTTCATTCAAAGAGCAGACTGAGGGCCAAAGAAATTAATATTTACGGTCATTCATTCATCAAATCTATTGGGTGCACGTCAATGCTGACTTAACCAAGGATACGATGCACTTAGCAGCCTCTTACTTCTGTGCCGGACATTTCATTCTCTCCCTTGGGTTTTCAGTCCTTTTCAAAAGCTCCCTAATCTTTCTCAACTCAACTTTTATACATAAATAAATCCTGCTCTGTGAACGAAATGTATTCTTTTTGATGGCTAAGGCTCTCAAGGGGCCTCTGGGCCATTCAGGACATCAATGATCATCAAGGGGCAATGAATGTAGATGTAGAAATCTGGAGAAAACTGGTCTGAATGTCCTCTGAGCCCAGAAAATCCCTTATAAGTGATGCCTGTCCTCATCTTTCTCTGTGCACGCATACACACATGGGTGTGCATGGGAAACAAATCCCAGACATAAGGACTAGTAATCATCAAAGATGAGTGGAACAAAAACATTTCACTTAATTGAGAGATTTAGTCATCTGGCATTTCACTGCACAGTGCTCGAATATATGAAATTAAAATACTTAAAATGTCTTTTTACCCACTAAGAGTTATGCAAAACAGACATATTGGAAAGTTGAACAATAAGTGGAGAATAAATCAAACTGAGATATCAAGATCTAACCCTACCTCAACACTGATTTAACTGAAATCAGTTTCACGTACAATGTATTACACTTGTAAAGCAATGCACTTTATAATTTATATTGCATCTCTAAGCCTCCCTCAGTTCAGATAAAATAATCCCTCGGCCTTTCACATTAGTGTCAAGTCTCTTGTCTCCTCTTTCATTTTCCCGCTGTTAGTTACCTTTCATCTCTCTTTTTACTCCTCAAATCCATTTCCCCCAGATCATCTTTGCTATTAATGTTTCCCCATGCCCTAAGTCCTGCCTTCACTCTTCTTTCTGCTTTAGATGTCTTTTCCCAAGAATATCTCATAAAGTGGGTATTGCAGTTATTCCTAATGGCTACTTCCCAAACACTGTGCCAAGCACACAATCTACATTCCCTCATTTAATCCTCACAATCTCTACCACTCACAAAACGTAATGAACTTGTCCAAGAACACAGGAAGCAGTATAGGGTCATTATACTACAAAGTCCTTGAGGATGGGATCGCCCTATATTCTCATCATGGTTTTCCTAGAACTTGCACAGTGCCAGGCCCATAGGAGAAGTTCTATAAATATTTGTGCAAGATGGATGGATAGGTGGATGGAAGGAAGGATGGAAAGAAGGATGGATTGATGGATGGATGGATGGATGGATGGATAAAAAGGATGAGCAAGAATTTCAACAAGATCTGTCTCCTTCCAAAACTGATCCTCTTACTCAATGCATAAAAAGTTGGAGGAGAGATCATTTGTGCAATAGACATTCTAAAACATAAGCAGCTTCCCTGAGGACCAGCCCAATGTATATATTATGGACCTGTATTATGGACTGCTGATGTACAGCTTGCAAAAACTGCTCTTTACACCTGTTTTATCCACTGTAAACTAGAGAGAGTAGGCCCTCCACTGCAGCATTGCAACAAAGGCAGCAAATGATGCCTAGAAGGGCCCCTGTCTATCATTGCACCTAGCTAAGAGTGGAAGCCTAACAAAGGTCACCTGCTTTTACCATCATAGCACAGACTCATACTAAAGGAAAGACTCCATTTTGATCTGGATTCCCAAAAGCTATATGGATTTTTCAAAGAGCTTTCAGAAAGATTCCCTCTTTTGATCATTACAGCACTCTGAGGGAAAATGCTAAGCCTTGTTGGGGGAGGGGGGTAAGGACTGAGTATTATATGACAAATATATCCCTGAGCTCGCCGTTTCCCTCCCCTGTGTGGAATCCGCCTTTTTTTGCTGGAATAAAGGTTAACTGAAAGCTGGATGAGTAAATTAAATAGTTAAAAAGAAAGAAGTATTTTAGACAAATGGGCTGTTTAGTATGAAATTACTTCACTATATGTGTCATTATAGCAAAAGAATGGAAAAAACCCAATGTCCTCAAATCAGGGAGCAAATAGACTATCCGCACAATAGCATACTGTACTATTTGGCTGTAAAAGAAATGAGCGAGGTCTCTGAGGTACTGAACAGAGTGTATGGTATACCAATTCTGGGGTAAGAAGGGGGAAAGATGCTAATATAAAATGCTCATGCATATATTATATATATTGCATACTTAATACGCATATTTACACTTACCTATTCAAAAAGAAGCAAGAGAGATAAACTAATAAAATGCTACCTTTATAGGGAGAGAGAGAACAGGGACAAGGATGCAAGCAAGGCCTCTCTGAATGTCCTTTGTTTTACGGTTTTGACTTCCCAATCCTGCAAAATGTATTACATAACTTTTTTAAATTAAGTTAAAAATATAAAAATAATCCCTAAAAACTGAAAACAAACTAAAGCCAATATACTCCCCAGTATATCGAGTTGGTGGCATAACCAGAGAAGAATCATTTCAAATAACTTTAGGTCACACTATTTTACACAGCCGTTAAGAGATAGCCTAAAGATAAGAAGAACCACAAAGAAGTCTAAAACTGCATTTCATATTTCATGGTTGGTAACAATACTGATATTTGGTTTGAAGCTATTATACACACACATACACACATATATATACATGTGAAACTATTACACACACATGTATACACACTTGGATAAATTATTCTAAAGTCATTAGGAAAAAAAAGACTTTCAGAATTAGAGCAAAGAGATACAATATAATATCAAAGAAGTTAATTAATAACCTGTTCTTAAGTTTGAAGCAAAAATATCAGTATAACTTCATGATCTATTTTTCTCTTTATTAAAAAAAAATTTTTTTAAAAAGGCCTAACAACAATGACAACCTGGTACCAATGAGCAACCCTACTGTCCAGATGGTGATCTCCAAATATCATTTTCCTCTAAAAGGAACCACAGCTCCTTGCAGAAATATGACTGATCCCAAGTCTAGGGCAGGAAACATAATATAAGCAAGTCATTTTTTATCATGCCAGAAACTGAAAGACTACTGAGCCAGTGCCAAAGGATACAGGTGCTAACTTGAAAGGGCACCCAGTGACCAAAGACTGGACAAATGGAGCATCAAACAGAACAATGACCACTATGGATTAAAGCACATCAAGCTTATAAATAACCATGAGTTCATTATATTTTCAAATTTATTGGTGACTATACAAATCTGCTAGAATATAAATTGTTACTCTGGAAATTGGTAAACAAAAGGAAAGAATAAAAAGAAATAAGGGCATTTGGAGAACTGGCCAAACAGGAAGCTGGTCAGTTGGTGAATTAATTAATTTCGAGAGACAGACAGACAGATGGAGATCCATGATACACTGATATGAATAACCCTCCCAGCAACTTCTGTCTGTCTCCTGCCCCAGGAGGTTTCTGCTGCTTTACTCCTATGATCGAGACTAAAAAAATCCCTCCTTACAATTTCATTTGAATGTATTACTTTGCCTAACAGGCGGAATTTAACAAAATGCCTTCAAATTGCCACTCTAAATCAGACTAATACAAAGTTTGTTTTAAATCAGAAAACCTGGGGTGCCTGGTTGGCTCAGTCGGCTAAGAATCCAACTCTTGATTTTGGCTCAGGTCATGATCTCATGGTTCATAAAATCGAGCCCCGCATCGGGCTCAGCACTGACAGCATGGAGCCTACCTGGGATTCTCTCTCTCTCTCCTCTGCCCCTCTCTTGCCCAGGCACGCTCTCTCTCTGTCTCTCTCTCTCAAAATAAAACAATATACTTGAAAAAATAAATAAGTAAAAAATAAAACTTTAGAAAATAAATAAATCAGAGAACCTAAGATAACTTTTTAATAGGAATTTAAATTTAACAGTTTCTTACAGAGGGAGGTGGGTGTGGGATGAGCTAAATGGGTGATGGATATTAAAGAGGGCACTTGTTATGATGAGCCCAGGTGTTGTATGTAAATCACTAAATAAATCACTAAATTCTACTCCTGAAACCAGTATTACATTATATATTAACAAACTAGAATTTAAATAAAATTTGGAAAAAAAAAAGAAAACAAAACCCCCCACAGTTTCACAACATATAAAGGGGGAAAAACTAATTTTTACTGAGCAGCTTTTCATACTAGGTATGAAATGCTTTGAGATATAATTATTTCATTTCATTTTTTCAGTAGCCCTGGGATATGAACACTCACATTTTACAAATGAGAAACAAAGTGGTTAAGTGACTTGGCTAAAATCATGCATTTAGTTAAATGACAGATCTGGGATTCAAAGAGAGGTCTGTGGATTGCATCAGGCTGCCCACAGAAAGAAAAACAGATCATGTGGATGTCAGACATGGCCAAAGTTGGTGGCGATGCAAATTACTAAAAATACCACGGAAATGATGACTTGCTTAATAACTAATCCCCTTGTAAGAAAATAAGTCTATCGGTTATATGGTTAAGAATAAATTGATTTCGTACGTGTGGCTTTAGGAAAATTATTTAATCTAAGATTTGCAAAAAGGAAGAAATCAGAGTTCACTCCAGTCCAAACTATTATTTTCTAGATTAGAAAAACTATTCTCTGATAAAGAAAAACTGATAAACTTACAGTTACACAATGGGCCAAGATGCCATCCACCTTATGTACTAATGTACCCTGGACTAGCTCTGAGGGGTAACTTTACAGGCCTGAGACCCACCTGGGCTGCCTGCTGAATCAGGGCACTGACTCCTAGTCAAGATGTGAAACACACAGATTAATATTGTTGATCCCAACCTGGATCTGAGGAGTTTGGGGATGATTTGTACCAGCTTTTAGCACTGTTTATTGATAAAACTGAGTGTGAAGATTTGTACCTGGTCTCGCTAAGACCACCTGGAGAGTTCCAATGCTAAGGTTGGTTATGGAGCAGGAACTCACGGGACCAGCAAAATACAGAAAAGAAAAATATATAAAAATATTTTGAGGGGCGCCTGGGTGGCTCAGTCGGTTGAGCGTCCGACTTCAGCTCAGGTCACGATCTCACGGTCCGTGAGTTCAAGCCCCGCGTCGGGCTCTGGGCTGATGGCTCGGAGCCTGGAGCCTGCTTCCGATTCTGTGTCTCCCTCTCTCTCTGCCCCTCCCCCGTTCATGCTCTGTCTCTCTCTGTCTCAAAAATAAATAAATGTAAAAAAAATTTTTTTTTTAATAAAAAAAAAATTTTGAAATATAAAAAGTATTATAGGGGGCACCTGGGTGGTTCATTCGGTTAAAAATCCAACTCTTGGTTTCAACTCAGGTCATAATCTCACGGTTTTGTGAGTCCAATCCCCGCGTTGGGCTCTGCGCTGACAGCAGGGAGCCTGTTTGGGATTTTCTCTCTCCCTCTCTCTCTGCCCCTCCCCCATTCACACTATCTCTTTCTCAAAATTAAATAAATAAACTTTAAAATTTTTTTTGAAATCTATAAAAAGTATTATGAAAATATAACACCAGCTGAGCCTCCATCTGGGGCTCTGCTTCCTAGGTGTTTCAACTATATGTCAGTGGTGCCAGATATAAGAGAGAAAACTGGTCCTGCCATGCCACCCAGAGATGGTCTGTGACTGACAAGGACACTCTTATTTCAGTGCTGTTGCCATGGAGTATTCATGTGTAAACATCCTCATCCTAAGTCCTCTGAATCTTCTTAAGCAACTGAACTCTGTGTAACCACCACCATTAGTGCATTGGCTAAGGATCTGCCACATGGTAGGCACTCAAACATGTCTTAAATTAACTGGCTAATCAACAAATAAAAAGAATCTGAGTATCTTAACTTACTGTCCATCATTACGTTCTACAAAAGTCCTAATTAGCACTGAAGAAAAACACATATAATTTAGTGTAATAAATACCTTTCTGCCCAAAAGACAAAGATCCTGTAATTGCCACTCTTAGGTCCTAATAGCCTCTATTTATCTCAAGATTGTTTAAAAGTATGGAAGTGAGAAGACTCTAGCAACTGCAGCAGGATGTTGGTTTGCAGGGACCTTCCTCTCCTTTCCCAGAGCACAGCGTGTTCGAGCGTCCACCCACATCTTGTGGAATCCAATGTCATTGCCTGACCTTGGAAATGGGCAGTGCTGCTAAGTGCATCCATTCTTAATATGGTCCATTTGCACTTAAAATTTTAATGTTAATGTTAAAAAATCTATGTATACATTTATAAAATTAGTATAAAATGTATTTTTAAAGAAAGTATTTTTTAATGTTTATTCATTTTTGAGAGACAGACAGAGCGTGAGCAGGGGAGGGAGAGAGAGAGGGAGACACAGAATCTGAAGCAGGCTCCAGGCTCTGAGCTGTCAGCACAGAGCCCGACACAGGGCTCAAACCCACAAACTGTGAGATCATGACCTGAGCTGAAGTCGTATGCTTAACCAACTAAGCCACCCAGGTGCTCCTATTAAACTATTCTTATAAAATTAAAGAAATGGTATAGAAAAGCTGTAGATGCCCTCAGAAGAATGAAGCAAATCAAAGCATGTGCATGTCTCTCTGGCTTCTAAGGATCAGGGATTCCCAAAGGCTGCAATCTGAGTTCAGTGGTACTGCTTTGAATCTCATCGACAAAACTTTGAATCAGTAGCTAAAGACAGATGGCAATTATTTGGTTAATTTGACAACAATAAAAATGACAGACATTTAAAAAAAAAAAATCACACCCCATCCTAATCCCCTTACCAAAGAAATAAGTATTTTGACTATTCTCCAATGAAAAGCAAAATAGAGTTCTCCATGGCCATTTCTCTTGCAAAGACCAAGTGTCTAACCCTTTATAATTCTGCACACAAAAGGGCAGGACCCCAGAAAAGCAAAGGTGATGCTAAAGGACACCGATGCTCTGAAAATGAATGTTGGTGACCATGGCTCCATGACAAAGGCTGCTATAGAAAGGGAAGAAGTTGAATCTTAGAATACTATTTCTCTGAAATAAAAAAAAAAAAAAAAAATTAAAAAAACAACTGCCTAGAAATGATAAAATAGCATAGGTATATTATAATATTTCAATAAGAATCACATATGGATATTTATATACTCCAACACACTAGCCTCCTGGCTCTAATTATTTGCATGTCTTTAAGCAAGTTATGTAAATTTCCCTAGACGTTTCCTCAACTGGAAAATGGGTATAATCAAGAACACCTACTACACAGGCACTGGTTACATGGATTAAGTAATGTCCATATGAAAAAGTTTAAATAGTGTCTCCTGCTTAGTAAACACTCAGTAAATGTCAGTAGTCGTTTTATTATCACCACGATTAGTATAGAGCTGTCATTCTCAGACCTGTTCAAGCTGCATGACCTCAAATGGAAGGTGCTACTGTCAACATCATCAATATTAATTTTCTCCTTATAATATATGATTAAGTTGGGGCGCCTTGGTGGCTCAGTCGGTTAAGCGTCCGACTCCAGCTCAGGTCACGATCTCGCGGTCCGTGAGTTCAAGCCTTGCGTCGGGCTCTGAGCTGATGGCTCAGAGCCTGGAGCCTGCTTCCGATTCTGTCTCCCTCTCTCTCTGCCCCTCCCCCGTTCATGCTCTGTCTCTCTCTGTCTCAAAAATAAATAAACGTTAAAAAAAATTTTTTAAAAATATATGATTAAGTTGTATTTCTCAATTTATATTGTGCCCATTTGAAGTTAGGGAAGATTCAGCACAAATCACTAGTCACCACTTCATTAAATCCTCACAACATCAACATCTAGAAACAGGGGAGCTATTGTCTTCATTATACAGGTAAACCTCAGTTTCAGCTGAAGTGTAGGAAGCAAATCGATTTGCCAAAAGTAACACAGCTAATAACCAGCAGCGGCAGGATTCAAAGCTGCTCTACCTCCTCCTTCAGGGCTCTTTCCCTTCTTTCAGCCTTTCCTACAACAGCAACCTCATAATAGTTCATTTGAATCAACAAATGTGACCCTAAATGGGTTAGCAGAAAGACCACAAACGAGAAGAATGAAACATGAACCTGGATTCACTGCCATTGTGTAGATACAAATACAGGCCGCTCTATACATATCTTATGGCTCTGGTTTGAGTCTTTATAGACACACCATCATACCCTACCTCCCCCTCCACCCCCCACATCCCAGCCATACATACACAGGGCACAGTGCTGTGCACAGAGCTGGTACTCAAGGACTATAGGAGACAGATACATGTATGGAACTTCATCTCTACCATATAACACAACACGAGCAAATGGCTCTGGAAAGGCCAAAGTATTTATCCAAATAATCCTCTTAAATATTTTTTTTTTTAAAGAGAACCTTAGCTTGAAAATCTTGTCAGATGAGATTAAAACTATTTTTAATATTCTTGTTCAGATACATTTCTTAATTCTCCATGTCACTTGCATGCATATAAAGAGAATAAAAGATTAAATTAAACTAAATAAGTTCTTTAAATATATAAATCTCTGCTCAGAGGGTAAGAAGAAGGATTCAATTAACAAAAATTCAAAAAATCAAGGTAAGCTTTATAAAGGATTATCATCCTTGTTCATCTTATTGTTATATGACAAGCAATCTTCCACTCTTAATTAATCTGAATACCTTTTGACTATTATTATTTGTTATCTATCTAGAAAGGAAGGAAAAGGAATATGAGCTGGGAATAAAAAGCCTTTTATCAGAACACAGGAGACTATTAAACATAATATACATTGCATTCACAATGATTATTAAAACAAAGCAAAACAAAACAAAAACTACTGATGACAAAACCAGAATGGAATTGTCACTGGGTGATGTTGCTTTTTTAGTCCTGATGTTAGAACAGGGGACGAACTAATTCCGTGAGCTAGCTTTATCTAATCCTGCACCGTCCTTCACTGAGGGTGCCATGTTCAGTGACTACAGCATTGACCACACTGCTGTGGGATTCCATAGTGAAACACCCCAGGTCCAACTGAAACCTTTATTTTTCCACAAGTAGTTTTATGTCTAGCCTATGCCTCCAGCAGTGTCCAACAGATAGCCAATATGATTCAATATGCATCAATTCCTACCTGGCTCAGCACTGTACTAATGCCCCTATAACTATAGGGGTCAAAATGGCACCTCTGGAAGAAAATGGGATGATCCAGACAGCTCTGTTCCCCTAGTCTGGCTGGGACAGGGGTACATAGGATAGAATAGCAGTGTTTCTCGATGTGGGTCCTGAAGAAAACTGTTCATGGGAGAGAAGCCATTAAAAAGTTGGATTTCATAGTCAAATGTATTTGGGAAAGACAGTACCCTTGAGCCTTCGTCTGGGAGTTTCACCACACAGATTGGCATATTAAGGGTAATGAAGAGTCCTGTGGCAAACAACTGTAATACATTGTTCAACTCAGCAGGTCCCCAGTTTATTTGACTGTGAATCTCCGTGCCAGTAACACTTTCTAATACTGAAACTTAGGGAAATGCTTGAGACTACTCTGCATTTATCAGCTGTGTGGCGTCAGCTCTAGCTACAAGACAACACTTGTTTCCCTGACCAAGAATTGTTGCTCAAAGGATTAGTGTAAAAATTAAATTAGAAATGCATCATTCAGATTTTGATCTATAAATTCTATTTTATACATGTCTAAGTAAATATGTAATGAAAACATATTTTGAGAAACAAATGGGGAAAAAATATTTTGGGGTGACAATTACAATGGTCCAAAGCAGTATACCCTTTACAAAAATATTTGCTACCAGGGCCCTACCACCCAGTATGTAGGTCTTTTCATGTGGAAAATGAAATAAGAAAACAAAGTGATCACCTAAATATTTCAAGCCAAACTCTCTTTCTACAATCATATAATTTTGCCTGCTAACTTCCAGATAATTCTAACTTGCCAAGTTTGAATCCAGACATGGAGGATAAAGTGGGAGCCAAAGTCATCAGAAAAGGTATCATAAGTCCCCACTAAACTGTTTAAGTAATACTTTAATAACAAATTGAGCCTTAGAAAGATACAGTCATTTGACCATCTTTGAAACCACTAAGGAAATATCTAAAATATTATGATATAATGCACTGAAAATTCCCCCCATATCTGAGAGTTAATGTCCCCATATTTCTGAGCACCTAATATACTATGAAAAAAGACCTGAGTACTATGTACAATGGGTACACGTATCATAGCCTCCAAAAATCATTTTCCCAGACATAAAACATCTTCTAAAACAAAATTCATAGATTTCCTTTATAAGTTCAAGTATCTCCAGTAATTCGATCAAGATCCATTTATATTCATCAAGAGGATATCCTGGTACCATGGACCTGATCTACTTTTCATATTATCCATTCAAAAAATGTTTTCATTAATTTTTCAAAATTTAACTCACGTCAACCCATAAAAAGATATATTCATATTTAAATTTGAAAGCCACTGCCTGTTACATTCTTTTTAACTGAGAACCACTAAAAACATAATTATGCAAAGTTATCCCTTTCCAAAATACAGTCGGTAAAAACGTCACACAGTAACACAATCTGAGTCAATGAGAAAACAGTCAAGGACCCCTTCCTCCTAAAATGGGGGTGGAGTCTGGGGGGGGGGGGGAGGCAAGTAGCCGTTAATGAATTTATTAAACACTTTGATGTTAGAATGAACTTTCTCTTCAACTCATTGCATTTTAGTTTAGTGGTCAAAAATGATCATGTTTTCAAGGAGCTCTAAAGGCAGTGCCTTACCAGTGTAGATGCTGGCATTGGAAGCTGGGATACCAAACTGTGACTCGATGAACTTGGGAATGAAGGTAATGAAAGCAGTTACAATGGCACTCTCAGCTGTGTATGACAAACTCACAAAAAGGAATGTCATGTTGCTTAAGATCCTGACAGCTGCTCTTGGTAGGTCTACAAAATGACAAAAATGACAAATGAATGTTATAAATAAGGGATGGAAAGTAAAATAAAATTGAATTGTTTTTGAAATGAACTGGAAATAGCCATTCAGCAATATTCGAGACTATTGAATAGAGAATAAAAGAAAAACTTGATGACTGATTAGAAACCAGCCCCTTTATTAAACAGATTTGGGTGTTCTTTTTTTTAATTTTTCAACTAGGATAAAGAAATTTGATAAAGTAGCAAAAAACATATCCATACACAAATAACCTTATAGGAGGTATCCAACCTAGGACTTCTGTTTTAAAAACTGTTTAAAACAAATCATTTACATTTTTATTAATTAAAACAATGTTATTCTTTGTTAAGACCCAAAAATATACTACATGTGCAAAAGTACTTGCAATACAGTCCTACATTACAGTTTCCCATTCATTCACCAGGCACTTCCCCGAGAAAATGAACTTCTGAGTTGTCATGTTCCTGACCCGGCACTGCAGACACCCACAGCAGGGGAACTGGTACATGACTTTAGACATCTGATCTTCCAGCCTCATTATGAAACAGGAAATGATGCAGCTAAAGGGGCTTAAGGGACAGGTCACCAGGTCAGATACTCCAAGGGACTCTGGACTGGGGAAGGAAGAGAAATGATCTCCAAAGGACAGCCCAGAGGTGGGGGCTCAGCACCTGCTCAGGTGTCTCTCAAGGGAGAGACAGTAGTCTCATCCTCAAGTCTTGGCGTTTATTTCATAAAACTTGCCATATATATGCTCTAAGATGTATGTCCAGGTGTCTTCACTGCAGCATTATTTGTAATAGCAAAAATTTAAGGAAAAAAACTAAATGTCCATCACTGGAAAATGTTTAAATAAGTTATGGCACAGCCAAATAATGAAATACTATGTAGTAGTTAAAAAATGATGTAGGTCTAGATGTACTGGCCTAAAAGGAACTCCAAGAAGTATTTTTATTAATGAAGAAAACAAACTGCTACAGAAATATACATATACATGTGTATGTAAATATATATACACATATTTATACATATATATATAAATAGTATCTAAGTAAAAATCACACAAACCAAAACAACGCATTTATATGTGGTTGAATATATACTTCCCAATATATACAACAACACCAAGAAATTCTGTAAGTAGGAATAAGATTGGGAAAGAGGAATAAAAGGGGATGCTTGTGCATATACTTTTGTATTTTTGCATGTTTATAATGTGAATTAACTCACTTGTATGTGATCTTTATCTACATATCTTGGAATGTATCATGGAAAAGTGAAGCTGTATTGTTTCTGACATGTGCAGCATCTCAGTTATGAGAACAGTTATCTCCTTATTCTACAACATAATAAAATCATTTCATAAAAATTAAGCAAAACTTGTTATTAAAGTTATAATTCATAGGCTATTCACTAGAATTTAGAACTTAGGAAGTCAAGACTATCTGCTATTATCATTTAAAATGCAAATTAATTTTAATGTTCTATATCTTAAGTTAATTGTTTAAAGTTTCAATGAACATTTTAAAATAAAATTTAAGATGCATTCTTCACTTTTTAACATGGATAAACACACCAGAAAAAAATAATTACTTCATAAAATGACCTAATATTCTCTTATAAATATGCAAATAAAAAGGTTGTATCTAAAATTTTTAAATTAGAAAATTAAGATTTTCTTTTTTTTTTTAAGAAGATTTTCTATCAACACTTGGAGATGCAAACTAAGTTTATTTGGTATATTAAAAGGCAATGTGTTTAATCTAAAACATCTGGTGAAATTGTACATTTTTAATCCAAGAAGATAACATATGCATCACGTGAATGTTTTAAGATACTAGTTATAGAAAACTGAATTTTCTTTTATACTCATTTGGTATGATAAAATAGCCCACTAATTTCAAAGCTAACTAAAAATATATGTGATGTTGGGGCGCCTGGGCGACTCAGTCGGCTAAGCATCAGACTCTTGATTTCTGCTCAGGTCATGATCTCATGGTTCGTGAGTTCGAGGCCTGCATCGGGTTCTGCGCTGACAGCATGGAGCCTCCTTGGAATTCTCTCTCTCTCCTTCTCTCTCGGCCCTTTCCCTGCTTGCTCAGTCTCTCTCTCTCAAAATAAATAAACTTTAAAAAAAGTATGTGTGACATTTCTGTCTTCTCTTTCATTAAAGAAAAAAAGTGTTATTCAAGAAGGATTTAGCAAAAGTTGACTTTCAACAACTTCAAGTTAGCTTCCTCCTTTCTTCCATGTTCCTCCTTCTGTTTATTGGAGCTAAACCTTCAGCATACATGTCCCACAGGAGCAGGGGGACCAGATATCCAGGGTTATGTCTTTTGCTGCTGGGACAGGGAATTTGTTCAAATATAGGAAGAGTGGGTTAAGTAAGTACATTGAGACTAATTGCAATCAGTTTCTAATGGCCAGAGAAGGGAGTTACAAATATGGACAGGGGATAATTACATATCAGGTTGGAACTGAAGGTAATGGTATGAATTCATGGGATGGATAGATAGATAGATAGGTAGATAGATAGATAGTTGATAGATAAGATGATAGACAATAGATGGATAGACAGATAAAGATGTTAGATGATAGATTTGTGTATGTGTGTACATACCATATTTCCTAATTCTCTCTTCTACAGGGTTTAGAAGTAGTATAACACCCTAGGAGCAATGAGCCCATCTAGCACCAGTGCTTGGTTTTTAAAGGCCATCTTCCACTAAAAGGAACCAAAGCTCCTTGGAGAAATGTCTAACTTCAGAGCTGAGGCAGAGAAAATACAACATGAGCCTGGAAAATCTTGTTAAACAAGAAAGTAAAGTGCTCAAAGAATGATGGAGACTTGCCAGAAGGATACCAAAGACAGTTTGAAGGATCCTCAATAGGCAAACTGGAAGCAATTTGAGGTCAATGGATGCTAAAAGTGGTAAGTGAAAGTTTAATAGAAATAAGACACAGTCAGTCCTCATTATTCATAAATTTAGTATTTGCAAATTCACCCACTCACTACAATTTATTTGTAACTCCCATATCAGTACTCGCCAGTGATGGGGTGGGGGGGTCTCATTCAAGGACATGCACAGAGTTGCAGGACACACACATTCTTGGCTAAGGCTGCATGAGGCCTCTCACTTTGCCTTCTCGGGTCAGCTTTCATGCTGCAAACAAGTGTCCTTTTCACAAGATATTGTCACATTTTTAGCATTTTTGTGCCTTTGGTGATCTCCCTTTTTCAAATGGCCTCCAAGCATAGTGCTGAAGTGCTGTCTAGTGTTCCTAAGAGGCTTTCATGTGCCTTATGGAGAAAATACATGTGTTAGATACACATCCTTCAGGTATAAGTCATAATGCTGTTGGCCACGGGCTCAATGTTAATGAATCAACAACATACAGTAAAACTTTGGATTGCGAGTAACTTGTTCTATGAGTGTTCCGCAAGACGAGCAAAGATTTTAATAAACTTTAACTTGATAAACGAGCGATGTCTTGCAATATGCCAAATGTCACATGATCACAACTGAACCAATGGTTCTTCTCTCTCTCTCCCTCTTTCTCCCTCTCTCTCACTTGCTCACTGCAGGATTGTGGGTGATCGTCAAGGCAATGTCACATTTCTGTGAAATCCTCAAAAGGAGGCAAAAGCAAGTGTCATTGAATAGGTTTCTTGTTAAAGTTGCATAAAAAGAAAAAGATTCCATTGAACCAGTAGATAGCAGTGATTCTGTTATTGGTAATGAAAGTCATCCTACACAATAACCCTCCTCTGTCTTGTCTCCCAAGGGTAAGTGCAGGTTAATTTGTTTATTTTTCTTTATTTTTTATTATTTTGTGTTATATTACAGTATTGTCATCATTTTTACACGAATATTTTTGGGTTGTGGAATGAATCATCTGAGTTTCCATTATTTCTTGTGGGGAAATTCACTTTGATATACAAGTGCTTTGGATTACAAGCATGTTTCCGGAATGAATCCTGCATCCAAACCAAGGTTTTACTTTATATTAAACAAGGTGTCTTTGAACAGAAACACACATAAACCAAGGTTATGTATTGACTGGTTGACAATTATGTTGTGACAGGAATCCACCCCTGTACTTCCCCTAGAGCAATGCTTCCGTATTCCCTGACTCTATGTTCATGTTATTTTATGAAATATAACTACCACGAATCAGACTCAACTGGATTTGCATAGTTTCAAAGTACCTCCCCACAAAATATTTACAAATTACTTATTGACTTATAACTGCAATATATTTATTAACTTTAGAGAAATCTGGTAGATACAATCTTACCCAAGAGATAAAAGTTCACTAGGAATTAGCATTATATACCTTCTGTTTTAAGACACTGAACACAGCATCATCTCAGTTGTATGCCTATCAAACCCAAATTGAGGGTCATTCTATAAAGTTATCAGCTTGTACTTTTTAAAAAGATCAAGGTCATAAAAGATAAAGATATATGAGAAACTGATCCAGATTGAGGAAGACTAAAATACACCATAACTAAATACAACATGTGATCTGTGAATTGGATTTGGACATTTATAAAGGGCATTGTTGAAATAACTGACAAAGTTCGAATAGAGCTTGTGGTCTAGGTGGTAGCACTGGATCAATGTTCATTTCCTGATTTTGATGGCTGCCCAGTGGTCATGTAGGAGGGTGTCCTTGTATCTAGAAATCACACACTGAAGTAGTACAGGACAGCAGAGCATCATGTCCACAGTTTCTCAGATGGGTCCAAACCATTGACAATTGGAGAACTGGAGTACAGCTCCATGTGCTACTTCTGTGGCTTTTACATAAATTTAAAATAGTTTAAAAAACACGAAGTTTAAAAACATAAGCTAAATCCATACATATGCTGTCAAATACCTGATTTTTATGCTGTACAATATATTTTAGATAAGTTTATTAGTGTCGTTTATAACCGTCATCGTAAAATTAAAAATGCAGCAGTACGGGGCGCCTGGGTGACTCAATCGGTTAAGCATTGAACTCTTGATTTCCACTCAGGTCATGATCTCACTATGAGGTAGAGCCCTGCATCGGGCTCAGAAGTAGGCATGGAGCCTGCTTTAGATTCTCTCTCTCTCTGTCTCTCTCCACTCCCCCTCCGTCTACCCCTCTCTGCCTCTTGCCCACATGCACGTGTGTGCTCTTTCCTTTTCTCTTAAAAAATAAATGAATGAGTGCATAAATAAATAAAATTTTTAAAAATTCAAAATGCAGTAAAAAGCCTGATGAAGGAGAGATGAGATCATGATAGTGATTCTCATTTTTTTATTGTTTAATGTTACAAAATGTTACAAATTCTATTGTAAGGGCAAGCTGACACTAAAACCAGAAATGCCTTAAACACTAGTAAAGGAGGAATAAAATTCAATACAAAGCACCAGAACTCAATAGCATGTAATATAAGCTATACATAGAAATCACTTTTAGCAGAAGTGTTACTTAAGGAGTGCGGTTGTGATGAGCACCAGGTGTTGTATGTAAATGTTGAATCACTGGGTTGGACACCTGAAACTAATATTGCATTGTCTGTTGGCTAGCTGGAATTTAAATAAAAACTTTAAAAAAAACAAAACCTGTTAACTATCATTGGAAAATCCTTTGCTTGTTCCCACGTGCACATCCACAGTAGTGCAGGCAACCAGCCGGCATGTGCACCTGGACCGCGTGTTGAGTTACATGGTGATCGTAATGGTGCTCCACTACAGTAAATTTGATGGAGTCCCCCACTGACCTTGTTTCAGAAAATCTGAGATGTGTGGGGTGTGGCTGGGTTCCTGTGGAAGCTGATTAAGGGCAGAGGCAATATCTTCTTGTTCTCCGAGGCCTCGCAGCTCACAGCATAAAATGAGGCAGCAGGTGTTGATATCTGTGTAAGTTTTTGACCATCAGGCAAGTGTGCCCCAATATGTGTGAATATTTTGTGCTCAATCATAAAATAAGCCTACAACTTGAAGTATCTACTTAGAATAAAGTGGGGTTTTTTTTTGTTTGTTTTGTTTTTTGTTTTTGAAGAGTAAAGCTTTAAGTGAGCCTGGGTTTCATAGGAACCAAAAGGTGGCAGGCATCTTTTAAAGTGGACAGAGGGTGAAACTCACTGGGAATACATTTAGTCTGGTGTGAAATGGATCCCATTCTGGAGATAGGTCTGTGGGGCACTACCATGCTGAAAGACCCCTTTTCAGTGGTTCTTTATGCTGATGTAGCAAGGTTTGTAGCATGTGACCTGATATCCCAAAACCAGTCGATTGGGCCAGGCAAAGAGGCTGGACTCAAAGCTGCTTCTGGAAGGTAGCCCTGTAGCCAACAGGCCTGGGACACCCCATGTGAACCACATGCTGGCCAAGCCCTTTATTTCACGCCCCTTAGTGTTGGCACCTGAGACAGAGAGTGAACTAGGCAGTGAGTATGAAGATTTGAGTGAGAACATAAGTAAGGAAAAGGAACTGAGCCTCAACCTGCAGTTGAGTATGCAGAGTGGCTGTGGGTCCAGAAGCAGGGACCACATTCCCAGAACTGCCAGGGGCCCTTAAGAGAGCCTTACACTAGAACCCCACTATCTTAGGGGCAATGAACTTGCTTCTGTCCTTTACAAACTGAAAGCGCACATCATGCCTTTTTGTCTTAAACTACTGAAACAGACTTTCTTACATAATGATAAATTTGAAAAAGATATACTAACAGAGAGAATGACCAAGAAAATAAGAAGGCTTGGCTGCCATGAACTTGACCTCACTTGCAAGACCCTTAAGACAGGGTTGCTCTCCACCCTTCCAGTTCTGAAGTACTGTGATTGCCCACCATAAGCTCCCTACATGGCCATGGTCTTTCTTGTCTCTACTATTAACTGTATCCCTCACCAGTCTGCTTAGCAAATGTCAAGTTCATCCATCTAGTCTATAAGAGACAGCCCCTCCGGACAGACAAGTGCTCCTCCTCTGTGCTCCCACAGCATGCCATCCATACTGCTACTCATCAAGTCTTCCATAGCTGTGTGTGTTTACCTGTTTTAAGAGAGTGTAAATGCTACAAAAGTAGGACTGTGGTACATCTGTATAGCTTCATCTCCTAGCATATATCTGGCATTTAGTAGGTACTCAAAAACATATTTGGAATGTGTTTATTAATATTCATTATAAGATCATAGCAACAATTTGTACTAAAACAATATCCACATACTTGTAAGAAAATAAAGTCTATTCCAAAGATGCCTAATTTCCTCCTGAGGAGTGAGCTAGTTTTTAAGAAAGTATAAGATAAACGTTGGTCCATATAGTGGTAGACTTACCAAAACCACAGAAAAAAGTGAAGGACCAAATATATAATCCTTTTCAAAGTATGGCTTTTGAGAGCTAAAGAAACCTAAAAGAATTTAGATCAAATTATAAACTAAAGATTCCATTAAAGAAAACAATAAAATGCTAACAAGAGAAGAAGGAGGAAATATACAGTATTCATTCATCCAGCATATCTGGGAAAGAGGTGTTTGGTATGCTTGAATTTTTCAGATAACTGGGCATTTGCCTCTTAAAGCAACAAAGCTGTAAACATTTTTTTCTATGAATTAACTGGTATTACTGGAAAATCTATAGCATAATTTGACATTTTCTTTAAGATTCAAAGTCACAATTATCAATGATAATATCTATATGCTAATTTGTTTTAATATATTTTTAATCCTTCTATTTATTTTCTGATCTTTTTTGGTTGCAGGAACATTCCTTCCCTATGATATGTCATGGTGTCTGTTTTTGTCTGCTGACATTCTACTTCCACATCAGCTTTTCTCTGTTACGTTCTTCTAAGGACCTTTATTAGGTAGACATAGATTTCAATTTTGTTCTTTTGACATCTATTTTTTTTTTAAATTTAAACTGGGGATAGGATGAGGGGTGTGGTTTTATTATTATACAAAATGGATGATGGGAATGCAAACTGGTGCAGCCACTCTGGAAAACAGTATGGAGGTTCCTCAAAAAACTAAAAATAGAACTACCCTACGACCCAGCAATTGCACTACTAGGCATTTATCCAAGGGATACAGGTGCGCTGTTTTGAAGGGACACATGCACCCCCATGTTTATAGCAGCACTATCAACAATAGCCAAAGGATGGAAAGAGCCCAAATGTCCATCGATGGATGAATGGATAAAGAAGATGTGGTATATATATATATATATATATATATATATATATATATACACACACACAATGGAGTATTATTCAGCAATCAAAAAGAAGGAAATCTTGCCATTTGCAACTACATGGATGGAACTGGAGAGGATTACACTAAGTGAAATTAGTGAGAGAAAGACAAAAATCATATGACTTCACTCATATGAGGACTTTAAGAGACAAAACCAATGAACATAAGGGAAGGGAAACAAAAACAATATAAAAACAGGAAGGAGGACAGAACAGAAGAGACTCATAAATATGGAGAACAAACTGAGGGTTACGGGAGGGATTGTGGGAGGGGGGATGGGCTACATGGGTAAGGGGCACTAAGGAATCTACTCCAGATGTACAACATAGTGATTCAACAATACATTCTATGCTCACAATTAAATAAATAAATAAATAAATAAATAAATAAATAAATAAAATAGATGAATACTATGAAATACTATGAAGTTGTCGACTGAATTCTATTACCTGGAAATTAACATTAATCCCAGATATAAATGATAAACATCAAATACCAAACAAACATACTGACCCTTGTTAATGCTTTTTGTAATTTTTCTGACATAGATATTTTTGGGCATAATATGTCTTCTTGTGGAAAAAATAAAGATTTATCTAAAGTTTAAAGCCCATGTCTAAATTCAAATAAAATAAATATCTTTTCAGAAACAATTTATTGACGTAAAATTCACATAACATATAATTAACTATTTTAAAGTAAACGATTCAGTAGTATTTGGTACGTTTACAATGGTGTGCAACCACCACATCTATCTAGTTTCAAAATATACTATTTTATTATAAAAATAATGTAAGCATTTATGTTCAGGAATGATATTGGAACTCACTTTCATTTTATTCTTTATAACTTTATGCACTTTCTAAATTTTCTACTATGGGTATGTATTGCTCTTATAGTCTAAAAAAACCAACCAAACAAACAAAAAACTGCAATTTTAAAAGGATGCAACAATATGTCCTCTTCCAGAACAAGTCTTCCCTGACTCAGGCAGCTGACTTAGGAATTCTTCCCTCCTGCTCCTTCAACTTTCCTTAGAATGTACATACCTCCATTTAAAGACTTCTATTGTATTATGTGTATTTTCCTTTCTACCTCCTAGTTCTTCATTCTATAGTAATTGGTCAATAAAGATATTTGTGAAAGACAGAAAGCAAGAAAGCAGGAGAGCAAGAAAGCAAGCAAGCAAGCAAGAAAGAGAGCGGGGCTGGGAGGGAGTTGTTCTCCTGTGTAACACGGCCAACATACAACCCAAGCGTCCCTGTTTCCTGCTCATCTTCTTTGAAACTAATGACCCCCACTGTGTTCCCTAATCATAAGTCTCCATGAAAATATTGCAGTTTTCCCTTCCCCTCCAAAACAGTCTGGCAAATGGCATTCCCTGCTTGCCAAAAAAAAAAAAAAAAAAGAGTAGAAGGAACTAGGTGACTTTGCATATCAGAATCCCCTCTGGGCCAGCATGTGAAGCTCCATGGTCATTTACCTACAGACAGTGGACAGAAACAGCAGCTGTCAAGGCCCAAGATACATCACTAGTGGTTACTGGCCACAGTACTGTTGTGCTTGTTTAAATCCAGCATCAATGAGCATTTTTATATATAACTTTCTAAGTAGATACTACTCTGATGAGTAATCCCACAGTTAATTTGCACTGAATATAAAGAAAGTGCTTTCTTTTTCAGGAATTCTTTGTTAGGCCTGTTACCATTTACCTCCTAAGCTCTAACTCTAAAGGTCTGGCTTACCACAAGATAACATATGTACAACAAAATAAACGCAAAAGAGAAATGAAACAAGGAACCAGAGATAGAGAAGACATAAATACAGCAGAACATCAAAACCAGAAAAAAAAGGAATTAAATATGTCTATAAGATCCTTGCTGGGCTTCAAATTTGACTCTTCTTCCCGGCCACCAAGACAAAAAGTTGTACAATCATCGTTTGCAGAAACGATCTAAATGCTTTTCCTCACTCTATTGTAGACTAGTGATTCTCACAGTGTGGTCCCTGGACTACCAGCATCAGCATCACCTGAGAAGCTGTTACAAATGCAAATTCTCAGGCCATACCCCAGGCCTCCTGACTCTAATGCTCTGAGCCAGGACCCAGCCCTCTGGGTTTTAAGAAGCCCTTATGGTGCTTCCTAGAGAGCCCAAGTTTGAGAACCACTGTTTTCACTACACAGGGTTTTATATAAAGGGCAGCAGGCAATGCACCTATGGCAAATATGGGGAATTCAAAAGCAATGGCTTTCAAAACAAAACAAAACAAAACAAAACAAAACAAAAAACAAAAGCAACAGCTTTCAATAAAAGCTGCAAACATAAAACTAACCTGTAATTCAGCAAAGGAACAAAGGCAGGATGCAAGAGGGCTAACATAGCATAGACCAGGCTTTGGTGATCCCTCTTTGCTGAGTCAAGGATTGACCCCAACATATCCCATACTATACTAGTTTTAAAATACGTAGCAAAGGGCCACATGCAATAGTTCTCGATGTTCTTGGGCAACTCAGATTTGGGATTTATTCCTTCTGCTCCTCTCAGCCAGCTCCTCTCCCCATATCTGAGATTGAAATCCTGAAACCAACTTTGACCCCTTCATCCCTCATATCAGTTGCCACATCCTATAGACACAACCTCTCTTTCCCTTCTCATCACTCAATAATTCAGTCATCAAATATTGACTATCTACTAAGCAGTATAAATTCATCAAGGTACATGGTGGACAAAATATCCTTGCCTTCATGGGTCTTACTTTCTCACTGTGGAGACAACAAATAAGATAGATAAATAAGTAAAATATATAATATGTTAAATAGTGATGAGTACTAAGAAGAAAAATAGAGGAGGGCAGGAGATAAGAAGCTTTGGAGAGGAAGGTGGAGATTTTTAAAAAGGGTGACCAAGCAAGGCCTCACTGAGAAGGGACACTTTGAGTAATATCCTGCAGGATGTGAGGACTTCTGGGGAAGAGCATTCCCAGTACAAGAATGTCAAATGCAAAGGCCGTGAGGTGAGAATATGCCTGGCAAGTTTGAGGACCAGTGATGAGCCCAATGTGGCTGAAGTGGAATAAACAAATGGGGCTGTAGGAGGGAGATGGGGTTAAACAGATAAGCAGGGACCAGATACTAACCCTGGTAGGTCATAGAGGGAGGAGACTTTTCTGTGAGTGAGATAGGAGACCGCAGAAGCTGGCAGAGGAGAGGCATCCTTCTGGCTGCAGAGTTGAAAGCAACCAAGAGGGAACAGGGATAGAAGTAGGGGGACTAGTTTGGCAGGCTACTGCCCTTTCCTTGTTTGCCACTCAAAACTATCGTCGCCTCTCCCTGGGACTCTGCCATAGCTTTCCACCTGGGCCCCTCCTCCCAATCTACCCCTTTCCCTCCCTAATCTACCAAATGGAGTGCCGTCAAATGTCTGCTCAAACCTCCCCACTGTCCCCCTGGGAAAGATTCCATTAAAAGTTACTAGAACTTGAGGCACTTGAGTGGCTCAGCCGGTTAACCATCCGACTTGAGCTCAATTCTGATCTCACCGTTCACAGGTTCAAGCCCCACATCAGGCTCTGTGCTGTCAGCTCAGAGCCTGGAGCCCACTTTGGATTCTGTGTCTCCCTCTCTCTCTGACCCTCCCCCATTCGCACTCGGTGTCTGTCTTTCTCAAAAATAAATAAACATTAAAAAAATTTTTTCTTAAGTTACTAGAACTCAAGCTCTCTACAACACAATGTGGCCATGCCTTCCCTGCCCAACCTCATCTCCCAGGTATCTCCACGTACAACCAACCACAGTACACTTGCTCCACATTCTCAAACACATCTACACAGTCTGACCTTGCCTTTGCTGTCTCTGACTGGAACCATCCAACCTCCACCTACTGAAACCCTCCCAGCCTGCCAGGGTTCTCCACCAATCCCACCTCCTCCATGAAACCATTCCTGACCCCTCAAACAGATGTTCCCTTGCCTGCCATTGAACCTCACACCATCGTGTCAGTCCTCCTTTCTGGTCTTTCCATCTGTACTCGTCCTGTCTCCCTCCCGGGACTACAAGCGCCCTAAGGGCAAACCATGGCTCACTCCTCTTTATCTCCACCGCAGCATGGCGTACAGCACTTCTACAGAGTGACTCGTCATTGAATTAAGTGATGCCAACACAATCCTTCAGTGATCAAAATTCCATAACCTCCAGTAGCCATTTTAAATCAGTTCATCATTTCAGAATAACTATTTTATTTAGTTAGGATTATAAACATACTGCAATCTACCATAGACAAAAGTCTGGAAGAGAAGAATCTGTTATATTTTATGCTAATTAATAATGCTAAGCAGTTAAAAGATTAAAAGTGGACACAAAAATAAAAAATTTTTTCTTATGATTAACTGTAACCAAAAGTTTTCCATTTAGGAAGATATCCAGCTAAATTTGGAAGACACCAAAATGCTGGACCTCAAACCTCAGGAAAATCGATCTAGTTAAGTATTTTAAGTGTTTATTTTTATTGGTAAGATTTTGATGCAATCAATGTTAATCTCTTTATGGAAAGGTGATGCAGACACACTAAAAATTCTACTTTCTCCTTTGTGGTGTTTTAAAACAGTCTTATTCCTGCATAATTTATAACAAGAATCTAGAAACACTGAGTCAGATTTCCCCAATGTCTATCATTAAAATGTGGAGGCAGAGAGTGGATTTGTATGGTTCAAATCATTTTTTTAAGGAAGTATAAGTTATTAACTTGGGTATCTTGTCACCTCCTCTTTGAAGAAGCAAACACTGGTATCCAAATTTCAAATATTAAGTAAAGGGGCACCTGGGTGGCTCAGTCAGTTGAGTGTCTGACTCTTGATTTTGGCTCAGGTCATGATCTCAGAGTTGTGAGATCGGGCTCTGCACTGAACATGGAACAGCTTAAAAGTCTCTCTGTCTCTCTGTCTGTCTCTCTCTCTCTCTCTTTCTCCCCCTCTGCTCCTCTCCCCCGCTCGTGCTCTCTCTCTCGCTCTCTCTCTCTCAAATAAAATTTTAAACTTTGGGGGCATCTGGGTGGCTCAGTTGGTTAAGCATCCAACTCCTGGTTTCAGCTCAACTCATGGTTTGTGAGTTTGAGCCCCGCATAGGGCTCCAAGATGACATTGTCGAGCCTGCCTGAGATTCTCCCTCTCCTTCTTTCTCTGCCCCTCCCCTGCTCGCTCTCTCTGTCTCTCTCTCAAAATAAAAAAATAAAAAATAAAAAAATAAACAAATAAAAAATATGAAATAAGACCTGAAGGATGGAGCACCTGGGTGGCTCAGTTGGTTAAGTGCCCAACCTCGCTCAGGTCATGATCTCACAGTTCATGGGTTCCAGACCTGCATCCAGACCAGCCTGAAGCCTGCTTCGGATTCTGTGTCTCCCTCTCTCTCTCTGCCCCTCACCTGCTCACATTCTGTCTCTCTCTCCCAAAAATAAATAAACATTAAAAAAAAATTTTTTTTTTAAAGACCTGAAGGAACCCTCCTGCAGAAAGCTGGACAAGGGAAAAAAGAATCTGAGAATCACACTCAGACTTAACTCAAAATGAAATCTTAGCAACCATTCTTTAATTCAAGGCCTCAATGAGGGATCTCCCTTTCGTAACACAAACTGTGTCCACAGTGGAATGACTCCAGGAGATGTAATTTGTCCTTTTGAAAAGCAGATTAAATATTAGACTGTCATTTCCTATAGGTGATAGGTATTATATATTCTGGAGAAAATCACTAAGTACAAGATAAATAGGAATTAATCGTAAATATTCTATTAAACATGATTCCTACATCATTAACATCATGTGAACCATTTTTAGCAAAACATTTGCACTTTATACTCCCATTAAAACAGAATTCCTTTCTAAAAGGACAAAGTGCTTCCTGAAGTCCCAGTCCAGATACAATTAGAGAACCCAGCACAAGTGAAAGTAAAAATGAACCAGCTCTGTATCCCAATCAGGAGGTTTAGCTGCAGAAGCGAGATCAGTCATCACAATGAAGGCATAGGATGAAAAAGCTGGGAATGTATCAGAAACACTGACAGAAAATCAGAAAGGAAACAGATTTTATAAACCAACTACCCATCACTGCTAAAAGACTCCTCTTACTTTTTTTCTTTAAAAGAAAATATCCTCATCTATCATACTGAGCACAGAGAAGACGGAGAGGAGAAATCCCTAGCAGTACAAGATGATCCACAATAAAATAGTATATAGATTCAGTTTTGAAAAACAATCTTAGAATTCCATAACCACTTTTTCCACTTTTGAACACACATGCCTAAGTGCCCTTTCCCATGGAAGTAGGCCCTGAGTCAAAGATTCAAGTCCAAGCAGTTTATTGGGGAGGTTCAGAAAAAGCTGTTCAGGAGTGCCCAGGACACAAGAGTCGCCTACAAGGGATGTAGAAATATACCTCAGAACTGTCTCACCCATCAAGTAGGGAAGCTGGGGTGTTCATCAGCCAGTGGTTAAGACTGCTGTGGGGAGGGGGAGACCTGGGTGGCTTAGCCAGTTAAGTGCCCGACGTGGACTCTGGTCATGATCTTGTGATTCATGAGTTGAAGCCCGACATCATGCTCTCTGCTGTCAGTGTGGAGCCCGCTTCAGATCCTCTGTCCCCTCTCTCTGCCCCTCCCCCACCCTCTCACACATAAATAAACATTGGGTGGGGGGGGAGAGGCTGCTGTGTGGGGAGTGGGAGAGTATTAATTCCCTGGCACTTGATACCAGACTCAAGTAGGAGCCAAGAGGTTTCCCAGCCCACAAAGAAAATCCTCAGGCAAGAAAGACCTTCAGACCTTCAGGAAGGTACCAGCAGCCAGCAGGCCTCTGCCACAAAGACGGTAAGGTCCCAGAGGGAGATGGGACATGAACATCATTGTCTACACTGCATCCTCCAAAGGAACGCCATCCCCCTCTCCAGTCATATCTGTTGTTGGTGTTTGATATCAGTCTTCTCTTCCTTTTCTCTATTATCCAAGACAGCATATATTTCACATTTAAACATCTACCCCTAAGCTATAAGATATACAATCTTAGCTTACGTATGTCTTTATTTTCCCTTTCACTCTACTCTATATTCTTTATAAATTAAGACTCTAAGTTGGGGCACCTGGGTGGCTCAGTCAATCAAGTGTCCAACTCTCGATTTCGGCTCATGTCATGATCTCACAGTTTTGTAAGATCAAGCCCTGGGGGCTCAGTGCTGACAGCATGGAGCCTGCTTGGGATTCTCTCCATCCCTCTCTCTCTGCCATTCCCCTGTTCAAATGCTCTCTCTCTCTCTCTCTCAAATAAATAAATATTTTTTTAAAAGACTGTCTATTCTTGTGTTGTAAATTCTTTAATATCAGTCTTGCTCTCTATCAAGTTATAAAAAAAATTACTCCTTTGGTAATAGCCAACAGGATCCATAATACATCCATGAAAATGATGGGTTGGCCCACATGATAAGAGCTCAGGCCACACTAGCATCCAAAGAATCCTTGATGGTGTTAGAGCAGAGTAATTTTTGCAGTTCCAAAAGTACACACTGTCACAAAATAATTGCAGGGGGAAGGGGAGTAGAGGAGGCAGGTCTAAAACTTAACTGGGAAGGACCATTTTCAAAGAAATGTGACTTCACTTGTTTTGCAAAAATATGGTCTTAAAAAAAGTCCGATCTAACTATTATTTTTCTTTGACTGCAGGGACTATTCCATAATATATTAGTAACTTCCTTCTAGGCCTAAAAAGTTCCTCTTTGACTTTAGTGTGTATATAATCAAAGTGAGAGAATAATGTGCCTAGGTAAATTTTACCTAAAACAATCTTCACTGATGTAAGCACTTGGTAAATCCTATGCTTCATAATTTCAAGAAGAAAAAAAAAAATCAACTCAGGGATTAAAAGGCTGAAATTAATGGGAATGTGGTATTATAGTTTTCTTGACTCAGAGGGACTTACTGTCACTCAACAGATAGACTGAACACTGAACAAATATTGCCTGGTTAAAATTAATTTGTTTGGGTTTGAGATTGCCTAATCTAGTCTTTAATTTTAAGACAAATAAAAATGAAAAAATAGACCCATACACATCTCTGAAACTTTCTGGATATTTTTACACTGATGTTTAGAGGCCCATTCTATGGCCACTTACAAGCATCTGACAGAGCCACTGTTAAATGAGATTGCTACCCAGTATTAGATTCTACTTTTAGGTAAGGATCAGGCCACACATCACCAAACCCACCGTTCCTCTGGAAAAAAACCATTCATCATACAATGCAGTATTTTAAAAACCAGACATCTCTACTTACAGTAAATGACATACATAAATATCTGTATCTTTAGGGTCTATATCAGTGCTTCCCAAACAATCTGTGATGAAGAACTATTTTTGAATTGATGTTTCCAGGCTGTCATATACTGATACTTTTGCAAAATATATTAAAGATGAACTACAAGAAAATAAAATGTTTACCATACAAAATGCAAACTAAGTTTGTTATCTTTATTAGATTCAACAGGCATAAAGTTATTGTCAAATATCTTTAAACATTTCTCAACACTTACTCAAACTTTCAGTACTTATCACAAGCCAGTAGCAGTTGGTGGGTAGCACTGGCCTTGGACCACAGTTTGAGTAGCACTGATCTAAAATACCATGCACTAAATAAATAAATAAATGAATGAATAAATAAATAAATAAATAAACACACACAGATAAAAATAAGATAAAATAAAATAACTGCACACATATTTTCTCAAAAGATATACTTTACCTCTGACATTCTTTCCAAATCCCATAGAAGAAACTTTTTTGTCCACTTGTTCACTATTGTTTGATTTCTCCTTCATAACGTCATCGTCACTAACAACATCAGCAGAAAATTTTTTCTTTTTCTTTTTCTTGTGTCGAGGAGGAAGCTTTTTTGGAAAAGTAAACATTGGGAATATCACAAGAAACATTGCAATGGCACAAAGGAGGAATCCACTCCACCTAAAAAATTGGGAGATGTGAATAGCATTTATGGCCTTTGTATTATGAGTGAGAACAAATTAGCAAAGTAGAAGTTCATGGTAATAAAATTCTCCAGGGAAAATTTTTTACCTTCAACAACTGTAAAGCAATAGGAAGTTGGACAAACTAAGAAAGCACAGGAGTCCTCCCTTTCTATGTTATAAATGAGAAATCTACCCAATAATTATACTAGTATGATAATGAACATTATAATCAGCAACCTGACTAGAATTTTATTCAAATATTTGTTAGTTCTGCTATAATGTGCATTTTACAATAAATCAAGAAATAAAAAATAAATCAATAACTCATAAGTATAATAAGAAAATAACACAGACTCTCTAAGCATGCTTTGTGGACCAAAATAGACACATTTTTCTTACAGAAAACCATCCTTACCTCATGTGAAATGTATTTTAAATTGCTAATGGCATTCAAATATTTTTCTGCAAGAATTTCAGAATATATTGAGCCTCTTAGCTGGCCCTTACCATAGTTAATCATGAGGGCCACCGAAGACACTTATGTTTGATCACTGCCTTCAAGAACTTACCTAGTTGTAAAGGAGCTAAAAATATAAGAAACAATCTCCAAGGAATGCACGAATGTATACAGTTAGGTGTTAGATCATGTGGTATAGACTATGAATGCTATAAACATTCAGATAAGGGAAATGTGTGTTAGAAACAGACACAGGAGAAGCAGACCTTGGAGAAGCAGACCTTGAGCTATGTAGAATTGAGAGTCTGTCATTGAACTCATCTGAGGTTGCCATGCTGCAAAGAGCAGAAAGCAAATGTAGAGAGTGGAACTCAAATTCTAGTTAAGGCCTTGGGCTTCTTGCTTGCATAATTCCTCAGGCGCAATCTCTCAGTCCCCTGTCAACCCTTTCTTAGCAAAGCAAGTAGAGGCTTCTGATCCTACCTAACAGGGTTGCCACTTTCTTACATATTGACTCCTTGCCTCTAATCTCTGTCCTTAAAGCTTTCAGGTTCTTAATGCTCAGACTCTGACTTCTGTACCAGCACATTCCTATAGTTGCAACCTGGATGCAAGCAGCATTCTAAGCATCGGTGTTGAAATCAACATTAATCATCATCCATTAAGAATATTAATCATCCATTAAGAATGTAGATTGGGGCATCTGAGTGGCTCAGTCGGTTAAGCGTCTGATTCTTGATTTCGGCTCAGGGCATGATCTCATGGTTTGTGAGATCAAACCCCACGCTGAGCTCTGCACTGACAGGGCAGAACCTGCTTGAGATTCTCCCTCTCCCTCTCTCTCTGCCCCTCCCCTGCTTGTGCTCCCTCTCTCTCTCAAAATAAATAAATAAACATTAAAAATATATATATTAAAAAAAGAATACAGATCAGTAGAAAAGTAAAAATTCATTCAAAAATAGTGTTTCTATTAAAGTACTATTATCAGCTGCTACAAAGGTCACACTTTTGCTGACAGAATAATTCCAAATGATTCCATAAACCAGTCATCAATAATCCAGTGTGCTATTTTCAAAGATACTTAAAGTTATATCAAATAAAGATTTATAAACAATCAGAAAAAAAGGCTTTATTTTGAGAAGATTGCTCAGAGCAGACTTCTAGCAATTTCAATTATTCAGTGTACAATCAAGAACCCAGTGCCTGACACAGATTAGGTACTGAAAATCCTGAATAAGTAACATTGAATGAGACAGGTTTTAAAAAATAAAGTCATCTGTCTACAGAGAACATGGCTACGATCCTACCTGGCCCTGTAGTACCTCACTGCTTATGGGGCCTTTGCTGATCCGTCCCTCCTTATCTACCACCTTTCCGCACATACTACATTCAAGTCCCTTGAACTCCCTCAGTTCCCTAGACCAGAACAGGACAGGTAGCGCAACATAAGGGACAGTTCTAGAGCTGTGGCTTCAGACAAACATGAGTTTTGTCTTGTCTTTACCACTTACTAGCTCTAAGATCCTGGGGAAATTATTTCACTTTTCCAAACCAGCTTTCTCATCTGAAAGAAGAATACTACTAACTGCTTTTTGACATCATCAGAATTAATAAGACAATGCATACGGTGGACCTAAAAAAAATGCCTGCCCCCAAATCAGCAATCAGTTCAAAGTAGCTAGTTTTGTTTTTGTTATGTAGATCTGTATTCAGCAACACTACCCACCTCCACGCAGAGATATCGAATGAAAATTGTATGCAAACATTTAAGATAGACTTATAGTTGGGGCACCTGGGTGGCCACAGCCAGTTAAGCATCCAACTCTGGATTTCAACTCAGGTCATAGTCTCATGGTTTGTGAGACGGAGCCGCATTAGGCTCTGCACTGACAGCACAGAGCCTGCTTGGGATTCTCTCTCTCTTTTTCTCTCTGCCCCTCCCCTGCTTGTGCTCTCTCTCTCAAATAAATAAATAAACATTTTTAAAAAATACACTTATAGTAGTCCAGAGTAAGAGTAAATAACAGAAGGAAGGGAAAAATTATAGCAAATAAACAAAAATAATATAAAAATAGTATAAAAGTTTGGGGTCTTTTCAAAGCAGAGCAAGCTGGCCCATATTCTTCAATGGTCTTCAGTAGCATTGACAAAATGCATGATCTAATCACAGAGCCAAAGAAGACCCCAAGAAAAGCTGAGGAAGACAGAAAGTATGTGCTATATGTTAGCAAAAGACCATCAGTAAGAGCTAAAACTGAGAAACCAGAGTCCCTAAGCCTCTTTCATGAAGCATTACTCAGAGACGACTCACAAAGTGGAGCCAGTTAAGTATATTGACTAAGAGCTTCGCCTTGGACTGTTTCTTATCCCAGCTCTCACTGCCTCCAAGGCTTTGGGCAAGTTATTCAAATCACTGTGCATCAATTTCCTCATTTGTAAAGTGGGCATTATATTAGTGACTACATATGGTTGTTGTGTATGTAGGCCTAAATATGAGGCTTAAACAAAAATGTCTGTGAAGCACTTAGTACAATTCTTGACACACAGTCATCACCCCATAAACATTAGCATTATTCATGCCTTCCTTCACTCTCTCAGTATATAGTTATTGAAAAATCCATCATTACTACTAGGCATTGGATTAAATAACATTGTATCAAATACCTCGCTTCTGGTCAAGGTAAAAGTCTATTATAAACTAAGCTACTTGATAAATAAAATTCAATTTTTAAAGAGATCTTTATTATACAGTTCTATATTGACAACTTTTATCATGTATACAACTAATATTGGACCATTAAAATAAATAGGGGCTCTTGGGTGGCTCACCCAGGTAAGCGTCCGACTTTGGCTCAGGTCATGATCTCGCGGATCATGAGTTGGGACCCTCTGTCAGGCTTTGTGCTGACAGCTCAGAGCCTAGAGTCTGCTTCAGATTCTGTGTCTCCCACCCACTCTCTCTCTTCCCCTCCCCTGCTCATGCGCTCTCTCTCTCTCTCTCTCTCTCAAAACTAAATAAAAACATTCTTTAAAAATTTTGTAATAAAATAAATAAAAGTTCCTGAACATTTATTAAATTCAAAAAACTGAAAAATAGCTAACACAAACCATGTAACAAGAACTATTCTTTTTTCTCTTTTTTAAAACAAATTTTTAATGTTTATTTATTTTTGAGAGATTGAGAGCGGAGGAGAGGCAGAGAGACAGGGAGACACGGAATCTGAAGCAGGCTCCAGGCTCCTCATTGTTAGCACAGAGCTGGACATGGGGCCTGACCCCTAGAACGCAAGATCATGACCTGAGCCAAAGTCAGACGTTTAACCAATTGAGCCACCCAGGCACCCATAGCAAGAATTATTTAAAGCTCCACAGATACAGACCCTTCTATTCCCCATAACAACCCTATGAAGTAGCTACTGTAATTACTTCTATTTTATGGCATTTTTTAAGACCAACAACTGAGGGGCACCTGGGGGACTCAGTCCATTGAGTGTCCAACATCAGCTCAGGTCTTGATCTTGTGGTTCGTGAGTCTGAGCCCTGCGTCAGGCTCGCTGCTGTCAGTGCAGAGCCTGCTTGCGATCCTCTGTCCCCCTCTCTCTCTGCCCTTCCCCTGCTTGTGATCTCTCTCTCAAAAATAAATAAAACATTTTTAAAAATTTTTAATAAATAAAAATTAAAAAATTAAACCAACAACTGAGGCACAGAGAAGTTAAGTAACTTCCTCCAAGGTCACACAGCTATTAGGTGGCAGACTAAGATTTAAACCCAGGAGAATATGGCTTCAGAGTCTGCGCTCTTAATCACTCTACTTTGCTACCAATTGGAGTGATGTCTACTAGAAAACTTTAAAAAGTCAGTATATGGGGCACATGGGTGGCTCAGTCGATTAAGTGTCTGACTTCAGCTCAGGTCAGGATCCCACAGTTCATGAGTTCGAGGCCTGTGTTGGGCTCTGTGTTGACAGCTCAGAGCCTGGAGCCTGCTTCAGATTCTGTGTCTCCCTCCCTCTCTGCTCCTCCCCTGCTCATTCTTTGTCTCTCTCTCCCTCTCTCTCAAAAATAAATAAACATTAAAAAATGAAATGAAATGAAATGAAATGAGATGAAATGAGATGAAATGAAATGAAATGAAATGAAATGAAAAATTAAAAGTCAGCATAAAGTACTTATGAGCCTAAAGCTCGTATCTCTTTCCTTCTCCCTGCCCCCAATTTGGTCCTCTTCATCTTTCCCCCTCCCTCTAGATATTCCCTTTGTTGACATGCTCTTTTCACAGACATCTAAATAGAATACAAAATATACATTGAATGTTCATAAACATATTTTAATAATCCACTTTTCTGAGAATAAAAAAAAAGAATCCTTACTCTGATTTATTTCAGAACTGTAAAGAAAACAGTAGTCGAGACCAAAAATTTCACTATTGGTTAAGAACTTAAAACTCCTGTGTTATTCCCCTCATGCTGACAAGGGAACTTCCTTTTGTATGATTTAAAAATTCTACCAGTCCAAGTTCATCTAGATCTTAGCACATCCATTTTCAAAGAGCATTACTTATGAAAAGAGAAGTGTTATGTAACTTAATTGATATTTCTTAACTGCTTTGAAAATAGACAGTGTTAAGCATTATTCTCATGTATTTAAGAGTTATGAGATTATCTTATAATGAAATGCATAGGTAACAAAAATGCTCTAAGAAACTCTTTGGAAAGTAATCAGTTGACACTAATTTCTAATAGTGAACTATTCTCTTTATTATAAAATGAGCATTTCTTATCAGTGTATACCTATTACTAATCCATGTTAAATGAACTCAGGAAGCCAGTACTTTTTGGTTGGTGCTTGCTATCATGAAGAAACTTATGTGCAAGTTGAGGACAATGAAGAACTCGAACACAGTCCTGGCTGTGTGGATGAATAACCTAACATCCAAAGTTGGAGTTCTCATTCTAAGTCCTCAAGATTACTTATTTAGCAAGACAATTAAGGGCTACAAGTGAGAGAACAGCTAAATCTCTAGCACTCGTTGGAAAAACAATTACTGAGTGAAAAGATTCACTAACAGTGTGACAATGGAAAAGAGGGGGCTGGAGTTTGGGGCAGTTGGGGAGGGCTGACAAAGCAGAAACGCAGATATAATAAGGAAGTGGGAGGAAAATATTTTTTTAAAAGGCACAGCAAAGATAATGAAAGCTAGGACACAGCAAAGATAATGAAAGCTAGGACACAGGAAAGCCCCAACACAGCCACCTTCTCCTCCTCCACTCTGCTATTTATAGCAGAAAATGCCTCAACCCTAAAGAAGGATTGGATTAAGCCAATGTTCCCAAGCCCTCAGCACTAGTTTCCCATTGCTGCTATAACTACCCCACCCTTAGGGTTTAAAACTACTTAAACGTGATATCTTATAGTTCTGGCGATCAATAGTCTCAGGTGGGCTGACAAGGCTGCATTCCTTTTGGAGGCTCTAGGGGAAAAAACCTATTTCCTTGGGTTTCGTAGCCTCTAGAGTCTGAGTGTGTTCCTTGGCTCATAGAATCTTCCTCCATCTCCAAAGAATGTGGCTCCAACCTCTGCTTCAATCACCATATCTTCTCTCACTCTCACCCTCCTGTCTGCCTCTTACCCTTATAGGGACCCCTGTGATTACACAGGGCCCATTCCTGTCATGAGGATAACTTCCCTGTCTCAAGACCCCTTAATCACATCTGCAAAGTGTCTTGCCATATAAGCCAACACATCCATAGGCTCTAGAGATTAGGACATGGATATCTCTGGAGGATTAACTATTCTGCCTTCCACCCTGTCCTGGGTGACTTTCAGCTGTTTTTCATATTCCCTTGGGGGAAATTATTTTAACTCTAAGAGTACCACAACGTGAACTATCATTAATAATAAGTGAAATAGGGGCGCCTGGGTGGCTCAGTCAGTTAAGCATCCAACTTTGGCTCAAGTCATGATCTCACAGTTTGTGGGTTCAAGCCCCACATCAGGCTCTGTGCTGATAGCTCAGAGCCTGGAGCCTGCTTCAGATTCTGTGTCTCCCTCTCTCTCTCTGCCCCTCCCCTGCTCATGCTCTGTCTCTGTCTCAAAAATAAATAGAAACATTAAAAAAAATTATAAAAAAATAATAATAAGTGAAATGAAAAATTTAGTAAACAATTCTTACCAGTTTCCAATGAAACGAGGGTCATTCTGATCAAGGTTAACAGGATTTCTGGGATCGACATAAAACCCAATAAGAAGTCCACCTAATAAATATCCCACTGCAGGACCAAGTGCTCCCATGACATACATGATGGCTGAGAAGACAGAAGGGGAAACATGAAATACAGCAACGTGTTATTTAAATTTCAAGAGCTGTCTAATTTCAGTCATTCCATTTATATGTCACAGTTAAACCCAGTTAACAGCATCCAAAAACAAAGAACTTTAGAGATTGTGCCTCTATTTATATTTGGGTTTCAAATCATGCCCTTTATTTAGCTGCTGCCTGTTGTCCTTTTAGAACATCAGAATCATCTGGACAGCTTTTCGGTTGCTTTTGTTTGGTTTTTTTAATGTAAGTGCTCAGCCCCACTAAATTTAAATTTCTGAAAGTACTAGTTAATGAGCAGTCACTGGATAACCAAGAGAAGATGAAACGTAGTGTCAAGATTAAAAAATAAATAAATAAAAATAAATAAATAAATACAAGGTCATTTCAAGATAAGAAGGAAAAAAAAGTAGAAGTCACTTGTCACAGCTGGAAGATTCTAACAGAACGAGTGAACCAAGGCCAGATTCTGCCATGAAGCTGGATTTAATTGAATTAGCAAAGGTGCTCAAGCCCCCTCAAATCATGAATATTTTTCAAACCACCACTTTAGAATCAAAGAAGAGCTTCCAATGCATTTGGTTTATTGTTAATTGAGGAACCTTACTTAAAGATTCATAAATCTCATTAAATGGCATGAGTGAGAAGGTCCAAATGGATAGCAGGAACCCACAGCTGAATGAAAAAATTACTTTTTAAAGCACATGACCAAAACAGGAGGGGAAGGGGTTCTGTCAGTAGATCAGAAAGGTTTTCATTCTATCCAAAAAACAATTTGGCCATCAAAATGGGCTTAGAGCAAAACATAACAATAAATTAGGGGTGCCTGGGTGGCTCAGTCAGTTGAGTGTCTGACTTCGGCTCAGGTCGTGATCTCGCAGTTGACGAGTTCAAGCCCCGCAACGGGCTCTGTGCTGACAGCTCGGAGCCTGGAGCCTGCTTCACATTGTGTCTCCCTCGCTCTCTGCCCCTTCCCTGCTCATGCTCTGTCTCAAAAACAAATAAACATTAGAAAAAAATAACAATAAATTCACTGTCATGCCTTTATATTGTTTTGACTGCTGTGATTTCAAATAAAAAAATAATTTTGTCAATTTTTAAATTTTGAGGTAGGATATGAAATTCCTTGAAAATCGTAGAAAAATCTAGCCACACATTCCAAACCCATTTTTTTTCCTGCTAAAATTTAGTTATTTGGGGAGAAATCTATAAACACTTTTAAGATACTCTTGGGTGCAAGGCATGATAAACTCAGGTGTTGAGGCACCTGGGTGGCTCATTGGTTAAGCGTCCGACTTTGGCTCAGGTCATGATTTCATGGTTCTTGAGTTCAAGCCGTGTGTCGGGCTCTGTGCTGACAGTTCAGAGCCTGGAGCCTGCTTCAGATTCTGTATCTTCCTCTCTTCTCTCTCTCTCTCTCTCTCTCCCTCTGCCCCTCCCCTGCTCATTCTCTCTCTCTTTCTCTAGAATAAACCTCAAAAAAAAAAAAAAAACCCTCAGGTGTTACATATTTCTCATTTCTGTTGCCATCATGTATTTAAGCTACTGAATAAATAACTAGTTTCCATACCCTTTAAATAGCACCATATTGGGGTGGCTCAGTTGGTCAAGCATCCAACTTCAGCTCAGGTCATGATCACAGTTCATGAGCTCAAGCCCCACGTCGGGCTCTGTGCTCATAGCTCAGAGCCTGGAGTTTCAGATTCTGTGTCTCCCTCTCTCTCTGCCCCATCCCCCCTCATGCTCTGTCTCTCTCTGTCTTAAAAATAAATAAAACATTAAAAAAATAAGAAATAAAAAAATAAATATTACCATATTTACCAAAAAGAAAATTTGACTAATCAGACTAGCTCCACCTTACTTTATCACCTGCACCTAAATAAACTTTGAATAAACTTGTACCTCCTGTTACTTATCACTACAGACAGTAATTTAACACCTGCTCCCATTTTTCACACTATTTCATAAGAGAAAGTGCCGTGTTTATTTTACAGAATCGTCTGCTTGTAACAAAAGTCCTTAGGTGCTTCGACTTCTCCATCTGTGTTTGGAAATGGAGAATGGAAGCACAGCCACAAGTAACTGGTATTCCTTTGGAAGCATACTTTTAATAAAACAAAATTAGAATTTTGATAAATATCTTGTTAACCTCTCTGTTTATAGCCTGAAACGGAACTCGAGAATAAAAAATGCTTTTTCAGTTTTACCCATATGCATATGAAGATAAAATTTATGTTTACACCTCCAGGCAAATCCATTTACAACTTAAAACTGTAATGAGGCCAAAATGTGACATGAATCATCTTCCCAAAATAGTTCTTCTGGCATGAAAGAGACTGTCTTACAAACACAGACAGGGAAAAGGGTATTTCCGCCATCCTGTTTATGCCTGGGGCACTTGAGTGCAGCATCTCGGAATGCCAAGCAGCACGGTGCAGGATGTGTGCTGGCAAGACCTCGCAATTACATGGCGAATGGAACACCAATTAAATAACATCTCCAAAAAAACTTAACTACTCTTTAACTTCTCTTAAACATTTGTTTATTTTTGAGAGAGAGAGAGAGAGAGAGCACATGCGCGCGCGCGCGCACACACACACACACACACACACACACACACACACACACACGGGGGGGGGGGGGAAGGGGCAGAGAGAGAGAAAGACACAGAATCCGAAGCAGCCTCCAGGCTCTCAACTGTCAGCACAGAGCCCAACATGGGGCTCGAACTCACGAACCGTGAGATCATGACCCGAGCCGAAGTCGGAGGCTTAACCGACTGAGCCACCCGGGAGCCCAAACTTAACTACTTTTTCAAATACAGATAAAACTTTTTAAAATTCAGCTATGTAATCAGAAAAAGTTTATTTGTAATATCTAGCAAACACTTAGGCCAACTGAATCATTCACACTAACATATATATCCACATATATCTATATAATTGTATTACATATTATGCTCTCTATAATAGTGTCGTGACTATACTATATATCTATAAATCAATAAATATATAACACTATAGATAGAGATAGAGATATATAATAACTCGTTGACATGGTCCTATTCAGTAAATAAATCCTTCTGGCCACTGAGCTAACATTTATTAATTGATTAACCAGTAGAACTCATTCAGAGCTTATTAGAGGGGCAAATTGTTGACACAAATTCGTATCACTCACCCTCCCAGTCAAAAATTCTCAATCGCCCCCACCCACCAACCACCACTGCTTGAAGAAAGTCCAAACTGCTCTGGAGTTCAAGGGTGGGACGAGTTGGCCCCCTCCTGCCATTTCACTCTTCAAACCTACCGACTGCACTCAGGGCTCCAGGCAGACTGACTCTCAGACAGACCTGGGCAGAGCCACCTCTCTTCCCTTGAAGACCCACCGTGCCCCCAGGCTTCCCTGTCTGTCTGAATCCTACCTGTTCTTCAAGGCCTAACCAAGTCCAGTACTGCCTGTCCTCCCCTGAGTGGTCTCTGTCTCCTCAGAGACCTCCTCCTCTGTCTATTCCAGCGGCCTCCACACTTTTTCATCAGCCATCTCTATTGGTAAGAGTTTTTAAACATTTACCACAGGGGTGCCTGGGTGACTCAGTGGGTTAAGCGCCAGACTCTAGATTTCAGTTCAGATCATCACCTCACAGTTCGTGAGATCGAGACCTGTGTCAGGTGGGCTCTATGCTGACAGCATGGAACGTGCTTGGGATTCTCTCTCTCCCTCTCTCTCTCTCTGCCTCTCCCCTGCTTGTGCTCTCTCTCTCTCTCTCTCTCTCAAAATAAATAAATAAACATTAAAAAAAAGCTTCAAAAATGAACTATTGGGACCTCATCAAAATAAAAAGCTTCTGGACAGCAAAGGAAACAATCAGCAAAACTAAAAGGCAACAAATGGAATGGGAGAAGATTTTTGCAAACGATATATCAGATAAAGGGTTAGTATCCAAAATCCATATAGAACTTATATGGAACTTATATAGAACTTATAACTCAACACCCAAAAAACAAATAATCCAGTGAAGAAATGGGCAAAAGACATGAATAGACACTTCTCCAAAGAAGACATCCAGATGGCCAACCAACACATGAAAAAATGCTCAACATCACTCACCATCAGGGAAATACAAATCAAAACCACAATGAGATACCACCTCACACCTGTCAGAATGGGTAACATTAACAACTCAGGCAACAGCAGTTATTGGTGAGGATGCAGAGAAAGAGGATCTCTTTTGCACTGCTGGTGGGAAGGCAAACTGGTGCAGCCACTCTGGAAAACAATATGGAGGTTCCTCAAAAAACTAAAAATAGAACTACCCTACGACCCAGCAATTGCACTACTAGGCATTTATCCAAGGGATACAGGTGTGCTGTTTCGAAGTAGCACACACATCCCAATGTTTATAGCAGAGGTATCAACAATAGCCAAAGTATGGAAAGAACCCAAATGTCCATCGACTGATGAATGGATAAAGAAGATGTGGTATATATATACAATGGAGTGTTACTCGGCAATCAAAAAGAATGAAATCTTGCCATTTGCAACTACGTGGATGGAACCAGAGGGTATTACGCTAAGTGAAATTAGTCAGAGAAAGACAAAAATCATATCACTTCACTCATAGGAGGACTTTAAGAGACAAAACCGATGAACATAAGGGAAGGGAAACAAAAACAATATAAAAACAGGGAGGGGGACAGAACAGAAGAGACTCATAAATATGGAGAACAAACTGAGGGTTATGGGAGGGGTTGTGGGAGGGGGGATGGGTTAAACGGGTAAGGGGCATTAAGGGATCTACAACTGAAATCATTGTTGTACTGTATGCTAACTAACTTGGATGTAAGTCCAATAAATAAATTAAAAAAAAAAAAACTTTAAACATTTACCACAGTGTACTTTTCTGTATAAGCAACGTGTACTTACCATCAGCCTCGCTCTCATAGCTTGCACCTGATATATCAGTAAACCCCGCTAGTTCTACCATCACATCACATACAACATGCAGCCTCTTCCCCATGCCTCTACCTTGGCCCAAGCCACCAACGTCACTCATCTGGAAAATGGCTCCAGGCCTTCCAGCTGGTGGTATTCCTGCTACTCTCTTCCTCCCTACAATGAATTTTCAACACAGCAGCCCTAACAATCCTTCAGAAACATAAGGCAGGTCATGTCACTTCTTTGCTCACACCCTCCAGTGGCTTCCCATCGTGCTGGCAAGAAAAGCCAAAATCCTTTTATATGGCTGCAAGGACCTGCCCACACCTTTGCACCACCCCCTATGATCTCTCTGCTCCGTCTCCTATCCTTTTCCTTGTTCACTCAGCTCCAGTCAAACTGACCTCTCTCTTCACCCTCCCAGTCACATTCCCACCTGAGGGTGTTAGCGCTTGGATTGTGCGTGCCTGTGTGCACGTGTGTAAGTGTGTGCAGGTGTCTCTTTCCCAGAGAGCCACACGGTACATTCCCTTACTTCCTCCAAATAGGAATTCAAATAGTTCCTTCCCACCAAGGCCTTGCTTGGCCATCCTATCTAAAACTTTAAAAACCTTTTCCCCAATGCTTCCCACCCTCTCTCTGCTTTATTTTTCTCCTTAGCATACGTTGGCACCCAATACACTCTACATTTCCTTTGTTCATCTTGTTTATCACCTGTCCTCCCCGTCTAGAACATAAGATCCAGAAGGGCAGGGATCTTGCCAGTGGTATTCACTGACAAAAGTAGTGTAGGAGGCATGAAACTCATTTCGCTCCCATTATTCATTACCTTTCCCACTCCCAGTGAACACTCTGCTGTTATTAACAACAGTAGATGTCAGGGATAAGAGCCTTCTTCAGCATACATCAGCTCTTGAGATATCAGCTAATCACTGTCGGGTTGATAGTTCCATGTTTTTGTCTGTGTTTCATCAGATGTGATGATACTGTTATTGGTTTTCTCTCCCGATGAGGAGCTTATACTGGGAGTACAGGCTATCCAGTGAACCAGCAATAGAAAGAACCACAAGTTCCAAGAGTTGTCTAATTTCAGTCATGTCGTATATTTATGTCACAGTTCACTCCAGTTAAGAGCATCCAAAAACAAAGAACTTTAGAGATTGTGCCTCTATTTATATTTGGGTTTCAAATCATGCCCTTTATTTAGCTGCTGCCTGTTGTCCTTTTAGAACATCAGAATCATCTGAAGAATTTTCTTCCTATACCCCAGTGGACTGTATCACACCCCTCCTGGGTCGTACACAATTCAGCTTCATTCCCCTTTGGGAGAACCCTGGGCCATTCCGTTCATTTAAATTTGAGTATACCTTGCTCTTAATTTCTACTTCTCTCTTCAAATGTTTATATCTTATCTTTTGAAGTAGCTCTTCATCCTTGAGAGCAGGAGCTGTATCGTGTACAGTACTGTGTGGTGGTTAAATCACAGACTCCAAACTCCTGGGTTCGAATCCCTGCTTCCATTATGCACATGAAGTGCTTAGCCTATGATAAACACTGAAGAAATATTAAGTTGTATTTTTATATGTTGAATGATCACCTATTCATCCTCTAACAAATATTATTAAATACTAAGTTTGTATAGGCCAAATACATATATTATTTAACGGAAGACACACTTTTCTTTATATTACCTTGATAAATTATCTTTTCTGGAATCATAACTTTTGATCCAGGAGTTAGTTTTGATAATGGGCTTGGCAGATGGGAATGGGGAAAGACAAGATCCGGACCTTTGTTTCTTCACACAAAGGTCAGTATAGGGTATCTTCCTGAAGCTGAGAATGTGCCTTGCTTGCCTGTGTCTATTATTCTTTTTAAATAACTTTTAAGGTTTTTTTCCTAATGATTACAAAATATAATATGAATTTCTTATGGAGAAAACTCTCAAAAACACACAAAATTTTTTTCTAAATCACCAACAATCCATACTATCCAGATAATGATAGTAATAATACTAATAAATACTTTTTATTCATATACTGTATAAATTTTTTAAGTAGCTGGAATTATACAGTACTTATTATCGTATACTATGTTTTTTGGGGGTGCCAGAGTGGCTCAGTAGGATAAATGTCTGACTCTGGCTCAGGTCATGATCTCACGGTTCATGAGTTCAAGCCCCGCGTGGGACTCTGTCCTGAGAGCTCAGAGCCTGGAGTTTGCTTCAGATTCTGTGTCTCCCTCTCTCTTGGCCCCTCCCCTGCTTATACTCTGTCTGTCTGTCTCTCTCTCTCAAAAATAAACACTAAAAAGTGTATGTTTTTTTTCACATAATATCTCAAACATTTCTTATATCGATAAATATTCTTCTAAAACATTTGTCATAGCTAAATGATGAGACTTCATGCGGCTATCACATACGTCCTTTAATAACCCCTCACTGGGGCGCCTGGGTGGCTCAGTCACTTAAGCATCCGACTCTTGATTTCGGCTCAGATCATGATCTCACAGTTCGTGGGTTCTGCGCTGATAGCACAAAGCCTGCTTGGGATTTTCTGTCTCCCTCTCTCTTTGCCCCTCCCCCTCTCCCTCTCTCCCTCTCTCTCCCTCTCTCTCTCTCAAAAACAAATACACATTTTAAAAAATCTTTACAAAAACCCCTTACGGATGCCAGCTATCTGCTACCACAAATGTCTGATTGGGGGTATTCCTCTGAAGATTATCTCAACCCTTTGTTATTACCTATGCTCCACGGAACTAGACCCCAGCCTGAGGACTACAGCCCCCACCCCAAACCACCCTCAGCTGGGTGAGCTTTTGTGGAACTAAGAAGCCACTATTAAATGAAGTGGGCCTGAAAGGGCCCTTCAGCAGGGTGGGGCCAGTTCTTGGCCTCCATCCTGGACATCACGGCTGGTTTGACAAAGAAACGACTCTGGGGCAAGGCTGACCCACCAACAACTTGGTAACTGTCTCATCACCTGCTTCCGACCTGCTTCCTTCACTTCTTTTCCCCAAGCTGTTTACTTTTGGACATTCCGTTTTAATTTTCTTCTTAAATTATCATTTACCCTATTTTGTGATCATTTATGCTTTTTTACATTAAAGCACATTAACTTCTACTTTTAATCCCATTTACCTTCCTTAAATTATTTTTCACCCCATTTTGTGACCATTTATGCCTTTCGACATTAAAGCACATAACTTCCACTTTTAATCCCATTTACCTTCACATTTTTAACTTTTCTCCTGTAGATTTAACCTTTATTCTAATATAATACCTCTTTTCACTTTTACATCATAAAATGTTTAAGCTGCTGCTTTTTCTGTACTTCTTAATGCATTTTAATCTTTTAAAAATATTTTTCTGGGCGCCTCGGTGGCTGTCGGTTGAGCATCCGACTCTTGATTTCACCTCAGATCATGATCTCAGGGTTTGTGAGATCGAGCCCCACCCACATCGGACTATGTGCTGACAGCACTGAGGCTGCTTTGGGAGTCTCTCTCTCTCTCTCTCCCTCCCTCGCTCTCTGCCCCTCCCCCACCCACGTGTGCATGTGCGCGCGCGCGCTCGCTCTCTCTCTCTCTCTCTCAAAATAAACATTTTAACAATAAATAAATAAATAAATAAATGTTTTTTCAAGAATTTTAATTTAAAATTAAGTATCAGGTTTTTTTTCAAATTACCTGTTGCCTTCTATTTCTCATACCTTAAGTAACTTTGCTTATGTTTTTAGCCCTATTTATACTAGGCTAATTTTTCAGTTTTATAAACTGTCTTTATTTTAAACTTTGTTATACCCCTGATTTTTATGTTATATTTCATGTTTAGGGCTTTCTATTTCCTTTTGCATCCTTTCAACAACATATTCTTTTAAGAGTCTTCGTCTATCTTAATCATCTCTTATGTTTTACTTATTTTGCGATCAGTTTTGGTAACAGTTCATCAGATGTTGGGCCTGGCCACTGCCCACACTGTCTCTGTAGTCCTGTTCAGCTGCCCTGCATGGCTTTTCCAGCCAGTTAAGGACAGTAGCCTGAGATTCAGGGTTAATTCTCCCCTGGGCTCAAGGCTTCACCCATGGCATATCTGATTAGCTGGACCCCACGACTGCTGTCGCCCATGACCCAATAATGACAAAATGTGAGTTCTAAATCCCAGGTCTCTGATGAATAAGCACTGACTCTAAGACAAGCCAGGCCCACAGAGTGAAACAAACAAGCCAGAGTGTTCTTCCTCATTCAGGTCCAGTCTGGCCTAGGGAGGGTCCCATGGGTTGACCTTCCCAATGGCTACCCGGGAGAGAGAAAAGGCATAAGTGGACCCTGCAAAATTCACCTGTACCTATTTCACCCCTTGTTAAAGCCTACATCTCCATCTCTGGCAGACTTAAAAGACACTCCTCCTTCCTCATCACAAAAGCCCAACTTGACTGCATTGGTATTATCCCACATAGGATTGTTCTGTGGGGTCAGCAGCAACCAGGGGAACAGCTCTCTGAACTCTACAGAGTCTATGTTGGGTAACTGAACCTGCTCCTGAATCACAAGAAATGATTCCAGAGCTACTAATAGTGACCAGCCAGCCATGAGCCTTGCTGGACTTGGGAAACTGAGGGCCCATTGGGAAACTGAGGGCCCAATCAAAATCAGCAAAGATTCTAGTATCACAAATCCCTACAGTTACCTCCTTCCTAGCCTCAACCCCCAATGGTGAGTAGGGCTCCACATTGCCAGATCAGAGGTCACTCAGTCACCCATGTGCTCTGTGATGCCAGGCCCTAGGACAAGGAAGCGGCCTCGCAAAGTTCAATAAGATTGATGCCCAGTCCTCCAGAAGAGGAACAGGTAAAACCAGCTATGATTCAAGGCTCATCGAATAAATGTGCCAAGTAGCAGCAATAGGCCAGGGACGGGGGAGAGGAATGACTCACACTGTAACTAGCTGAGGAGGGAGAATAGATAAGCCTTTCTGGAAAAGATGACTTTTAACATAAGCCTACAAAAATGGGCAAAAGAGGACACTAGACGCTGAGGGTCCCATAGGGGCAAAAGCACACGAGTTTGGAAGCATACGGCCTGTCCGGGGAGTCGCAAGTGGTTGTGCCCCTGGAGGTACAACTGCCTCAGAGGAGAGTGACCACCACTGCCTCTGTGCTAGTCCCATCCAGGGGTCTCGGTGCCCAGCTGTGTGCAGGCTGCTCAGTTGCTGTTCTCTGAGGACGGTGAGGAGGGACGGCAGCATAGAGCATCAGCTTCCCCATCAGTGTCATCGGTGACACTGAGAGATGGTTTTGCTGTCGTTTTCCACACAGCAGTCACTTCCACTGTGCGACTGAGGTCAGGCCTGACATGGAGAATGGGAAGTCAGAGCACTGGTCCTTGGGGTCTCCTGAGCACGTGATTGTCTCCCCTCACTCTCCCTCCCCCCTTCCTTCTGCATTAGTCACTGGAATGCAGCCAGAAGTCTCAGCCACCATGTTACATCCAAAGGCCTCTCCTTCCACCTCATTCCTGCTGTCCTTAGCTCTTGGGAGAATAAAAATCTCCCCTTCTCATTCATTCTCTTCATTTATGGGCAGAATTCAACTGGATAGATATCTTTTCTTTCTGTCTGTTCAGTTTCTATGCCCCCCTCTTTTGGCAAACGCTATTCTGTTTTTCTTTAGGAACCACAGACCCTCCATTGCACAGTCTCAATGACCTCCATGATTCACTGGTAGACAGATGACCAGTGCAGGCCAATCAGATGCTCTTCTCCCAGACACCAGGTGGCTCACTCCCTTACTTCTTCCAGATCTATATTCAAGTATCATTCTTCAGAGAAGCTATAGTTCACCATATATCTAAACACGGCGCCCCCCCCCCCCACACCTCCCCTGCCCCATTACTCTTTATCACCTTGCCCTGCTGGGGTTTTCATTATGGCCAATACCACCATGTGGCATTACATTTGACCGCTTGCTTATTCTCTGTCTCTCCCACTGGAATGTTGCTTCCATGAGAACAAGAGCCGCTTTTGTCACTGATGCCTTATCAATGCCTGAGCAGCGCTGACCTTAAGCACTAATGAATATTGTTGAACAAGAAGGGATGAAGGCATGGACTTCTAATCTTGAGTGAAGTAACAAAAGCAATCGAAGTGGATTTGTCCTTGCAACACTGCCTTGAAGAATCATCCATTGGTTCCTGTTCCCTAGACCCCTGGGGCTGCCCTGTCCTTGTGAGCCATCCCTACTCCCCTTCCCCAGAACATCCTTGGTTTGACAGAGCTGGCTCCTGTGGTTTACAGCCACAGAGCCTTGACACCTACCTCCAAAACACCTCCAGGCCTGACCCTTACTTCTGCCAGGCTCTCCGAGGTCACCACCCTCCCCAGCTGGGTTCCCCCAGTTCTCAGAGCTTCATTGCAACTGGCCTGGATGTGCTGCGCCCTCATTTGAACTTGGTTCTCATTAATCAGCCTCTGCTCTCTGTTGCTGCCCACTTCCCACTTTTTGCCACTCACTGTCCACCACTTCTCCACATTCCCTCTGGCACAGGACCCACTTTCTCAGCTGCCCTCCATGGCCAGTAAATGCTGCCAAGAACCGATGATGACAGGGGTTTGGGTTACAAGCATAATTTAGGCTCAGTCCCAGGAGCTGGGATTTACCCAGAATGGTCCCACAGCAAAATGTATCGCACGCATGCCTATTAAACCCGGTCTGGGACATAGTGATAGGAGGTCACCCTTTTGAATACGTTTGGTGGCATAGCTGTTGCAGACAGGAAGACGACGTGAGAAGCGATCCACACTTCACTGTTGTATCACAGCAATGACACCAGCTCGCATTTGACTTGCACAATGTCTTGAAAACTAGCCAAGGTACTTCACAGCACCAGTGCACCATGTTTAAAGAAAATATTCCCTTGCTCGCTCCTTCCACTCACAAGCACAGGCAGATAAGAGACCTCTGATCTCAGTTATATGTAGCAGCAATTTGTCTTGTCTTAAGTGATTCAGTTATTGTGACACAGGCCTGACAGTAAAAGAACAGCTGCCACAGCAGTCAGGGAATAGTCTATCACTTTGCTAAAACATCCAGAGAGCATCTTAGGTCACAAATGAGAAGGGAAAAGGGTTAGGCAGATTCAGAGTGTTTTTTCCTCGCTACCATAGCAAGCAAGGGTTGGTTTAAGTTCACTATCTTCCTTTAGAAATATTTTCAAAGTCGTTCATTTCTAAAATGGAACACGCTTAACTTTTTTTTTTTTTTAATTTTAATTAAAGGGGTGCCTAGGTGGCTCAGTCGGTTAAGCATCTGGCTTCAGCTTAGGTCATGATCTTGCAGTTCATGGGTTCGAGCCCTGCATCAGGCTCTGTGCTGACAGCTCAGAGCCTGGAGCCTGCTTTGGATTCCGTGTCTCCTTCGCTCTCTGCTCCTCCCTTGCTCTGTCTCTCTGTCTCTCTCTTTCTCTCTCTCTCTCTCAAAAATAAACATTAAAAAAAATTTTTAAGGGAACACCCAAGTGCGTTTAGAAGGAGCCATTTACACTTAATTAACATCTAGGGCATGGTGGGTGTTTAATGTGCTATAGCTTTAAAACATCAAATTGGGCACCTATGAGTGACCACTATCTATAAACTCAGTCCAGTCCTTAGGAGGGACCATGAGGACAGCTACTATGAAAGCATAAAAAAAATTATGTTGGGGTGCCTGAGTGGCTCATTTGGTTAGCATCCGACTTCAGCTCAAATCATGATCTCACTGTTGCCGAGTTCAAGCCCCATGTCGGGCTCTGTGCTGATAGCTCAGAGCCTGGGGCCTGTTTTAGATTCTGTGTCTCCCTCTCTCTCGCTGCCCCTCCTCTGCTCATGCTCTGACTCTCTCTTTCAAAATAAATAAAACATTACAAATTGTTTTAATCATGTCAATTTTTTAAAATTATATTTTGAGGCAAAAAGAGTTTTATTAAGAGTTAAAAATGGATTCCTTTAGAACACAAACTGAAAACGCATAACAGCATAATCAAAATAATAAATGAACCCATGAGAAACTAATTTGACTAGTTATCAAAGCAATAGAAGTTGCAAACAATGAGATACCACTCTACTAAAATAAACGAAAAAGACGGAAAGTGCTCAGTGCAGATACAAGTCAGTGAATTCATCATTCCCATCCATTGCTGGCACAGAGTTACAACTGGAATAAGCTTTGGACAGCAATTCACCATATCTATCATGACGACATTTATCATTGTGTTTTGTAGACAGAAAAATAGAAACAGTAAAAATAGTAACTAACTACATTTTGATTCATAATGCAGCTATTGACTTTTATGTTGACAGAGTTTTTATACCTTAAGGACATACTTATTTTTTTTTAATTTTTTTTTAACATGTATTTATTTTTGAGACAGAGAGAGACAGAGCATGAATGGGGGAGTGTCAGAGAGAGAGAGGGAGACACAGAATCTGAAACAGGCTCCAGGCTCTGAGCTGTCAGCAGGGAGCCCGACGCGGGGCTCGAACTCACAGACCGCGAGATTATGACCTGAGCCGAAGTCGGACACTTAACCGACTGAGCCACCCAGGCGCCCCTAGACTTATTTTTAAAATGTAAGTGAATATGAAGAACACAAAATTTTGTTAACCATGTGATCATAATTATGTAAAAAAAAACATACATTTAAAAACATTTTTTAATGTTTATTTATTGTTGAGAGAGACAGAGAGACAGAGCATGAGCAGGGCAGGTACAGAGAGAGTGGGAGACAGAATCTGAAGCAGGCTCCAGACTCTGAGCTGTCAGCACAGAGCCCGACAGGGGGCAAGATTCGAACCCACGAACCGTGAGATCATGACCTGAGCCGAAGTCGGATGTTTAACCAACTGAGTCTCCCAGGAGCCCCCCAAAAAACATACATTTTAAGACAAGACTGTCTACAGAAAAGCTACTAGAACCAATAAGTGGATTTAACAAAGTTGCATGATACAAGATTAATATTTTAAAAATCAATTAAATTTCTATATACAAGTAACAGTCAGAAGTAAATACCATTTATAAAAGAATCACAAAATAAAGTACTTAGAAATAAACCTGACAAAATATAAGAAACACCTATACACTTAAAATTGTAAAACACTGCCAAAAAAATTAAAGACGATCTAAATAAATGGAGAGATATGCCCTGTTTCTGGGTGAAAAAAACCAATATTGCTAAGATATCAAGTTTCCCAAAAAGAATCAATAAATTCAATCCAATTCCACTCAAAATCCCTGCAGGCTTTTTTGTAGAATTGACAAACTGATTCTAAAAGTCAAAGAACATATGGAAATGCAAAAGACATAGATCAGCCAAAACAATTTTGCAAAAGAGCAAAGTTAGAAAACTAAAACTATCTGATTTCAAGACTTATAAAGATGCTGTAATCAACACAATGTAGTACTGGTTTAAAGGTGGACACTTAGGGGCACCTGGGTGGCTCAGTTGGTTAAGCGTCCAACTTCAGCTCAGGTCATGATCTCATGGTTCATGAGTTTGAGCCATGCATCGGGCTCTATGCTGACAGCCCAGAGCCTGGAGCCTGCATCAGATTCTGTGTCTCCTTCTCTCTCTTTCTCTCTCTCTCTCTCTCTCTCTCTCTCTCTCTCTGCCCCTCCCCCACTCGTGCTCTGTCTCTCTCTCTCTCTCTCTCTCTCAAGAAAAAAAGGTAAAAAAAAAAATAATAAAGGTAGACAAGTAGATCTGTGGAATAAAAAAGAAAGTCAATAAATAAATAAATAAATAAATAAATAAATATTAAAAACAAAGTCCAAAAATTAATTAATAAATTAAAAATAAAAAAGAAAGCCCTCAGTGGAATAAAAAAGACCAAAACTAATAAATTAACTAATTAATTTAATAAATAAAAATTAAAAAGAAAGTCCAGAAACAGACCCATACATGTGTAAGAACAAGTGACTTTTGACAAAAGTATAAAGATAATTCAATGAAAAAGGGAGTTTTTTCAACAAATGGTGAAATCCATTAGATATCCATATATCCATGTAAAACCTAAAACTATGAACCTAGGAGAAAACAATCAAGTAAACTATTTTCCAACAGATACTTTACCCAAGAAGATATATGGATGGCAAATGAGCACATGAGAGATGGTTAGCATCATTAGTCATTTGGGAAGTGCAAATTAAAACCACAATAAGATATCACCAAACCTGCTGTGCAAATGGTTAAAATTAAAAAGACACATTATACCCGTTATTGGTGAGGATGTGACACAACTAGAACTTTTCAACACTGCTAATGTGGAATATAATATGTTACAGCCACTCTGGAAAACAATTTGATAGTGTCTGAAGGAGTTAAACATATGTCTATCATACAATTCAGCCATTTCACTTCCAGGTATTTTCACAAGAGAAATGAAAGTATATGTCCATATGAAGGGTTATGTACAAAGGGGCGCCTGGATGGCTCAATTGGTTGAATGCTGGACTCTTGATGTCGTTTCAGATCACGATCTCACGGTTCATGAGATCGAGCCCTGCGTTGGGCTCTATGCTGAGAGGGCCAAGCCTGCTTGGGATTTTTTCTCTCCCTCTCTCAAAATAAATAAATAAACATTAAAAAAAATTTAAAGGTTTATGTGCAAATATTCCTGGCAGCTTTATCTGCAGTAGCAAAAAAACTGGAAACAACCAAAATGTCCATCAAGAGATAAATGCATGAACAAATTGTGGTGTAGTCATACAATGGAATACTATTTAGCGTTACAAAGAAATGAACTACTGATACATGCTAAAACATGATAAACCTCAAAACAATTATGCTCAGTGAGAGAAAGCAGACATAAAAGAGTATATACTGTATGGTTCAATTTATAAAATTCTAAAAAATGCAAACTGATCTAAAGTAATAAAAAAACAGTCCATGGTGACCTGGGGGGTGGGAGGGGACCAGGCAGAAGGGAGGGATTACAAAGAGTCTCAAGGAAGATTTGGCGATATTGGATATGTTCAGTTTTGATTGCGATGATGATTTCATGGTGGGGTGGGTGTCAGACCTTATCAAATCATATACTTTAATTATATGCAGTTTGTTTTATGTTAATTTTACCTCAGAATAAAGGTACAACTGTTCTAAAAGTGAGTTCTGGTGATGGTTGCATAATTCTATAAATTTACTAAAAGTCAGTGAATCATACACTTCAAATGGGTTAAATTCATGGTATGTGAATTATACAACAAGAAGCCATAAGAAAGACTAGAACTGAACATATCCTCTATCGAAAGTTGTTAGCTTGGGGTAGTGAAATTACAATGGGTTTTTGGTGTTTTCTTTGTAACTCTCCATATTTTCAGGTTTTTCAAACATAGAGTTTAATAAGCAAAAAAAAAAAAAATTAACATACCTTTCGGAATTAGTACTTTTATCTCTTTCAGCTACTAATGCTCAGCCATCAAATATATCATCTTTGTGCAAACTTATGACGAATATAGATTTTTTAACTTGAAGTAAGTCTTTGCAGGTTAACAAACCTGTTTTATTTGTTCTTGTATCTATGCACCTCCCAGAGGCACCAAACACATAGTGAGCTCTCAGCAAATGTCCAGCAAGCAAATACACAGTACTTATAAAGTAATACTTCAATTTTTCTTAAGATTGATCTGCCCAATACGTCATGATGACTCCTCCCAGCCTAAATTATAATAAATTAGGGGTTGACAAAAGACTCACTAAATTCAGTAAAATTTTATTGGATCACAGCGACGTGCATTTATTGACATATTTGTGTCACTACTTTTATCACAGCAGCAGAGTTAAGACTAGTTGCTATGAAGACAGTATGGTCCTTAGACTAAAATATTTACCACAACAAGCCCTTTAGGTGAGAACAAGCCTGCCGATCCTTGTGATAAATAATGACCCTTGTAATAAATAATTACTGCATATTTACTCTGTTTCAAGTATCAGCTGAATATTGGCTTATTCACTATGTCTTTTAATTTTTATTGCTTAGGTTGTTATAATTATCTAAGCTATGGATATAACTCACAGAGGTATGGGTGGGTTTTTGTTTAAATGAATATCTGGAAAAGCCACTTCTCAATAAATGTTTTATTTTTAACAAGTTATCTATGTAGATTAAAAATTATAAATGTAAAAGTAAGGATTATTTGTATAAAAATTCACTTTTAAAGTCAATTTTTCTGGAGTTGGCAATTTCTCAAAGATTCCATTGATAAGAGTACATCCCCAAGTAATATTTTAGTAGGAGTATAATTCACTGAGAAGTAAAATGATATCATAACTATTGTTTACTGACAATCTTTCATAAACTACACCAGGTACTTTATATCTTTTGTAAATCTTTTTTGCTTTCTGGAAAAAGAATATTGTCATTCCCAATTTACAGATGAGAAAGCTGTGTCCCTAAGAAGTTAAGGAGATCAGCAATTAGTAAGTGATAGAACCAAAATTAGAACTTGGGTCTATCGAAGACCAAAGCCTATCCTTTTTCCATTTATGGGCACAAGTCTCTAAAATATTTTTTTGTAAAGGCAGTAAAAGTTTAATTGTAAGAAGTATATAGGTCTCTACTACTGAAGAAATTAATCCCTTAAGAGCTGAAAATCTCAAAATATTTTTGGAATTGTTAGTAGCAGCAGCCTTAAAAGCATTCTAAATGAAAGAGAAGCTCACTATTTATATTTCCATCTCTAGTCTCATCACTAATTGACTGCCATACGGATGGCAGAGAAATGTACATTAAAAGAAAAATACATTCCAAATATGTTGTATGACATTTACTTCAAGAATTACAGTGAAGACCCAGAAGAAGGTACCAGCTGTGAAGAGCAGACTACATTTGTCTCCTGGGAAGGGTAAGTCACTGCCAGGAAGCACTTTCCAGGTAAACAGGCACAGGTATGACACCACTCTAGTTTGCTTTCCAGGCACTCAAAGAAGCACGATTCCCATAGGAAAGATCCAAATCTAAAGTAACACTTAGGCACACGTGAAATAATGTCTTGTGCAAATGTTCCCACAGTCCATGGCATCATCATGGTCATCTATTGGATTTTACAGGTATTCGAGTGATATAAATGTTTTAGGGCACCTTTAATATTATCCCCCTATTTCCCCATCAATACACAGGCATTAGTTCTGGTACAGGAAGACTGTTCCACTAGGGCTCATTGCAAAGCTTATTCATGTATTTAAGGAAGTGTTAACGGTCAAAGTCTACAGTCACTGACAGCAGCACAATTCCTAAAAGATAACACTGGGCATTTATTACATGGATGATACTGCACTAAGTGCCTTTATATGTATCTCTCAGTATTAACAGCAACTTTATCAGGCAGGCACTATTATTTTCCTAATTTAGGGCATTTTCCTTTGTAATCACCTCAGTGATGAAAGAATACAATCAAGTCATCTGAATAAAAAATAATCCCCAATTCTTTGTTATCTAACAATAACAAAGACAACTTATAAACACAAGCAGCTTTACCAAGTTAATGCTGAAACATTCTATGTTTCTTCTATCACACAACATTTAGAGTAGTAGAATAAATTCTCATTTGGAAAATTAATCTATGGTCTACTTTTATATGAAAGAAATATGGCAAATAACCGACCTAATATCAAGCATTTCGTTTTAAAATACAAAGTAATTACTTAGGGGTGCCTGGGTGGCTCCGTTGGTTGAGCGTCCAACTCCTGATTTCAGCTCAGGTCATGACCTTGCAGTCGTGGGTTTGAGTCCCACATCAAGCTCTGCACTGACAGTGTGGAGCCTGCTTGGGATTCTTTTTCCCTCTCTCTTGCTCCTCCCCCGCTCTCTCTCTCTCTCTCTCAAAATTAAAATAAAATAAAATAAATAAAATAAAATAAAATAAAATAAAATAAAATAAAATAAAATAAAATGTGATGCCCAGTGTCCTGAGGGGAATTATGATTCAACTCCATATCTGAATGTTTCATAAGTACACTGGCTTCAGCATTAGATGTCTGTGTAGTTCTCAATCAGGGACTGACACAATACTTAATCCTGCTAGACACACTTCCTCATCTATAAATAGGGGACCATAATTTATCTACTTCTGAGAGTTATTGAGGGGATAAATGAGATAATGCACATAAAACCCTTAACACTTACTAAGTGCTCAGTCAATGTCAGCTATAACAATTATCATTATTACTCCTATTATTATATCTAACTTCACTGTTAAAATCATGATTCGGAGACAATATAAGATTTTAAAGTAGCCATGTGGTGATGTTCTACTCAGTATTATTTTAGTGTTATGTGTATTTTATTGTTTCCAAAGTCTTCCCATATCTTGTGATCAGATAATCAGAATATTCCGTTACTCAAAATACCTATTCCCTAATCATTAATCAATCAGTTATTGTAACTAAGTACCATAGGTACTTAGTGAAATCATACTATATGAAATAATTCGTGCTAAATATTAAAGTGATAAAAAGCGTCGTGCCCCTTCCTAAAAAGTTTATGGGGAACTCTTTCTTGAGAAACAAAACAAGAAAAAACAATTGACAACATAAGACATCTCTATAAGTGCTAAATTGTGATTCCGTAAGAGCTCTGAGAAAAGGAGAGAAATAGAAGAAGAAAACTAATACTTTTAAGTGGTTTCTCTGTGCTTTTTAAACACAATAGCTAATTCTCCCAACAAAATACCTGAAAGATAAATTAGTTCCCACTTTACAAAAGGACTCTGACCTTTAAAATGTTAAGGAATATACCTAAGTCATAAAACCAGTAAAGAGAAGATTCAAGGCCAAGTCTTTCTGACTCCAGTTCAAACACTTACACTACAGCACATACATGGCCTCCCATGTGATTTAAATGGGCCACAAATTAAATCTCACTCTACACCCAACAAATGTCAAAAATGAAAAAAAAAAAAAAAATCAAACCATCATTGGTGTTCTCCCAGAAGAAAGATATGAATTTATACATCAGCCAAACAATACCTAAGAAACCTCAGTAGTAAGTCTTAAGCTTTAAAATGAAAACCCTGGGGCACCTGGGTGGCCCGGTCAGTTGAGCATACAACTTCGGCTCAGGTCATGATCTCAAGATTCATGGGTTCAAGCTCCACGTTGGGCTTTGCTCTGACAGCACAGAGACTGCTTTGAATTCTGCCCCCTGCTCATGCTTGCTCTCTCTTTCCAAAATAAATAAACATTAAAAATTTTTAAAAATAAAAAACAAAATGAAATGAAATGAAAATCCTGAATTGTCATTGGAGCTATTATGATTTTCAGAGCAAAGTTACCTTCGAGGTGTTTTCATGAATTTACTATGTTAAATTTTCAAATTTACTCACACACTTTATCAAGTTCTCAAGGACATTTCTAGAGTAATCTCATCACTTATAGAGCATTAATTCTGAGACCTGACTAGAGATAATATAGCTATTATGTAATATTTAATAGTTCAAAATGAGAAGTTAATATACTTCTAAAAATACCAAAGAAACTAGTATATAAAAATGTCAACTGTGATCCTCAAAAATTGCTTTGAGTTCTAATTCTCTCATACTCTTTTTTAAGGCTTCTTCATTTTTTATCAGGGATGGCCTGAATAAATAACATCATTTGATATGTGGCAACTCTTTTTTATATTTTAGCCCATTCTCAATGATTTCACTATCTTTTAAACCCCATGACCCATCCAATCTGTCAATTTTCAACTACTTTCAGGAAGTTTCACCAATAGGCAAACATGGCGAAGGAAAAACCAGATACTTCCTAAAAGCATTTTTAAAAATAAGACTTCTAAGCTGTGCCTGGCTAGTTTCAGTGCTTAAAGTACAACATTTAATTAATATGATAAGTTTTCATAAGTGTTGTGCATCTTTACAGCTTAGCTAATGGAGTTTTGGTAATGCTATTAATTAGCAAGAAAATTTAGAGACAATCAATTATTGATTCCCCTCAAGACAGTAAACTCTTCATTATTTAACACACACACACACACACACACAAAACAAAACAAAACAAAACAAAACAAAACAAAGAAATGGAGAGCTAAAGCACCTATCTGGTAATCTGGAATCCCTCAGAAAATCATCTTACCTAGAAGTATCTAGATAATTGAGGGAAAATGATGTTTACGTCAAATATTTGAGGAAAGATTTGACCTAAAAATACTTTAGGGGTACCTGCCTGGCTCCGTCGGTTGAGCATCCAACTCCTGATTTCAGCTCAGGTCATGATCTCACAGTCATGAGATCGAGCCCACTTTGGGCTCCATGCTGGGCTTGGAGCCTGCCTAAGATTCTCATTCCTCCCCTCCCCCTTCTCCCCCTCCCAAAAAAGGAATACTTTGATTACTCAAATAGCCTACAAGAAATTAAATAAAAGGCTTGACAACCTCAAGTAAATGACAACTCAGTCCAAGAAAATAGTGACTAGATAAGAATACATTTCTTTGACTATTTATGATTTTGGAAGTAAGAGTAAACATTCATTGAAAATGTTAATAGACTGGGGGCATCTGGCCGGCTCTGTCAGTAGAGCATGTGATTCTTGATCTCAGGGTAGTGAGTTCAAGCCCCACATCAAGTATAGAGTTTAAAAAAAAAAAAAAGTTACTAGATTGAATTTGCAAAGCTGCCTCTATGGCGGGAGGCACAGGAACTCCTTCATGACCCAGGACTGAGCAGTGCTCCACCACGAATATGTCCTCATCTCTTCCCCACTAACATGGCTGACTCCCACACCAACACCAGAAGAATGAAATCAAAAAGAACATTACATCATTTCAATTCATGGCATCTAGCACTAAACACATGAACTTCTTCTTATGAAGAGTAACATTATTCTAATTTCTGATACAATCCGATAAATCAAATTTCAAACCTACACATGCCCTAAATTGACATATCACTTCCCTCACTGCAAAGCTGTGATGGTTAATCTGATGTGTCCATTTAACTAGGCTAAGGGATGCCCAGAGAGCTGGTAAAACATTATTTCTGGGTGTGTCTGTGAGCGTGTTTTCATGACATTAGCAGGATATTGAGTCAGGAGACTGAGTAAAAGGTCCACCCTCACCAATGTTTGTGGGCATCATCCAACAAATACTATGAAAAGGTGGAGGAAGGAAAAATTCTCTCTCTCCTTAAGCTTGTATGTCCATCTTTCCCTGCCTATACACATCAGAGCTCCTGGTTTTTTTTTTGAACTTAAGGACTTACACCAGCAGCCCTCAGTGTGTCAGGCCCTTGCACTTGAACTGAATTACATCACTAGTTTGCCTGGCTTCTAGGTCACAGACAGCAAACTGTGGGACTTCTCGGTCTCCATAACCATGTGGGCTAATTTCTATAATAAATCTATCTACCTACTTTATATCTATCTATCTATCTATCTATCTATCTATCTATCTATCATCATCACCTATCTCCTATTGGTTCTGTTTCTCTGAAGGGCCCTAACACAGACTTGCTTCAAATATTAAATGTTTTCTTTATGTCTCATGATTATTGTATTGAGTCATAGCCAGTCACTGACCTGAAAGAGGCCATTAACTTCACAGTCTTAGTCACCAGCATCTGCACCTGTTTATGTACCACCATAATTAATCAAGAATGTCCACGTTGGAGAATAACATGAATTTGGGCCCACAATCCCTCAGCCAACCCTTGAGGCTGGATGTGACGTGAAATCAAGAATTTTTCACATTTTACAAAACTAAAAAGGTGAGTGACACTGTCTATTATGCAACTCCCCCACCCACCCATGGAGTCTGGAAAGGTGCTCCAAGATCAAGACACATTAATATTTTGGCAACCAAATGAATGAATATTCACACTAAGTACGATTTAAAAACTAGTCCCCTATCAGATCAGGCCTGGGTCTGCCATGAAACGGGCTACAAAACTAACTTTTGGATTTCAAAACTTTTAATAGAATGAAGAAGTAGTAGGAGAGGAGGAGTAGCAGTAGGAAATGTTCGCAATTGCTGTTATGAGAACAGGCGTGTAAGGGGCGCCTGACTGGCTCAATCGTCAGAGTGTGCGACTCTTGATATCGGGGTTGTGAGTTCAAGGCCCACGTTGGGGGTAGAGGTTGCTTTAAAAATAAAGTCTTAAGGAGTGCCTGGGTGGCTCAGTCAGTTAAGTGTCTGACTTCGGCTCAGGTCATGATCTCGGGTTTGTGAGTTCAAGCCCCGCATCAGGCTCTGTGCTGACAGCTCAGAGCTTGCAGCCTGCTTCAGATTCCGTGTCTCCCTCTCTCTCCATCCCTCCGCGACTAGTGCTCTGTCTCTCAAAAATAAATAAAGGTAAAAAAATTTAAAAAATAAAATAAAAATCTTAAGATGGGGTGCCTGGGTGGCTCAGTCAGTTAGGTGTCTGACTTTGGCTCAGGTCATGATCTCGGGGTTTGTGAGTTTTGAGCCCCGCATGGGGCTCTGTGCTGGCAGCTCAGAGCCTGGACCCTGTTTCAGAATCTGTGTCTTCAGATTCTACTCCTCCCCCACTTGCACTCTCGCTCTCTAGCTCTCTCTCTCTCTCTCTCTCTCTCAAAAATAAACATTAAAAAAAAAATAATAAATAAAATAAAATAAAATCTTAAGAAAAATAAAACAGCTTATGAGAACAGATGTCAGGCTCCAGCTATGCATCCTTTCATCTAATCTCCCCCAACAACTTTTATTATCAAGAGAGTATTTTACTCAAACTGATTAAAAACCACCCTCCTAAATCCTGGATTAAACCTAACATTGTTATAGCCTTTTATTTGATTGGTCTTTTCTCTTTGAACATTACTTCAACCTCTCTTTGATTATAAGATTTTAATATCATTAGAGGCCTACATAGCAAGTCCAGAGGTAGATTTTTTTTTTAATCACATAATTTCAAGTTATTTCAGTGCATTCAGACAGCCACAGGTTCAACCCTTAGGTTATTCACCAGTTCTGCTCCTCTGACCAAAATTATATGGTAACAGTGATCCCTCGAAGGCAGCTTTCCTTCCTTCAGTGAATTTCTGTATGTTCGTCTCATAATTCTGAAATTTGTGTTTATTCTGACCACCATTACAAGGAAAAACTTGATTAAAAAAAAATAGGGGTGCCTGGTTGATTCAGTCAGTTAAGCATCTGACTCTTGATTTTGGCTCAGGTCTTGATCCCAGGGTTGTGGGATCGAGCCCCACATTGGGCTCTGTGCTGAGTGTGGAGCCTGCTTGGGATTCTCTCTCCCTCTGCCCCTCTCCCTCCCACCTCTCTTTCTCTCCCTCTCTCTGAAAAATAAACAAATAAATATTTTTTTAATTTTTTAAATAAATAAATAAATAATAAAAGGCTATGAAAGGGCTCAAAATGTTCATATTAAATTGGACCATAAGTTGCTGAGCCTAAAACTAACATACAGAAACCTGTGCAAATCTCATTACCTGTCCTCAGCCATGGTCACCTAAGCTGCTTAAGTGATCCAGTCTTCCTCACTGTTTACTCCACGTTTACCCTAGTAATTTGGATTAGTTCTCATCCAAACTCTGCCAGCTCAGCTTGAGAACTGCCAGCCTACATTATATCTTGTGGGATTGTCATAAACACGAGACTCCAAGAGTCACAAACCTTATAATATCTGAGACCAGAGTGATGGTGATAATAATCCTTTATACCTCTGGCGAACAGTTCACTCTAATAACCCTGGTATAAACTGATTACACATGTAATTATCATTTTTAGTATTCATTGAGCTCAAACAATGAATCAGATACTGTAACAATGTGATGTATGATCATTTTACTCTTTAAATAAGATGCTTCCCTACCATGCTTCTTAATTACAGAACAAGAAAAGCATTCCAACTAAAATCACGGTATAATCTAAAATTATCTTCTCAAAAATATGAAAGACTTTGCTGCAGCAAGTGTCTTAGTTTGAGCTCCCCTAGAAGGAGTACAAGTAGTTTAGTATGATTCTGGAATACACACATACTGAGTTTAGAGGTAGCATACCGGGTGCTGACTCAACTGAGTACTATCTGCTTCGGAAATATCCTCAAACATATATATTTATCTGCACACATATAATAATCTATTTCAGTTGTGTGTGTGTGTGTCCATCCCCCAAGAAATGTGTTTTGTTGTCAAGCAGTAGTAATTGTTATGGGACACACACTGCCTCTTGGCCAATGGGCCTTAAGCACCATATAGTACAATCACCCTCAACCAGTATCCGGAGGGAATATGTCAGCACAGTTGTTGGCTTCCCTTTTGTCCATTTATTTTGCATTCTGTCAACAATTTTGACTCCTACTGTCCAAAAAAAATGTATGCAGGAAATAGTGCTGGACATGTGACCAAAAAAAAAAAAATCTAGAAGGAAAATCAGCCTGGATATTGAAAGGCAAGTAAGTTTTATGTCTCTTGAGGGTCATCAAGGAAATAGTCAAGGACGGCGAGAGTGCAGATCAGCAGGCAAGTGGGATTGGTGAAGGATGCCCTTTGATATTCTGAGGGTGTCACAAACATAACTGCAGTTGAGGAAGACTAGTCCGTGACTAGGAGACTGAGAACTGGAGAGAACTAAGGCCAGAGGCAGTGATGACTTCAGGGGATTTGAAGGAAACAGAGAGCCTTTGCCAAAACTGCCACTTACACAACAGTGTGTTTCCTTCAAATGTTACTAACATCATTTTTAAAAAGGATGGGGAGCCTGGGTGGCTCAGTTGGTTAAGCTCTCGATGTCAGCTCAGGTCATGATTTCACAGTTCATGAGTTCGAGCCCTGGGTCAGGCTCTTCGATGACAGCACAGAGCCTGCTTGGGATTCTCTTTCTCCCTCCCTCTCTGCCCCTTTCTCTCTCCCTCTCTCCCTCTTTCCCTCTCTCTCTCTCTCTCTCTCAAAATGAATAAATAAACTTAAAAAACTATTTAAAAAAAAAAAAGGAAAGGAAAAAGAGCAAAGGACTGGATTTCCCTGTTCTGGAGGCCATCAGATGGTCCACAGCTGAGGCTCCCTGTACCTGCTCCTCAATTCCCACTCCCCAGAGATTCTCCAATCACACCGCCTTGCTCTTTCATGCCTTCTCACTGGGCCTCCATCACCACCACCCCCGGGAAGTTTGAGGTTGTTTGGGTGTTTGGGGGTAAGTTATAAAGAAGCAGAAACTGGAGGCAAGGACAAGCACCTCGCCAGCCGGCATTACCACTCTACAGAAAGGGAGAAGTGGAATTTCAAAATCCCACAAAGCCAGGACAGCAGCAGTCACAGTAAAATAAGTAGGTGCTATAAATCCGATACGTGGACGTACTAAGTTAGGGGATGTGTTAGCTCAGGCTGCCATAACAGAATACCACAGACCGGGCAGCTTGAACAACACAGATGTATTTTCTCATAGTTCTGGAGACTAGAAGTCCGAGATCAAGGTGCCAGCAGGTCTGGATTCTGATAAGACCTCTCTCTCCGGCTTCTCCCTGTGTCTCCACGTGGCCTTTACTCTACGCACACATGGGGAGAGAGAGAGAGCTCTGCTCTCACTTCCTTTCATAAACTCACCAATCCTATTGGATTAGGGCTTCACCTTTTGACCTCATTTAACTTTAATTACCTTTGTTAAGGGCCTGTCTCCAAACATAATTACATTGGGGGTTAGAGCTTCAACATGACATTGGGGGGGGGGGGATACAGTTTAGTTCATAATAGAAAGTGGGGTGTTTAAAAAATCATTATATTGTTAAATTATAGTCATTAAAAAATTGTGCTCTGTTCATTAGAAGAAAAATAAAAATTCATGATAAATATTCAGTATGTTGAAAATACCTAAGATGGGGCGCCTGGGTGGCTCAGTCAGTTAAGTGTTCAACTTCCATTCAGGTCATGATCTCATGGTTTGTGAGTTCAAGCCCCTTATTGGGCTCTGTGCTGACAGCTCAGAGCCTGGAGCCTGCTTTGGATTCTGTGTCTCCCTCTCTCTCTGCCCCTCCCCTGCTCATGCTCTATCACTCTCTCTCCCTCCCTCTCTCTCCCTGTCAAAAAAGAAACATTAAAAACATTTTTTTAAATAACTCAGACATAATCTCCCCCTCCTTTGAAATCTGCAGTGCTATTCTGTGGTTTTTTCATTTTACACAAATTCAGTATTCACTGTGAGCCAGACACTGTGTTAGGCATTTCGGATCGAGCAGATGACTGAAAAATAAGAACTCCTCTCCAGGATCTCATGGTTCAGTGGGAGAGCATCCAGGGCATAAACAACAGGAGTATTTGCTCCCTGTCCCTGAGATTTCACTAACTAGACTTTATTTCACTTTTATTTTTAAGCTTATTTTTTTGAGAGAGAGAGAGCACGTGCGGGGGGGGGCGCAGAGAGAGAGGAGGGAGGAAAGGAAAAAGAGAGAGACAGAGAGAGAATCCTAAGCAGGCTCTGCACTGTCAGCACAGAGCCTGATGCAGGACTCAAACCCACAAACTGGGAGATCATGACCTGAGCCAAAATCAAGAGTCAGAAGCTTAATCGACTGAGCCACCCAGGCACTCCTCATTTTTAAAAATCCTACACTCGGCACTTTAATGGTTTTCTCTAATAACTGAATTATAAAAGGCTTGCTTGGGAGACAATCAAGCAAATACTGACCTGACCGTTAAAGGAAGCTCAGACTCTCAGGATAAAGAGCATTTTAATAGTAAAAATCTAAAATAATGAAGAAAATATCCGAATTGAAATTCTGTCTTTCCTTTAAAAAAAAAGGAACTTTTTATTCCAGCATCTATTTTTATCAAATATTAAAGATATATGAATTCATCAATCAATATCCCATGTATTACCCATTTTCTGCAGAGCACTGGGTGTTGGGAAATGCAGGCACCCTCAGAAACATTTCAGTTTAGTTGGAGAGAGGAGATCAGTGCATGAAATGTTAAAACACACAGAGATTAATACCATTTCAATACGAGAAAATCACAAGCCAGTGTGTGATTCACAGACACATGGACAGAGCAGTGCTACTGCAACTTACAAAGGCAAAAATGTAAACACTTTGGACAAGGTTGTATTTAAGCAAGATCTTCAGGAATGAGTAGAATCTGGACGCAAGGAGGGCAGGAGGGCAAAGGCACTCGTGTATAGAAATATGAAAGGAAAAGACCACACATAAGGTAAAAAGTAGAATATTTGGGAGAGTACAGAAGGAGCAAATGTGGAGATCCTTCAATGTCACGCTAAGTAATTGGATTTTAGCCTTAATAATGAGGAAACTGAGGAGCCCCCTGAAGTGCTTGAGCAAAGGAATGATAATAAGAAGAGTGGAATTTGAAGACATTAGTCTGGCATCACTAGGTAAGGATTAAAAGAAACCAATGGATGGGGTTTCATCTTAAATGACTGGATGACTCCATTGATTCAGCATCCAGCCCTTGATTTCAGCTCAAGTCATGATCTCAAAGTTCATGAGTTCAAGTCCCAGGTTGGGCTTTGCACTGACAGCTCAGAGACTGCTTGGGATTCTCTCTCTTCCTCTCTCTCTCTCTCTGCCCCTCCCCCATTCACATGCATGCTCTCTTTCTCCCTCTCTCTCTCTCTCTCTCTCTCAAAATAAATAAATAAACTTAAAAAAGAAAAAAAGAAACCAATGGACAAGAATACCCAATAGTCCAGGTATGAAGTTGTAAGGATCTGAACTAGGCTGAGGCAATGGACATTAGTGTGAGAAATTTAGGAGAAAGAATTGATAAGACTTGGTAAATTATAGAAGACTAAAAGATTCACTGGTCTCAACAACATGTGGCCAAGAGAAAGAAAGAATCATTAACAAAATTAAAAAGCCAAGGTGGAGGGACACCTGGGTGGTTCAGTCGGTTGAGAGTCCAACTCTTGATTTACAGGTCATGACCTCATAGTTCATGGGTTCAAGCCCCACATCAGGCTCTACGCTGACAGCAGAGTCTGCTTGGGATTCTCTCTCTCCGTCTCTCTCTGCCCCTCCCCTTTTCTCTCTTTCTCTCTCTCTCAAAATAAATAAGCATTAAAAAAAATTTTGTTATAGGCAAGGTGGAAAGCTGGTTTCAGAGCAGAAGAAAATTCAGTAGAAACAGGATCACAAAATGATGAGGCAGAAACTGCAATCATAGGATGATATAGTGCGGATACTGCCAAATAGTCTCTTGGAAAATAATCATATAAATGCGTTATTTTTAAATGGCTTTTTTCCTCCAATTATAAAGCAATCAAGTTCAGTGCAAATAAATTCAGAACCAAAAAAAGAACCAAAAAAATAAAAAGCACTCAATCCTTCTGAGAGATGACTACTTTAACACTGTGTCAATCCTTCCAGTTTTTTTTTTCTATGTCAATAATAATAACAAAAGGAGGAGGGAAGAGGAGAGGGGGAAGAATGACTAAGATTTACTGACTGCCTGGGAATGCAAGCTGGTGCAGCCACTCTGGAAAACAATATGGAGGTTCCTCAAAAAACTAAAAATAGAACTACCCTACGACCCAGCAATTGCACTACTAGGCATTTATCCAAGGGATATAGGTATGCTTTTTCGAAGGGGCACATGCACCCCCATGTTTATAGCAGCACTATCAACAATAGTCAAAGTATGGAAAGAGCCCAAATGTCCATCGATGGTTGAATGGATAAAGAAGATGTGGGATATATAGACAATGGAGTATTACTCGGCAATCAAAAAGAATGAAATCTTGCCATTTGCAACTACGTGGATGGAACTGGAGGGTATTATGCTAAGTGAAACTAGTCAGAGAAAGACAAATATCTTATGACTTCACTCATATGAGGACTTTAAGAGACAAAACAGATGAACACAAGGAAGGGAAGCAAAAATAATATAAAAACAGGGAGGGGGACAAAACAGAAGAGACTCATAAATATGGAGAACAAACTGAGGGTTACTGGAGGGGTTGTGGGAGGGGGGAATGGGCTAAATGGGTAAGGGGCACGAAGGAATCTACTCCTGAAATCAATGTTGCACTATATGCTAACTAATTTGGATGTAAATTTTAAAAAATAAAAAATTAAATTAAAAAAAAAAGATTTATTGACTGCCTAGTACATTGTGGGCACTTAGTTTAAGCTCTTGGTATGCATTGGCAGTTGTATATACTTCACAACAGTATACATCCTTCACAACAATTCTATGAAATAGATACTATAGTATCCCTCTTGCAGATGAAAAAACTGGAGAACAGAGAGCTTAAGAAATCTGCCCAAAGTGCACAGAGTTGGGCTCTGAATGGCTGGCAATGCGGCCTGCCCTGGATCTTAACCACCATGTACACTGCCCCTTGCACTATGTGCTTATATAATGCATATCAATTTGAATGCATAATAGTAGAACCTATACTCATTCATTCATTCTTTAGCCAAGTCTTTAAGCTTTGGTGTTCCTAAGAACACCAGAATTCCTCAGAAAAAGTCCATTAGAGGAGTGGTTGCCAACTCTCATCTGCTCTTTAAAAATAATTATTCTCCCAGTCACTCACCCAGAGTGACTCCCGGGTCATTAGAAAGTAGATTTCTACCTTCATTTTAGCTGAGGTTATGAAGACCCACGGAGTTCAGTGGATGCCTCAAGTCCCTCATTAACGCGTTAGACCAAAGTCTCAGACCTAGTTCTTCACCTCCACGCTCTGTGTGCTTTCCACCTCCCCACATCACCTCAGGCTTCATTGTTTTGGACAAGTAATTTAATTTATCTGGTCCCCAGTTTCCCTAGCTGGACATGAGGGAGAAAGGCTCCCTAGACCACGATTTCCCAAATGTGTTTCAAAGAACACCAGTCTTTGAGATGACTGTGGAATTAAGTTTCATCTAAGTTTGAGAAAGACTAAATGCCTTCATCCTCTCCTGGAGATTTCTAATGGATATCAGCAGAGGCTTTAAGATATTCTGCAATAACGAAAACCATTTCATGTTGTTGAGACGAATGGTTCCCAGACTTGGTAACAGGAACATTTCTGTGCATGATGCTCATCAGTGTCCTGCCCTGCTCTCCGATGGCTCTTCCCCCATTTGCTCCTCCTACTCCCAAAAGACCAGCTTCAAACACCCCAATTCCTTCCTACCTGCTGGGTAGGACCTGCTGTAGCCTCTACCTGGAGGCCTCATCTGCCGAAGAGATCTTCCCTGAGCACCACTCTCCCGCAGGGTCCTACTTGGTGTTCTTTTCCTTCACAGACCTTACCCCTGCCCAAAGTGACACAATGTCCTGTCTGCCTCTTGCACTAGAATAGAGACTTCCAGAGACCAGGACTTGGTCTGTGCATCAGTGTAACCCCCCAGCACCTGAAACACTGTCTGAGGAGAGTAGGCGGGCAGTACATAGTTCTTGAGTGGACAAACTGATGAACCAATGAGCAAAGCCTGTGAAACGAAAGTTCTAATGAATACAGGAAATTGTTGCCAAACTAGTCGCATCAGCATCGCCTGGAGACTTGATAGAAATGCAAATTCTCGGGCCCACCCTGGACTTACTGAACCAGACCCACTAGGGGGGGTGCCCAGAAACCGGGGTTTGAACAAGCCCTCCAGGTGATGCTGATGCTAGCTAAGGTTTGAGAACCACTGGTCTAGATTATCTTTAAGATAAAATCAACCCATGAAATTCTAGAATTCTATTATTTGTGAGCAATTCTCTTAAGGTGCTTTGAGCATTTTATAGAGGAATGAACTAAATTCTCATGTATCCTTAGTGTCTTAGAATTATCATATATGGCAACATCCTGCTTTTTTCTCCAATAGAACTAAAGCCCTAATTAACACAAAATATCCCACTAAGATTTAATCAGTTTAACAGCTCCCCCAACACACTCAAGGGCCATTTTACTGTTATAACTTAGAAAAATCAGTTACCCTAGCACAATTAGAGCTCTCCCCAATAAATACAGTTAAGTTCTTCCAAAATCACATACACACACCCACACACTACAACACACACAGGCACCACAGACACACTTTCTCATGATGAATTAATTCTTTGATTATATTCTCAATGATAATACTGAAGACCCAATTCATTTTAATATTGAGAAACACTCTAAAGGATAATTTAGGTGCTCTCATTTTCATCTATTCTCACTTTCTGTTAATTGAAAATGGAGAACGGGGCAATTTTTAATAAAAGTTTTTCTAGAAGATACCAAATCAAGCAAGCATTATTGAATGCAAAAAGCCTGGGGTATAAATATCATTTACAAGTCACAACGCCTCTAGGCCATCCACAATCTGGCTCAAACACGCTGTCATGCTCATCTAGGAAGACGCTCTATTCCTGCCAAATTGATAGACTTGCAGCCACCACATGGTGCTTTTCACACTTCCCTGTCTTCCTGGTTTGTATTCTACCATTCTCATCCTTCTGGCCCAGCCCAATCTTGCCTCTCAGTCAAGCTGGGCTCCTGTGCAAACCGTGCCTACCGCTCCAGGACAAAAAGCATCACCCTCTTAGGAGCCTGACAGCATCCAATGACAGGACTGGCCGCCAGTCCTGGAGCCACACTGAATTGCACTGCTGTCATCTGATGGGTGTGAGCGTCATCTCTTCTTGTAATTAGTTTCAGTGAAATAAGAAGACTCGTACTTACACACTTCTGCACCCTCCCTCACCAGTTCTCTTTCTGAACCTGCCATCTTGAATCTTCGGCTCATCCCTCAGTTTCAGCCATACCAAAAGATCTAGCTAAAAGGCCATCCCTATGGCTTTCAAGAGATTCCACCGACAATATGGGCCCCACCCTCACCTCCTCACATTCCTGTTGGGGAAAGGGATAAGAGAGGGGGAAATCTAGGGGCATCTGGGTGGCTCAGTTGGTTAAGCATCTGACTTTGGCTCAGGACATGATCTCACAGTTCATGAGTTTGAGCTCCACATGGGGCTCTGCACTGATGGTGTGGAGCCTGCCTGGGATTGCCTCTCTCTGCCCCTCACCCATTTGTGTTCTCTCTCTCTCTCAAAATAAACAAAGATACTTTTAAAAAGAGTTAGATAGAGGGAGAAATCTGAGTGAACAGCCAGGAAGGAATCTGGACATATAGGAATCTTGACCATAGGCAAAGGGGATAGCAGCTTCCTTGTGAAGCCAGAGACCAAGATAGATGTTACATCTGACCAGGTATATGTGAGTTTTTCAAGGTCCTCTGGAAGTAGGTATTGGAATTCTCAAAAGAGGGTGTAGGATAAAACCAGGCTTGGAAGTAAAGCATTTTGTCAGAATCTAAAATCTATATCTTAAAACTCAACCAGATTTTAGGCTCCTTATACTTTCTGAGTTTACTTCCCTGTTGTTTTCAGTATTTATAGATGCCTTTTTTGAGCTTCACCTTATTTCAGCATGCCAAAGAAAACCAAAAGAAGGAGGTCATCTATTCCATAGTTATTAGAACATCAAGCAGGAGGCTACCCACCCCACCCCTACCCCTGAGGGTGAGCGTGGAAATGATGTAGAAACCAAAGTGAGACATCCCCAGGTGAAGATGAACAGGCATGTCAGAGTCCTACTCCATCTGAAGGTACTCCTACCAGAGAAACCTGGAAGTGTCTAGGCTCTCCTTCATTAAAGGAGAGGGTAAACTCTTACAGTCCATACTGCTTTATCAAGATAAATCTGTTCAGAAACCACATGTTAACTCCTCCTCACCAGAGAACAACCATCATCATTCAGACCTTGGTGGTCCTAAAGGCCTCAATCAGTGGGCATGAAAGAAAACTTTCAGTTCGTACCCTGAGACTACAGAGAATAACTATTCAGAATATTCTATATTTAAGGACGAGCTGTATTCTGAGAGATTATGTGTCACCAGCCACATCCTACCAGCCACTGACCTCTACTGATCTGCTAGCAATCAATCTTTTAAAAATACAGCCTGGAGCACAGGAGGATTTCTAGAGTAAACAAAGTTTAAAAAGCCTCTTACTGGTAAATCCAAGTAGCTACTTTACGCTCTCAAATATACTGCTCCTGACTTCCCTGAAAGCCCCCAGGAAGGAGAGAGAAATGAGGAAGAGGCTCCTGTTTCCTTTGACCCAAACTCAAATTGAGTTGTGCCTGACCTTAGGATCCCAACATAAGAACAACCCCTACTTCTCTATTTAAAACCACTCAGCTATATGAACTATACATAAAAATATATTGAAGTTATATTAAAACTAGGCAGAGGGATAAAGTACAATGAATTCTGCTGTGAGGAATCTCCATGCTTACTTTCATAGAATTCCAAATATGTTCCCTATATGCATAAATTTACAAAAAACATTCAGATTTCCAAAACAACCCACAGCAATCTACGTAATATACAATATTATGCACCAGAATTCCAATATAGGCACTAGAAATAGACTTCCCTTCCCTCACTTAAATAGCACTAGCATCCAGAAGTTCTCCCCAGAAACACACCTGCTGAGAAATGGGGACCAGCCCAGCAGAGTTAGAAAGCAGGATACAGGGGCGCCTGGGTGGCTCAGTCGGTTAAGTGTCTGACTTCAGCTCAGGTCATGGTCTCATGATCAGTGAGTTTGAGCCCCAGGTCGGGCTCTGTGCTGACAGCTCAGAGCCTGGAGCCTGCTTCACATTCTGTGTCTCCCTCTCTGCCCCTCCCCAGCTCTCTCGCTCTCTCTCTCTCTCTCATTCTCTCCCTCACACACTCTCAAAAATAAATTTAAAAAATTCTTAATTAAAACAAAAAAAAGAAAAAGAAAAAGAAAGCAAGATACAGAGGCACCTGGGTGGTTCAGCCAGTTAAGCATCTGACTCTTGATTTCGGTTCAGGTCATGATCCCACTGTGGGAAATGGAACCCTGCACCCATCTCCTCCTCCTTCTGCCCCTCCCCTACTCATTCTTTCTCTCTCTCTCTCAAAATTAAAAAGTAAAATAGATGTTTAAAAATAGAGAGAAAGATACAAGAAGACTTAGCCACAGTGATTCCTTTCAGAGGCCATTGTTGTTTCTGACTAGAATTTCTCTAGGACAAGTTTCCAAATCTGACAGATCAACAGAATCATCTGGGAAGCTTTTTAAAAGTACAGACTCTAGGGCCTGACCACAGTCCTACTAAAATTAGGCACCCTTACAGGTGGATCCAGAGTCTACATTTTTAAGGATGCTCCTTGAGTAATTATGATGTTCAGACATATTTAAGAATCCCATTCTAGGGGCACCTGGGTGGTCCAGTTGGTTGAGCATCCTCCAATTCTTCATCTCAGCTTAGGTCATGATTCCAGGGTCATAGGATCAAGCCCCATGTCGGCCTCCAAGCTGAGCGAGAAGCCTGTTTGGGATTCTATTTCCCTCTGTCCCTCTCCCCTACTCACACACTCTCTCTAGAATAGGATAGGATAGGATAGGATAGGATAGGATAGGATAGGATAGATAGAATAGAATAGAATAGAATAGAATAGAATAGAATAGAATAGAATAGAATAGAATAGAATAGAATAGAAATAGGAGATCCCATTCTAGGGTTTTTGATATCCAAATTATGGACTGAGATTATATTTTACTTGTCACAGTTCTCAAATATCCTTTAAGCCCTAGCTTACATGTGGTTTCCTCTTAAAGATCTTACTATTTAAGTACCTCCTCCCCAAATGTAATGCCATGTGATTTCTTTCATTTATAACACTTACGATGATTTGTAATTACTCATCAGTTACCTTTTTACTGTCTCCCCCGCTAAACTAAGTTCCATGAAAGCCGTCCTGTTCTGTGTCATACCCCAGCATCCAGCACAGAGCGTGTGTCCATAAACCTCTGATGAATGAAAGGACATTGTACTACCTCATCTCGTTTCATTTTATCGCCACCTGTATGATATGGGTGGAGTAGAAGTTAATATTCCCAAGTTAATGGGATGAGCCAGAACAGCTGGGTGGCTAACGATCACATGGTGATTAAATGGCAGGACCACATCTAACACCCAGGCACAGGCTTCAGGTTTCTCCTCCACTCTTTCCATTCTCCCACGCTGCCTCCCTTCAGGGAATATCAAAACATCGTTCCAATTGATTAGTATCAAACTTACTAAAGAGATGGTGCCTATGTCTCAAAGTCTTTATTTTCTATATGAGAGGCAATTAAAACCTTGAACACATTCTGTTCATTTATCAGAGAAACAATATACATGAGATGGTGAGAAAATGGAAGTTCACTGGAAAATTCTGGCATAATAAATTCTAGCTGTAGCCAAAAGAAAAATGCATGTTATGAAAGGAAAATTATTTAGCTATAAAAACGCTTTTCAAAAAAACTGATAGTGAAAGAATCTTTTACCAGAAAAAGGAAGGAAAACACAGTTCATGGAAACTTAGAATATAGAGGAGAGGTTAATGAATTAAATATAATGAGTTTGTTCTAAGCTAAATAATTTATAGGAAACTAAAAGGAATATCTAGAAAGAGGAAACTCTGGAAATTAAATGGATAAAAACATAATAATAATGTTCAAATGACTAAACTGGTCATTAAAAATCTGATTTACCAATAATGAAATTAGAACCGGGTCCATTAGGGACTAGTAATACTCTGTTAACACAGACTGTAACATATTTGTACTGTTCCTGGAGAACTGATATTTAATCACAGCAGGTTTAGATTGTACAAAGTCACAAGGGGAATCAGTTACTAAGCCCATTGTCATACTGGCAATTTGGAGGAAAGAAAAGAAAAGAAAAGAAAAGGGAAGGGAAGGGAAGGGGAGGGGAGGGGAGGGGAGGGGAGGGGAGGGAAGGAAGGAAGGAAGGAAGGAAGGAAGGAAGGAAGGAAGGAAGGAGGGAGGGAGGAGGAAGGGAAGGGAAGGGAAGGGAAGGGAAGGGAAGGGAAGGGAAGGGAAGGGAAGGGAAGGGAAGGGAAGAAAGAAAGCCAGTGAATTTTTCAAATTATGTTGACACAAAGTCTACCTAACAAAAATCTCTAATGAAAGAATAATACAAAAGAGAGAATGAATCATAACGAATTAGGTAATAAAATCAGCAATAAAATATCTAGCCATTTTAGAAAAAAAAAAAGAGTTTTTACTGAGTAAGTAAATGAGCATAGTAACCTTAGTAAGCATTTGACTATAGGCCTCCTAGGGTCTTCTCTGAAACATTAATTCAAATTGACTCACATTAAAGCAGTCATAAGACTTTAAATCAGTAGGAGTAAATTAAACCAAAGGATAACAATCAACCAATAATGTTTTAAGAGTTAGGGAAGATCCCAGTAGGAACCCACAGGCTTGGTAGTAAGCTTGAATTGTGACATCAGTGAATGGATGAATAGCTCTCAAATTAAAATCCCAGATGATGCCAAATAAAAAGGGAGAAGAAAATCCAAAAGGGAGACAATGATTTATTAGTCAGATTCTGTGACAGTGAGAAATAAATATCTGGAATTAGAATATATATGTGGGGGATTTTCACAGATGAACATGCTCCTAAAAGCTATAAAATATATTTTTGATAATCATACCTAAAGGAATTCATAAAAAAGCAAAACCTAGGGTGCCTGGGTGGCTCAGTTGGTTAAACTTCCAACTCTTGATTTCAGCTCAGGTCAAGATCTCACCATTTGTGCAATCAAGCCCCAACTCAGGCTCTGTGCTGACAGTGTGGAACCTGCTTAGGATTCTCTCTCTGCCTCTCTCTCTCTCTGCTCCTCCCCCATGCTTGCATGTGCATTCTCTCTCTCTCTCTCTCTCTCTCTCTCTCTCTCTCTCTCTCTGCCTCTCTCTCTCTCTCTCTCTCTCTGCCTCTCTCTCTCTGTGTGTCTCAAAAATAAACATTTTAAAAAAGATTCTCTCTTCCTCTGCCCCTCTCCCCCATTCTCTCTCTCTCTCTCTCTCTCTCTCTCTCTCTCAAAAAAATAAATAAATAAATAAAGCAAAAACTTTGTTATAATGTGAGAAATTCACCTTCCCACCTGGAAAAAAAAATATGTGTTCTAAGTTTTTACTTTTGCATAGCACTTTTTCTTAAAGCAAGACAAACCTACAGGTTTAAAAATGAGCCAGCATAGTCTGAAATCAATTCCTTAAAGAAAGTGTGCAATAATCAACATGTACTTTTTAATCAAATAACTCAGATGGAGTATTTTTTTGTTGTTTTGGGTTTTTTTTTATTTTTTAATGTTTATTTATTTTGAGAGAGAGAGAGACAAAGCACGAACGGGAGAGGGGTAAAGAGAGGGGGAGGCACAGAATCTGAAGCAGGCTCCAGGCTCCAGTCTGTGAGCTGTCAGCACAGAGCCCAATATGGGGCTCGAACCCATGAACTGTGAGATCATGACCTGAGCTGAAGTAGGACGCTTAACCAACTGAGCCACCCAGGCGCCCCTGATGGAATATTTTTTTTAAGTGTTTGAAGGGATATCAACACTAAGAAGGAAAAGGAATATTTATTTCTTTTTTAACCTAAATACGATTGCCAATGATATGTGTGAATATTTTGTTTGGTGTATAAATTTTCTTTAAAATTTTATCTATTAGAACATAATCAAATATGCCAAAAGAAAATTTGCAAAGACCTAGAATCATTTGAGTCACTGAAAACCAGCTTGGTCAGAACACTTAAACACCCTGCCTCCCAGGGCTACTTATAAGATGATGGTGTAATTACTATGTCAGCATTATTATGCTCAGTTAATTATTATCATTATACATTTTCCATGTACTGAGATAGAGTACATGTGTTTTGTTTTTGTTTTTGTTCTTGCAATAAAGGTGGGTGAGCACTGTTCCTATTCTTTGTCCCCTGGAGGTCAGTCAGTAACCTCATTTGCAAGTTGACAGGACAAGGGGAGAGCAGGGCATTATGGAACAGAGCAATGTTGACTGACTCACAGTAACTCATGATCACCGTCCTCAATAATATTGGGCTCTGCCTAACCCAGTGAGTTCACCAGCTACACACAAAATAACCCCTACCAAGAAGTACAGCTGTATACAGCAAAGCACCTGTGTGTGGCTTCAATGTCAGGACTCCAGGCCAGAACAGGCCAGTGCCCCAGACCCAAGAGGGTCTGAGAGCTTGAGTAGGCACTCTATATATAGTGAAATGGGCCAAACCCCAGGAAAGAGTCCAGAACGAGCAAAGCTCAGCATCTTGGAAAAGTCATAATTAAGATCCAAACAGTCCACTAGAATCCAGAGGGACTGAAGGGAGAGGGTGCTAGGCAGTGAGCGGGAAAGGGAGGTACTGGGGCAAAAGCAAGTTGGTTGAGAATTTAGGATAGTTAGGTGCAGTCTGTGGAGATTTTCTGAGACACTTGACTGATTATTATTATAGGTAACCAAAGGCTTAGAAGTGGTTAGGGAGCTGGTGCAGTAAAGACCAAAAAAAAAAAAGGCCAAATAATAACACTGATAACCCAACCATTATCTGTGATAGCATGGCCCAAATCACATGGTTCATTGATACGAATCCAAACTTTATTTTATTTTGAAGTTTATGTATTGATTTTGAGAGAGAAAGAGAGAGCACACATGCGAGTGCCAGCAGGGATGGGGCAGAGAGAGAGGAAGAGAGCGAGACAGAATCCCAAACGGTCTCTGAGCTGCCAGTACAGAACCCGACGCAGGGCTCGATCCATGAGACGACGACCTGAGCCGAAGAGTTAGACGCTCAACCGGCTGAAATCTCCCAGGTGCCCCCCAAACTTTATTTTCAACTTCACTTCCCACTTTTTAAGCAAAAATGTTTATGAGTAATTAAATATAGAAAAAAAATCAATTACTTCAGACTTTAATCTTAAACTCTGAATGGAGCACCGGTCAACAATAAACTCACTACAGTTAGAGAGAAGGAAAAACAAAAGGCTTTGATAATAATCTATAAACTATCAATTGACCCTGGAAAAATAAGAAGAAATACAAAAATTCCTACTCCAGTAGGTAAGGTCATATTTCTGAGGGACAGTGTAAGCAACTTCTGAAAATGTACCCATTTCTTCCACTTGTTTTTTTTTTCTTCTATACTCCCAACTCTCTCCCCCTACTCTCTCTCTCTCTCTCTCTCACTCACACACACACACACACACACACACACACGCAAACATAGACTGTGTGTCCTCTACGAAAGAACTTAAGCAAGAAGACCTATTCCTGTATTTCTGGGACTTTCTGTTGGCTTTCTGTTCCCTTATATAATCCACCCAAACTTCCTATCCATAATAAACCACATGAGCCAGGACATCAGTAAGTGGACCCATGAAGGTCACAGGCCCACTCCAAGAACCACAAAAGCTCTGGGGTTCATACACCAGAATTTGCTGGCTGGAGAGCCGATCAGAGATGTTTAAGTCTAGAATAGGACAAAAAAAGCATAACGCATAGCCCATGAGCATATGTGTTTAGGGCTACCTCCCTGTGCTTCTCAGCAATTAAATTTGATTATAGCCAACAGCTGCCATCATAATTATCAAAGCCCATAGCAAGAGCATCTCATCAGGAAGCTATTTATAACCTGGAAGCTTTTCTTCTTTCTCCCCATGGTCACTCTTCACTTCATAGGGCAGATAACAGACACTCCAGACCCGAGGAAGCACAAAGTCCACGTATCTTTGTGGAGGGTAGGAAGATGGGGTGGATACCTCCAGAAAAGGTGCTGGCCCGTCAAGAACACCAGTGATGTGGTGGAACCCACGTGTCTCATTCCACCTGCCTCAGGGACAGCTTAACACACAAAGACCCGAACAAGGGCAGTCAATGCAGACACATGGAACACAGCTTGTGAGACAGGAAACCTGCTCAGAAAAGCCACACGATATTCGTACATGGTCAGCAATGATGAAAGCTAACACTACTCTCTTCCTGAACAGGATCAATTTTTTAAAAACTAATGACAGCCCACTTTTTTTTCTTTTTTTTTTTTTGAATGTTTAACCATGTGCTGGGCCAGGTCCTGTTTTAAGTGCATCACACACATTAATTCACAACTAGCCCACAATGACCTGTGTTAACAGAGGTGGCTTGAGGCACATGAAGGCCATAGAACCTGCCCAGGTTCACCACCGGCCCTGGCAGAGGTGGGATTCGAAGCCTGCTCTTAGCAGCACTCTCTCTCTCTTTTTAATTTTTTTAAATGTTTATTTATGGGGTTTTTTAATGTTTACTTTTGAAAGAGAGAGACAGAGCATGAGCATGAGCATGAGCAAAGGAGGGACACAGAGAGAGGGAGACACAGAATCCAAAGCAGGCTCCAGGCTCTGAGCTGTCAGCACAGAGCCTGATGCAGGGCTCGAACTCATGAACCGTGAGATCATGACCTGAGCTAAAGTTAGACGCTTAACTGACTGAGCCATCCAGGCACTCCTTTTTAAAAAAACTTTTTTAATGTTTATTTATTTTTGAGTGAGACAGAGACAGAGACAGAGCATGGTGGGGGGGTGGGGGGAGCGGAAGAGTGGGAGGGGCCACTCACTTAACCATAGGATTCAACTGCCTCCAATATGCTAGCCTAATGGATCCAGATCACAGCAAGTCCAGAAGAAATCAGAGAGTATAGAGATTCTGTATCAGACATACATCTCTATGTGTTTCTAATCAAAGAGTATTTGAGAGTCTCTAATTCCACCCCACCAACTTACAAATCTGAAAACTGAAAACCCTGAGATGTTGAGGGACTTGCCAGAGGTTACACACTCACAGATCATCTTAAGCCATCCTGAACACATGGTGCTAAATGCATAGTCAAACTAGATTGTAAGCTCCTGGGGGATCAGGACCCACTTCTTAGGCTTAGTCTTAGAAACACAGTACACAGTATATAGCCACTCCCCTCTCCCACTGTTCCAGTCCCTAATCAAGCCTGCAAAAATCACCACAGATTAGAAGTCTTTTGGTGTGATCACACTAGACCATTTTACAGAAAAGGAAACTGAGGTCCTGAAAGGTTACATGATTTGGTCAAAGTCATGTCAGTAATGACAGCGGAGTTTGTGTCAAATTACAAATTTGCCATCCGCGTATGATTTACCATCTCTACAAAACAGGATGACCAAGAAGGTTCAAGTCTTAAATTAGTCATTTCCAAAGTGGTATGAGAGGTCACATAAGTGAATAAATAAGTGTCCCATGAGAAGCCACGTGAGGGTCTCTCCCTGACAACAATAACTCTGGAAACTAAAAGGAAAGAAAGTGTGATTAAAGGAGAACAAAACACACCCCAAAAAAACTGAATCCAGAGATTAGAAGGCGCACTACCCATCACTCTTCCTTTCTTGCATTAGCCACCACTGCCTTCCATCGATCCTAAATAAGAAATTAAAACTGGGGCACCTGGGTGGCTCAGTTGGTTAAGCCGCCAACTTCAGCTCAGGTCATGATCTCACGGTCCATGAGTTCGGGCCCCGCATCAAGCTCTATGGTGACAGCTCTGAGCCTGGAGCCTGCTTCCGATTCTGTCTCTCTCTCTCTCTCTCTCTCAAAAATAAATAAGCATTTAAAAACCCATTAAAACTAATTTCTTTGAGAGTTTCACAAGAATGACATAACTAGAGATATTGTTAAGACCAGCAAAACCAAAATTTAAACATAACTATTCTAAGATTTAGATTTGTATTTGTATTTGTATTTAGATTTGTATTTGTATTTGTATTTAGTTTTGTTTAAGTCTTTCCCATGGAAACTTTTTCAGATTTATCTCAGGAAAATTTTTGCATCTTGTTAAAAGTTGCTGCTGTCCTTCACCAAAAAGGAAAGGCGTCCAACTTTGGCTCAGGTCATGATCTCACAGTTCGTGGGTTCAAGCCCTGCATCGGGCTCTGTGCTGACAGCTTAGAGCCTGGAGCCTGCTTCGGATTCTGTGTCTCCCTCTTTCTGTCCCTCCCCTGCTTGTGCTCTCTCTCTCAAGAATAAATAAACGTTAAAAGAAATAAAAATAAATGCTTATTTTTATTTTTGAGAGAAAGAGCACGAGCAGGGGAAGGGCAAAGAGAAAGAGGAATAGAGGATCCGAAGCGGGCTCTGCGCTGACAGCAGTGAGCCAGGTGCAGGGCTTGAGCTCACAAACTGTGAGATCATGACCTGAGCTGGAATCAAGAGTCAGATGCTTAACCAACTGAGCCACCCAGGTGCACCCCCACTTTTATTTTTAATGCTTATTTATTTACTTTGGAGAAAGAGAGAGAGTGCACATACATGCACACACGCAAGTTGGGGACGGCAGAGAGAAAGGGAGAGAGAGAATCCCAAGCAGACTCCACACTGTCAGCACAGAACCCAGTGCAGGGCTCAAATTCACAAACTGTGAAATCATGACCAGAGCTGAAACCAAGAGTCAGATGCTCAACCAACTGAGCCACCCAGGTGCCCCAATTTCTCCCCTTTTCTTACAAAAAAAAGAAAAACAAACTTTAAAACTTCTATTTTCCTCCTAGGAATTCGAGACCAAATAAATAAATAAATAAATAAGAGAACACCTGAAAAAACCAAAACCCATTATTATTACTATTATTATTATTATTAAAGTATTACAGCTGAGAATTCCCACATGCTAGACAGTCAGGAATGGCACAATTCAGTTTCAAACATTTGCCAATTATATAATTTCCTCCTGCTGAAAATATTAATTACCTAAATATGCTCTCTTCTGAGCAAGAGTAATCTGCACCTGCCTTTTCAGGTTATATTAGGTAACAGAGACTAGCATTTTTGCAGGGTGGCAGTTTCACAAGCAATCATAACTCCCAGGAAGGGAAGTAGGCTCTGAATTTGCCACCAGGTAACACACAGCTGCCTGATAAGGAACAACAGGAATGCCTGATTCTGGCTCAGAATTAGGAGCATGTGGCTCTTGGTCTCAGGGTCATGAGTTTGAGTCCCACGTTAGGTGTAGAGTTTACTTTAAAAAAAAATTTTTTGGGGGCGCCTGGGTGGCGCAGTCAGTTAAGCGTCCGACTTCAGCCAGGTCACGATCTCGCGGTCCGTGAGTTCGAGCCCCGCGTCGGGCTCTGGGCTGATGGCTCAGAGCCTGGAGCCTGTTTCCGATTCTGTGTCTCCCTCTCTCTCTGCCCCTCCCCTGTTCATGCTCTGTCTCTCTCTGTCCCAAAAATAAATAAAAAACGTTGAAAAAAAAATTTTTTTTTAATTTTTTAAAGGAATATTTGACTTCCCAAGGACAGCTGTCACATGGTGATTGTCAAGGCACCAGAGGTTGGAGGAAGGGCCCAAGACTAGCTTCTAATGGCTTAAGGGAAAACAGAACAGAGTATAACTTCTCTCAAGATCTGAGTACAAAGTTCCAGAACAAGACTATATCAAGCCACACAGAGAAGGCACAGAACTGGATAACTTAAGAGGTGATAAGAATCTAAGAAACCACTAGCCTTACCTCCTCATCTCCTTTATAGGTAAGAAAGACTAAGAAAATCAGCCAAGGGGTGTCTGGGTGTTCAGTCGGTTGAGTGTCTGGCTCTTGGTTTCAGATCAGGTGACGATCTCACATTTTCATGAGTTCGAGCCTGGCATCGGGCTCTGTGCAGGTAGAGCAGAGCCTGCCTGAGATTCTCTCTCTCCCTCTCCCTCTGCTCCACCCCCACTCATGTTGTCTCTGTCTCTCTCAAAATAAATAAACACAACTTTAAAAAATTAAAAAAAAAAAAAAAGAAATAAAACTCAGCCAAAACCACACCAGAAATTTATAAACTTTTCCCTCCCATCCTCTTTCCATAATGCTGATGCTTAGAGTTCAGACTCTGGATGATGACCTTGGGTGCTGGCTTTGCCACTTTTGACATGGCCTTGAGTGTATTAGTCAATCTCAATTTCCTCAACTATAATATGTATGGCATATTATCTCCTATATTCCAATAATAACATAAGATAGTATAAATACTATGATATTTACTGAGCAAGATGTAGCAATGAGTAATGCACAATGAATTTGCATTTCCTATCCCTTGCTTGCTAGAAACCCTTTCTATTTACAAAGACATGTTTTACCTGGATCTCCTCCATCCAAATGTTCAATGCTTTCTGATTCTATGACCTAGAGATTTCCACTTATAGTTCCAAGACATAAAAAAAAAATACAAGATATAGAGTAATTTGGATGCGTAAGGTTTTTTTTTTTAAGTTTATTTATTTAGGGGCACCTGTGTGTATGTGTGTGTGTGTGTGTGTGTGTGTGTGTGTGTGTGTGTATATATATATATATATATATATATATACACATATATATGTATATATATATATAATAGTTGTACAATTTATATATACACATTTTATACCTACATATATATGTAATATAAAATATACATATAATATAAAAATAGAAAATAGAAAAAGAGCTGTCAATTTTTGACAAGGGAACCAAAACTACACAATAGGGAAAGGAGACCCTGTTCAACAAATAGTATTGAATGTCCACATTCAAAAGAAGGAAGGTAGACCCTGACTTTACACTATATGTAAAAATTAACCCAAATTAAAGACCTACACATAAGATATAAAACTATTAAAAACACCTAAAAGAAAACATAGGGAGAAAGGTTTGGAACATTGGATTTGACAATGATTTCTTGGATATGACCTCAAGAGCATAGGCAATAAAATCAAAAATAGACTAATGAAACTATACCAAACATTAAAACTTCTACATATGAAAGGAAACAATCAACAGGGTGAAAAGCCAACCCACAGAAGGGGACAAAATAATTGTAAATCATATATCTGATAAGGGGTTTATATCCAGAATATAGAAGAAAATTCTAGAAGTCAATGACGACAAAAAATAATCCAATTAAAAAATGGCAAACAATTTAGACATTTCTCCAAAGAAAGTATGTAAATGGCCAATATGCATATAAGAAGATGTTTGGTGTCCCTAACTATCAAGGAAATGCAAATTAAAACTACAATAAGATATCAACTCACACCCATCAAAATGACCACTAATCAAAAGAACAGAAAATAAGTGATTGTGAAAGTATATAGAGAAGTTGAAACCCTCATGCACTGTTGGTGGGAGTGTAAAATGGTGCAGTCATTATGGAAAATAGTATGGAGAACCCTCAAAAAATTAAAAATAGAGTTATCATGTGATTTAGCAATCCCATTTCTGGGTATGTTTCCAAAAGAATTGAAAGCAAAATCTATCTCAAAGAGATATATTCACAGCAGCACTATTTACAATAGTCAAGAAGTGGAAGCAATCCCAGTATCCATGAAAAGATGAATGGATAAAGAAAATACGGTATATGTATATAATGGAATATTACTCAGCCATGAAAAAGAATGGGATCTTGCCATTTGCAATATGAATGGACCTCAAAGACGTTTTGCTAAGCCAAACAAGCCAGTCACAAAAGAACAAATACTGCGTGATTCCACTCATATGAAGTACCTACAGTAGTCAATACAGTTTACACAGAAAGTAGAAAGGGGGCTGCCAAGAAGAAAGGGAGGGAGCATTAGTGTTTAATGGATATGGAATTTCAGTGTTACAAGATGAAAAAGATCTAGAGATCTACTGCACAACAGTGTGAATATCCTCAACACTACCAATCTATACTCTTAAATATTGTTGATGGTAAATTTAGTCTTAAGTATTTTTTGCCACAATAGAAAAGACGAAAAGTAGCTACCATGTAGAGTTGTTCTGAGAATAAAATAAGATGATAAAGCATTTAGCACAATGGCTGGTATATATTAAACTCTCAAAAATATCTGCTGTTGGGGTACCTGGGTGGCTCAGTTGGTTAAGCATCCAACTCTTGATTTCAGCTCAGGTCATGATCTCATGGTTCATGAGATTGACCCCCACATTGAGCCTGCTTGGGATTCTCTGTGTCCCTCTCTCTCTATCTCTACCCCACTCACACTCTCTCTGTCTCTCTCTCTCTCTCTCTCAAAACAAGTAAATAAACATTTAAAAAATATATTTGCTGTTAAAAATAATCCTTGTTAGATCCCACAATGAAACTGTATCCAAGGTTGTTGTTGTTGTTTTTGTTTTTTTTAGTTAATTTAGCATTCATTTATTTTTAAGAAAAAATTTAGGTCTTATAACCCCTCATTAAATCTATCCTACATCTTCTCTTGAGGTCCAATTATTTGGTGAGCTATGCTTTCAAAAGCTGATTAATCACTTTACAGTTCTCCAAAATTCCTTGTCTCAATGTTTTCTTTACTAAAGCCACAACCACTAAACCAAAGTCAGATATCAGAAGCAAATGGCATTCCACTACTTTAGTATACACACACACACACACACACACACACACACACACACACACACCATTCCCTTTTCAAGAGTTTCAGTATTCCCGACTCTAAAGATGGTCCAGAAAATCTCTATGATTAAAAACCTTTTAAGCTGGGAAGTGGAGTCACAATAAAAATCATGAAACCCTACATATTTTTATATCCACTGAAAATAATATACTATGGCATATTATCTCCTATATTCCAATAATAACATAAGATAGTATAAATACTATATTTACTGAGCAAGATGTAGCAATGAGTAATGCACAATGAATTTGCATTTCCTATCCCTTGCTTGCTAGAAACCCTTTCTATTTACAAAGACATGTTTTACCTGGATCTCCTCCATCCAAATGTTCAATGCTTTCTGATTCTATGACCTAGAGATTTCCACTTATAGTTCCAAGACACTAAAAAAATATAAGATATAGAGTAATTTGGATGCGTAAGGTTTTTTTTTTTAAGTTTATTTATTTAGGGGCACCTGGATGGCTTGGTCCAACTTCAGCTCAGGTCATGATCTCATGGTTTGTCAGTTCAAGCCCCATGTCAGGCTCTGTGCTAACAGCTGAGAGCCTGGAGCCTGCTTCACATTCTGCGTCTCCCTGTTTCTCTGCCCCTCCCCCGCTCGTGCTCTGTCTCTCTCTGTCTCTCAAAAATGAATAAACATTGATCTCACGGTCCGTGAGTTCGAGCCCTGCGTTGGGCTCTGTGCTGACAGCTCAGAGCCTGGAGCCTGTTTCAGAGTCTGTGTCTCCCTCTCTCTCTGCCCCTCTCCTGTTCATGCTCTGTCTCTCTCTGTCTCAAAAATAAATAAACGTTAAAAAACTTGTTTTAAAAATGAATAAACATTTAAAACAATTAAAGTTGATTTATTTTGAGAGAGAGAGAGAAAGAGAGGAAAAGCAGAGAGAGGGAGAGAGAGAATCCCAAGGACTGTTAGAACAGAGCCCGATGTGGGGCTCGAACTCACGAACCGTGAGATCGTGACCTGAGCTGAAATTAAGAGCCAGATGCTTAACTGACTGAGCCATCTGGGCATTTCTGGATGCTTAAGATTAAACAAAGTTTAGAGCATCACCATTGACAAATCTCTGGGGATGGGGGGGAGGGCGTCCTGTGCACTGTAGGATGCTTAGCAGCAACACTAGCCAAAATACCACTAAAATACCCATCCAAGCTGTGACAATTAAAAAAAGATTCCAGACATTACCCAGTTGGGTGGTTGGGGGGAGGGAAGCAATCACCCTGCTTGAGAACCACTGTTTCAGAATGACCTATAACCTACAAATTTTCCATAAAGGAACTGAGATTCAGAACATGGCACCCCTGAGTACTGTGAATGGTTTTGGAGGAGGAGGACCAGGCAGCTATGAAACCCCCATCCCTTTTTCTCTAGAACAGGGAGATGGAAAACACAAGGTGAAAGCACTACTTCTTTCGGGAGCACCCAGCACAGCACAATATGTGGACATGGACCCACATTCTCCAATTTCAAATATTCCAGTCTCTTTCTCCAAAAAGACACAACAGAACAATCCAAATGCCCATGTATGTCTCTTCACCTTTTCTCACCGAAGACTTCCTCCCTAAAATGCTTACTGTAAAATCCATTTTTTACTCCATTTTTCTTGTACAAAATCCCTATTCCTTTTTTTTTCTTAATTACACCCATAAGAAATGACTTGAAACTCACACACACTTGAAAAAAATTCTCATAGCTGAAGTATAGACACCCGAACCAACACATGTTAGAATGTTGCATGGGCTAGGAAAAAAGAATTCTACCATCCAAGGACTTGAAATTCCCAGAATTTCCATTTTTGTAGTAGATTTTTTAAAATACAGATTGGTTTATAATCTATAGATCAATTCAGACTCAAAACAAATTGGCTGTATGACTTGGGGAAACCCTTTAATTTTTTTACCTCAATAACCATTTTCAAGCACACAGTTCAATACTGTGAAGTATATTGTTGTGCAATAGGTCTTCAGAAATTTTTATCAAGCAAAACTGAAAGTCTATACCCATTAAACACCAACTCCCCGGTCCCCCTTCCCCCCACACCCTGACAACCACAATTCTACTTTCTGTTTCTATGAATTTGACTATTTTAGATACCTTGTATAAGTGCAATCAAACAGTACTGTCTGTTTCTGACTGTCACATTTCACTTAGCACAATGTCTTCAAGATTCATCCATGTTGGGGCACCTGAGTGGCTCAGTCAGTTAAGTGTCTGACTTGGGCTCAGGTCACAATTTCACAGTTCATGAGTTAGAGCCACACATGGGGCTCTCTGGTGTCAGCACAGGGCCTGCTTAGGATCCTCTGTCTCCCTCTCTCTCTGCCCTTCCCCCATTCTCTCTCTCTCTCTCTCTCTCTCTCTCAAAAGAAAGAAACATTAAAAGAGATTCATGGGAATGCAAGCTGGTGCAGCCACTCTGGAAAACAGTATGGAGGTTCCTCAAAAAACTAAAAATAGAACTACCCTACGACCCAGCAATTGCACTACTAGGCATTTATGCAAGGGATACAGGTGTGCTGTTTCCAAGGGACACATGCACCCCCATGTTTATAGCAGCACTACCAACAATAGCCACAGTATGGGAAGAGCCCAAATGTCCATTGATGAATGAATGGATAAAGAAGATGTGGTATATATATATACAATGGAGTATTACTCGGCAATCAAAAAGAATGAAATCTTGCCATTTGCAACTACGTGGATGGAACTGGAGGGTATTGTGCTATGTGAAATTAGTCAGAGAAAGACAAACATCATATGACTTCACTCATAGGACGGCTTTAAGAGGCAAAACAGATGAACATAAGGGAAGGGAAACAAAAATAATATAAAAACGGGGAGGGGGACAAAGCATAAGAGACTCATTAATATGGAGAACAAACTGAGGATTACGGGAGGGGGTGTGGGAGGGGGGATGGGCTAAATGGGTAAGGGGCACCAAGGAATCTACTCCTGAAATCATTGTTTCACTATATGCTAACTAATTTGGATGTAAATTTTAAAAAATAAAAAATTAAATTAAAAAAAAAAGAGATTCATCCATGTTGTAGATGAATGTATCAGGATTTCCCTTCCTTTTAAAGCCAAATAATATCCCATTATATGCATATACATTTTGTTTATCCATTCATATGTTGATGGACACTTGGATTGCTTCCTCTTCTTGGCTATTATGAGTGATGCTGCTATCAACATGAGTGTTCAGATATGTCTTTAGACCCTGCTTTTAACTCTTTTGGATATATATACCTGGACGTTGGACTGCTGGGTCATGTGGGTCACGTGCATTCTCTCTCAGAATAAGTAAATAAACCTTAAAAAAAGAAATAAACGAGATGATCTCCGGAACACATACTGACTTGACAATTACTATGGGAGAGAACTCAGTCAGCCAGTCCAGTCATGCCCTTTTCTGTCTGATCACCCTTTGCAAAGGAAAAACTTCTGATCTTCATTCTTCAAAACCATTTCCAATATACCCAGATGTCACATTTATCTATTATCAAACTCCCAATTCACTATTAAATTTTCTAGATTGTTTAGAAAGAAAAAAGCAGAGCCAAGTACATGGCTCTGTATGCTTTTCCCCAACCAAGGGACCTCATAAGGCGAGCACACAAACGCACCTCTGACAGAGTTCCACCAACCGAGAGAAACCCGTCAGCGCGGAGCCTTCAGGGTGAAGAATGAGATAAACAAAGTGATGCTTCCTTTGGTGAATGTCAAGATGAACAACATTTGTTTAAGGTCACTTTCTCTTACTGAACTCAGCAGTGAACATGTCACACAACTGTGGAATTCAAAACAGGAGCCACAGCTTATGAAATATCCAAAACTGACATCTTGCTTTCACAAATGAGTAAGAGATGGGAGGGTTCTTGACGACACGGAACTTCAGTACAGGGCTCCACCCCCAAGCCCAGACAGCAACTTCCCTCGGGGGACGTGGGGGAAGCGAACCAAAGAGCTGTGGACCCCTACTGCTCCAAATACGGTCCTCAGACCAGCAGCACTCACCTCACCTGCGAATCTGTTAGAAATGCAGAATCCCAGGCCTCACCGCGGACTTACAGAAGCAGAATCTGCATTTTTTAAAAGACACCCTGGCGATTCACACGTTTTTAAAGTTTCAGAAGGGCTGTTTCAGACTGCGTACATAACAGAATTCATAGCACTGGGAGGGGAGAGATGGAATAAATCATGCTTGAAAAACGTAGCATAAATACTACTAAAAAGGCTGTTCTCTTTGCAGGTGAGCTGAATAAATCAAGGTGCACTCAACTGTCTTTTCCACAGCGAGGAAGCAAACCCTTTTACTTATCAGTTAGAATATGAAGTTTGTTTCTCAACATCTTAGACTGACTAGTTTGTCTTAGAGGCCACAAGTGACCAGCACGCAGCTGATATAAATTCAGTAATCGCTAAGGGTAGAGAAGACATACGTGTTCTGACACAGACTAACTGCCCCAGGTATATGTAAAACTCACTGACATCCCAACAAGACGCTGCCACAGACCACAGATGCCACGTCGTTCTCACTCTCTGCCCTGCATCTATCTGGGTTATTTCTCTAGGTCCTGGATCATCATTTCCTCAAATCCCTCAGCCGTCATTCTCCCTCATAGTTTTCAGTGCAGATTATTTTTTTTTATGTATTCATGATTTATACAGAGTCTACTTCCCAAAAGGATTTTATGAGGCTTTCAAAGATGAACACATTGTAAACAAGACAAGCAAAATTAAAGCAGAATAAAAAATGAGTTAGAATTAAAAGAGAATATATATTCCACATGATCTTTCCTTTGTTGGCTCCCCCCTTGCCCCAGCACCGTTCCTCCCTAGGAAAGCAGCAGCAGATTAATGTGATTGATGAATCTTAAAATAAACCAAGATGTTCAGCTCAACTCCTCCTTTTTGTCTCTTGGGAGTTAGCACGCAGGTAGGGAGTAAAAATTCTGCCCTGCTCCCTCTTGGCCTAACTCTTAGCTATGCTGTCCCCAGCCAGGGCCCCACCCCACATGGGGAGACCCAAGGCTGCTACAGTGTTAAGCTCCAGCATTGCCTGTGGCTGGATGAGTAAGTCTGTTTAATGGTGGCATAATTACAAAGTCCATTTGCACAAAGATATGAGCTACATTCTTCAATCTCATTTCTATCCCTTTAAAAAGGTGATAGTTTGGTCTTTGACTTATTTCTCAACTACCTCAGAAGTCAAGTGAGGGAAAGGGTGCTATTTATTGGATCCTTTCAAAATCCCATCCAAAAAGTCAGGAAAAACAATGCTATAAACTACTTAGAGTAGGTTATTAATACTGGCCAGTAAAAAAAAAAAAAAAAAAAAAAAAAAAAAAAAAAAAAAAATGTCCTAAATTTTCTGGCTACTGAGATAAAAAAGAAAAACATAGCCGGTGTGGAAGACTTCTACAACTAGAAGTCACTCCGTATTTGCTCCACCTTCATTTTACTTGCCTTCCTCTCCCATACAGACTGGGAACCTAAAACTTTGCCTTCCCCAAAATCATGTTAGCTGGAAGAGGCCAGGAGACTCCAACTGGCCATGAAGACATCCTTAAGAGTAAACAGGTGCTTCCTCCTCCACCTTCTCCTTGTGAGGAACAGGCATGCAGTGCCTCAGGTGTAACACCCATTGCTAGGAGCCGGGCAAGAAGAGAGGAAGCTGGGTTGTTGCTCAAGATAAATAAACCCCTAACTTGCCAAAGCCACATATACACTTTGGTTATAGTTTTGGGAACACTGAACTGAAACATCTGTCTTTGTACATTTCATTGTTTTTATTACTATAAATAAAATATTTTACATTGAGACACAAATTGTTCTCTTTTTTTAATGTTTTATTTATTTTGAGAGAGAGAGAAAGAGAGCATGCAGGGGAGGGGCAGGGAGAGGGAGAGAGAGAGAGAGAGAGAGAGGGAGGGAGAGAGAATCCCAAGCAGGCCCGATGCAGGGCTTGATCTCACGAACCATGAGATCATGACCTGAGACGAAACCAAGAGTAGGATGCTTAACCAACTGAGCCACCCAGGGCGCCCCAGATACAGATTGTTGTATACAACGTTGCTAAAAACTAATGAAGATTTTTCTATACAATGTTTCTAAGAAGTACCTTCTCTTCTCCAATTATAAAAAAAAAAAAAAAAAGATGAAGGGTTCTCATACTTAGAAAGAGCACTTTATCTCAGAAAAAGAGCAAAAATATATATACACACACATATACATACACATATATATAATGTTTATATTACTATAAAACCTTGATGAAGTAGAACTCAACTGATTTCAATCTCACTGTACTTTTAAAAGACTGAGGAAATGTGAAAAAAGGAAAAAAAAGGAAGAAGCCACCAGCTATTTATTTTAAGATAATAATATTACTTCTGAGGGGCACCTGGGTCGCTCGACTGGTTAAGCGTCCCACTCTTGACTTTGGCTCAGGTCATGATCCTAGGGCCATGGGATCAAGCCCCATGTTGGGCTCTGTGTTGAGCATGTACCTGCTTGGGATTCTTTCTCTCTCAACTTCTGCTCCCTCCCCACCCTGCGTGGGTGCCCGAACATGCGCCTGCACTCTCTCTCTCCCTCTATCTCAAAATAATAAATAAATAAATAAATAAATAAATAAATAAATAAATAAATAAATAAATAAAATAATATTCCTTCTGAGTATGTCCTCGGACCAGCTCATGTTCACCAAATGTCCTGCCAGTCTATGTGGGCAAATGAAGAGCCACAATAGTAAAACCGGGACACCACAGAGCCCCCTCAAACTTCAGAAGAGCTTCTGTTACATTACACGAGGCACAAATATCCACTGCATAAATGTTCACACACTGAAGAAAGATGGTCATCAAAGGATGACATACAGAAAGCTCTGGTAATAAAACCTTGGGTTCGCAGAAAACTCCTTTACTCCCGAGTATAACGAGTATAACGTTGCTGAAATGCTGATCAAAGGTACATGTACAATGTTTCCAAGGAGTGATTTCCTATACAATGTTTTAATTGCCTACACACTGTTTCTTTCCTTTTTTCTAACTGTAAAAAGATCTGGTGAAGGGTTTTCATACTCAGAAAGCGTAAAATATCTCTCACTCCTCACTCTGCCCACTCTGTAGGATGAGTTTGAATTCCACTTTAGCAGAGCGGAGTGCTGCCTCTTACAGTTGGCAGAATGCTTGCACACATGTAATCCCATTTGGTCCTCAAAATATTACAGTGAGGGAAACAAATGTACTAATCCTCGTGCGGAAACAGAGGCTGGGAGACGTTAAGGGATTTGTCTGAAGTCTCACCACCAGTCACCGGTAGAGCCAGACTAAAATATAGACCTCCTGCCTCCTCATCTAGCACTTTCTAAGGCACTGTGCCAACCCCGCGCCTTCTCTGTGGTGTGAAGTCAAGGCTCACACACCAAGGACGTGAATGCTGCACCCACACCGCTTGGCCAACGGCCAACCCATGCCTATTATTACTTATCCTGAATATCCCCCAATGAGAGTTGTGGCTTTCGATTCTAGAAATTCATCCCCTTTTCCCTTTTCCTACCTGTTAGCCATTCTTTCTCATTTCACTGTTAGTTCACTAGTTTCTTGCCCCCAAAGGACCACATTTCCTCTCTCTTCGTGAGATACAATTTCAAATCATGGTCTAGTTACTAACCTCGCTTCTTAATAGCCACAAAGCTTTCTCTGCACCCCAGGTCAACACTAAACCTCTCTCCCTGCAGAAGGAGTTGGGGCACTTAGTGGGTATAAAGGCCGCCGTAGCTCATCTACGACCACAACTGTCCTATGGTTAAAACTGCCAGAATGCTAATATCAAACATCCACAAGATTAAGACATACATTTACGTTCCGTTTCAATGGTTTTAATGTTAATTCAGTATCTGTTCATGCCCGCAATTACAAACTTGCTACCTGCATTTATTTTTCCTTCTATGGTTGTAATGAGAAGTCAGAAAGATGGACAGAAAGACTAAGAAAGGAGTGGACAGTGAAAAAGGTAATATAGAACAGTTTTGCAAAAAATAACAAAGATATTGAAAGAGTTATTTATTAGAAACAATCCCACATCATACTAGGTTAACACCTCTCATGTCTAGGAATATAGTGGCCTCTCTTATTTGAATTGACACAGAGGTTACCTACAAAACCTGCTTTAAAAGGTTTAAGACGGGGCGCCTGGGGGGCTCAGTCAGTCGAGCGTCCGACTTCAGCTCAGGTCATGATCTCGCGGTCTGTGGGTTCGAGCCCCACGTCAGGCTCTGTGCTGACAGCTCAGAGCCTGGAGCCTGCTTCAGATTCTGTGTCTCCCTCTGTCTCTGCCCCTCCCCTGCTCAGGCTCTCTCTCTGTCAAAAATAAATAAACATTAAAAAAAATTTTTTTTAAAGATTTACGACGGCTCTTGTTCTGAGGAACTGTGGGCCAATTCAGCTTCCTTCTGCACCATGTTCAGGGCTCTTATGGACACGGCACATCCTTTGCTTTCTTTCAGTTGGCTCTCAGAGCCTCTTGCCAGAAAACACGCAGTGAGGAGGGAAGCCCAAGGGCTCTCTGGTCAGAGAGGGGTGGGTTTGAAGCCCTTAAGCAAGTCATTCAAACTCTCTGAGCTTCAGTGTCCCCATCCATGAAATAGGGAAAACAATCCCATCTCAGGAGGTCACTGAGAACATTAAGTAAAATAGTACATGTAAGATTCCTGGCACTCAAACCACTGTAGCTTTTGCTGAGATCCACTTAATACAACAGAATTCTCCAGAGTTTCCCAAAGAATGTGTCCTAAGGCCTTCATCAAGGTTTTTTCAAAAGAAGAGGAGGAGGAGGAAAGGGAGGAGGAAGTAGGGGGGGGAAGAGGAATAGAAGGAGGAATAAGCAAATACCATTTTTCCTCCCCTTGCACGGGTCACTTCACACCCCTATGTCAAATGGGCACTATTTCTTTATTACCCTGAAAGCTCTTCAGGGGCTGGGACTCTGTCTCATTTTTGGTTTTCCCCAAAGTAGCACTTTGGGAAAAACTTGCTGTTTTTCTTCTCAGTGTATAACCACGACCAGAAAAGTTAAATCGTAGGGCTCTTACTAGTGGATGTTCTCCCTTTGTGTAGGGCCCTGCCTGTGTTTTTGATGAAGCAAATTTGTGTGAACAGTATCCAAGAAGTGGGGTAGAAGGGAGTTCTAAGTAAACGGAGGCAACGATCGGCAAAAATAAGAATAACAATTGGGATATTTACAGAGTCAGGTTATCTTTCTAAAGATTACTTATTATTTTCCAAGGGAGAAGTACATGTTTACAATGGAAAGCCCTAGCAATCACCCACTCAACCAAGTGATTAAACGTAACATCACTAATGAATGGCCAGATCCATGTAACGTAAAACACACCGCATTGCCTTGAAGTAGTCTGACCAAGAGTGTTGTGTCTGAATCTATTTACATCTTTAGACTGAACTTCCAGCCTATGAGAAATATTCGGGATGGAAGACAAGGTAAGCAACCCCACAAGGAAATAATCTAGAACCCCACAAGGAAGATAAATCTAGAATGTAGAACATCCCACAAATCAACTAGCCTTGTCCCTTCAAAAAGTCTATATGATGAAAAAAGAAAAAAACGTTGAGGCACTGTTCTAGATTATAAAACCACTAACAAGGTTAGTGGACAAATGCAATGCATGAGAATCTTGATTGGCTTCTGGTTTGAAAAATACAGTTATCAAAGACATTGAGGGGGCAATTGAAAAAATTTTAATATGGACTGGATATTTGATGATATTAGGGAATGATTATGAACTCGGCAGGTTAAAGTTCCTGCACAGATGTCAAAAAAAGTCTTTATTTTTATAAGATACACACTGAAACTTAGTGATGTCTACAATTACTTTAAAAGGGCTTAGCTCCCCACCCCCACCCAGAAAATATATTACATAATACTTACACGTGCAGCTTGATAAAGCAAACCTGACACAATGAACAATTATTGAGTCTAGGTGGTGGAAATATTGGGGCCCACTGTACTGTTTCACCTGTTCTATATGTTTGAAAATTTGTCATAATAAATGTTAGAAGATAAGGAGACAAAGTAACAAGCAAGCTAGTCCTCTCTTCTCTGAATGAAAATCTCCTTCCTTTGCATTTAATAATACAAATAAATTATAAAACTCTTGTCCTAATGCATTTGAACCAGTTATTGGGGACCATACATTGCTCAGACACCCTCTACAACATATTCTGGGGATAGCAACTGTGTTGAGAAAAGATCATAGCCCTCTTAATGGGGTATCATTCTCACCGTCCTTTGAAACCTTGTTATTCCCACACCAAAGATCCGATCAACACATGGCTAATAAAATGGTAAATGTAGCTGGTATTTGCTTATCTACTGTTATTTTTTTTTAAAATAAAGTACAATTCTTTATCTTCCTTTAGTTGGACCCCAGTATAGAAACATAGAAAAACAGAGATCCCATGTAGCATGACTGCTATTCATCCTTTTCAAGGGTTTAAATCCATCCCTTAAAAGTTCAATTTTGAAGGGGCAGCTGGTAGAGGGAGGTGCTGACAACCACACAGATTTCTAGGAACTACATTCTCCTACCTGCTGCAGTGGCTGCCTGGCCTCATATGAGCACCCTCTATTTAACCCCAGCATCCCTGTCACAGGAGCTGATTCTTGCAGGTCAAATCACCAAATCCAAGAGCCACCTGTTCCCAAGTTCATGTACTTAAGGGTCTTGAACCAGCAACAAAAATAGCAACGTGCGATCTTGCTTCCGCATAGAGATAACTTAGTCATTTGGTATCACTCGAGTTTGTTTTTAGATAGTGATGCAGGTGATATACGTAAGGAATACAGGTACGGAGGCAGTAAAGCATCTTGTATGTAGTCTGGGTGCTCCATTAGCCCTGCTGTGGAGGACAAGAATGAAAAGCAGCAGGGGATGAAAGCAGTAAATAATCCAAAGCTTCACTCCACACCAGGTACTTCTATTCGTTCCTGACCTTTCTAGAAGAACAGCCATTAGCAAATAAACTTGATCAATTCGGGCTTTTCCAAAGGCAGACAGCAAGAGAAAGAAGCACAACCCCAAAGTTAAAAGTTTGCATTACTTGGGGAAAGAGTGTGAAGTGTGAGTCTGACGATTAGCTCAAGGACTTCTCTATTTGATTCTCTTCCAAACTAAAACACATCACACTAAGGCTAACACACAAAAATATAAAATACACTGAAGCTTAATGCTGAAAATATACACATAATATATACAATGACATTATAGATACAGTATATATATATATTTATATGTATAGTGAGGTATATATGATGAGATTCTATACATATATATATTTTGTGTCGTGTGTATGTGTGTGTGTGTGTGTGTGTGTGTGTGTGTGTGTATAAAATCTCCTGGGAAATGTGAAAAAGGGTTTCCTTTTGATTGTTGAGTTCAAGTTTATCTGAGAGGACAGGAAAGTCTTACCTAGGTACAAGGATGCGTTTTCTTTCTTGACATTGTCATCCAAGTAGGTTGGTCCCAAGGTATAAATAGGTGTGGAACCCATTCCGATGAGAATCTGTGCGCAAATGAATAAAGCCACATAGACCCAGTGATTATTTCCTCCTGAGTCCTTCAGGCAGGCGGGAGGCTCCGAGGTGGCCGTGGAGTTGCCATTCTGACACAGGCCGTCGTTGGAGGCCGAGGCATTCAACTCTTGGATCTGATAGGGAGGCGAGATGAAGTGAGGTAAAGCAAAGAGGGCAGCCCCGATGGCAATGAAAAGTCCACCGACGGCCAGCCACAGGGGCCTCCGACCCCGGCCGCCAAAGTAGCTGACGAACACCACCACCACCAGGCTCCCAATGTCAAAGCAGCTGACCAGTAGCCCCGACTCAGAACTCTTCAGACTGTAGCGCCTTTCGATGGTGGTGATGACACTGCTCAAGTAGCCGGAGACCATCAACGCCTGGATGAAGGTCAGGAAACACATGCAAACCAGGAAGCAACGGGAATCAGTGAGGACCACATAGAGGCACCTTCTCCCCTGGAGCGTGGCCAGCGTGGAGGACACCGACACGGCTTTGCTGACTTCCACCCTGTGGTTACATTCCATGAGCCCTGCCATCTCTGCCGAAGTGGACGGAGCAGAGGGACTGGGGGCCAACCCGCTTGGGCCCTGTTTCGACTCCTGACGGCCCAAAGAATCTGTACAGCCAAAAGCTGCCTTTGCGCCTGTACTCGCAGGACTGAGGTCTGGCCGGCAGGAGGCGCTGTTCAGGACGGGTAAACTCTTGGACCTAAAGGTCTCTGGTTCGCACTTCTCTTGGACAGCTCCTACTGTGGCTTGCGCTTCCAGCTGCTCTCCCGCCTGGGGCTGCTGCCCAGTGCCTTCGTCCATGGCTCTTAGAATTCAGATTCGATCGCTGGTCGCACTCAGGGACTCCGGCGCTTTTCATCCACCGGCACCAGGGGCCGAAGTCTGGCCCTCTCAGTCGTGCCTACCAGGGACCGGGGCCGGGGGCGCAGAGCCGCGCAGCAGGGCATCCTCACCAGCAGGGAGGCACCCAGGGCATCCTGACCGCAGATGCGGCCCCGAGGCTCCGCAGCCGCGTGCCCCGGGGGGCAGGGGTCCGCGCGGTCCTGCGTTGAGCCCTGCTGGGGGTCCACCTCGGGGCGGTAGCTCGCGGTAGGAGCCTTGCACGTCCCGGGCGCATCCCCTCCGCCGCCGCCGCTCGGCCCGCCGCCTGGAGCGAGTACGCCCCGTGCCCAGCGTGGGGGCGCTTAGCGCTCTTGCCCGCACCGCATACCGCCCGGCTGGCTGGGCCGGAGGCGCCCGGTCCTCGCCGCCTCCGCTTGCGACACCCTCGGGCGCAAAGATGCCAACCTGCAAAGCAGAGAGAGGGCGGTCAGCGAAGGGCGGCTGCGGCTGGGGCTGGCGTCCCGCCGCCCCGGGGGCCAGCGCTGGGTGACGCGGAAGGTCCCAAATGGGACCGAGGCACGAGCGGGGACCGAAGCCCTGGAGGAGGAAGCGGCTGCAGGCTGCAGCCTCTAGTGCCCGAACAATAAGCAGCAGGCGGTCGGCAGAGACCCTCCCTCATTGTCTACCATGGACCTGCCCCCGCCCCGCCCCTTTTGCCTTAAACAGAGCATCTGCTTTTATATGTTAATAATTATCAACCTGGCAGCCGTGACTCAGAGGCAGTGTCTTTTATTCGGCTGAACTAATTGCAACCTTTTGGTACTCCTACTCCATTACTCAAAATAGAAAATGCCCAAAAGAACAAAGGAAAGTTTTTTGGGTGTGTGTGTGTGTGTGTGTGTGTGTGTGTGTTTCCTTACAAATAGTACATTCCCAGTACCGATTTTTTTTTTAAAAAAAAAAAGGGGGAAAGCTGCGTGTGTAGAAATGTGTGTACACACTTGTGCGCAGGCACGTGTGCGCGACTGGATGCGAATCCGTCTGCTCCATCAGGGACACGTATGCAAAGCCCAAAGCAGCCGCAAAAAGGTCAACGCTCTAGCCTCTTTACTCCCGACACTAAAAATAACCCCCCAGACCGAAAGAACTATTCAATTTCAAATACCAGGGGCATTTGAGGCTGCGGCCCACACTAAGTCCCAGCGCGCAGTGTCACGCGAAACCGAAAATCAGTTTGCTTTGCGGAGGGGTGGGGAAGCAACAGCCAAACAAAGAGATGCCGGCACGCTCGCTGTCACAGAGCTCGCTGGGAGCCCACCGAGCAGTCTTGGCGCCAGGAGGCCGCGGGAGAGGTATGCTGTTTACATCGAGCGCACCCTGCGCGCGTGGGCCCGGGGTGCGTGCGCGAACGCGCGCGCACACACACACCACACACACAGACACGCAGAGAGACCCCTCACGCCCACACACACACACACACACACACACACACACACACAGGCGTGGATATCGGAGCCCCTCGCGCGCTCCCGCATCCGGCTTGAATTCAGCGAGAGCCGAAAACAGGTGTGTCCCCGGGGTAAGCCCCCGCCCCCCATCTCGGGGACTCCCACTTCAGTGCTCCCGCCCGGGGTGATGTGCACCAGGTGGGAGAGGAGAGCCGGACTTCGCCGCGTTGGGTTTCATTTCGGGTTTGTGTGATGCTGCTGAGAGAAGAAAGGAGGACGGGTAAGGGAGAAAGGCGGGGAGACTGGGCGGCCAGGGGCGGCCGCTCCGGCGGCTCCCTCGGCTCCGCCGGGCCGGACGGGCTCCCAGATTCCCGGCCTCCCGGCCGCTCGCAGCCCGGGCTTCCCCGCCGCCTCCTCGCCCGGGCGCCGTCCCGGGGAACCCCACCGGCGGCCGCGCGCCGGCCCGGGGAATCCCAGCAAAATCCCTCGGCGCTCGGCGGCGGCCGAGCCCCTGCCCGCGCGGGCACCCACCCCGCAGCGCCGGCGCGGAGGGACGCACGCTCCCCAGCCGGGAGCTCTCGGGGCCGGCGTGGAATCCCTGGGACACCCCTGCGCGTGCACACACACACACACACACACACGCACGCACGCACACAGCCCGCGGAAGGACGGCTCGCCGCGCTGCCCGGGCGCACCAGCCGCCGCTACTCACTGGTGAGTGTCGGTCAGAATGTCTGGCTGAGAGCGGAGCGGCGGGAAGTGGGGGCTGTGGAGGCGCGGGAGTAGTGGGGAGACGCCTGGGGAGGCAGCTTCGGTCCAGCCGCGGAGAAATCAGTGAATGAGACTGTGAGTCGGGCCGAACTCTTACCCCCACCCCTCGCCTGTCACCCAAGCCTCCCTCTCCAGACACACGCGCACAGAGACGCGCCCGGAGCGGAGCAGCAGAGGGCGCAGGCGCGCGGGCGGCCGCCCAGCCCGGGCCCGGAGGCAGCGGGCCACCCGCCGCCCTTCACCCGCCCGGCCAGGACGGGAGGCGGAGGAGCGCTGAAGCCCTGAGGGGGCAGGTCTCCAAAAAAGTGAGCTGCTGAGCCAGGGAGCCCATTCTGAATAAAGAAATTATTTCTGTCCGTTTGCTCCGTGTCGTGGACACCCACAATGTCTAGGGACCAGAGTAGGTTGTGGGGACCAAAGATGAACAGGACAGGATCCCTGGACTGAGGAAACCTCTGTATTGTGGAAGAAATACCCCCTAAGTAGCCTAAAACAACGAGGCGAGCTCCTTACAGGATGCCACCGAAGAACCTAATATCCATTCACTTAACTCCGCCATCATTTCCAGGCAGAAGGAAAGGCGTGTGCAACAGCATGGGGCATGGTGCTACAAGCTAATAGGCAGAGGAGTTGCAGGGAGATCGCAGGGATGGGGCCGAGGAAGGACCGCAAGGGTTGCAGCGTGGAGAAGGTCAGCAAGGGCTTCACGGCTTGTGAGCTGTCTGCTGTGAAGGGCCAGTGATGCTCTGAGTCGCTCACCAGAAAGGTGTTCTGGCAGTGGTGGGTGAATCGAGGCCACGTTGAGGGCACTGAGACAAGTTAGGAAGCAATCTCTAGACAAAATGGGATGAGGTGGTGACAAGGACATGGAGAGGAGGAACTGATTAAACTATACAGTGAGAAGGTGGAAGTGGCCATACCTGGAAGTCAATGTAATCTGGAAGATGAGAAAACGGTCCAATGTAAGATGTCTCTCAAGTTTCATACGGGACTGACTGGGTAGATGACATCCAACCAAAACACAGGAGGAGACGCGTGCTCTTGAGGGAAAGATGGTTCTCCTTTCAGACGCATTGATTTCGCCAGGCAGGTATACATGTCCCATAAGCCATTTTGATATGTGATACACAGGGAGTTTGGACTGGAGACGTGAATTAACAGTCATCAGCCCAAAGGTAACAATCAGGTGAATAAGGAAGACCAGGCAGACTGCAGAGAGGAAGGCTAAGGACAGGGCCCTGTCTAAGACTACAGTCTAAGAGACGGAGAGGGAAAAAGCTGAGGAGGGAGATTAGAACCAATGGAGGTGGGTGAAGAATCAGAGAAGTCACAGAAGCCATAGCAGCAGAAAATTCTTAAGAAGGGAGTTATTAGATGCATGGAAACCTGAAGAGAAGTCAGATAGGTTAACTGAGAAGAGTCCATTCACTGTAGCAAGCAGGAGGACACTTACTTCAAGCTGAGCTTCAAGAGAGGGAGATGGTGATCTAAAGAAGGAAGGGGATTGTCCTTCTACAACTGCCACGACTATGCTCGCCATTCCTGCCATGCCAGAGCCACTTCATTGACCCTTGGCTGTTTCCATGAGAATACTGTCTCCACTTTACAGACCTGATGAGTAAGGTGCAGAGAGATTAAGTAACTCGGTGAGGGCGCACAGCTGGTCTGTGGAACCCATGTGTTCCTAAAGCCCATCCTCTTAACCCTGACTGGAAGATCTCTCATAATTGTACAGCAGCTTGACTTTTCGGTGCACCTTGCATCTGTTAATTATCTTACTTTAGTCCAATAACTACCATTCACAGCCAATCCTTGGAGAACAAAATAGGCCAGCTGACACCAAAGAGCAGTTAGTGTGTGCTTGATGCCCATGATGAGGCAACACTGATCTTCTGGTAGCTTCCAGACTGACCAAACAAACGGGGCAAAGATACTCCTTTCCTCATCCCCTGCCACTATGCCCTCCTCCTGAGATCTCCATCAAGCCCACTGTTTCTTTTCCACAAACAAGCAGTATGACTCCAGCTCCACCCCGGCCCAAATTGTAGTCTCCTACTGCTGGTAATGTAGGCAAAAGCGTGCATCACTTCTTGCACCTAAATACTCCTCGGAGCTTAGTCTGGGTCCAAACAGAATCGATCTGCCTCCTATTACATCCTTCTAAGCTCTTTGGCCCATTCCCTCATTTCAGCCCCAGCCCCAGACGTCAGTTTTTCTCCAGCAAACCCAATCTGTTGCATTAGGTGCCAACAGACGGCTTCCCTGCTGAAAGTCAAATAATCATGTCCCTGGAACATGCTGTGTTTATTCATGGTCCATTACTGTAGTTAAACTAGCAACAACTCTAAGAACCTATAGATTTTTTTTATTGCCCCTCATAGAAAGATCATGATTTACAGACAGAATCTAAAAAGGCCCAATTAGCTACCCATACCGGAAACAAGAAGAAACATTTAGCAAGAGACACTTCTTTTGCTTTCTCTTCCATAGTTAAGTGTGACCTTGGAAAAGGCCAGGCGTGTCTCCATCAGCCCTAATTGTCAGATTCATAGAAAGAAATGGATTCACATCATGGGATTCTGCTACAGCCGTGGCTTATTTCACACAATATAAGTGAGTACAGCTGCCTAAACCAGAATATGTACCTTGTTAGGTATATTGGGATAAACTCTCTTCGAATTTCCAGGTTGCTAATGCTTCTTCTAAGTCATTAATCAGTGTAACTTACACATAAATTGCTCCTTTCCCAGCCTTCATATAATAAGAAGGTAGCCTTTGGAATCACCTACTGCATTCCATGGGCTTAAAATCTGGCTGCTCTGGAGAATGGAACAAGGAAAGTGAGAGGGAACTTGTTCTTCACTCTCTTCTCTCCTTCCTGAAAAAAGGCTCACTTCAGAAGTCTCCCAGACACGTGAAGAACTGGATTTTGGTGCAGAATATTTTCTGGGCTTAAAATATAATTCACAGTTGCTATAACTGAATTAGACACCGGTTGCTTCAGAGGGGACAAATTGTATGTTTAAGTTAACTTTTTTTCAATATTGAAACACAGCTTTATTCACAGACCCTAAAGAGGTATCGAGAGTATTAGCCTCTGTGACATATTTAAATTACATCTCTATTCTTAGTTCCAAAAAGGAATTTGTTTTGTTTTTATTTGTTTTTGTGAGAGAGAGGGGGAGAGAGAGAGAGAAAGCACAAGTAGGGGAGTAGCAGGGAGAGACAGGGAGACACAGAATCCAAAGCAGGCTCCAGGCTCTGAGCTGTCAGCACAGAGCAGGACAAGGGGCTCGAACTCACTAACTGTGAGATCATGACCTGAGGCAAAGTCAGATGCTTAACCCCCTGAGCCACCCAGGTGCCCCCAAAAAGTAATTTATGATATAACTGATTTCCTCAAATTGTTTTTATTTTTTTTAACTTAGTTTTATTTTTATTGAGATATCCTTGACATGATGCTTTTTAGGTGTTTGATATATGTATCTATTGTGAACTAATTGCAACGATAAGTCTGGTTAATATCCATCACCACACATGGTCACAAATTTTTTTCTCGTGATGAGAACTTTTCAGATCTACTCCCTTAGCAACTTTCAAACATACAATACAGTGTTGTTAACTATAAGATTAAAAAGTAAACTCTTAACAGGACTTGGCATTTACACCCTCACTTAGAAGGAAATTTCAAGCTGGGTAAAACAAAAGAGAAACAGATTTGGCCCTGGGGTCCAGAGAATGCACCCAGTCACTCCAGCCCTGTGGTTTGCAAGTGCTGAAGGAGTATCTGACCAACTGTGTGAGCTTTAGCACTGCTAGTCCCATGGCCCAAGAGGCCACAGTCCCCTGAACACTTGGACGCATGGTCACCCTCTAAAGGAGCCAAGCAATTTGGCTGCACCTCTGGGACACAGCGAGGACAAGGAGACAAGACTCTATCAGTCAGGACCTTCTAGAACCTGCCACCTCCCTTAATAAAAGTAAGCCAGATAATCTAAGGCTAGTAATGAGGAGAAAATTCCTTGTGAACAGGAGACATCTATCTCCAAAGATTCACATTCCCTTGAAAGATATTCATATTTACCACCACTGGCTCCTGGGCCTGGAAAAGGAAGGAAGTAGGACAGGAAGGGGGAGGAAGGAGGTAAGTAGAGGTGATCTGCCATGGGCCCTAAGCATCTCTGCACATTCTTTGTGGGTAGGCCAAGAAGGCAAGGCCCAGGCCATTTCTCAGTGTGTGTCTGCAGCCAGCAACCTTGAGGGATGAGCTAACATCTTGCCCTGGACAAACCAGGCTTGCTTCTGCTTCGGTGCAGCCCCCAAGCTCAATGCTCCTCTCCTGTAAGGCAACCCACTGCAGGTACAGGACACTACATCACCTGGGGGGATTTAGTGGGCATGGGGAAGCAAACAAACATCATACAGACACTGCCTGCTGCTTTTGCCATCAGTAACAACGTCCTTTGTCTGATTCTGGAGTCTCTTCTCCCTAGCACCCATGAAACAGTAGCAGGCTCCCTTGTTAGCTTGGAAGCAGGGTTACATCCTCAACCCTACACAGTTCCCGACAGGCACCACCCAATTTTAACATTCTGACTCAGATATTAGCTTTCCTTATAATCTATAGTACAAGTTGGGTCAAGGCCTGAACTAAAAAAGGAAAATAAATACAAAGCATAAAATGAAATGAAACTGTGTTAGATATGCTTGACTGACATTCAATGTGCAGCCCCTACATTTGTTTCTTCTTGAATGACAGAGTCTAGAAAGCTTTAAAAAAAAAAACAAAAAACAAAAAACCACATCCCCCAGACTCCCTTGCTGATCAGGTGGTTCTGGATGAGAACTGAAGCACTCCTGTGGGTTTGGGAAGGTGGGATGAGTCACAGGCCAGCTTTTTGGCGGTCTTATGCCAGCAAGCAGGTCAGGGAGACATGTTGTTTTTCTGCTTCAGTATTCATTTGTCCAAACTCCAGCTTCTGGGTGTTGAAAGGCAGTCGTAGCATTGGGTCTCCTGAAGCGAATACACCAGGGAAGGTCTTTGATTTCTAACCCCACTGCTTCCTCCCCCAGATTGTGGCAGATAAACCAGTTTCCCTAGCAGGAAAGATCTACAGTGTTCCAAGAGTCATTCCTGGTCATCCAATCTAGAGATCATTTGTCTGGCCCTTCCAGAGATCTTCTAAGCATGTATCTTTCTGTAGTGAGTCTCTTTCTGCCAAAAGCCCAGAGTGATTTCTCTGTCCTACACTAAGCTAAGATTAATACAGCAGATAGGTGGTTTTTTAAATTATGGCTCACTCATCCACAATTGGAGGCCCCTCTGCCTAGCTCTCAACTCGCCTTTCTAAAGCAGAAGTCTCTTTAGGACCTATGTTAGGGATGACCTTGAACAATCGGTAAACTTCTCAAAGTCTAGATCCAGAGAGCAATGCCAAGAGAAGGCTAGAATTCCTCTCTCCTTCCTCCTTTCTCGTTTCCATTCCCTATCTAAGGACATTTTTTTCTCCCCTAAACGATTGGAAAGATCCATATTCCAGCGGTGACCTGAAGGACGTGATCATATCCCAGAGCACAGAAGAATAATTAACACAAGATAATATAAAACAACACCCTCACTGCAATGACACACTGTTGAAGCTCTCCTTCAAAGCAGGTAGAATGGCAGCACGTTCTCTCAGTTCTTTACACTTATCTAAAAGACCTGCAGGGGCGCCTGGGTGGCTCAGTCGGTTGAGTGTCCAACTTTGGCTCAGGTCACGATCTCACGGTTCGTGGGTTCGAGATCCGTGTTGGGCTCTGTGCTGACAGCTCGAAGCCTGGAGCCTGCTTCGGATTCTGTGTCTCCCTCTCTCTCTCTCTCTGCCCCTCCCCTGCTCGTGCTCTGTCTCTCAAAAACAAATAAATGTTTAAAAAAAAAATTTATAAAAGACCTGGAGATCTGCTGTATGACATGGTATCTATAGTCAGCAATAATATATTATACGCTTAAAATTTTGTTGAGGGTTGGTCTCATTGTAAGGTGTTCTTACCAAGAAAATAAAGTTATAAAAAATAGTAAGTGAGGGGTGCCTGGGTGGCTCAAGTCAGATAAGTGGCCGACTCTTGGTTTCCACTCAGGTCAGGATCTCACTGTTCATGAGTTCGAGCCCCACGTCAGGCTGTATGCTCACAGCATGAGCCTGCTTGGGATTCCCTCTCTCCCCCTCTCTCTCTGCCACTCCCCTGCTCTTGCTCTCTCTGTCTCTCTCAAAACAAATAAATGAACTTTAAAATAATGATAATAAATGAAAGGCCTGAAGCACTGACGGTTATAAACAATCTGTGGTGTATGTAAGTCCTGCTGTTAGCAAAAGGGAGGCTAGCTTCTGGACAGCGGCATCCTCCCCGGCTTCCCCACCCCCTTCCGAAGGTCTGTTGTCATCTGTGGCAAATTAACACTATTTCATCTTTGTGGTGAGCACATGGGTGTCACTTATACATATGTCATCACAATATGACGCCCCAATTCTAGAAGGCACCATTGTTTTATGCACCACTCAGAAGGAAAAAATGCTTCCAATTAGACTATGACACATGCCTCAATGATGAAAGAGAGAAAAAGAGGGCTCTGTTGCCAAACTGCCTCAGTTTCATTCTGGCTCTGCCCTTTATGCTGGTATGGCCTTGGAAAATTTACTAAACCTCTCTGCCTCAGTTTTCAGGCTGGGGTTAATCACAGAATCTATCTCACGGGGTTGTTGTAAGCAGTAAATGACAGAACATCGGCAAAATGCTTCCTTCCAAGAAGTTCTTGGAACCTAACAAACATCAGGCATTGTTACAGATCTGTATTGCTGTCTCCCGCATTCATCTTAACCGCCTTTTTTCCTCTCTGGTTGTCAGAGGGCAGGGAATCCGCATCTTTTCTTTCATGCAGGCCGCACACTTCTCTAGGATTCGTTCCTATCTGGGAAATTATGATCAGACTGATAAAACATCACATGCCCTTTAGGATCCGGTATTTGGTTGTTTATGTTTGTTTTGCTTCCTTTTTCATCTTTCAACTGTGGGTGCCCTTTCCTCATGGGTACCACCACCCCTACTCACAAATTCAGGAAAAGCTCAACAATAATGATCCCTCTTATTTACCATATTAGGGCTGATTACCTACTTTATGTACATTCTTTCATCTTCACTCCTCAGTTTAGATTATCAATTCCATTTTAGAAGAGAGAGCTGAGGCTCAAAGTGATCGTCAACTTACCCTAAATCTTTAGGCATAGAAAGTGTGGAGATCCAAAGCCAGACCAGCCACATTCCAAGACCTATGCTTCTGGCTACCTAGCTGTGTTTGCTTGGAAATGTGCTTTACATACATCTTAGGAAGTCATCGTTGATTAAGATGAGGCATGTCTCAGGGCGACTGGGTGGCTCAGTCGATTAAGCGTTGGATTTTGGCTCAGGTCATGAACTCACGGTTGTGGAACTGAGCCCATTTTGGGCTCTGCACTGACAGAGCGGAGCCTGCTTGGGAGTCTCTCTCTCTCTCTCTCTCTCTCTCTCTCTCTCTGCCTCTCCCTCCCTCTCAAAATAAATAAGTAACATTTAAAAAGAGGCGGGGGTGCCTGGGTGGCTCAGTCAGTTAAGTGTCTGACTTCAGCTCAGGTCGTGATCTCACAGTTCGTGAGTTCAAACCCCACATTGGGCTCTGTACTGACAGTGTGGAGCCTGCTTGGGATTCTCTCTCTGCCTCTGCCTCTGCCCCTCCCTCACTCATGCTCTCTCTAAAAATAAATAAAAACAAATTTAAATTAAAAAAAAAAAAGGATGAAGCATGCTATTGCTTTTGAGTAAAACTACAAAACAAACCACCCATCAAGGCCTGATCTCTATAATGAGTAGGCCTCATGGTTTTACAGGGCTGCCCAACTGTCCAGTTACTAGCTGTGGTTTCATTCCCAACTCATGACTCCTCCCAACCTTCCCCACATTCCTTCTCTGGAAGGAGGGCGCATGAGCATCACGGACAAGATACCATAAAGCCCATCCCTCGGAAGACTGCTCCCCACCCCCACCTCCAGTGCATTCCATCGTAAAGCTAAGAAATACCTGACCAGCCGCTTGTGGTGAGTAAACCGGCCTCCTCTCACAGCCAGTCTTGCAAAAAAGAGGCGAAATCGAACCTAGCTTCCTGAGATCCTGAGTCACAAACGCCCATGGTTCACTTCTTTAACTAAAAACACAGAAATGGAAGGGGCTGTGTGGGATGATCAGGAGCTCAGAGCTCAAACCTCCTTTCCTTACTGGAAAGACACTCTGAAAAGAGCTTTCCAAGAGCTCACTCAAGTCCCCTTCTCTCTTCTCTGCCTTTTTTTGTTGTTGTCAATGATATTTTTGATAATTATCTGATTGCGAATAAACTCCAAAAGTCCAGGTTGAAGTGCTATATTATTTTTTTATTGGCTTTGGCATGTGTGCACAGGGGCTTTTTTTTGGCAGACTTCTAGGCTCCATTCCCTTTGGCTGTGATACTCTGACAACTGCTCCGTTTGTCTTATTGTAACTAATGAAGACAAAATGACCCAATATGAGTATAACGTACCACTCAGGCCATCAGGGAAGTGATTTTAAAGGCTTTAGTAATCCATTTGGGGGATCACAAAACCTGCCATCAAGGAATGGGATTTAAATGACAAATGAATTGTCTATCTTTCCCTTTGAGGAAATTAGAGCTATTAGAGGCTAAGTTTAGTTTGCCTAAACTGAGGAATGACCTGACAAATGCCCATGTATAGGATAAGGGAGCATGGGGTAAGCTGAGGGCAAAATGCAGGCTAACAGCAACCCCCCCCCCCCCCCCGCAGTGGGACATGTATGATATTCCTTGGACACTCCAGGCTGTCCCAAAACAGGAAAGGACAAAAAAAAAAAAAAAAAAGGTTAAACTGATAAGAGTCTCCACCAGTTTACCAGAAAAAGGCAATCCCGTCATAGCCTAAAGTCCAGGAACTTCCTACTGTCTTAATGGTAATGCCCTGCTGGTGGGGGGGGGGGGGGGTGAGAACAACCTTAGCTTGACAATGGCTAGGCCTCCAGTAAGTGTTTAGCATGTGAAAGTCTCTTTGGAAACTCCCTCTAGACTTTATCTCCCACCCCCCAACAATAGCAGTGTGGCTCTTCCGGCCCTGGTCCCCATGCTTTAATAAAATCACCTTTTTGCACCAAAGACATTTTCAAGAATTTTTTCTCAGTCACTGGCTCTGGATCCCATGAACCATCCATCGCCCTAAAACTTCATCATATACAGTGGCAATCTTTTGCCCTTCTTTCAGTTGGCTTTCTTTGTGAAATTTCACACCAGAGGAAAAATGTGATTTTTCAAGCAGAAAAGAACTATTGTGAGAGTTAGCTCATTTTGGACCCAGGATGAATTTTAAGCCCCAGAGAAGAAACTGAAATATGCTTTAAGGAGAAATAATACAGGTAAGCGAAAATATGCATTTTCTCTCCATATTATGTTCATCCTTCTTCAGTCTCCCCTAAAGAAAAATATCTTTGGGAAGAAAAGTCTGAAACCCTGAAGACAATTTTTACTAGTCTTAGAAAATGTCTTTTCATTAATATATTTTACACACATAACAAGAAAGCAAAACTGAGAATAAGCAAAGTAATCCAAACTATCAAAAACCTAACAAAATTAGCTCCCTTATATGCCACCAAGACAGGAGCTTATCTGTCTCCTGCAGTTTGAAGACAAAGATCTGATTTCCTCTAAGTGCAAGGCCCAGGAGGGAAACACTGCATGCATGATGAAGGGTCTGCTTTGAACCCTGAAGAATAAGCAGAATTTGCACATGTGTGCGTGCACTGGCCTCTGAGACAGAGCAGCCCTTGAAGAGGGAGATTAAAAAAGTGACACTTTTGGAGCACCTGGGTGGCTCAGTTGGTTAAGTGCTGGACTTTACCTCAGGTCATGATCTCACAGTTCATGGGTTCGAGCCCTGTGTCAGGCTCTGTGCCAACAGCTCTGAGCCTGGAGCAGGCTTCAGATTCTGTGTCTCCCTCCCTCTCTGCTCCTCCCCCACTCGCACTCGCGCACGCGCTCTCTCTCTCTCAAAAAAAAAAAAATATTAAAAAAGAAAGAAAGAACACTTTTGGGCACTGGTGGTATTGTTGTGGAATCCAGAACACATGAGGGGGATAAATAGGAAGTAAGAAAGGAAAGCTGGTCACTGCCAACTAAGAAGGATAGCCTCTATTCCATAGACCACATAAAGTCATTGAAGGTTTCTAAGCAAAGCAGTGACAGGATTAAGCAGAACTTTATGAAGATGAATTTCTCAGGAAGTGGTGGGTGGGACTGGAGTGGGAAAGAGACTGTAGGTAGAAAGACCACTCCCAAAGCAACTAGGATAGTACGGGCAAAACCATGACCTTGGGTTCCAATAAGTAAGGACCAGGAATTAGACCGCTGTTGTTTTATGACATGGGATCCGTGACACCAGCTTGGAGGGATCTTGGGAATTGTGTAGCCAAAAATTTACAAACCTATGGCCAAACCAGGCTGATGATAAAGCGTACATATATATGTGTGTGTATGTGGGCTTTACACACACATATATACTACACACACACACACACACACACACACACACACACACATATTTCAGTTTTCAGAGTTCGATCCCAAAACTATTCTAAACTTGACATGTTTCAGATGAAAGATCCAGATTTCTGCATTCTAGATATTTGCCATTTGCCATCTTGGGTTCTAGGCCCTCAGTTACCTGCCCGGCCTGTATGAGCCTCTTAGTTTGAGATCTCTTGATTTAGGCCAATTCCTGTCCTGCCACCCCTACCCCAATCTCGAAGATGAAGGAACTTCTTTCAAGGGAAGCTTCAAGGAACTTTCCAAGGAAAGTGATTTTCCTAAAGCTTCACCTGCAGAGGGTGGCAAAGTCAATGAGGAATGACATGGGACAGTGACGGTTTTACTTTGTACAGCAGCTTGAAATATATGGTCTTGTTCCTCACAGCTCTAAAAGGTAGACATCTTTACACCCAAAACTAATGCAACATTATGCGTCAACTATACTTCAATTTAAAAAAAACAAAAACAAAAACAAAAATAGAAGCAGACGGACATCACTATCCCCATTTCATAGAGGAAGCAAAGGGTTGAGAGAGAGACTAGGTAATTTGGCCAGAGCCACATGGCTGATCAGCAGTGGAGACAATGTAAACCCAGATCCATCCCAGACCTTTTGTTACACAATTAGTGTGAGATCCTGGAGGCAGACAAACCTACTTAAAATTTGGCCAGGCCATTGACTGGCTGTGAGATAGCGGGGATGTTACTCAACCTGAGTTCAGCTCTTTGGTCTCTAAACTGACATGAACATGTATCCAACAGCAGCTAACACACAATAGGAATTACAGTTCCTATATATTGATCCTATATGTATATTACAGTTCCTATACATTGCTTACTTGGGCGGGATATTGTGCTATGTTCCATACTCCATGATAAAATGAATGCCGTTATCCACGTTTCGATGGGAAAAAAACTGAGTTTTGGCGCAGGTCATGATTTCACGATTTCGTGAGTCCAATCCCCGCCATTGGGCTCTGTGCTGAGAGCACAAAGCCTGCTTGGGATTCTCTGTCTTCCTCTCTCTCCATCCCTCCCTTGCTCATGCTCTCTCTCTCAAAATAAATAAATAAACATAAAAAAAAAGAAGAAGAGGAGGAGGAGGAAGTTTGGACACAGACAAGCACAAAGGGAAGACCAAGTGAGGACACAGGGAACAGGAACACATAGATGGCCACCTATAAACCAAGGAGAGAGGCCTCAGAAGAAAATAATCCTGACAACCTTGATCTCCAACTTCTAGCCTCAGAACTATGAGAAAATAAATCCCTTCTTGTTTAAGCCACATAGTCTGTGCCACTTTGTTATGGCAGCCCTAGAAAATTAATACAAAAATTGTTTTTTTAAGATAAATATTTTAAAATTATAATAGCTAGTAACTTATTTTAAAATTCATTATTTTTTAAAGTTTATTTATTTATTTTTGAGAGAGAGCAAGTGCGGGGTGGGGGGGAGCGCATGCATTAGTGCACATGAGCAGGGAAGGGGCAGAGAAAGAAGGAGAGAGAGAATCCTAAGCAGGCTCCACACTATTAGCACAGAGCCCAACCCAGGGCTCAAACTCATGAATTGTGAGATCATGACCTAAGCCAAAATCAAGACTCAGATACTTAACCAACTGAGCCCCCAAGGCATCCCTAAAGTTCAATCTTAAATAAGTTTCAGGATTAAAAAAAAAAGTTTCAGGATTTTAACTATTTCTGACAATAAGGAAAAGTGGTTAAAACCTTTCATGATTCACTTCTCAGAATAAATTAAAAGGAAATTACTTGTGGGGCACCTGGGTGGCTCAGTTGGTTGAGCGTCTGACTTTGGCTCAGGTCATAATCTCACAATTTGTGAGTTCAAGCCCTATCTCGGCTCACTACTGTCAGCACAGAGCCTACTTCGGATCTTCTGTCCCCCTCTCTCCCTGCCCCTCCCCCGTTCTCTCTCTCTCTCTCTCTCTCTCTCTCTCTCTCTCTCTCTCAAAAATAAAAATTAAAAAAATTTAAAAAAAAGGAAATTACTTGAGGAAAAACCCATGGTGCCTGTCAATCAGAGGATGTAGTCTCATAAAGCATGTTTTAATGCATCAGAAACATTACAATGATTGACCAGAAAAAAATACTGTGATTTAGGACATAGTAAAAAACAAAAGCAATTTACATCAAAGTAATGTAATCCATAAGTAAACAATTTAAAAGAAGAAGGAAAGTCAAATAGATGTGCCAAATTGGAAAAGAAATGAAATATAGTATACCTGGGTCTAAAATAGAGATGAAAAAAAAGAAAGAAAGAAAAGAAAAGAAAAGAGAAAGAAATGTTTATCACAAATCTTAGAACCTCCCTAGGATCCAAAAGTATATAAGCATCTGGAATGACCTGGAAAAAATCTGGAAAAAAGTGACAAACCTCTAACAATCAAGTGGTAACGTTATCAGTGTATCCAGTTTCTCCCCACTTCAGGCTTCTCAAACTGGGGCTATGTGTCCCCAGAAGCGCTGGGCTGCCTGCTAGTAATAAAGCAAAATGATAAACATGTGCATCTTTCTAGAAATTCATCTTTATTAAATTTTGGAAATAATATGATAAACAGAGATACATTATAGGATAGAAAGAAGAACTCATATGTTATTTAAATAAACAACCCTTTTAATAAATGCAATGCTTGCTTAAGGTTACTTAGGGTTACTGGCATCCTAGACTCCCAGGGGTATGCAGCCCCCTCCCTTCGGCCAGGCCACATTTATTAAAAAGTTTAAGAAATGCCTTTATCTGATGCCAGTTTTATCCTCAGGAGAGGTGCCTTTGATTTAGAGGGCTCCAGAAAAAAAATATCTCAATCAATCAGTTTGAAATTCTCTTAATTTTGTCTACACAACTCTGTTTCAAATAAAACATGCTAGAGGAATTATGCTATTAGGCATTCACACTTTAGAATGGATTACATCATATATTTTCTCAATACCTGAAACTAATTATACTTGGAGGTAGAGGGAAAGACATCTAACAGTCAGGGTTTCCCTGGGGAAAAAAGTTGCCAACACTATTGGTTAGTTTGATGGGACTGTTTACCAAAATTTGGCAAAGTATGGGGAAGCCGTTAGGGATATGAAGTACCCTGAGGGTGGTAACAATGGGATGCCACACTATTCCCACAGCAGGCCTGAAGAAGCAGGGCACAGACAGCTTTCAAAAGTTGGGCATATGGAGGCTCCTCAAAAAATTAGAGACAAAGTTACCATATGATCCAGTAATTCCCTACTGGATATTTACCCCCAAAAAATGAAAACACTAATTCAATATATGTTTATTATTATTCAATAATATGTTTATTGCAGCATTATTTACAACAGCCAAGATATAGAAGCACCCCAAGTATCCATCAATAGATGAATGGATAAAAAAGATGAGGTGTATATATATTATGGAACATTACTCAGTCACAAAAATGAATGAGGTTGTGCCATTTGCAACAACATGGATGGATCTTGAGGGTATAAGGCTAAGTGAAATAAGTAAGTCAGAGAAAGACAAATGCCATGTTAGTTCGCTCATATGTGGAATTTAAGAAACAAAAAAGAAAAAAGAGAGGAAAAAAAACAACAAAACTCTTAAACACAGAGAACAAGCTGGAGGTTACCAGAGGGATGAGTGGCTGGGGGGGAAGTGACTGAGGGGAAATAGGTAAAGGGGATTAAGATACACTTATCATGATGAGCACTGAATAATGTAATAATGTATAGAATTATTGAATCATTATATTTCATATGAAATATATGAAACCTGAAACTAAGTAACACTGTACCAGCAACTAATATACACTGTACATCAATTATACTTCAATTATATATAAATATATAATATATATTAATAATATATATATTTAGTTATATATATATTTAGTAATATTTATATTATATATTATATATTAATATTTATATATATAATATATATTATATATTAATATTTATATATATAATATATATATTATATATATATATTTAGTTAGTTAGAGAATGATACAAAGAATGCCACAAGATGGGAGCTGTTGCCTTCAGTGCATGGACAAAGTCAGTCCACAGTGACCCTGCAGAGAAAAAACTGGGAAATAAACCCAGCCTTGGGTCCTCCCTCCTCTGCCAGCCTCTGACCTCCGGCTGATTGGAAGCCATCGGAAGCCGAGAGCCAGGGAGCCTGCTGAAGCTATCTATACTACAAGTCAGCCTCCAAGGCACAGAGTGCAGGAAAGTGAAGAGTTGATCTGGAAGGAGAAACGGGTGTCCAGCATGCAAGGACTGAATGGGAGGACGAAATGGGCAGGAAAGTGCTGGCAGGGGAGTGGAAGGGCTGAAGATGCAAAGGACTGAAAAAGCTTAAACAATGAAAGATCTTGGATTCTGTTTCCAAAACCTTAAAGCTTTGGGACACCTTGGTGGCTCAGTCGGTTAAGCATCTGGCTCTTGATTTTGGCTCAGGTCGTGATCTCACAGTTTCAGGAGTTCGAGCCTTGCATCGGGCTCTGGGCTAACAGCGCAGAGCCTACTTGGGATTCTCCCCCTCTCTCAGCTCCTCCCCACTTGCATTCCCTCTCTGTCTCTCTCTCTCTCTCTCAAAAACAAACAAACAAACAAACAAACAAATGTAAAGCTTTAATGTTAAAAGGGGATTTAGAAAATATGGATGGTAGGTAGGTTTCTGTTTAAAGTACAGAAGAACCTTACAGATACTAGAGGTGAATGTGCCTCATGACAAGGCATAGTCACATGTGGTGAACAATCACAGTCTCCCGGCCACAGTGAACGCTCCAAGCATAGGCATGGGACCAGTAGGACAACTGGAATCCTTCCCTGGACTTGCATAAACTGAGGCTGAGGACCATCTCTCCTTTTGCATCACCACAATGGAATGTTGAAAGTCTGGCACTGCCTGAAGCCATGTCCCATGCCACATGGAGAATTCCAGCCTGCAGCAGTAGAGAATGAGGCCATGCACAGTGCAGAGTGAGGGAGAGAGAGAGAGAAAAAGTCCCGATAGTATAAACTGAGTTATCTGTGAGGTTAGTGCATTCATTCTGTCCTGCCCTTTTATGTAAGGCAATAAATTCCCTCCTTTAACAGACTGATTGGAACTGCGTTTCTGTTACTTATGATCAAAAGAATCCTGACTCATGTATTCCCTATATTATTGGTTGCATTGTGTCTCCCCTTGCCCCACCCTCCAAAAACTATACGTTGAAGTCCTAGCACCCAGCATCTCAGAATATGACCTTATGTGGATATAGGGTATTTACAGAGGTAATCAAATTAAAATGAAGTCATTAAAATGGGCCGCAATCCAGTACGATTGATTTCCTATAAAAAGGTGAAATTTGGAGACAGATGCATACAGACAAAACACCACGTGAAAAATCGTGTCAGGCTGCCACAAGCCAAGAACCAACCAAAAGGAGAGAGGCCTAAAAAGAGACTTGCCTTACAGCCCTCAGAGGGAACCAACACTGCCAGCACCGTAATCCAGACCCCTAGACAATATATTTCTGTTATTTAAGCCGCTCAGTTTGAGGTACTTTGTTTTTGTTTTATTTATTTCAAAAGAGAGAGAGAGAGAGAGAGCAAGTGGAGGAGGGCAGAGGGAGAGAGAACCCTGGAGCTCAGCACGGGGCTCAAAGCCACAAAACCATGAGATCATGACCTGAGCCAAAACCAAAAGTCCAGTGCTTAACCGACTGAGCCACCCAGGTTCCCCAAGGTACTTTGTCAACAGCAGCCCTAGCAAAACTAATACACTCCATAACTAGGATGTGGTTAGAAAGACTTTGTACATAGAACTGAACAAGATGATTTCCAAATTCTTCCAGCTCAGAGATGTGATCACTTCAGATATGGATAGTTAGCCCACAAGACCCAAAAGTTGAGTCTCTTCCATTGTGACTGGCATATATATAGCTCTTAATTCAGAGACTGCCTCATAGCCCTCCCCAAAGACCCTACACCTAACACTGTCAGTCAGCCATGCAGCATTTATGGAAGATTTGTTACTTATATTCATTAAGTACAAATACCAAATAAGAAAACAAAAATAATAGAAATTTGGGGGGGGGGGGTCCTTGTGAATTATATGGAGAAAATATAGTAGACATGCATAAAGCAACTTATATAAGGCAAACTTATGGAAGAGTACAAACCAGTATCCATGATTCATCATTTCTAGTGAAGCATCATTAGAGACTCCCTCTGCTCTCATCCACTATTGAGACAGAATCTATAGAAATCCCACTTCTAAGCATTTTAAGTAGAATAAAAATGAACACTCCCCTGTAAGAGGGCAAAATCTTTGTTTAAATTGTTCTACAATGGGGACCTACACAGCTCCCCAAATATGAAATCTAATTAGAAAATTGGAAAAATTAGGGGTGCCTGGGTGGCTCATTTGGTTAAGCATCCGACTTCAGATCAGGTCATGATATCACAGTTTGTGAGTTCAAGCCCCGCATCAGGCTCCAGGCAGACAATGTGGAGCCTGCTGGAGATTCTCTCTCTCCCTGCCCCCCTCTCTGCCCCTCCCTGCTCATGCTCTCTCTCTCTCTCTCAAAATAAATTGAAAAAACAAAAACAAAAAACAAAACAAAAAAAAACCTGGAAAAATTCAACCAATACCAAATTTTTTATTATCTTCAAATTGCTGACTTGGGAGACTCCATACTTATTGCAACAATGCATTTTATTGGTCATTTGGAATTTGTATTAGTCAGACAACCAAATCCAGTGTTGCTAGTTGAAGTAGTAAAGAATTTATTAGAGAGTGTTAGCCACATTATGGAATCTCCAGGAGAGTCAGGGAAACAGAGTTTGGTATGACACAGCCAGAAACAATATCTGGAAATAGGCCTAGGGGAATGTCCTGGCCAGAATTCCAATGCTGCCCCTAACGTTACTTCACACCTCTGACTTCAGGGATCAGAACCTTGAATCTTTGCCAGAACTGCCCCCAGAAGAACCAAATACCTCCACTCCTGTCCTTGCAAGGAGAACTCATCTCCCTGCCTAACCACTGCACCCAGGGGCTCTCTCTTCCTACAACAACCCTTGTTCAATCTCCCTGTTTGGCAAAACCAACCACAGGTGGGTTCCCAAATGCAAAAGAGTCCAGGAAATGTATATGGTAGCTTCCTAGTCCTTTCCATATAGGAAAGCATACAAGAAGAGTGAGCCAAACCACAGTATCTGCCACAAAATTACCTTCAGAACTAGTCTGCCAAACACAGGAGAAAACTATGTATGTCTTTTATAGCCACACACAGTTTTGACCAAAAACAAAACAAAACAAACAGGGAAGCTTAGTGGGTTTGGTTGGACACTTTATTTGCATTATTGGCTCTGAAAATCTTTCTTGTCTCCAAAGGATATAATCCAATGCCAGATTCTGATAGTATCCACCATTGATGGCATTCGAAAGATACTATAAGAATAAGATGGTTCTTTGTGCTACTAGAACGAAACTTTTTTCCAAAAGATTCCACAAAAAGTTTGAGCCATAGTGGCAATATTGGAAGCCATGTTTAGTGTCCCAAAGATCCTACTTTGAAACACTCATCAGGACAGAGACATTATGAAATTTTGCTTTTTAATCAATCCTCTTTAGTGATAGACATTCCTCATTGGAGTCACGCTCCAACTGGCGTTACTCCTCGAAGGAAAATTGCCAAAATACCTGACAGTGAGCAAAGCCCAAACCACCTGGATTCCTGCTAGAAATCTTACAACTATCAACCTCATAAGAAGTCTCTGGTTAATTGGTCTCCCAAGCAATAGCACTGCCATGACCCAATACCTAGAAGGTCTCTTATAAAACAAGCATGCTTCAAAAAATGACATTGCTATTTTCCCCTTTGGTTGAATTGGCCTCTTTTTAAGATTCTCATGACCTAAAATCAAGTCTTAATCTATATATTCCACTGTATAGTCTTAGACAGTACTTAGAGTTTGTGCACCTTTGCTCTGCCAATACAAAATTCTGGGCCAGATCCCAAACCTTACTGAGAGTTCAGACTTAGTTCTCCTTTTAGGCAACAGAATTCTCTTCATAGATGCATCGGTGAGTGATTTTAGTTTTTATTTTTAGTGTTCACGTATTAATTTTTGTAGGTACCCATAAAATTTATATTTAGGGGAAAATTAGAAGAAATGAGGATTATTTAAATTGTACTACTTTAAACAATTTAGGAACCATTTTGTGAATGTGATCTTATCTGTAAATGACACCGCATGTCCACCAGGACCAAGAGGGAGGTGAATCAAAGAGCCACAAGTCATGACTTCTTGCTGTATACACTCATTCCAGCCATCCCACTCACTTCCCAGGAATACCATGCTGTTTCGTCTTGCAAGCTTTTCAGATTCCACTGAGCATATCATGGCAATGTTACTTTCGTACCCACAATGCCCCAACCCATTGTAGATTCCCAGGCATACCAGGGCACAAGAACCCTAAAGAAATGACAGGCCTCAGAGACAGGTGAACTATGAATCTAATGAAGTGGAGCCTCAGAAGCCTCTCACCTGCCTGAGTCCTAACGATATCCTAGAAGGTCTCTATACACGTGTTCACATGTTCATAGATTTTTATAAAATTTGCAAAGGTAAGATGTTTTAGCTGCAATCCATGAAGACTTTGGTCTCTTCCCAATCTAACTTCCTCTTTTATCTGTTAGCATTGGCATTTGTGGGATCCAACTAAGGGGAAATAGGACTGGGGAGTCATTTCTTTTGTATGCTTTTCTGATTCACAGTTGCCTCCATGCATGTTTACGCTGAGGCTAGCTATCTCAGAACAAGGATAGCATCCAGGAATATAGATAAAGCACACTATACCCACTCACTCAAAATCAGGACCCAAAAATTATAGTGCCAGAGGTTACACTGTGATATCATGCCCACCAAGTTACAGAGAGTGGGGTAAGAAATAAGCTTTGAGGGGCATCTGGGTGGCTCAGTCAGTTAAGCATCTGACTTCAGCTTAGGTCACGATCTCATGGTTCGTGAGTTCGAGCTCTGCGTCAGGCTCTGGGCCAACAGCTCAGAGCCTGGAGCCTGCTTCAGATTCTATGTCTCCCTCTCTGCCTCTCCGCTGGTCACATTTTGTCTCCCTCTCCTTCAAAAATAAACAATAAAAAAACTTTTTTAAAGAAATAAGGTTTGACATATTCTATATTTGTCAGAGTTCTCCAGAGAAACAGAAAAAAATAAGAAATTAGATAGATAGATAGATAGATAGATAGATAGATAGATAGGCAAGCAGGCAGGCAGGCATGGAGATCTACAGAGAAAAAGAGATTTATTATAAGGAATTGGCTCATGCAACTCTGAAGGCTGAGAGTCTCCATGTCTACGATCAGCAAGCTGGAAACTGAGGAGAGCCAATGTGGATAAGTTCCAGTCTGAAAGCCAGCAGACTCAAGACCCAAGAGGAGCCAATTTTTCAGTTCAGTCCAAAGGCAAAAAAAAAAAAAAAAAATACCCATGTCTCAGTTCAAAAAGTCAAGTGGAAAGATTTCCCTTAGGTCTTCCATTGATTGGATAAGGCCCACCCACATTGAAGAAAGCAGCCAGCATCACTTAGTCTACTGATACAAACCTTAATCTCACTCAGAAACACCCTAACAGATACACCCGAAATAATGTTTGGCCAAATGTCTGGGTGCCCAACGGCCCAGTCAAACTGACACATAAAATTAAACATCACACACACCAAGCCAGAAAATCCTGCCAAACCTTAAAACTCACATATGATGGAATCTTAGTAGAGATTTTCCCATATTTGACAACAGTCCTAAAATTTATATAACATTACCCGTAATGAATTATGAAACTGAAACAAACTTTTCTAAACTATCCACAAAGAAAAAAAAGTATCAAAAATGGATGTCTGATAGTTTATTTTTCTGGATTAATTTTTATGTCTGTGATAACTTGCCAGCTTTTTAAAACTTGTAATTTGTTGTGATTTCTTTTTCACTCTAAGTAAACATCCTTTTTCATATCTAATTTTGTGTTTGTAGTTTTATATTCTTTTTATTATAGATGGTATCTGACATTGCTTAAGGCCCACGAAGCCTGTCACTTAGCAAGCCTACATCTTTCCATAGAATTGGCAACCCTGACTGCACATTATAATCAACTGGTGAGCTTTTCAAAAGAGTAATACCTGGGCCCCATATAGGCCAACTAAATGGGGATCTCTGAAAATAGGGTTATGGTATTTTGTCAAAGTTCCTCGGTTGACTATCGTATAGCCAAGTTGAAAAGCACTATTCTACATAATCTCTTCATATTACAAACGATGAGACAGAGGCCCAAGGTGAGGCTGAAGTCATGAGTCACTCAGCTAGTAAGTGGTCCTAAGCCCAGAGCGGAACACAGCACTGGCCCATCTCTTCCTTAACCGTAGGAATGATCACAAATAATATGATTGTAGATTACCAGTAGTGCTCACTCGCAAAAGGTTGCTGGCCAGGGATACCAAGGGATGAATGTTTTAAAATCCTTCAGTAGAAGCGTACTGAATTGAATTGAATGTTTACATTCAATTTTTATTCTGCTCTGGCAGAGCTATTAAGCCCACTGAATAGTCTGGAGACAAAGGGTAGAGGATGGGGGTTATAATCAGTCTTAAAACTACTGACTTGATTTAAATGTCAAGGTCATGCCAGACTAAAAGCTCCTAAATATAGGTGTTCTATTTTAAGCAAAATAGTTCATCCTGTTTCCATAGCTTCATGTAAAGTTTGTCCTACATTTTTATTTTTTTAAGGCCTTATGTAGGCCCTATTATTTAGATAACAAAAGTCACTAATACATTCTAGGACTTTAATTTCCATTTAAATGCTTAGAGAGAAATCATAACCACCTCTCTTTCCTTGGATTTCCATGGTTGGGAATCACTGGACCTGAGTGATCTTTAATAGCCTTTCCAGCATAAAAATTGTTTTATTCTATAAAATAATACAAGCCTATCATTTCCTTGGTGTTATCACTACGACTCAGAATTTACCAAGAGTTTACAACGGGTGGGCAGAGATTTTTGTTGTTTTCTTTTTTTTACAGTTGGTATTTTTACGTGGTTTTATATGGTTCCTTTACTGTACATAACAATTTTAAATACTTTAATGTACATTGAATTTTGGTCATTAATCTCAGAGTGTCTCACTTTACAATCTGTCTTAGAATCTTATGTGTGTCTGTCTTGTCTCCACAATGAGATTGTAACCTTCTGCTTTACATCTACCTAAATATCAAGCACCTAAAATAGATGGTCTATAAATATTTGTCAGATTGAATAAAGAAAAGCCCCAATTTTTAAAACTTCTATTTATAAAATTCTCTCTTAAGGCCACTTCCTAAGACACCTTTATAAAGTGAACAACAGTCTATAATTAATGGAGACATCACCCCCATCTTAGTCCATTTGGGCTGCTATAATCCTATACCATAGACCCAATGGTTTATAAACAACAAATTTATTTCTCACTGGAGGCTATAAAGTCCAAGATCAAGGCACCAGGAAATCCAGTGTCTGTTGAGAGCCCACTTCCTGGTTCATACAAGCTGTCTTCTCATTGTGTCCTCATATGGTGGAAGGAGCAAAAGGGCTCTCTGGGGTCTCCTCCATAAGGGCACTAATCTCACTCATGAAGGCTCCACCCTCATGATATAATCACCTCCCAAAGGCCCTGCCTTCTAACACCATCCCATGGAGCATTAGGTTTCAACATATGAATAACTGAGGGTGGGAGGGGCACCTGGTAGCTCAGCTGGTTAAGTGTCTGACTCTTGATTGTGCCTCAGGTTATGACCTCACGGTTTGTGAGATGGAACCCCAAGTCAGGCTCCATACGGTTGGCACACAATCTGCTTGAGATTCTCTCTCTCTCCTTTTCTCTCTGCCTCTCCTCCACTCAGGCTCTTTCTCTCTCAAAATAAATAAATAAACTTTAATAAAAAAAGAAGAAAAATAAATTGGGGGTGAGAGGTACACATATATTCTATAGCACCACTAAACTAGTCACCTGAGAGTTATGGTTGGTTTTTACTCTTCCGTAACCCCTGCTCTCGCCCAAGCAGCATCACCCCTACACCTCTCCGCACCCTCAATACCTCATATTGGTCATTAAATTTCCCTTCCTCCTACTGCTACCTCTGTCTAGGCTCTCCTAATCTCTCTAGCGCCATGGCAGTAACTACCTAAACCTTCCCTTCTCCTGCTGCACCCTCCAATCTTTTTCAGTACTGCTAGATACTTCTCTCTAAAATAAAAGCCCCTTCTTGTCACACTCTCCACTCCAGCCCCCCCACAAACTCCAGTTTGCTGAGAGTGGAGAATAAAGTTGTCCTCCATGTAGTAGTCTCCTTCTTCTGTTTCAACAGCAACTGAATATTCCCACACACCAGTATCTCCCATGTCACAGCCATGTTAAGGTATTATACTTGCAGTTCTTTAAACTCTTGTGTAAGTTTTGTCCTTTCTAGACTATTCTTCTCCCCACTGTCTACTTAATTAACCTATTGACATCCTTTAAGACACAGATCAGCATCGCCTCCTCTGGGAAGCTTTTCTGACAGCAACTCTTCCAGTAACCACAAAGGGTTGACCACACCCTCCTTATTCCATCGACATGTATTATACATACTTTGCATGATACTTTATTTTCTCTTGTGTTTGTACTCCATTTCCCCTTCCCAGAATGAAAGCTCCTTGAGGACAAAGATTGCATCTAATGTATCTTTGGGTCCACAGTGCCTCACCCAGGACTTGACACATGGTAGAAGCGGAATATTTATTGAATGAATAAATAAAACAGTAGAGTGAGGTTAAATTCTGAAGATAGTATTAGATAAAAATCTCATGTAGTCAGGGGCACCTGACTTCCCAGTCAGAAGAGCACGTGACTTGATCTCAGGGTTGTAGAGATTACTTAAAAACAAAATCTTAAAAAAAAAAAATCTCATGTAGTCAAATTACCCTTTACATCTCTAAACTGGCATACCTGGTTTTGGATATACCAAAATCATCTTTTTTTTTTTTAATTTTTTTTTAACGTTTATTTATTTTTGAGACAGGGAGAGACAGAGCATGAACTGGGGAGGGTCAGAGAGAGGGAGACACAGAATCTGAAACAGGCTCCAGGCTCTGAGCTGTCAGCACAGAGCCCGACGCGGGGCTTGAACTCACGGACCGCGAGATCATGACCTGAGCCGAAGTTGGCCACTTAACCAACTGAGCCACCCAGGCGCCCCTATACCAAAATCATCTTTTAGGAAGTCCAACTAAGCAGTTTTTCCCCATCACTGGAACAAATAATTTTTGTTCAAACTACATTGGCTTGCATTTCTGGGCCATATTGTAAAAAAGGGGTGGGGGAGGGATGGACAGATAAGGGAGGGAACTGTGGTACAGAGTATGAATATTTGAATTCAGTTACATGTGTGTAATATAAAATTGCACCATGAATCTCTTTACTTATGAAAACTAGATACCAGCATAAACTATAAACCCAATGTAGAACAAAGGCTTTCAATAAAGTAGCATTGCTTAAATGAGGGGTTAGCTCTATCCACAGGTAAGTAAAATATCCAGATCCAGGAAGCCTCGGAGGAGTGACAAAAATGCTCTCTGCTCACAATATCCTTATAATCGAGCTGCTACAGTTCCTAAGGTTCTTATATTGTCACCAAATTCCCTGGGAGATAAGACTATATGGTCAGAGATATCCCATTTCATCTCAACTTTATTTAACAACAACTTCTTCTTCTTCTTCTTCTTCTTCTTCTTCTTCTTCTTCTTCTTCTTCTTCTTCTGAGAAAGAGAGAGAGAGAGAGAATGTGCACATGTGCACTGGAGGAGCAGAGGGAGAGACAGAGATAATCTTAATCAGACTCCATGCTCAGTGTTCAGCACTGAACCCAATGCAGGATTCTGTCCCATGACCCCAGGATCACGACCTGAGTCAAAATCAAGAGTTGGACGTTCGACTGACTGAGCTGCCAAGGTGCCCCTCCACTTTATTCAACTTTTAGTGGCTGCCTTGGGAACTGAGTTAGAACAGTTCTAAGACCAAGTGGGAACTCAGAAGGGGAATACTGTGAATGTTGATGGGCAATAGCTACCATTCCATCTTAATATGAAAGCCATGACCCATGAATCTTAGACCTGGGCAGAGAAGAAGCTGAGAAGGAAGAGGTTAGGGATGGCCCTGAATTACTGCCTCAGATTAACATCAAAAACTTCCCAAATTAGGAGGCTCCTGGCTGGTTTAGTTGATGGAGCATGCAACTCTTGAATTTGATCTCGGGTTCATGAGTTGAAGCTCCATGTTGGGCATGGAGTCTACTTAAAAACAAAAACAAAAAAAATCTTCCCAAGTCAGGTCAGACTCAACTAAGAATAGCAATGAACAGGAAACAGTTTGCTAACCAGTGTGCTATCCTCCTAATTAGTTGCCGAATGAAGCTGGTTGATAAGGAAGTCATGAGGACCCAGGAGAGCCAAAGTAAATGGGTATACGTAAACCTGATGCTAGCGAATCTAAGTTAGCATATAAGACTTAAATTGGTTCTGGAAGAAGCAAGATAGGAGAAAGAGGCCAGGGACCAGGTGGACAGAGGAAGGACCAGGCACTGAACACCTAAGGTGTAGAGACCATGTCATAACCTGCAGGTATGCAGACTACCTGCCAGTCTAATGAGGAATGCCCTTGGCCTTTGAAAGAGAAAGGCCCTGAGGAAATGAGAGTCAATGATAGGTAAGACTCTAATTAGAGAAGGGAAAGGCTGAATGCACAGAATGGAACCAGGAGAGATCTGAATGGGGTTCCGCAGTCTGCACTCTGGACAACCAGAAGGCAGCATGGAGGGCCTGGGTGAGAAGAAGGCAAGCTCTGCCTAAACCAAGGAGACACATGGAGTGGGAGACAAATGCAGGCAAGTAGACCTGACTGTCATAGATAGTCCCTGAACCTATGGCAAGTGATTCCGTTGTCCAAATTCCTGCAGAATAGCAAAGAGCTTAAGGGTCCCTGGGATTCTCAACCATTAGAAGCTATTGATCAAGGTGACATTGATAAAGCAGATGCCGTAGCAGCCAGAAGGATAAAAGGGAAGTTAAGTAATTAACAAGTCCTAAAAGACCAGGGCAGAAAGAAGGAGGCTTTTGGGAAAAAAAAAAAAAACAAAAATCACCATTTTTTTAAACATGGTGGAAGGGGTGCCTGGGTTAAGCATCCAACTTTGGCTCAGGTCATCTAGGGTTCCCAGGTTCGAGCCCCATGTTGGGCTCTGTGCTGACAGCTCAGAGCTTGGAGCCTGCTTCAGATTTGGTGTCTCCCTCTCTCTCTGCCCCTGCCCCCACTCATGCTCTGACTCTCTCTGCCTCTCAAAAAAAAAAAAAAAAACGTTAAAAAAAATTTAATGTGGCATGAGCAGGGAATCATGAAAACATGGGAAAATATCCTTTGAATTTGGCAATTAGGAGTGACGGCAGGGGAAATGAAAGAAATTAAACTCAGCGCCATTCATTGTGCCCATTCTTGTGAGCAGTGCTCATAGTCGAACTGATGAAGGAAAAGGCTGAAACTCATGTCTGAAACGGATCCCCAGGGATTATCCGTTATCATTCATTAGCGCGGCAAAGTGAGAGCTGGGTACGCTGTATGATAAGTAGTGGAGTCGTGCACAGTCTCAAAATCATTTTTTCTGTGCTAGGAGGACTGCCTAGGCAGCTGTAAGGATCAGTTTCTGAATCATGTGAGGAGAAAATGTCACGATCCCATAGTAATGATAGAGCAACAAAGGAAAATGATCTCTCTCGGCTGTGTTTAAAGGGCTAACGGTGCCCTTTGGCTCTATTTCATTCCAGAAATTATACCCTCATGATAACCAAGCAGCCCCAAACAAAGGAACCCTATTTTCCATTCTTCATCTACTCTTACTCCAATCTGCAGGGGCAAAAATAGAATACTGTTGTAATACTGGTCATAACAGGGAAGAGAATGCCTCAAGCAAGAACATCTGTGGAAGAAATACATTACATTTAGATTATAAAAATCACACTTAGTGGTTTATACAGCACAGGCAGAAATAACACCATATTTTAACAAAGGCAAGTGGCACTAACCATGTTTAAAGCAAAGCTTTAAATGATACAAATGAATGAATGTTGATTAAGAAAGAAATATCCCAGGGCACCTGGGTGGCTCAGTTGATGAAGCGTTTCTTGATTTCAGCTCAGGTCGTGATCTCATGGTTCCTGGAATTGAGACCTGCATCCAGCTCATGCTGACAGAGCGGAGCCTGCTTGAGATTCTCTCTCTCCCTCTCTCTCTCTCTCTCTCTCTGCCCCTCCCCACCTTGTGTGTGCACGTGCTCACTCTCTCTCTCTCTCTCAAAATAAATAAGCATTAAAGAAAGAAAGAAATTTCCCACATGATTCAGTCTTCATTTTAATTAAGAGCATTACCAGCAGGTAAAAAACAAAGTTTTCACTAATATTTCAGAATAATGATTATGATTACTGCATTCTCAAAGTAATATCCCAATTAACACTTTAAACAGTGAAAAGCAAAATTGTGAAAAGATTTTACAAACTCTTAGGTCCCTTTGTAAATGGTTCCTAGACATTTAGACATGGATAAATGGTAACAATTGCAAAACCCAACACACAATGTTATGCTCTCTGTATCTTTAGGACCTACAACCATAGAAATAAGTCAGGTGGTTTCAAGTGAAGATTCAAACTTAAATTTTTCATTTTGGTCAACTAATATTTGACAAGGGAGCCAAGAATACTCAATGGGAAAAAGACAGTCTCTTTAGTAAATGGTGATGGGAAAACTGGATATTCACATGCAACAGAATAAAACTAAACCCTTGTCTTACAGCAGTCACAAAAATTAACTTAAAATGGGTTATAGACCTAAGTGTAAGACCTGAAGCCATAGAACTGAAAAAAAAAAAAAAACCAAAACATTAGAAAAAGCTCTTTGATATTGATCTTGGCAGTATTTTGGACATGACACCAAAAGCATAAGCAACAAAAGCAAAAATAAACAAGTGGGGTTACCACAAACTAAAAAATTTCTGCACAACAAAAGAAACCATCAACAAATTGAAAAGGCAACATATGAAATGGGAAAAAAATACTTGCAAACCACATATCTGATAAGGCGATAATATCCAAGATATATAAGGAACTCACACAACTCAAATTTGACTAAAAACTGGGCAAAAAACTTGAATAAACATTTTTGCAAAGAAGACATACAAATAGCCAACAGGGGATGGAGTTAGAGGGGTGTAGAGCGCCATTGGGGCCACGCTCTGAGGACAGGAAAATGATGGCCTTAGGGTCACGGCACTCACTTTATGAGGCCTTCTATGGGTGTCGTGCTACACGAAGGTGGCCACTGGCTGACCCTATTGCGGCACCGTGGCCTATCGGTACCTCATGAAGGCTTTCCGTGCACAGCGGGTTACCAGTGAGAAGTTGTGCAGAGCCTAATATGAGCTTCATTTCCAAGCTGCCACCTGTCTCTGCCTCCCACACAGCATTTGAGAACACGTGGCCCTTCATCAGAAATTTCATGGCAAGGGTGAGCGCTCAGGGGAGGAGTCTGCTGGCTTGGTGGGTCTCAAGTTGTCCCAGCAGCATGGAGGGAACGGCTGGGAGCCATGAGCATGGAGAGATTCCTTGGATGCTGCCTTCATACAAGAATTTAATCATTTCTATCAATATGCATTTATCATTAAATTTTTAAATTAAAAAAAAATGGCCAACAGGTACTTGAAAAGGGGCCCAACATTACTAATCATCAGAAAATGCAGATTAAAAATACAATGAGATATATCACCTATGCCTTTTAAAATGGCTATCCTCAAAGAGCAGAGATGTGGTGTTGGATGTTAACCAGACTTACTGTGATGATGACTTCACAATATATGCATATTTCCAATCATTACGTTGTATACCTGAAATTAATACAACGTAATATATATCAATTATATCTCAATTTAAAATAAGAAAAAACAAAAGATAACAGATGAAAAGTACTAGCAAGTGTATAGAAGAAACAACAACAACAACAACCCTTTGTGCATTGTTAGTGGGAAGGTAAATTGGTATAGCCATTATGGAAAACAGTATGGAGGTTCTTCAAAAAATTAAGAATATAGGGTGCGCCTGGGTGGCTCAGTTGGTTAAGTATCCGACTTCGATTAAGCATCATGAGTTTGAGCCCCACTGTCAGTGCAGAGCCTGCTTGGGATTCTCTCTCTCCCCCTCTCTCTCTGCCCCTCCCCTGCTCACTCTCTCTGTCTCTCTCTCAAAATAAAGAAATAAACTTAAAACAAATTTTTAAAGTTAAGAATAGAACTACAACATGATCCATCAATCCAACTTCTGAGTCTATATCCAAAGGAAATGAAATCACTATCTTAAGAATATATCTGCACCCCCATGTTCATTGCAGCATTATTTACAATAGCCAAGACATAGAGACAAGCTAAGTGGTCATTGACAGATAAGTGGATAAAGCAAATGTGGTGTGTGTGTGTGTGTGTATAGTATATATACACATATGCCATGGTGGAATATTATTCAGCCATACAAATGAAGGAAATCCTGTCATTTGCAACAACATGAATGGACCTTGATGGCATTATGTTAAGTGAAATAAGTCAGACAGAGTCAGACAAATACCATACAATCTCACTTATATGCAGAATCTAAAGAAAACTGAAAGTAGACTGATGGCTTCCAGGCGCAGCAGAATGAGGGAAATGGGTGAAAGTGGTCAAAGGGTACAAACTTTCAATTATAAAAGTTCTGGGGGTCTAATATATAGCATGATGACTATAGTTAACAGTACAGTATTGTATACTTGAAAGTTGCTAAGAGTAGAACTTAAAAGTTGTCAACACACACACACACACACACATAAAAGTAACTATGTGAGGTGACGGATGTGTTAACTAATCTTATCGTGGTAATCGTTTTGCAATATCTGCATATATCAAATCATCACATTGTACACCTCAAACTTACACAATGTTATATGTGAATTATATCTCAGTAAAGCTGGAGAACATTTTTTGAATGAAGCTTCCCAAAGAACCTAGACAACTTCTTTAGGATTCTAGAGAATTTAACAAATTATGTTAACTAGCTGGAGTCCAATGAGATAACACATACAAAAACGTTTGTGAACAGTAGCAGCCTGTATAGATACAAGGCCCCACTCTTTGTTTTTTGGTTTGTTGGTCAATATATATTTCATTCATTTTTAAAATTTTTTCTAGTTTTATTGAGTTATAATTAACAAATAAAAATTGCATATATTTAAGGTATATAGTATGATGGCTTGATACAAGGCCCTGCTTTACTAGTATCATAGCTTTGAAAGTTCTTCTGGAATGTTGGGATTAAAGAAGAAATAGAGATCCCAGGAAAAGAGGTGTAACCTATATTGTCATCTTAAATAACTAGCCCCCCAGATATACATACATATACAATATATTATCAATATATTATATATTATATAATTATTCTATTTAACAAGGAGGAAAAATAGAACGATGAGAAATGCACTCGATCTAAGATGTGTCTAGACTCATTACATAACTGGCTTTCTAAAAATAAAAAGTAAAAATAAGCTCAGTGTATTTTCTACAGATTATTTAGATGCCCAAGATGTTTATGTTATATCAAATGAGCTCTAAGCTCATTTTTTTGCTTTTTATTTATTTAGAGTTATGAATCTAGTCACTTCGCACTTGCCGAAGAAAAAATATTTAAAGCACTAACCTCCTCCACCCCCAACAGTTTTAGACACTGAGTAAATTATCTCCACACTGCTAACCATAAATGTGATGTTCGATATAAAAGGCCATGACTCAGAGGAGAGGAGGAGGAAAGAGAGAAAGAGAGGGAGAGGGAGACAGATCATCGTGTGCCTGTCTGAAGCACCAGCCACGTCTTAATGAGAGGACAGGAGAGGGCGGACCGGTTTACTAGCACTGGCACTGTGGGTGGTGGCTGAGGACAGGCACACAAGCCAAGGAAGTAACTAGTCTCAAGAGTCCAAATGGAACTTGAGCATACAGTTGTTGTTGGCCTTAGAACTGACTCAGTCTTCCAGGTGCAAGGGAGGATTTGATTCTCGCCTGCAAACAACTTCCAGTGACCTTGGGAGGTCCGGATGTGAATCAGAACTCCAGATGCCCAGCACTCGGATTCCTTTTTAAGAAATTACCATATGTCAACAAATTAATTGGTTAGAATGTGACCCGTCCAAGTGATTTATCCTCCAGTTTTACGTGAATACAAAAGATGTGACCAGTAATTAGAATTGATTAGAGCTGAACAAATATAGTCATGAATATCATGAATGTGGACATATCTAGAAGGGAATTCTGCAAAATAAAAAGCTTACGTTGAAGCCATAGAATAATAAGACTTTTTTCTTTGACCTTGTTGCTAATTTATTTTTGCCATTTCAAAAGTGATTACCATCACTTCTTGGCCTTTTGGCCAAGATCAAGTGTAAAAGTGATCACAAGAAAAAGTCAAAAGGCAAATGAATATTTCTACGAGAAAATATTTACAACTTACATCACAAAAAAAACTAATATGTAAAAAATTTAAAAATGCAGAAAAAGGCCAAAAGCTCCATAGGAAAAAAGTTTGGAAAACTAACAGTTCTCAGAAAAAGAAAGGCCATTTGCTTACTAACATGTGAAAAAGATGCTTAACCTCAACTCATACTAAGAGAAATAAATTAAAACTGCATTGAGATATAATTTCTCACATATAAAATTGACCAAAATCCAAAAGCCTGACAATACACTCGCCTGAGGACGCTGTCGGGAAACTGGTATTCTTATACACTGCTGGTGGAAATAAATTCCAGATGCATTTATGGTTAGACCCAGCCACCTCACTTCTAGGAACCTACCCCGAAGATATATAAGTACTGAACAACATACTTGCAAGGTGAGTCATTGCTGAATTGTAAAATCAAAACATTGGAAACAACCTAAATGTTCACCAATAAGGAAGTGATTGAATAAACCCACATAGGGAAGGATACATAGTCTTGGAAGAGAATAAGTAAGATTTCTATGTACTGATAAGGAGTGGTTTGAGTGGTTTCCAGCACATAGTACGTGAAAAAACTGCACAACAGTATATATAAAATGCCACCTTTTATATAAGAAAGAAAATCAAATAAGAAAAAAATACGCAGGCACAAACACATATATATGTGTATGTTTGTTTATTTTGCTTATTTTTCCAGAAACTTTGGAAAGATAAACCAGAAATAAATACTAAGAGAGTGAACACAGGGAGGTAGAGTGTGGAACAGGAAGAAAAATGATAAGGATAGATAGAAGCAAGATTTTCCGGGCACCTAGGTGGCTCAGTCAGTTAAATGACCAACTCTTGATTTCGGCTCAGGTCATGATCTCATGGTTCATGAGTTCGAGCCCCACATCAGGCTCTGTGCTGACAGCGCGGAGCCTGCTTCAGTTCTCTGTCTCCCTCTCTCTCTGCCCATCCCTGCTCATTCTCTCTCTCTCTCTCTCTCTCTCTCTCTCTCTCAAAAATAAATAAATAAACATTAAAAAAAAAAAAAGAAGAAGAAGCAAGAGGGACACCTGGGTGGCTCAGTGGGTTAAGTGTCCGGCTTTGGCTCAGATAATGATCTCATAGTTCGTGAGTTCGAGCCCCATGTTGGGCTCTGTGCTGACAGCCCAGAGCCTGAAGCCTGAAGCCTGCTGCAGATTCTGTGTCCCCCCCTCTCTCTGCCCCTCCCCCACTCAAGCCCTGTCTCTGTCTCAAAAATAAACAAACATTAAAAAAAATTTTTTTTAAAGAAACAAGATTTCCCTAAATATACATTTTTCTATAGGTTCCATTTTTGACTCCTGTAAATGTTTTAAATGTTCAAGAAATAAGTTAAATTAAATCAAAAAAGGAAAAGCAACCCAAAAATTGAAAAGAAACAAATTTAAGTTTATATCAAATGAGACCATACTGACATAAAGCAGAAATCTATTTCAAGTGGACTTTTTATTTTCTTTTTCAAGTGACCTTTTAAACACACATTTGGACTACACATTTCTTAGTGGAATATAGTCTAGGGACTACCAAAAAGTCCTCAAAATTCACTTAGTGTTTTTGTTGATGTAATGATGTGGTAATACCAATATTGTAATTTTGAAGCCTTTTTATGTATCTACTAGGATAGAGCAAATAAGTATGCTAATTTTATTTGGAAAAAAATGTTCCAGTAAAAGAGAAAAAATATAAAATCAGTAAGAAAACCTCATACTGTTAAATTTTTACAATTGTTTTATTGAAATATAATTCACGTACCATAAAACTATTTTTGTTTTAAGTAGGCTCTATGCCCAGCATGGAACACAATGTGGGGCTTGACCTCACAACCTTGATACCAAGATCTGAGCTGAGATCAAGAGTTGGAAGCTTGACCTACTGAGCCACCCATGTGTTCCATAACTAATCTTAAAGTGTAAAATTCAGTAGCTTTTCGTATATTTACAAAACTGTACAACCATCACCACTATCTAATTTCAGAACATTTATCACCCCAAAAAGGAATCCCTTATCCATTAGCAGTCACTACCATTTGCTCTCACCCTAAGCCCTGGCAACCATTACCCTGCTTTCTGTCTCCATAGAGTTGTCTACTCTGGACATGTCACATAAATGGGATCATACAACACACAGTCTTTTATAACTGGCTACTCTGACTTAACAAAAGTCACCGAAATCTGTATTACTTCCCTGTGGGTGCTTTTACAAGCAACCATAAATTAAAACAATAGAAATTTATTATCCTTGCTGACAGTAAGGAGCCTATTTGGGATTCTCTGTTTCCCTCTGTCTCTGCCCTTCCCCCACTTGCGTGCATTCTCTCTCTCTCTCTCTCTCTCTCTCTCTCTCTCTCTCTGTGTGTGTGTGTATCTCTCAAAAATAAATAAATAAACATTTAAAAAAAGAAATTTATTATCTTATAGCTCTCAGGGCCAGAAGTCCAAAAGCAACATATCAGTAGGGACATGCTCCCTCCAAAAGATCAAGCGAACTATTCATTCCTTCTCTCTTCCAACTTCTGGTGGCTCCAGGCATTCCTTGGCTGGTGGCCACATCACTCCAATCTCCGCCACCAGAGTCACATTGCCTGCTTCTTCTCTGTCCTCTTTGTGTCTCTTATTAGAACACTTTTCATTGGTTTAGGGCCTGCTTGGATAACCCAGGATGATCTCATTTCAAGATCTTAACTTAATTACATGTGCAAAGACCTTTTTACCAAATAAAGTAACATTCATAGGCTCCAGGCACTTGGACATGGAAATATATTCACAGGGGCTCATTCACCACACTATAGACCACTATAGACTATCTTCAGACATCCAAAATTCACATCCATCCCACATGCAAAATTCACTCACCCCATCCCAACATCCCCCCAAATCTCAACCCATTACAGCATCAACTCTGTCTAGAATCTCACCAAAATGTCATCACCTCAACGGTCCCAAATCTTATCATCTAAATCATCTAAATCATCTAAACCAGGTATGGATGAGACTCTGAGTATGAGCAATACTAGGGAAAATTTTTTCTCTACCTGTGGGCCTGTGAAGTCAGAAAACAAGATACATACTTACAAAAAACAATGCTGGGACAGACATAGGATAATGTAAGGAGAAAATGTAAGAAAATAAAAAGGACATTGGTCCCCAGCAAGTGTGAAATCCAGCAGGGCAAATCCCATTGGGTTTCAGAGCCTGGGAGTTACCCTCTGTGTCTCAGAGCAACACAGACCTCTGTACCCATGGCTCCACCAACCTCTGCCTCTGTGCCTGTGGCTCCATTCTCCGGGCCCAAGATTCCATCCTTGGAATCATTCTTCCTTTTTCTTGAAGGCAGCACATGTTTACAGCTGAGTAGCTTCTATCAGCCCATTTTCTGCCTGTAGAATGTTGGAAGTCCAACAGCCTTCTTTCATTTAGCCCAGCCTCTGTCCCTTCAGTCCAAGCTGGCACGTTCCTGCTGATGCAACACTCTCAAAACCTTGTCAGTCTCCTGTGTATGTCATGAAACACCACGCCATTAGAGACAAGGGTCCTCCATCGATCCTTCCTGAATAACCCCACCTCTATTCCTGACTTCTACTGAGATGGTGGTCTGGGTCCGTGAGTCATACACTTAATCTTTTCAGCAAAGTTTGTCCAGCCAGTCACACTCTTGTCTTCTCTTCAGAACATACTTTCCTAATAGTTAATTTCCTAAATTTGGCATCCTTTGCAGTCTGAATAGGCTGATAATTTCCCAAATCATCAAGCATTAGTTCCTTTTTGCTTAAGTTTCTTCCTCACTTTACTGCTTTTTATTCAAATTTTACTATAAGCAGCAAGAAAAAAAAAAAACAGAACACACCTTCAGTTCTTTGCTTGGAAACCTCAGCTAATACCCAAGTTCATCACTTATAAGTTATATTTTCCACAAAACTATAGAACACACTTTAGCCAAATCTTCCGCCACTGTATGAGAAAGATCACCTCTCTTCCACTTTCCAATGAGGTGTTCTTTACTTCTTTTTGAGACCTCATTAGAAATGCTTTTAATATACATACTTCTACCAACATTGTGTTCATAATGATACATGTATTCTCAAAGATGCTAGAAGTTTTCTCTGACAGGTTCACTTCTTTCTGAGCCCACATCAGAAGCATGTTTATTGTCCATTTTTGTACCAACAATCTCTTCAAGGCAAGCTAGACTTTTTCTATCGAGCTTCTCAAAATTCTTCTGACCTCTACCCATTATCAAATTCCAAGACACTTCCACATTTTTAGATATTTATCACTACTTCATTTTTTTATTACCCAAAAATTTTCTTTCCATGAATACACCACATTTTTTAATCCATTCATCAACTGATGGACATTTGGATTGTTTTATACTTTTTGGCTATTATGAATAATGCTAATATAAATATTCATGTCCAAGTCTATTTGGGAATATATGTTTTCATTTCTCCTGAGAATACAACTAGGAGTGGGAATTGCTTGGTCCTAATTACTATTATAATATTTTGAGGAACTGCCAACCTGTTTTCCAAAGTGGCTGCATCATTTTACAATTCCATCAACAATATGAGAGGGTTCCAATCTCTCCACATCCTTGTAAACACTTGTTATTGTCTGTCTTTTTTACTTTAGCTATCCGGTATCACAGTGTGGTTCTCATCTGCATTTCCCTAATGACTAATAATGTTGATCATCTGTCTTTTCATGTGTTTATTGGCCATTTAAATGTCTTTTATGCAGAAATGTCTATTCAAATTATTGCCCCATTTTCTTAATTGAATTTCTTATCTTTTTATCATTGAATTGTAAGAATTGTTTATACACCATAGTTACCAGTGCCTTATCAGATATATGATTGGCAAATATTTTCTCATGATGTTAATTGAAAGTGAAAATCAATATAAACTATTGACTTATTTTTCTTATTTCCTAGCCCCGTTTATAAATAGAACCTAAGGCAATGAATCTTGAGCAGCAATAAATCTCCCTATCACCCAGATCCTAATCTCCAAAAACTTGGCCCCACTAAAAGGAACAAAGACTCCTTGAAAAATTAGTCATCCCAAGTCTAAGTAAAAGAATAAACAAAATGGATACAATACCAGGAACTATTAAAGATTAATGGGGTAGGGGCAGGCACCTGGGTGGCCCAGTCAGTTAAGCGTCTGACTCTTGATTTTGGCTCAGGTCATGATCTCACAGTGAGATCTAGCCCTGCATTGGGCTCTGCATTGATAGCACAGAGCCTGCTTGAGATTCTCTCCCTCTCTTCTCTGCCCCTCCCCTGCTTGCCCACTGCTCTCTCTCTTCTAAATAAGTAAATAAACTTAATAAAAAAAAAAAAAAAAAAAGACTAATGGGGTGGGAGTAAAGGGACAACTCCTCAAAGGATCAGGAACCAGGAGAAATTTCTGCTGGCCAAATTTGGGACTATATGAGCATTTAAAAGAATTATAACTATAAATGATTATAAATATTGGATATATAGAATTGAAGCATCCATAGTGATATTAAAAGCACAGTGGGAGAGAAAAAGAAGCAAACTCATTCATCATCACTGGAGGTAACTATTAAACAATTACTGTCTCTAAGAAATTGGCAATTAAAGAGAAAAAATAAATATTTGTCACTATGTTTTAAGGAGAAACAATACTTCATTCTCATTTGATGAGGGAAAGCTCACTTTTAGGGAAGAATGTCAGGTAATAAATGGAGGAAGAAAGATATCATTGAAAAGTCACTATTTTCCAAAAAGAAAAAAAAATCCAGCATTAGAAATGAAAAAAAATTCACTGTTTTCCAAACCCCAGTAAAGACATTGATTCAGGCAAGGATCGTCAATGCATGTTAAAAAAAAAAACAAAAACAAAAAAACAAAAAAAAAAAAAAAACAGATGAAGATGTTTGCACAACAAGATGGTCACAAGGTACAAAAGTATCAACCAACATATCACTTGCTAACGGCAAAGGCAAAGTACCTTTACAGTGATGAAATCTGGTGATGGTTATCTTGACTAAATGTTATGGACTGAATGTTTGTGTCCACACAAAATTTATATACTGAAGTCCTAACCCCCAGTGAGACTATATTTGGAGATGGGGCCCCTAAGGAAGTAATTAAGATTAAGAGAGGTCATGAGGGTGTGGGCCCTGATCTAACAGGATAGTGTCCTTATAAGAAGAGAACCCCGAGAGCTCATTTTCTCTCTACACACACACACACACACATACACACACACAGCAAGGAAAGGCCATATGAGGGCACAGTGAGAAGGCAGCTATCTATAAGCCAGGATGAGAGCCCTCACCAAGAACCAACTCTGCTGGTCCTTGCCCTAGACTTGAAGCCTCCAGAACTGTGAGAAAGTAAATTTCTGTTCTTTAAGCATCTAGTCTGTGGTATTCTGTTATAGAAGTCTGAGCAGGTTAATACACCAACTTACCAAATTTAGCATCACTAAAAGCAGAATAATCAGCAATGATGCAATATGAGATACACAGCATGACCTGTAAAAAGAATTTCCTTGCCAAAAATGTTTAACCAGAATGTAAATACGCCATTCGACCTAACTACCAGTTTATAGAAAACACAAGTGCCTCAGTCAGGGTTCTAGAAGATAACAGATGGTATGCTCAGATCACTACTCGAAATTCAGTAAAGGGGGCTACTTTTGCCTCTGGCCAAGATAGAACAGCGGAAACCAGATTTGCCCTTCTGTCTGAAACAACCAAACAATGGACAAAATATATGAAGAAACAGCTTTTAAGATACTGGACCCGGGGCAATGAATAACAGTAATCTATGAAAGACAATATGCCAATTATGAATTTATTGCCCCTAGGCTCCAAACTCAACCTGAATTGCTTAATTTGCAAACATGAAGATAGTCCCTTTCAATATTTTCCTTTTGCCAGCTGGCACAATATTAAGTGTGTGGTTAGTGAAGGGCGCAGGGGTGATATTGCAGGAGAAAGGAGTTTTGCTGCCAGGGTCAAGTGTGCTTACTAGGCAGACCCCTGAAACATATGCAGCTTCCCCAATATCAGGCTCCTGCAGTCCAGGCAACTATGTCTACCAGAAACCTACAGCTAATACTGTATTTCATAGTGAGAGACTGAATGCCTTTCCCCTAAGATCAGGAATACTGCAAGGACATCTACTCCAACCATTGCTATTCCACACTGTACTGGAGATTCCAGCTTATGAAATAGGGCAAGGAAATAAGAAAATAAAAATGCATTCAGGGACATGTTCGGTATTGAACATGGAGCCTGCTTAAGAGTCTCTCTCTCTCTCTCTCTCTCTCTCTCTCTCTCTCTGCTCCCCTACCTTGCTGCTCTCTCTCTCTCTCTCTAATAAATTTTTTAAAAGTTTTTAAAACAACAGCAACAACAAAACAAATACAAAATAAACACCTCAAGGAGCCCTCCTGTAGATCTCGGGGTCATGAGTTCAAGCCCCACGGTGGACACAGGGATTACTTAAAATAATAAAGAATAGGGGCACCTGGGTGGCTCAGTCAGTTAAGTGTCCAACTCTTGATTTCATCTCAGGTCATGATCTGGTCGTGGGATGGAGCCCTGCATAGGGCTCTGGGCTGAAGGCACAGAACCTGCTTAGGATTCTCTCTCTACCTCTCTCTGCCTCTCCCTTGCTTGTGTTCTCTCTCTCTCTCAAAATAAATAAATAAACTTAAAAAAAAAAGAAGAATAAAATAGCCAAGATATGGAAGCAACCTAAGTGTCCATCGATGGAGGAATGGATAAAGAAGATGTGAGAGATCTAGAATTAGATTTAGATATATAATGGAATAGTACTCAGCCATAAAAAAAAAATGAAATCTTGCCATTTGCTACAACACTAATGGACCAAGATGCTAAGGGAAAGACAGAGAAAGACAAATACTATATGATTTCATTCATATGTGGATTCTAAAAATCAAACAGAACAAAACAGACTCATAAATACAGAAAAAACAAAATGGTGGTTGCCAGAGGGGAAGATAGGTGGGAAAATGGGCGAAACAGGTGAAGGGGATTAAGAGGTACAAACTTCGAGTTATAAAATAAATAAACTAAATAAGGGATGTAAAGTATAGCATAGGGAATATAGTCTATAATATTGTATAAACTTTGTATGATGACAAATAGTAACTAGAGGCATCACAATCATTTTGTAATGTATATAAATGTCTAATCATTATGTTGTATACCTGAAACATAATATTGTGTGTCAACCACACTTCAATTTATGAATAAATAAATATTTGTGTTTAATAAATAATTGATGTTCTTCATGTCACCACTAATATTTAAAATTACAGGTCTAGGGGCACCTGGGTGGCTTAGTCAGTTAAGCGTCTGACTTCAGCTCAGGTCATGATCTCATGGTTGATGGGTTCAAGTCCCACGCTGGGCTCTCAGCTGACAGCTCAGAGCCTGGAGCCTAATTCCAATTCTGTGTCTCCCTCTCTCTCTGCCACTCCCCTGATTGTGCTCTTCCTCTCCCTCAAAAACAAATAAAGCATTTTTTAAAAATTAAAAAAAAATAAAATTACAGATCTAGACTAATCATGTTTAAATGTTTTTTAAATATCCTAATATGCCTGCTTTCCAAAAAGCATTAGCCATGTTGAATAAGACTTGATACTTCTGCGATTAAATTTATCAACTATAAAAGTGACACTGACTTAGCATTGGTTTCCAGGAGTTGATTACATTTTTTCTTCCCAACTCCCACATCTCTAATCTGAGAGCTGACCTGATGGATCACAGAAACACTTTGGAAGGCAATGTAAAAGAAAAGCAATGGGAAAATCACTGAAAGCCCGCATTACTGATAAAAATACAGCAGCAGCCATAAAGTGATTTGGGAGTACAAAGCGCCTGAAAGTATTATATGCATTTAATCAAAATAAACCTCATAAACAAGAAATAATATCCCAAAATATTTCACTGGCTTCAGGGATTTTTTTAATGAGAGAAAACATCCTAGTTTGATTAAGCCTGTGAATAAACCATGTATTGGGCAAAAATTCGTGTTCACTTCTAACAGCCTCCCTGTGAATACTCTTTACTGTTACCAGCGCTTAGAATCAACCCAGAAAAGGATAAAATCTCCAACCCACTCACCATACATTTAAGCCTGAGGGCTTTTGGTAAAAGATTCCCAGAAAATTGTTCAGCTGGCCCAAAGATTAACCCATTTGTAAATGCATCCAGTAGTCACTGAGCACGCTGGGGTTTTATCCATTTAATGAATACTGGTCAGATGCAAATCTGTATGTAGTTAAAAATAAAAGACCCCATTTAATCCTCCTCCGGACTTTTTGTTTTGCTTCTCAATACAGGACTGCTGTGGATATGTCAATGTTACTTCCAGGATTACGAATTCCTCCGGAATAATTCAAAGATACTAACATTAACAGCGGGAAGACAACTCCACGCACTTTGCTCAGACCCTATTCGTTAGAACTCTTAAGTGAAATAAATAAATAAATAAATATGAATGAAGCAGTCTGCATGCACAATTGACAGTGGTCAAAAATATGGGGCTCTAAGCAAGACAAAAAGAATAGTTAACACTAAATTGCAAGAAGGCAAAGATCATAAGGCTGGAAAAGCCATGAGGAGCCATCAAAAATAGAAGAAGATTCCAGGCTATGAATCCTATCCGATTTATGTTGTCAGTGTTTAGCAAGGTGCCTGCCACAGGGTAGGAGGCTAAGTAAATAAATTAGTTGATGTTCTCTGCTGCGATTGAGAACTCTAATAGCTAGTCTCTACTTCTTCTGTAACAATAGAATACCACATTTTCAGCTGGGTACAGGACGGCCCAGAATCAAGACTACATTTCCCAGTTTCTGTTGCAGCTAGATCCACCCATATAATTAAGGTCTGACCAATGACATAAAAGTAGAAGTGGAGTGCTCCGTTTCCTCTGCTTCTTCATTCCTGCTGGCTAGATGCAAGGATAAAGGCTAGCACTCCAACAATCGTCTTGTATACCAAGAGGTGGCCCTGGGAATTTAAGTAACCCAGGGTGGAGCCACAAGACAGAGGTAGCCTGAGTTTCTGGCCCAGGGAGATTCATAACATTCCTTCATATTCTCAAATGTGAAATAAACTTGTATTTTCTTTAAGTTACTAATATTTGGGGTTTTCCTTCATTTGCAGCTGAACCAAATCCTAAGTATTACACATGCTTTACTTAATTATTTCCCTATTGTGTGTTTAGTTTTCCATTTGTAGCCTCTTCAAATAGTGCTACCACCATGAAAAGGGCCAAAAACTTTTTTCCTGTAAAGAGACAGACAATAAATATTTCAGGCTTTGCAGAGCACAGATGGTCTCTCTCACATATTCTTCTTCTTCCTTCTTTTTTTTTAAACATCTCCTTAAAAATGTAAAAACCATCCCAAGCTCATAGGCTGTACAAAAACAAACTCAAACTCTACAGCCCAGATTTGACCTGTGGGCTACGGTTGGCAGATCCATGTTTTAAAGCAATAACTTCAAGCTTTTTTCCTAGCCTCAGAAGTCACTCTACAGACCAAATTTTACTGGTATCCAAATATGTAAGAGAGTAAGAGTCGGCCTGATTGCGTTGGGCTATTTCCTTTTCTCCTCTTTCTCCTCTCCTCTGACGCCCAATGTCCTAACAGGGCTTTACCAATCCACAACGCTCCTCAGAATACACTTTGAAAACCACTAATCTCTGACTTAGTACTTTTCAGTCTCTGTCATCTATTTGTTCAAGTGCTATAGTAAATCTAGGCCTTTTTTTTTTTTTTTTTAGGAAAAATCTCAATCATATCAGCAGGTCATTCTTCAGACTAGAGGTTGTATGTAGTATTGTTATAGGTACACAAATATATACATATATATATTCATATATTCATATACATATATACACACACACACACACACACTCATGTACACATACATATATATTTCTTTTTATCAGGAAGAGCAAATAGACTACTTTCAACATAAAATTTGATGATTGCTAATTGTCCCTATGAAAGAAGGTAAGTGACACCACCATTCACATAAATAGGGACATAAATTGTATACTATTCCCTTCTGTTTACAAAGACCAGCAAAGGAGGGAAGGAGTACTTAAAGCTATAATTGTGCTAAAGAAGAGATTGTAGACTATAGTTTTAAACTTCAGCCATGCTTCGTAGCACCTGGCCACTCAGTCGGTAGAGCACGAGACTCTTGATCTCGGGGTTGTGAGTTCAAGCCCCACGTTGGAGGCAGAGATTACTTAAAAATGAAATATATTTTTGGGACGCCTGGGTGGCTCAGTCGGTTAAGTGTCCGACTTTGGCTCAGGTCATGATCTCGTGGTTCACAAGTTCGAGCCCCGCGTCGGGCTCTGTGCTGACAGCTCGGAGCCTGGAGCCTGCTTCCGATTCTGTGTCTCCCTCTCTCTCTGACCCTCCCCCCATTCATGCTCTGTCTCTCTCTGTCTCAAAAATAAATAAACGTTAAAAACATTTTAAAAAAATAATTTAAAAAATGAAACATATTTTTAAAAATTAATAAATAACAAGCACACAGGGAAATAAAGTATCAGGAGTGAGAATCAGCAGGAAAATACAGTCAACAGAAATAGATTGACAAAGACTACAAATATTAGATTTGCCGGCAAGTTTTGGGTTTTGTTTTTCTGTTAAGTTTATTTATTTTTGAGAAACAGAGAGAGCAGGGGAGGGGCAGAGAGACAATCAAGCAGGCTCCAAGCTGTCAGCATAGAGCTTGACTCAGGGCTTGATCTCACAAAATGGGAGATCATGACCTGAGCTGAGATCAAGAGTTGGACACTTAGCCAACTGAGCTACCCAGGTGTCCCACAGGTTTTTTAAAAACTATGTGTTTATGATGTGCATCAACTAGTTTTTTTGAAATGACAAACCACCTGAAACTCAGTGACTTAAAACAACAAACATTTCTATTACTCATGAATTTGGGTTAGTTGGGAGCATTTTCTGATCTGAGCAGACTTAGCTGGGACAGGATGGTCTAGGATGGCCTAGGATGGCCTCACCCATATATGGTACTGCTGGGATGCCTAGAATGGTTGGAATTGGTGGGGTCTCCTTCTACATGGCCTTTCATCTTCCAAGAGTCTAGCACAGGTTTGTTCACGTAATAACAAAGCATTGCCAGCAGATGAGAAGACAAGCCCTGGAGCACTAGCACTTTTCATGCCTTTTCTTGTAAGTTTGCTATTTTCCCATGAACCAAAGTGAGTCACATGGCCAAACCCAGGGACACCATGAATATCCATATCCAAGAGTCAGGTAATTCCAGTGGCCATTTTATAATACATCTCCTTCGCTGTATTTTTTTTTTCTTTATTTTATTTTAGAGAGAGCAGTGGTGGGGGGGGGGCAGAGGGAGAGAGAGAATCTCAAGCAGGCTCCACACTCAGCACAGAGCCTGACACGGGGCTCAATCTCATGACCCTGGGGTCAATGACCTGAGCAGAAATCAAGAGTCAGACACTTAACTGACTGAGTCACCCGGGTGCCCCTCCCTCAATGTATTTAAAGAAATGAAATACAAGCTTGAAATATGTGAAGAAAATAGGAAACAACAAAAAGTATTTAGCAGACAGTATCACTCTAAGATCTGGGCAAGAAGACAAGCAAGGCCCCTGCTCTGGACCACACACTTTAGAGAGCCCTTATTATCACAAACACACATAAAGATAAATGTATTCAAGAACACACGAACACTACTGTCACTCAGGATCATGCACGTTCCATTCTTATAACTAACACCCTCCAGACTCCAGAAAGAGCATTACCGTTACCTTTCTTTTTGTCACCCAAAGTCAACTGCATCTGAAAGCTGCGATGCTGTCTGTGTTCTGCTTCAGCGTAGGGAAGGGATTCAAGGGACAGAAATATGCTAAGGTTAGAATAAAGAAAACTTGTCAAATCCTTTCTCTCAGTTGACATAGACTCAATAAATCCTTACAGAACAGTACTGCTTCCCAGAAATGACAAGCATCCGTTTATTTTTTTGCTAGGGATAACCTGATAAAAGATTTAAAACAAACGACCAAAGACAAAAATGCATTTTTTTAAATAAAAGACATAACAGTATTTAAAACTCACTGGATATGTTTCAAAGCAAATTAAAGACAGAATTAATAAACTAGAAAGTAAATCAGAAGCCAGAATGCAGCTAAGAGAAACAAAAGATGCAAAATATTACAGGAGAAAAGGACTAGCCTGAGTCTAATCAGCGTTCCAGTAGGAGAGAAGATAAATGGAGTAGCAGTGATACGTGTAGACAGAATGACGGATAATTTTCCAAAATAATGGTCAAAACCAATACACAGATTCAAGAAAGTTAATGTACTCCAAGAAGAACACATGAAAACAACAAATATATCATAATAAAACAGCAGAAGAACAAAGACAAAAAAATCTTAAGTATCGTCTAAGAGTAAAGACAAATTAACTTCAGAAGAGTTAGACTGGGGCGCCTGGTTGGGTTAGTCAGAAGAGCATGCAACTCCTGATCTGGGGGTTATGAGTTGAAGCCCCATGTTGGGAGTAGAGATTACTTAAAAAAAATTTTTTTTAATATTTATTTATTTATTATTTATTTATTTATTTATTTATTTTTAATTTGAGAGAGACAGAGCATGCATGGGTGGGGGGAGACAGAAGGAGAGAGAGAGAGAGAGAGACAGAGAGAGACAGAGAGAGAGAGAGAGAGAGAAGGAATCTTAAGCAGGCTCCACACTCAGCACAGAGCCTGATGGGAGCCTCAGTCCCACAATCCTGGGATCATGACCTGAGCTGAAATCAACAGTCAGACGCTCAACCAACTGAGCCACCGGGAGATTACTAAAAAAAAAATCAGTGAACTTTAAAAAAAGAAGAAGAGTTAGACTGACAGTCAACAGCAATAAGGGAAACAAGGAAGCAGTGAAATGATATCCTCAATGTTCTATAAAAATGTAACTACCAATTTAGAGTTCTACAGACCAAAAATAGTCTTAAGAAGGACAAATAAAGACCTTTTCAGACAAACAAAAACAGAGTTTGTCTCCAGCAAATCCTCACTAAAAGAAATTCTCACAGGGGCGCCTGGGTGGCTCAGTCAGTTAAGCGTCCGACTTCGGCTCAGGTCATGATCTCACGGTCCATGAGTTCGAGCCCCGCGTCGGGCTCTGTGCTGACAGCTCAGAGCCTGGAGCCTGCTTCAGATTCTGTGTCTCCCTCTCTCTCTGCCCCTCCCCCATTCATGCTCTGTCTCTCTCTGTCTCAAAAATAAATAAACATTAAAAAAATAAAAATAAATAAATAAATAATTAAAAAAAAAAAAAGAAATTTTCACAGTTGTACTTTCAGGCATAAAGAATGTAATCCCAGAGAAAGTCTGAGGTATAAGAAGGAAAGGAGAGCAAAGAACGTGGCAAATCCATGTGCCTATATGAGCAATAACTGAATAAAATGATCATAAAGGAATGCATTAGGCTGTGAACTGCGTGTTTTCCCTTAGATGCTGCAGCCGCGGCCCCAAGAAGCTTTATACCCAAGAGGTGGCTACCTTTTAAGGGCCTAGGAAAATGATGGAATTAGTGATTATAGGACAAAGACTCCCTTCATTCCCACCAATAGCAAGAAACACGGTGAAAACCCAAGACCAGAGAAGAAAGGGAACATATAAGAGAAGGGCTTACGAACAGCCACATCTGGAGATGCAAATTCTAAGCAGGACATAAACACCCAAAGAGAGAAGGGAAAAAGCTAGAGGAAAAAACATAGGAGAGGTGTTGGGGCTCTAGACATCACTACCATTGTTCCCTCAAGATTTGACAAGTCCTGGCGCGCCTGGGTGGCTCAGTCGGTTAAGCCTCCAACTTCGGCTCAGGTCATGATCTCGCGGTCCGTGAGTTCCAGCCCGGCGTCTGGCTCTGTGCTGACAGCTCAGAGCCTGGAGCCTGTTTCAGATTCTGTGTCTCCCTGTCTCTGACCCTCCCCCATTCATGCTCTGTCTCTCTCTGTCTCAAAAATAAATAAATGTTAAAAATAAATAAATAAATAAATAAATAAATAAATAAATAAAAGATTTGACAAGTCCCAAGAATGGTGCAACCTAAGAAAATAAGTGCTTCGTAACAGCTTCTTCATGTAGCTGTAAAACTAAAGAAAGGAAACCTCCTTTAAAATGGATGGGGAGGCCAGAAGCGGGAGCCCTTGTGCCCTACCACTCCTTGATTCCAGATCCCAAAAGGGAGAAGCCTACTTTACTACTCCAGGAGGAAGAATGAATTTCTCTTTGCCCAGCAACAAGCTCAGCCAATTAGAAAATACCACAACTCAGCCAATGAGACAGCGTCATCACCCTGAACTCCCCATTTCCTCTAATGGACTTTCATTCAAAGCAGCCCCTCCCAACTTCCTCCTTTTCTCTATAAAGTAACATTCCTCCCCAGACTTGTCTATGTTTTGCCATAGCTTGCATGTCCCTAATTGCAATTCCTCAGCTAGTCCCAAATAAGCCCATTTTTCTGGTCAAACAAACAAATACAACTGGCTACTTTTCTTTTAAGGACACACCTAATATGCTAAGTGAAATAAGTCAGGCAGAGAAAGACAGTTACCATATGTTTTCATTCATATGTGGATCCTGAGAAACTTAACAGAGAACCATGGGGGAGGTGGGGGGGGGGCAAAAAAAGTTACAGAAAGGGAGGGAGGCAAACCATAATGAGACTTAAATACTGAGAACAAACTGAGGGTTGATGGAGGGTGGGGGAGAGGGAAAAGTGGGTGATGGGCATTGAGGGGGGCGCCTGTTGGGATGAGCACTGGGTGTTGTATGGAAACCAATCTGACAATAAATTATATTTAATATAAAAAATAATAAAATAAAATAAAATAAAATGGAATTAAATCCAAAAAAAAAAAAAAAAGGACACACCTCAGAAAGCAGGGTCAAAGGGACTTTGAGCCCAATTAAACTTGGGAAAACTCTAAGCTTTGCCACAGTAATGACTAAAAAGTTGGGAGAAAATGATTTAGAGGGCTAGTTAAAAGGATGAAGATTATTCAGACAAAAGTAGGAATAATTAAAACCCTTTCCATCAGTATGAAGTGTTCTTTCTTAAAGACTCCTAACAAGCTGTTCTCTTAAAATGGGTGCGCTTATAACTCTGAGCCCTTCAACAAAAAATGTTTTCCCGTTTTATTGAGAAATAATACATCACTGTGTATAAGTTTAAGATGCACAGGGCACCAGGGTGGCTCAGTTGGTTGAGCGTCTGACTTGGGCTCAGGTCATGATCTCACGGTTTGTGAGTTCAAGCCCCACATCGGGCTCCCTGCTATCAGTGCAGAGCCCCCTTCGGATCCTCTGTCCCCCTCTCTCTCTGCCCCTCCCCTTCTCATGGTCTCTCAAAATGAATAAATATTTTTTAAAAAGATTTTTTTTACCAAGATGTACAGCATGACGGTTTGATTTACATATATTGCAAAATGATTTCCACAATAGGTTTGGCTGACATCTATCATCTCATAAAGATACAATAAAGAGAAAAGAAAGGAGAAAAGAAAAAATTTTCTCCTGTGATGAGAACTCTTAGGATCTACTTTCTTAACAACTTTCTGGTATATCATACAGCAGTGTTAACTGTAGTCACCATGTCCTACATTATATCCTTCATACTTATAACCAGAAATTTGTACCTTTTGATCCCCTTCCTCCAATTCCCTCTCCCCCCCCCACCCTCTGCCTTTTTTCAGATTCAGCATATAAGTGAAATCATATAGCATTTGTCTGTCTCTGTCCAACTTATTTCATTTAGCATAATGCCCTCAAGATCCATCCATGTTGTCACAAATGGCAAGATTTCCTCATTTTTCATGACTGAATATATTCCATTGTATATATACACCACAACTTCATTATCCATTCATCCACCAATGGACTCCTAGGTTGTTTCCATTGTCTTTGCTATTGTAAATCATGCCGCTATGAACGTGGGGGTGCATATATCTTTTTGAGTTAGTTCTTTTGTTTCCTTTGCATATATTCCCAGAAGTGGAATTGCAGGATCATATGGTAGCCCTATTTCTAATTTTCTGAGGATCCTTCATACTGTTTTCCACAATTGCTACACCAGTTTACAATCCTACCAACAGTACACAAGGGTTTCCTTTTCTCCACATCTCTGCCAGCCCTTGTTATTTCTTGTCTTTTTGATGATGGCCATTCTAACAGACGTGAGATAATATCTCATTATGGCTTTAATTTGCATTTCCCTAATAACTAGCAATGTTGAGCATCTTTTCATCTTTTCTGTTGGCCTTTCGTGTATCTTCTTTGGGAAAGATGTCGATTCATGTCCTTTGCCCATTTTGTAATTGGGTTATTTGTATTTCGCTATTGAGTTGCATGAGTTCTTTATGTATTTTGGATATTAACTTTTCATCAGATATATAGTTTCAAATATTTTTCCCATTCCATAGTTGTCTTTTCACTTCGTAGATGGTTTTCTCTTTCTTTTTTTTTTTTTTTTTCTGTACACAAGCTTTTGAATTTGATGTAGTCCCATTTGTTTATTGTTTGTTGTGTTGTTTGTGGGCAAACTTTTTAGAACCAGACCTCAGAGCAGATTTTAAAACGTGCCATGGTCAAATGCCCAGACAGACACTGGTGGTTGCCTATATTCACAATCATGCCCCCGTCATCTTCCTAGCTAACAGAAGACTCATCTTCCAGCTCATACACAGCTACTGGCTTCAGAGAAATCTAGACCTTGCCCCAATCATGAATGACTTATTCATACTCTTATTTCCCTTACCAATCATTGGTTTAGACATGAGCAGTTACATGATTATGATAAATGAGACATGAAAGGAGGACTGCCAAGACAGAAAAGACTTCTGGGAGGTTTTCCACTGGCAGAAAGAGACAGCCCCTCTTCATCCAGTTGGAGTTAACATCTGCTTGTGAGGATGGGAATATGAGATGGGTAGAGCTGCCATCTCAGACCATGAGGAAAAAACCAGAGACATATTCAGGCCAGTCAACTCACTGAGTATGGAAGAAAAGGAGTCCCTGATACCACCTTTGAATTTGAGCTGTTGAATTACCATTAGACCCATTTTGTTTCGGAGGGTATGTTTTCCATATTGTTTAGGTCAGTTGAGGCAGGATTTCTTATTAATATCCCAAAATACAGAACCAATTTAAAACTGGAGTCATGAGTGACTCTTATAACCTAATCCACCACTATGTGTTGTCGAGCCTTTTTAGCTTGTCTCACCCATCTCTCCCTCCCCTTGTAGATCTCACTGGCAATCCAGACGCGCAGAACATTTCACTTCTGGGTTACTCACTAAGGCAGCTTCTTAGCTCATCTCCAGCCTCCAGTCCCATTGGTTTACTATTTCTCATAGACGACGGCCCCCCCCCCCCCCCGTGGCAAACATTTCAAGGCTCCCAATCTTGCCCAGTGAAGGTCAGCTAAATGCTTCACCTAGTTTTCAAAAATTTTAGCTGGAATTTTTCAGCATATGTTTAACTAGCCCAACTTCACATTTCAGGCAGACTTGCACCCCACCGAGCAGTGTGGGTGGCACATTATCAAATGCCACTGCTGGACATGGCCTGCGCACAACTGGCCAGCCCTGCAGCGGCTCTTTCCAAAGGTCACGCGCTGCAGACGCTTCATCCGGAAGGAGGAGCCCAGCCTCCCTCACATCTCAGCTGTTGTCAGTGGTTGTTTCCCTCTGGAATGTCTTCACCTTTTAGACTCCTTGCTCTTACTTTCTTTCTCATTTCTTCCACTTGAAATTCTTTTTTTCTCTCTTGAGGACTTTTGGGGTTTTTTTTCTTTGTTTTGACACTTAAAAAAAAAGACCATTTTCATTCTCAACTCCCTAACTTTATTTTTAACATATTTTATATTCTTCTCACTTTCATACTTATCTTTTTATTTCAGTAGTTGTAGCTTTTCACATCTTCTATTTCCAATCTTTATTTCACCTCTCATTTTCAACGTTTTATTTTATTTACTTATTATTTCTTTTGAGACAGAGGGATAGATCATGAATAAGGGGGAGGCAGAGAGAGGGGGAGACACAGAATCTGAAGCAGGCTCCAGGCTCCCAGCTGTCAGCACAGAGCCCCACGCGGGGCTCAAAACCACAATCTGCAAGATCATAACCTGAGCCAAAGTCAGATGCTTAACCGACTGAGCCACCCAGGAACTCCTTTTTCAGTTTTTTTTAGATGATTCTTTTTTTTAATTCCATTTTTTTATTCTCTCAATAGGTTATGAACATTTTTCAGTTCTCTACACAGTCCTTTTATTTACAATAAATCTTCAGAAATAAGGTCACACTTGGTTGAGTGCTACAATTTTTTTTTCAGTCAGCTCCACACCCAACATGGGGCTTGAACTCACGACCCCGAGATCAAGAGTTGTGTGTTCTACCAACTGAGTCAGCCAGGCGCCCCTAGACGGTTCTTCATTTTAACTCCTTCAACCTTTTACCTCTCCCTATTTTTACCTTAGTCCCCCTTTTCTTCCTTTCCTATTTTTCTTACTTCTAATCGATTTTTCTTACGCCTACTCAGACATATGACTAGTACAGTATGATTGGAAAAGGCCCACACCACAAACAGGGGAGATGAGACTTACAAACTAAGCCAACTGGGTAGTTCTCCCAAGTAGCAACCAGCTCACCTAAAACACCCGAACTAAGGAGAAAAGAAGGTTGTTTTCCTCCACATCAAGGAGAAGTCCCAGGGAGGACCACTGCAAAGTGGCAAAAGGTGGATTCTCTCTTGCCTCTCTTCCCAAAATGGACACTATCAGCCAACCATGCGACAAAATTTGTGGAAGATCTTTTATGTCCTAGGCACTGGGGATACAGAGTTAACAAGACAGATGTGGTTTTCTGCTCCTCTGGTGCCTATATTTTAGCAGAGAAAGGGAGACAGGAGGCAACACATGAATAAAATAAGTGCTTTGAAGAAAAGAAAACAAGACATTGTGCCTTTAAAGGGGATGAGGAGAGAGGTCAAAGTAGGTTCTCTGAGAAAGCGACGTCAGAGGTAAGAGGTGATTGAAATGACTCAAGCAAGCATGTGAATATCTAAAAGGGAGCAGAAAGTAATAGCAAAAGCAAGTGCGAAGAGCCTAAGAACAAGCTTGGCTTGCTGGGAGAACAGAAAGACCAGGAGGGCTTAGAACCTAGTGAGCAAGGGGGAGCCTGGACAAAGGCGAAGCGAGGCTCCATCCCCCCGGAGGTCCTCCCCCACCACAACATGTCCAGGCCCCTGGCAGGACCCTACAAGGAGGAGCTCTCTCCGCAGGGCCACACCTGCCCCGTTTGTACAGCCTCACATTGCACAGGGATCCTTGCTCACATAGGATTACCAGTTCCACAAATGAGTACAAACTGGCATTATCCTTACATTTGGTCATTTAGGATGCCTCAAGGATAAATTCCTAACCTGGCCCTTTAAAGTTGCTGGATAGGGGCACGTGACGGGCTCTGTCAGTGGAGCATGTGACTCTTGACCTCTAGGTTGTGAGGTGTTTTTTTGTTTTTTTGTTTTAAGGTTTGGGATTTTTTTTCTTTAATTCTTATTTTTAGAGACAGAGTGAGAGCAGGGGAGATGGACAGAGGGAGAGAGAGTGAGAATTTAAGGCACGCTCCACACTCAGCCTGGAGCCCCACACAAGGCTCCATCCCATGAGTCTGGGATTAGGACCTGAGCCAAAATCAAGAGTTGGATGCTCAACCAACTGAGACACCCAGCTGTCCCCGAGATTGTGAGTTTGAGCCCCATGTTGGATATAGAGGTTACTTAAAAATAAAATCTTAGGAGCACCTGAGTGGCTCAGTTGGTTAAGCAGCCAACTTCGGCTCAGGTCATGATCTCGTGATCTGTGGGTTAGAGCCCGGCATCGGGCTCTGTGCTGACAGCTCAGAGCCTGGAGCCTGCTTCGGATTCTGTCTCTCTCTCTCTCTCTCTCTCTTTCTCTGGCCCTCCCCAACTTGTGTTCTCTCTCTCCCTCTCTCAAAAATAAATAAACAATTTTTTTAATAATAAAATCCTAGGGGCGCCTGGGTGGCTCAGTTGGTTAAGCGGCCGACTTCGGCTCAGGTCATGATCTCGCGGTCCATGAGTTTGAGCCCCGCATCGGGCTCTGTGCTGACAGCTCAGAGCCTGGAACCTGTTTCAGATTCTGTGTCTCCCTCTGTCTCTGCCCCTCCCCTGTTCATGCTCTGTCTCTCTCTGTCTCAAAAATAAATAAATGTAAAAAAAAGAAAAAAAGAAAAAAAAATAATAAAATCCTAAAAAAATAAATAAAAATAAAGATGCTGGATGGTTCCTAAACTGCAGGGTGTTCCTAAACTTCATGGAGAGTTTTTTTTTTTTTCTTAGAGCCCTTAATGTGTTTGCAGAAGTAAAACCTGGAATATCGGAAAATATTGTTTTTATTTATTTATTTTTAATGCTTATTTATTTTTGAGAGAGAGAGAGAGTATGTGTGTGTGAGCGGGTGAGGGGTAGAGAGAGGGAGACACAAAATCCAAAGCAGGTTCCAGACTCCAAGCTGTCAGCACAGAGCTGGGCTTGAACTCATGAACTGCGAGATCATGACCTGAGCCTAAGTCAGACGCTTAACCGACTGAGCCTCCAAGGCACCCATGGAAAAGATTGTTTTTAAATTTGAGGGTTCAATAGGTACACAATATTAAAACTGAACAATATTAGAAAGCTAACATCGGGCAGCCCTTGTCCCAGAAAAGGAAACTTAGTCATTGAGAACCACATTATACACAAAATAAAAACAAAATAAGTAAAAAATATGCAGTCACTGGCCTTATTGTGTACTCAGGACAGACAGAAGCCACTGTTCCCTGCCAGTGAGTGGCTTCCTCCAGACTGGGCAAGGCAACCCCACCCCCTCAAAGGGTCTGAGAAGGAGTGGGATTTGCAGGCAATCATGGCCAGGCTGCCTGCACTGGAATGTACCCACGGGTCACTCAGCCAAAGAAAGATTCCCAACCTAATCTTGGGAAGGGTAAACTGGGCAAAACTGGGAGTAATCTGAGGATCTGGCCCTTCCAGGAGGGAATGGCTGGCATAGATGCTGCTCTCTGATTCTGGGTGACAGGATAAACAAAGGAGAAAAGCTTTATGACATGGGTCTAGGCAATGATTTTTTTAATACGACACCAAAAAGCACAAGAAACAAAATAAAAAATAAACGAGTGGGACTACATCAAACTAAAAACTTCTTGCACAGCAAAAAAACAAACAAACAAAATGAAAAGATGACCTACAGAATGGGAAGAAAATACATGCAAATCATACATCTGATAAGGGGTTAATATCAAACAACTCAATAGCAAAAAAACAAAATAAACAATCCAATTAAAAATGGGCAAAGGAGGGGCACCCGGGTGGCTCAGTCGGTTGGGCATCCGACTTCAGCTCAGGTCATGATCTCACAGTCTGTGAGTTTGAGCCCCACATCGGGCTCTGTGCTCACAGCTCGGAGCCTGGAGCCTGCTTCCAATTCTGTGTCTCCCTCTCTCTCTGCCCCTCCCCTGCTCATGCTCTGTCTCTCTCTGTCTCAAAAACAAATGAAAACATTAAAGAAAAATTTTTTAATGGGCAAAGGAGGCACCTGGGTGGCTCAGTTGGTTAAGCATCCAACTCTCGATTTTGGTTCATGTCATGATCTCACAATTTGTGAGTTTGAGCCCCAGGTCAGGCTTTGCGTTAACAGCACAGAGCTTGCTTGGAATTCTCCCTCTCTCTTTCTCTCTCTCTCTCTCTCTCTCTTTCTCTCTCTCTCTCTCCCTCTGTCCCTCCCTCACCCCTTAAATAAGATGGGCAAAGGACACAAATAGACATTCTTCGAAACAGGATATGTGAATGGTCACATAGGTACATGAAAAGGTGCTTGACAATCCTCTAATTATTAGAGAAATGTAAATCAGAATTGCAGTAAGAATTCACCTCACACCTGTCAGAATGGCCATTACCAAAAAGACAAGAGGTAACAAATGCTAGTGAGGACGTGGAGAAAAGGAAATGCTTGTGCACCATTGTTGGGATTGTAAGTTGATACAAGCACTATGGAAAACAGTATGAAGGATCCTAAAAAACTAAAAGGTAGAACTATGATCCAGGAACTTATGATCCAGGATTTCCATTTTTCCATTTCACCATGTCTAAGAGATATCTGCACTCCCATGTCCATTGCAACATTATTTACAATATCCAAGACATGGAAACAACCTCTGTCCACTGATTGATGAACGGATAAAGAAAATGTGGTGTACATATACAAGGGGATATTATTCACCCTTACAAATGAAGGGGATCCTGCCATTTGAGACAACATTGAGGGCATTATGCTAAGTGAAATAAGTCAGATAGAGAAAGAGAAACAATATATGATCTCACTCATATGTGGAATCTAAAAAAAATAGAATAAAATAAAACTCATAAAAAAAAGAGATCAGATGTGTGGTTACCAGAGGGAGAAGGAAGGGAATGTTCTAGACAGGTAGTCAAAAGATAGCCTTCCAGTTATGAAATAAATAAGTACTGTGGGGGTGGGCACACCTGGCTGGCTCAGTCAGAAAAGCATGTGGCTCTTGATCGTGGGGTTATGAGCTCGAGCCCCGTGTTGGCTGTCAGGATTCCTTAAATAAATAAAAATGTAAAAAAAAAAAGTAGTAGAGATGTAATGTACCCCATGATAACTGTAGCGTCAACACAGCTATAGGTGCGCCTAGCCGGTTCAGTTGGTAGGGCATGCAACTTTTGATCTCACAGTTGGAAGTTCGAGCCCCACGTTAGGTGTAGAGATTACTTAAAAACAAAATCTTTAAAAAAACAGAGCTATATAGTATATTTAAAAGTTGTTGAGAGTGAATCATAAGAGTTCTCATCACAAGAGAAGAAAAACTTTTTTCTTCCTTTTTTTTTGTATCTATAAGAGACGATGGATGTTAACTAAACTTTTTGTGGTTACCACTTCACAGTATATTTAAGTCAGGTCATTGTGCCGCATACTTTAAACATACACAATATTGTATGTCAATTATATCTCAATAAAACTGAAAAAGATTAATCTCCTACAAAAAAAAAGAAGAGGAAGGAAGGAGGGAGGAAGTCAGGAAGAGAAAAAGGAAAGAAAAGAAATAAACCTTTACCAAATAGCCCATACTGTACTAGGTGTTTTCAAAAGCATTAGTTCTAAATTACCTGCCTTTAAAGTCAGAAATAGTCTCCCTGACATTAATCGTAAGCAAGGCCAGATTTTTTAAGCCCTAAAGCTTTGAACATGAATTAATTTGTCCTCTAAATCCAGGTCTCTCTCAAACAAATGATGTTAATGTCCAAGGGGGTTATGAGATCAAGATCTGTGTGTGCATTTAAATTCCTCATCTTGCCTCAATTTCAAAATAGATGTTCAAGTATCTAACCCTTAAATCCGCTTACAGGGAGATGGATGTTTTTGTCTCCAACTTCCTCTTCTCTGTGTGTGGGACTGAGTAGTAGGACAGATACCAAAAAACCCCTGAATGGCTGCTGTGTCACATAAAGAGCTGCAATCTTAGGAAACTTCACGCCTATGTGGTTTATGTACTCTGCATTTGTACCTAGTGAGAATTAGTTAAAGGGGCTAGAAATGTTTGCCCTTTGAAAAAGGTAGATGTTTGAAAGACTGAGTGCTGAAGAGAGACTAGCTTTACCTTGTGTACACTGGGCAGACAGGGCTAGGATATAGAAGCGGCAGGGAAGCCGTCCAGCAGTTAGAACTCTTCCACGACGGATGGGCTGCCTGCGGAGACAATGTGTGCCCTCCATGGGAAGTATTCATGAAGAAGCTAGAACATCTGTCAGGGATGCCATAATTAGTATTTCCACCTAAATTGGAAAATTGAACTAAACCAGTGGTTTCCAAATATCTGTCCAGCTATGACAGTCTCCACTGATCCGAGACAAAATGATTTTAAAAAAGCAATGTCATGAATTTTTCCCAGAGCTCACTTTATTGAATTTAAAGGACTGCTCTTAGGGGTATCTGGCCAGCTCAGTCGGTGAAACATACGACTCTTGACCTCAGGGATGTAAGTTCGAGCTCCACATTGGGTGTAAAGATTATTGAAAAATAAAAATGTTTAGGGGCACCTGGGTGGCTCAGTTGGTTGAGCATCCAACTCTTGATTTCCACTTGGGTCCTGATCCCAGGGTCGTGGGATAGAGCTCCACATCAGGCTCCATACTCAGCATGGAGCCTGAGATATTCTCTCTCTCTCTCTCTCTCTCCCCCTGTGCCCCTCTCCACTGTTCATGCTCTCTCTCTCTCTAAAAATAAAACAAATAGAATAAAAATAAGAACCCTTAAAAAAATAAATAAAGGATTGCTCTTAGTTCTGAGATGACACAGAATGAATCCTTCCTACCTTGTCATCATTAGTCTCCACACTTCTATGAAATAGTGGTCTAGATGACAGTCGCTGCTTTGTTTTTTATTTATATGGCAAAAGTAAAAATAGCATCACTACGCTGACTACCCCCCAATTTTTCATCTATGTTAATAGCCCATAGAATTCAAAAGTCAGGGGACTGTTAGACTACAGGCTAACTCAACTCGGACTACAGTCAAACTCAAAAGTCACCCAGTTGTTCAAACCAAAACTTTGGGGTATGGTCATCTCAAAACGTTGAGCCTTCTCCTTCCCTCAATCACAACATCCATGACATACGAGCCTGTCACATTGATTCTATGTTTACAATATGCCCCAAAGTGGCCCTTTTATCCTGCAAGATGCCCCTAGCCTAAGCCCCCATCATCTCTCCCACCAGGTCCACTCGTAGCAGCTTCCTAACCAGCCTCCCTGGTCCACTCTTTGCCCAGCACTTCAGTTCATTCTCCACTCAGCAATCAGAGCAATTAAATATGTCTTCAGGTCATGATCTTCCCCTTAAAGCCCTCCAATGGCTTCACATGCCACCTGGAATAAAATCCAAATTCCTTATCATGAGAGAATACCCTAAAATATCTTGCCCTGCCTTTCTCTTCAGCCTCAATTTATCCCTTATGTCCATATATACGGCCTTTCAGTCCTTCCAACAAACCAGTCTGGCTTCTGCTTCAGGACCTGGCACTTGTTTTTCCTTCTGGTTTGAAGACTCTTTCCCAGGATCCTCCAGAGCGGATTCCTTCTCCTCACCATTCAGACCTCAAATGTCACCTCTTTCAAAATCTCCCGAGGCGTGCCTGAGTGGCTCAGTTGGCTAAGTGACCAACTCTTGGTTTCGGCTCAGGTTGTGGTCTCACGGTGTCTGAGTTTGAGCTCCGAATCAGGATCTGAGCTGGCAGTGCAGATCCTGCTTGGGATTCATTCTCTCTCTTTCTCTCTCTCTCTCTCTGTCTCTCTCTTTCTCTCTCTGCCCCTCCCATGCTCATGTGTGCTTGCTCTTGCACTCTCTCTCAAAATAAACTAAAAAAAAAAACAAAGCAAAACTTCCAAGACTACCCATCTACATCAACCCCTCTCCCACTCCAGTGCCTCTTTAACTTAACAAATGTCTGTTTTGCTTTCTTATGACACGTATTTATAGTTTAAATTGCTTTGTCCATTTATTCATATGTTTATTGCCTGTTTTCCATTCTAGAAAGAAAGCTTCCCTAGGGCAGGGGCACCTAGGTGGCTCAGTCAGTTAAGCTGCCTACTTGGGCTCAGGTCATGATCGCATGGTTCATGAGATCGAGACCCCATTGGGCTTGGTGCTGACAGCATGGAGCCTGCTTGGGATTTTCTCTCTCCCTTCTCTCCGCCCTTCCCCTGCTTGCTCTCTCTCTCTCTCTCTCAAATAAATAAACATTTTTTTTAATAAAAAATAAATTTATAAAATAGAAGGAAAACTTCCCTAGGGCAGCAGCCACATCTGCTTGCTCGTTTCTGTATTCCCAGCTAAGGAAGGGAACAGCACCCAGGCAGGTAAATGAATGAATGAAAACCTTATGAGTTTAAGATTCCAAGACCCATTTTCTCTTCCAAAATGTCTTTCTATGAACAAATAGACTGAAAGAAAGCATCATTTATTGGAGAAAAATAAGCAAGGTGACCTCTAGTTCTGAGCCAAAACAAAATACAAGTTGTCATAGTATTGTGTCTGTTTTGTTTTGTGTCACAGAGAAGCAGGGATCATGGTAGCTTTCCCTCCAGAGCAGGTTGAAGCAATGAGCAAACAGAAGCAAACCTAAAAGGGAGGTCCTCAAAAATGCTGATGTCTCAGAATGTACTCAGAGATGGACTGAGGAATGAAGTCATGATTAGAATACTTACAACAAGAGCACAGAGATTATTGAGTACTGGGCACTCATCTGAGCGCTATGTGTCCATTAACTTGCTTAAATGCTCCCCACAACCCTACGAGGAAAATACTGTTGTTATTCTTCAAGTCAGCTACAGAAGAAAAAACAAAAACTCAAGGCTCTGACATGGTTTCTCACACTCCCTGACTGTCACTGGTAGATTCAGTGCCCGTTCAGATTTTTTTCCTTCCAGCTTCTCTCAACATCATTCAGAAAGTGGAGAGGGGGGACATCTTTATCCCTTTCTCACGCAAAGATTAATTCCAGTCACAAATATAATCTGTGGTGCCCTATAATTTCCCGCGACAGGATGTGAATTTGTAACTTCTGTGAGACAAGTTAGGCAAATGAGTGCACCGAAAAGAATGTATAAAATAGAGTGCAGTAGCCACCGGAAACCAGAACGACGATAGCCCTCGTGTGGTCAGTTGTGGCGGTAACCTGCCGGAAGGCGGCCTCCTCGATGCGCAGGGGGTCAGGGTCTCGTCAGGAAGAAGTGCACAGCTGCTCCTGATCCTGCTCCAAGAGCTGACTCTGCTGCCAGAGGCCAAGAGCTTCCCTTTAATTGCCTCTCTCCTGCCCCCATTCATTAACATATGTCCCTCCACATGACACAGAGAAAAAACACTCCCTCTGGAAACGGGCCACTCCACTCGGAAGGACGGCCCTTAGAGCCCTGCCTGGATAACACTTTTGTATGTGGTAGTGAGTAACAATATGGCTGGCTAGCACCTTTTCATTCACAGCACCACTGACATATGTCTATATGGAAGAAGAAGGAAAAAAAAAAAAGATATTCCCAGATTAAGTGGCACATTTGGTGGGAGAGACACCCGAAGCAAGATGAGAAGGGGGCAGGGGACGTGCATTCAGGAGCCATGAAAGAGGCATTTCTTCATTTACTTAAGTAACATTAGGAGAACCTCATCCCCAAAATAAAAAGCTCTGGGTGGGCCTTGGACAATTCCACATAGAAGGCCACGGCTACTGAGCCCGGTGGGCGCTGATGTGTCCTGTTGTCCTAAGGATAACGAGGACAGAGCACACAGCTTGGTCTCTGAGCTCAGGCTGAATATGAGAGTTTAAGAACCAGGTTTCAGATCAATTTCTAAGTGGACAGACTTAATGTATTGGCACTTAGAGCCAAGAAACACATTCCTTTTATAGAACGCATTTGTGTTCCAGAAAGACGCTATGCGCATCAGTTTCAAATTACTGACTGGCTTTTGCTTCTCAGGGATTCAACGTATCATTTTTAAGCTGATCTCTACCTTTTTAAAGACAAGCTGTACGTTTCTTTAAAAGACTAAATGATTAATGGCGATGGTTGCACAACAATGCAAATGTACTCAGTGCCAGTGAACTACAGACACTTGGAAACGGTTAACAGGTCAGTTTTATGTTACCACAATTTTGTAAGATTTTTACTTGGAAGGAAAAGGAAATGGAAGCATATTTGAAAGTTTCATCTTTAATGATACAGTGAGGAGACATAACGATACTACCAACAGTGTTTTACATATATTTCAATACTAAAATGACAAAACAACAAAGAAGAGAGTTACTAAAACTAATGCGAAATATTTTGTTTTCATGCATAATGTTTGCATGAGGACCCACAACTTGTAATAGCACAAAGTGCAGGCATTTTCTGCTGAAGGTGGGGCCAAAACATTGAACAAATCATAAGGTTTTTTAACAAATCAAAAATCAAATCTTTCAGGGGCGCCTCAGTGGCTCAGTCTGTTGAGCGACCAACTCTTGATTTCAACTCAGATCATGATCTCATGGTTTGTGGGACTGAGCCCCAAGATGGTCTCTGTGCTGATAACCAAGACCTGCTTGGGATTCTCGCTCCCTCTCTCTCTGCCCCCACCCCCGTCCCTCTCTCTCTCAAAATAAATAAATGAACTTTAAATGATCAAATCTCTTAGAATTCTGGTGATTTTAGCTCTCTAAAATGATAGAAAATACTGTTTCAATAAAATTCTGAATCGCTTTGTGAAAATCTCTTTAAAAGTTTTCAGATTTGCTTGACATCATCAATGGAACAAAACAGTCTGGGGAGGCCCTGGGTGGCTCAGTCAGTTAAGTATCTGACTCTTGGTTTCAGCTCAGGTCATGATCTCACGTTTTCATGAGTTTGACCCCCGCATTAGGCTCTGCACGGGCAGCCTCAGAGCCTATTTGGGATTCTCTCTCTCCTCTCTCTCTGTCCCACCCCCACTCGTGCTGCCTGTCTCTCTCAAGATAATAAAACTTAAAAAAAAAACAAAAACCAGAGTCTAGAAATAAATACAAATTCACTCAGGAATTTAGTATTCAATAAAGGTGGATTTCAAATAAACAAGGAAAAGATAGATTCATTAATAAATAATATTATGACAACTGAGTAGACATCAGAAAAAAAAAAAAAATTAAAGGGGCACCTGAGTGGCTCAGTTGGTTAAACACCAGACTCTAGGTTTGAGCTCAGGTCATGATCTCATGGTTGGTGAGTTAGAACCCTGCATCGGGCCCTGTGCTGACAGCTCAGAGCCTGGAGGCTGCTTCGGATTCTGTGTCTCCCTCTTGCTCTGCCCCTCCCCTGCTCATGCTCTGTCTGTCTGTCTCTCTCTCTCTCTCTCAAAAATAAATAAAACATTTTTAAAATTTTTAAAAAAAGAAATAAAATCTTAAAAACAAAAATAGGTAAAAGGGTAAATAGTTTATGTAGAACAAGTACAAAGGTCTTTTACACATATTAAAAAATGTTCAGGAGGCACCCGGGTGACTCAGTCAGTTAAGCACCAGACTCTTAGTTTCAACTCAGATCATCATCTCACAGTTTTGTGGGTTTGAGCCCCGCATCAGGCTCTGCGTTGGCAGCACGGAGCCTTCTTGAGACTCTCTCTCCCTCTCTGTCTGCCCGTTCCCTGCTCACTCTGTCTCTCTCAAATAAATAAATAAAACTTTTTTTAAAATGTTGTTTCCTTAATTAAAAAATGATAATTAAAACCACAATGAGATGCCATTATCACTTTCATATGAGCAAGTACCAGTTGGTGAGAAAATGGGCAAACCAGCACTGTGTATATTGTTGGTGGAAATAAAAATTTACACAGCTTTTTCGGAGGAGCTATTTGGAAATACATATGAAAAACATCTAGCGTACGTTCTGTTGGGCCTAGCAATTCCATATTTAAAAACTCGTCATACAGTTGTGCTCACACTTATAAAAAATGCTGTTTGTATAAGAATTTTCACTCCAGGGGTGCCTGGGTAGCTCAGTCGGTTAAGCATCTGACTTTGGCTCAGGCCACGATCTCACAGTTCATGGGTTTAAGCCATGCATCGGGCTCCACACTGACAGTCCAGAGCCTGCTTGGAATTCTCTTTCTCTCCCTCTCTCTCTGCCCTCCTCCCCCCCGTCATGCTTTCTCTCTCTCAAAATAAATAAACTTAAATTTTTTTTTCTTTTCACTCCAACCAACATAACGTCCGGCTGAAGAAGTGCTTTGGTAAATGGAATATTATGTAGCTATTGAAAGGAACTATGTGGTTCTATATGTAATATATCCAGTATCTACAATGCAAAAAGCAAGGTGCAGAACAGTATGTATATGCCACCATTTGTGTATCTATAACTTTTAAAGAGATACACACACACACACACACACACCATACATGCTCAAAATGTGCCGTAGAATGGTCTAAAATGACACACAAGAAACAGTCATTGCTTCTGTAAAGAGGAAATAAATAGCAAGGGGAATAAGAGAAAAACTTCCTTTTGAACATAAACTCCTAGGGGGACCTGGCTGGCTCAGTTAGAACATGAAACTCTTGATCTCAGCGTTGTGAGTTCAAGCCCCACGTGGGTATAGAGATGACCTAAAAATAAAATCATTAAAAAAAAAAAAAAACTCTTAAGATCTTTTGAACTTTGTTCAGCCTGGAGATTCCAGACGGAAGAAAAAAAATTTTTAAGGGACAAGGTAATCAATATCAATGTCTTACCTACACACACTGATTCATTAGCTCTAAGTTTAAATGGTTGGATTGATATTTTTAGAAAAAAAACTGAAACACAACCCTCACCAACAACAATACAGGATAAGAGCAATGAAACAATTTCATCAGGAGAAGTCATGAAGAAAAAATTCTAAGAACAAAGACAAGTGAATAGAATAAAAATTTTTTTGGCCAGTTGTCTAAAACCCTCTAAGATTTCAGAAAGTCTTTGAAGCAGGAGGGCAAAACAGTAACAACCTGTGTTTAGGAAATGAAAAATGTGTTAAGTATTTTCAGATATAGGTGGGTTTCATGTAGTTTTAAAACACAGCTCTCAGGTTCTCCTCCCCATTAATCCTTGAGCTGTCACGCCGATATGTATACATACAAATTTCATTCTCATCCCAGGCATGCGTACTTATCAATAATCACAACTTATCTGGATAGGCAGGCAGTGTGGGAAGCTGCTAACAACCCTTTCAATTTGGCCGTTAAGGGTATTATTTCTCCCTTATTGTTTACAGGAAATGTTTCCTGCTAAGGCCAGCCTGACAGCTTCTAACCAAAGTATCATAAAGCTGGAGCCCAGACCTCCGTGTTGTCTCCAAGGAAAACAAGGGAGACCGGTCCGCACGCCTGCCAAACGCTGCCAGGGCAGGCCGGGGTCCCCTTCTTCTCTCGGCCGCAGAACAGCAGGAGCAAGCAGAAAAGAGGTGGGAAGGCACTTTGTCCTTGAGAGAGCAACAGAAAACACTTGACGTGGTTCAGACCAGAAAAGAAAAACTACGTGAGAAAAGAATTTCAATTCTGCAGAGCCCTTTCCAGAGATTGCTAGGTCACAGCTGGTAAGTCTATTTGGTCATTTTATTGTTATACATGAAATACTGATTTGCACAAGTGGAAAGAAAACAAATTGGTTATAAGACCTGTCCCCAACCTACCTTTCCAATCTAATGTCTCATTCTTCCCCTGCATGAACTCTCATTTCCCCACCTCCTCACCCTTGCTTACCCTGCCTGTCTCACTCACAAGATACCGTGAAAAGCTTCCCACCCTTCAAGCCCTTTTTCAAATCCCAGTACCCTTCCCAAACCTCCTTGGAACACCCAAGTCCCATGAGATATCTCTGAATACTAAGACATTAAACATTTTTTTAAGTTTATTTATTTATTTTGAGAGAGAGAGAGAGAGAGAGAGAGAGAGAGAGTGTGTGTGTGTGTGTGTGTGTGTGTGCGCGTGCACACGGGGGAGAAGCAGAGAGAGAAAGGGAGAGAGAGAATTCCAAGCAGGCTCCACGCTGCCAGTGTGGAGCCTGTCTTGGGCTTGAACTCATAAACCGTGAGATCATGACCTGAGTTGAGATTAAGAGTCAGATAATTAACTGACTGAGCCACCCAGGCACCCCTACATTTAATATTTTATATTAAATACACACACACACACACACATACATACACACACACGTATCTACATTGTGCATCTAGGTAATGAGACACAGCAATTAACCCTAACAGGCAATTGAACATAACGGTCCTGGGATTGGAATCCCCATGTCATCCCTCACTGTGGCTCTGAGGAATTTTAGTTTCTCTAAACCTCATTAGAAGATCCACATTTAAGAACTGCTACTCATTGGGGCACCCGGGTGGCTCATTTGGTTAAGCGTCTGACTTCAGCTCAGGTCATGATCTCACAGTTCATGAGTTTGAGCCCCGCTGTGTGCTGACAGCTTGAAGACTGGACTGCTTCCAATTCTGTGTCTCCCTCTCTCTCTGCCCTATTCTGCTTGTGCTCTCTCTTGCTCTCAAAAATAAATATTAAAAAAAAAAACAACTGCTACTCATCAAAAAAAATTTTTTTTTAAGAATAAAATATAAAAAAAAAAGAACTAGTACTCATCAGTTCATTCACTTTGCTCAAGTATTTACTGAGAGGCAAATATGTACCAGGCCCAGGAGGAAAATAAAATGAACAAGATCCCACCTCCATAAGTATCTAATGTATGAACAGGATCAGTGAAATGTAGGTATATTCTAAGTAGAGTCCAAATCATAAAAGAACCCACAATTAACTAATAAATCATTCCAATGGCAGAAGACTTTGGTGGATGGTTTTCCAGAATATTTTTATGATGATGTTTTGTAGCAGATGACAAAACTATGATCATGAAGAATATTTTGTGAATGGAATTGTTTAAATTAAATTTCTGGTCGGGGCGCCTGGGTGGCTCAGTCAGGTGAGTGCCTGACTTCGGCTCAGGTCATGATCTCTCGGTTTGTGAGTTCGAGCCCCGTGTCGGGCCCTGTGCTGACAGCTCGGGGCCTGGAGACTGCTTTGGATTCTGTGTGTCTCTCTCTCTATCTGCCCCCCTCCCCCTGCTCTTGTTCTCTCTCTGTCTCTCACAAATAAATAAACGTTAAAAAAATTTTTTTTTTTAATTTCTGGTGACAAGAGCATACATTCTAGGTCCCTATTTTTTCTCATAATTGAAGTAAACAATTAAAGTAAAATAATTTTAAAATTAATCATTAAAAATATTTTAAAATTATATTAAATATATTTATATATTAAATAATTTATATATAACATAAGTATTATAAATATTATTTATTATTTAAATATAATATAGTTTATATTACATATTTATATTTATTATAGATTGTATATATAATTTATATATTAAAGATACTTAGAATAATTAAAGTAAAGCAAATAATTTGTTTTTAATACAAACATTTTCCCTTGACTGTGCACCAAATAGTGCTTTTACATACATTATACATGTTTGTACATACATGTATAAACAATTTATATACAAATATAAATATTTTATATAAATATAGCAATTCATCTTTCCTCGATGACTAAGGATTTTGCCAGGCCTCAGTCACAGTTCTAGACATAAGCGTCATTATAATATACTCTACCCACAATGCTATATCTGAAATAAGAAATACAAAAATAAGAAACTGAGCTGAATGTATACCCGAATCAGGATATCCTGAAATTGCCTTAATTGATATATTTTTAATAAATTTAAAATGTGAAGTGTGCTTAAGAGTGGCCTGTTTTACTGAATTAACACTCAGCAAATACTTGAGCATCTGCTCAACACTGGTCTAAGTGCTAAAAGGTAGACTTGGAACTGGAGCAAATCTGAAGACAATCGGCTCCTAATGAATAGAAAATCTGCTCTAGTTAAATCAGTAACAATACAAGCCAAAAAACTGATTCTCTCGTCTATCTTTACAAGAACGGTGTTAAAACTTTACTTCCTTATTCGTAGAGCAGCTGTCTCGAGTATGCACTCTCTCTCTCACTTTGCAGAGATCCTTTCCTACCTAGCAACTGATAAACAACAACAGCAAAAAACCTTTGTCATTGACCAGATCTCCATTTCGAAACAGGCATAAATTCACTGGTCTTAATTTTAGCTACTAAAACTGCATCTTAGCAGAGAGAGAGGGAAAAGAATATAACTTTTTAAAGCACATCAGCCTTCAACTTGTATGAACTCCACTGAAGAAGAGAGAGTCACAAAGAATGAAAAAGAAGAAAAAGCAGGACTTAATGACACATTTAACTATTGAACAGGAACGTCTGCTATTTTCCTAGTTGCTATAGCTCATGGTAGGACAGGGAATGATAGATTTTAAAAAGCAACAACACCTTGGGGTGATGTTTTATTAAAAAACAGCCATGTGAGGGGCACCTGAGTGGCTCAGTTGGTTAAGAGTCCAACTCTTGATTTCAGCTCCGGTCATGATCTCACAGTTTGTGAGTTCGAGCCCCACCTGGGGCTGAGTGCTGATAGTGTGAACCTGCTTGGGATTCTCTCTCTCCCTCTCTCTGCCCCTCCTGTAATTGCTCCCTCTCTCTTTCAAAACAAATCAATAAACTTAAAAAAATTAAAACAAAAAACAGCAATGTGAGCCCATGCTTGAAAAGCCTATAGAGAAACCCCTCAGGTGTGCCTCTCACTGTCCTGACCTCACCAGGCTCAGGGTAAGGGGACTGGTTCCAACACTTAAATCTTCCTTTCTAGGGAACTTTGTAAAGGTCTTCAAAGCAATTTTCCTCCTCTCAAGTTCAACCTCCCAACACCCCTACGTTGGTTGGTATGATTCACACAAGAAAGCTGACCCTAAGAGGGATTTAGTAACTTATCCAAGGTCGTGGTGAGTTTTCAACAAGTCCGGGAATCAAATCCAGGTTTCCGGCCTCTACTGTCTGGTTCCCCTCACATGTTGGAAGACATTCTTTCCCTCACCCCATCTCTCTCCTTGTTCTATTCTCAGATGGTGCTTATGCCCACGCTGAAAATAGAATCTCTTGATCGCTGCCAAAAGCTCTTCCCTTCATTGCCCAACACAGGGAGAGTCAAGAGAATATGGCAATGACCCATTCAGGCTTATCTCCAGATGTCCCCCCAATTACGGCTGCCAGATTTAGCAAACAGTAATACAGAATGCTCGGTGAAATTTAAAATTCAGATAAGCAATGAGTAATTGTTTAGTGTAAGTATGGTCCATACAATAATTGGGACATGCTTATATCAAACACTTACTTACTTATCTGAAATTCAGATTTCACTGGGCATCCTGTATTGTATCTGGCAACCCTATCCTCACTCATCTCCACTTCTACCCTCGTACCCCCAAACAGGAACACATTAAGGGCAGGTAACTCAACCAACACACAGGGAACAACACACAGATACTTGGGAAGGTTCTCAATGCAATTATGCAAAATGCTTCTCCAATCCAAACTTCAGCAATTTAGTTCATAGGTACTTTATAATAAGCTTTAATTAAAAAAAAAATACGACGCAATTTATGGAGGTTTTTTAACCGCCCAAGTAACAGTGTGTGTATTTTCCAATGAAGGCTGTAACGATATCTCTCCTCTCACTTTTCTACAATGCGACCAAGAAGGGGTGTTGATGTCCCTTCTCCCTTGAATGTGGATGAACCTGTGATCTGTACCCAAGAGAAGCAGAAGTGATACCACACAACTTCCAAGGCCGACTCAGAAAAGGCAGTGCGGTGTCTGGTCCCCCACTGGACGGCTCATCCCCGAAGCCCTAAGCTATCATATCAGGAGTCCAACTACACTGGGGCCACCGGGCTGGGATGGAGCCACAACACAGGGAAAGGCCGCATGTAGACGCTCCAGCAGGTAGATCCAGTCTTCAAATCCTCCTAGCCTAGGGGTCCCTCATGTGAGTGAAGTGGCCTTCAGATAATCCCAGCCCCCATCTGTTGAGTCACCCCCAGACTTCCGGTTTCTTCCCAGCTGAGGCCTGACACATAATAAGTAGATACAAGCTGTCCCTACCCTGACCTTTCTAAATTCCCGACCCATAGAACTTACCAACATAGTAAAACAACTGTTGCTTTTATGCCACTAAATTTACAATGGCCTGTTCCGCAGCAACTAACTAAAGCGTAATACATGCTCATCACAGAAATGTTTCGAAAAGAGAAAATAATCACCTGTAATTCTACATAAAAAGGCAATTGCTTTCAAAATTTTTGAGATATGTGCTTCCAATATTTTTCTGTGGCTAGATGCACACTTCTTCCTTCTTAAACAAACATAGTATCATAGCACTGGTCTGATTTTTTACTTCAGCAGAATTACTTGAAAAAAATTTTTTCCCATCTCATTGAACAATGTCATCTTTGACAATAACAACCGCAATAGCTATTACTGAACGTTTAGGTTGTTTCTAATTTTTTACAGTTGTCAATACAGATGCACTAAATATCTCTCCACCCATCTGGTTTTTGCCTTAGTTAAATTTCTATAAGCGTAATCGGTAGGTTAAAAGGCTTGCATATTTTTTAAAGCATTGGATACCTACAAACTTTGGTCTAGAAACAACTGTTCTTTTTATTAACAGTCAAATCATTTTACACTGCCAACAACGATGTATGCTTGCTCCATTTTTCACATTCTTACCAGCAACAGGTACTCTGATTACTTAAAGTTTTGCCAATTTTATGAACAAAAATGATAATCCATTGTTGTGTACTGCCTAGTACTTTTTCATGTTTACCAGCCATTTGTATTTCCTTTTTGGCCTCATGTCCAAAGCGCCTGGCTGGTTCAGATGGAAGGGCGTGTGACTCCTGACCTCAGAGTCATGAGTTCAAGCCCTTTGTTGGTGTAGAGATTAGTAAACACATAAACATTTTAAAAAATAAAATAAAAAATAAATTGCCTCATGTCCTTTGCCCATTTTTATATTGGAATATTTGTTGTCTCTTAGTGATTTATAAAAGCTCTTTGGATATTAATTATATTAATCCTTAATATATTAATAATATATGTACCAAAAATGTTCTAGTTAGTCATTTACCTTTTATTGAATAGGCATTACAAATACCAAATACATTTGAAAGACAAAATAGCAGGGGCCCCTGGGTGGCTCAGTCAGTTAAGCGTCTGACTTTGGCTCAGGTCATGATCTTGCAGTTCGTGGGTTCAGCCCCACGTTGGGCTCTGTGCTGGTAGCTCAGTGCCTGGAGCCTGCTTTGGATTCTGTGTCTCCCTCTCTCTCTGCCCCTACCCTGCTCGTGCTCTCTCTCTCTCTCAAAAATAAATAAACATTAAAAAAAAAAAAAGAAAGAGAAAATAGAATCTATGAAATTGAATGCTGTTATATGCTTGGCTATACCCTGAAATGCCAGCTTATTATCATCCCTAGAAGCATATTTATGGATGTTTATCAAGTTCAGGAAAAGAAACTAAACCCAAGAAGCATAGATGAGCAAAAATTAAAGCACACATACTGAAGCCAATATGTAGCACTCCAGTTGAAACAAAAAGAGAAGTGACTTAACAACACAAGCTTTACTAATAAAAATTATTATTATAACAATAACCAAGATTTACTCAGACACATTGCTAAGCACTTATATGCATTTTCTCATATAATCCTCACAATCACCCTTTAGAGAAGTACAGTTAATATTTCCAATTCATAACTGAGGAAACCAGGCTTAGCGGGGGTCAAATGACTAGTAAATGCTATCCTTTGAGGCCTGGCCTCATGCGTCAGCCTGAGTTCTCAAACACTAAACATTACTGCCTCCCCTGGACACCCTGCCTCACCTCTCCAAGCCTCAACTTTTATCCTTCATCTTTTAAAGATTAACTGACATAATGTACATGTGGTGCTTAGCACAGTGCCTGTCACGTAATCCACCCTTGATAATGGCACGTCACCAAAGACAAGTGTCGGTGAGGATGTGCATGAATTGTAACTCTCGTGCGCTGTTGGTGGGAATGCGAAAGGTGCAATCGTTATGGAAAACAGTATAAAAGATCCCCAAAAAATGAAAAACAGAATTGCCATACGACCCAGCAATCCCACTTTTGGGTATTTATCTAAAAGAATTGAAATCAGGATCTTCAAGAAATAGAAGCCCTCCCATCTTCACTGAAACACTACTTCCAGAAACCAAGATGTGGACGCAGCCTAAATGTCCATAAATGGATGAATGGATAAAATGTGGTATATACACAATGGAATACCATTCAGCCTTTAAAAAAGTAAATCCTGGGGCGCCTGGGTGGCTCAGTCGGTTAAGCGTCCGACTTCAGCTCAGGTCATGATCTCACAGTTTGTGAGTTCGAGCTCCACGTCGGGCTCTGTACTGACAGCTCAGAACCTGGAGCCTGCTTCAGATTCTGGGTCTCCCTCTCTCTCTCTCTGCTCCTGCCCTGCTTGCACTCTGTCCTTCTCTCCCTCAAAATAAATAAACATTAAAAAATGTTTAAAATAAAATAAATAAAAAAGTAAATCCTGGGGTTCCTGGCTGGCTCAATCAGTTAAGTATCTGACTCTTGATTTAGGCTCAGGTTATAACTCACGGTCATGGGATCAAGCTCCATGTCAGGCTCCACACTGAGCATGGAGTCTGCTTAAGATTTTCTCTCTCTCTCTCTCTCCCTCAGTCCCTCCCCTGCACTCACTCTCTCTCTCTCTCTCTCTCTCTCTCTCTCTCTCAAAAAAAGGTAAATCCTGGCGTGCTTAGTTGTCTCAGTTGGAAGAGCAAAAGAGCAAACAACTATTGATCTCAAGGTCACAAAATCTTGCCCCGCATTGGGTATAGAGATTACTAAAAAAAAATTAAAATAAAATAAACTATAATAAATAGATAGCATCCTTAATATGTTATAACATGGATGAACCTTGAGGACACTGTGCTAAATAATATATGTTAACATGTCACAGAAATACAAATACTGCATGATTCCACTTACATGAGATTTCTAAAATAGTCAAAGTCATAGAATAAAGAGTGGAGAAAGAAATGAGAAGGTACTAATAAACAGGCACAGTTTCAAAAAAAAAAAAAAAACAGGCATAGTTTCAGTTAAGCAAGATGAAAATGTTTAGAGATTCGCTGTATGACATTGTACCTTCAGTCATCACTACTGTATTGTACACTTAAAAATGTGTTAGGAGGCTAGCTCTCGTATTAAGTATTCTTATCACATTAAAATAGATAAAGAGTAGCCTATAGAACTAAAAAAGCAGTGGGGGCGCCTGGCTGGCTCAGTCGGTAGAGCATACGACTCTAGATCTCAGGGTCATGAGTTCAAGCCTTGTGTTGGGAGTAGAGACTACTTAAAAGAAAAAAGTGTATATCATCATCCTTATTATCCCCACATGATCTCTATCACACCAGGAGAGCTGCACCAGCATATAAATACACCTTCCTAGGGGCACCTGGATGGCTCCGTCCGTTAAGTGTCTAACTTCCAATCAGGTCACAATCTCGCAGTCTGTGGTTTGAGCTCTGCGTTGAGCTTTGTGTTAAAGGCTCGAAGCCCGGAGCCTACTTCTGATCCCCCCCCCTCCTCTCTCTCTTTCTCTCTCTCTCTCTCTACCCCTCCCTCATTCACGCTCTCTCTCTCAAAAATAAACATTTAAAATATTTTTTAAATGTTTTTAATGGTTATTTTTGAGAGAGAGAGAGAGAGAGAGAGAGAGAGAGAGAGCATGCAAGCAGGGAGGGGCAGAGAGAGAGGGAGACACAGAATCTGAAGCAGGTTCTGGGCTCTGAGCTGTCAGCACAGAGCTCGATGCAGGACTCCAACTCACAGACCATGAGATCATGACCCAAGTGGAAGTCAGACACTTAACCGACTGAGCCACACAGGTGCCCCAAAAATAAATAAACATTAAAAAAATTTTTAAATACACCTTTCTACATCAATAGTCATTTTTCCCCTAATCATGCCCACCATTAAATTTTTAACACTTACAGATATGCTGTTCATGCGCCATGTCCCTTTGGAGGGCCACAAACCAATGTACTCTGTTGAAATAGCTGAGATATTTTTGTCCCTGCTCTCCAACCCAAGAATCAGTTATCACTCCCTTGGGAGTGATCTTGCCCACCAACTTCCCAAACCTCCCTCCTTGAGAATGCTTGGTCTATGCTGACCAGGAAAGCCTCTGACGGGCATGTCTGGTGAAACCTGCGATTCCCACATACATCTTAACATGGTTCCTCCACACAATAGTGACCATGCAAATCCCAGAAGACACAGGACAGCCCACTTAAAACCCAGCCCCAACTCTGACATTTAGAAGCTTCGTAAAAAGAAACATACAAGTTGGGAATGCAAGCTGGTGCAGCCACTGTGGAAAACCCTATGGAGGTTCCTCAAAAAAAACAAAAATAGAACTACCCTACGACCCAGCAATTGCACTACTAGGCGTTTATCCAAGGAATACAGGGGTGCTGTTTCGAAGGGACACATGCACCCCCATGTTTATAGCAGCACTATCAACAATAGCCAAAGTATGGAAAGAGCGCAAATGTCCATCGATGGATGAATGGATAAAGAAGATGTGGTATGTATAGACAATGGAGTCTTACTCAGCAATCAGAAAGAATGAAATCTTGCCATTTGCAACTACATGGATGGAACTGGAGGGAATTATGCTAAGCGAAATTAGCCAGTCAGAGAAAGACAGATATCAGAAGACTTCACTCATATGATGACTTTAAGACACAGAACAGATGAACACAAGGGAAGGGAAGCAAAAATAATATAAAAACAGGGAAGGGGACTAAATATAAGAGACTCAAACATGGAGAACAAACAGAGGGTTACCAGAGGGGGTGTGGGAGAGGGAATGGGCTAAATGGGTAAGGGGCATTAAGGAATCTACTCCTGAAATCATTATTGGACTATATGCTATCTAATTGAGATGTAAGTTTAAAAAATAAAATTAAAAAAAGAAAAGAAAAGAAACATACAAGTTAAGTCAAAAATTTGATCTATTTTTTTCTTCTACTTTCAAAGAGGAAAGAATTATCACTGATAATTTTTTTAAAGGATAAGGCTGGACAAATTATCAAGTCTGGGCTAAATCAATATGACCTTCCATGTGTTTTACCCACTGTTATATGATATATAATTGACCAATGATGAAAATCGACAGAGAAGAGATGTTACACAAGAGCTCGGAGTTATTAAATCATAGGCTAACAAGCCTCCTGCATTGCATTGCAAGATTGCCAGTTCCTGTCTCGTACGTTTCAATTTAAATAATCTAATGTTCTGCTCAAGGTCACAAAGATCCCATGTTCATGCATTGTGATGAGGTGAGGTTTTCGCTGAGTGTTAAGAAATAATAATGATCATTTAACAAGTAGGACAGAAGATAATCCATTGCTGAAAATAGTATCCACAACCAGCTGGAAAGGTTGACTATGGAAGAAAATGTACTCAGACAAATGCCAGTGGCTTGACACTTTGCCAGAATATTCTTCTTCCTGGTGTGTGTTTTGGACCAAATTCTTCTTATACATCACACACAGTCCCACCTCACCCTCAAATTAGTTCAATGAATTGTGCTTTAGTAGCACATGTCCTCAGCCTACGATGAGGCAATATTAACAAAAATACCCTAGCATGCAAAATTCATCCTTATCGTAAGAATCTTGTTGAGGATATCGTTCACTACATAAATACAACATGCTCTACAAGACAGTAGAAATGTATCTTTGCTTTCAGCCCCCGTAATAGTTGTACTTCTCCTAAGCAGCCACTTTAGTTTTAGATACAAACCATGAACAGTAGACCCTTAGCATTTGCAGATTTGATATTTGCCAATTTCAACGTTCAAAAGAGACAAATCAGATGGGTCTCAAGTTAAGCTCACAACCACCAAAGCTGGGATGGGGCATGAAACTCGTGCTAATAAGTGAGTCTGATGCCCCAGTGTGCACACATTAGTACAGCGTTGTTCGCTGAGGTATCAGAGTGAGCCTCATTGTTCTTTGCCACCTGCCATGCCTGATCATGCTTAACTCCTCATCTGGCTGCTAGAAAACTCAGAGTCAATTTTATATTTCCCTTCTGAAGTGAATTAAATGTCACTGCATTGATTCTGGGCACCAACCCCCTTCTCCTTAAGGATTCCATCTTATGCAGTTAAGTTCAGAGTTTCCAGGCACTCTTCCGAACAGTGTTACTCCACCCTGGACAAAGTCAGAGAGCTCAGCTCTGGAGGACGCCTGAGCTGGGCTCTGCAACAGGACCAAAATGAACAGGCCAGAGTGGCTCTCCTTAGTTCAGTGCCACTCCACGACCAGAAATGCTCACTTCAAAAAAAGAGTTCCATCTTGGCTGAGGAGAAGGATGAGGAAAAATAAAGAAATGGAAATACTCCTCTTTCACCCACACTGAGAAAAAAAGAGGGCATCTTTCCCAGCAAATAAGGGGGAGAGTGCCAATTCCAGCACACTGAGTTTTGAGAATAACTTCTGGGTATTTCCAGCAAAGGCACTCAGCAAAGTGGTCTACCTCCTGAGGGGAAATCCAGAGACAGCACATGTTGGTTGCCAACTCAGCTCCAGAATGTCTATACAGAAGGCACTTAGGGTAACATTCTGGGTGGAAGCCGGGAGGGATTCAGAGCTGTGTTTACATGGAAGGAGAGACGGAATGGAATTGCCCAGAGAAATCCACAGAGCTTTAGCACCCTTCCCAACAAGCCACCCTCTAGGACAGTCACCAAAAATAGGTCACATGGGGCGTCCGGCTGGCTCAGTCAGCAGAGCACACAACTCTTGATCTCGGGGTTGTAAGTTGAAGCCCAATGTTGGGTGTAGAGATTACTTAAAAATAAAATCTTCCAAAAAATTGGTCAAATACTTCCAGCAATTAAGACCCGTTTTATTAATGATTTCCCCCAATACTATTACAGGTTCTGTCTGTACTTCAGACATTCACTGAATAAGTTCATTTTAAGTGCCTTTCATGGGCCAGCAAGATGCCAAATGCCGGGGAGACTTGAAACATGTAAATCTAGTTTCTGTCCACAATGAATTTATCATTTACAAGTGTATTTAGACAAAGACACAAATTACCATATTCTGCAAGTCTGAACATCGCCAATGCTATCAGAAAGGCACAAATAGCTTACGGCAGAAAAGAAAAGTTCACATGTTGCTGAGGAGAATAATGAAACCATTTGTGGTTAGGGGCTCGCCATACCACTCCTGGCTTGGCTAGCCATTAGTCTAGGGCAGTCTCCAGAGACCTACAAAAGTTCCATGATCACAGACATCGAAATGTCATCTGAGGCAAGAACTGATAAAATCCATTGCAATTAATCTTGCAGAACTTCCAGACTTGACTCTAGGACCTTGGGTATCTTGAATCCTCATGACAACCACACAAGGGAAGCATTATTATTCTCACAGAGAAACTGAGTGCAGTGGTCACCCATTAAATGTCATCACTGGGGTGCCTAGCTGGCTCAGTCAGAACACATGACTCTTGATCTCGGGGTTGTGAGTTTGAGCCCCATATTGGGTGTAGATATTACTTAAATAAATGAAATTTTAAATACATACATACATACATACATATCATCATAGTCAGGATTTGAACCTAAGTCTATCAAGGTCACCCGTGTTATTCTCGTTATTCCATCCTGCTTCTCGCAACTTCCTAGTAATTGTATTTTACCGAAAGACAATGTTTTGAAGGGAAAAGTATTTAAGAGCCAAAGGAGCAAAGCCTTGGAAAACACTGGACTTTTCCAGGGGAAGGGAGGGATTTTTGTTAAGATGGTCTGATGATACATCCCAAAGGCACACAGACTTCATTATTCTCAGGGCTCATATTTATCTGGCTGTAATTTTTCCTTCAGCAAAACCACTAGTTATCAGCCTCTTTTGAATATTAATAATAAGAGTTTTTGGATGACCATATATGAGTAGCTAGACTCTTTGTACTGAAAGCTAAGTGTCCTAACAGGAAAACACTGTGCATCTCTTTTCCAAAAATCCTGTAGGTGGCATCCGTGCACTGGTTTCAGCTAAAGGAAACACCTGCCCTTTCAGGAATCACATTAGGCAAACAGCATACATCAAATGTAGCAACTCTTTTCTTTCTAAGTGAGAAAGACAGGCGTATAGCCTTGTTCCCCGTACCTTCTCCCTTTTAATAACACTTATGTTCACCTGGTGAAGATATAACCTGTGTACTGAAGGGTAAGTGCCAGATTCCAGACACCTCAAAGCCTCAGCAGATGACCATATGACCTTGAGCAGGCACCTTGAATAGGAACCTCTAAGGGTTCCTTTTTAGAAAACGATAAGGGTGATCTAGACAGCCTCTAATGTCTCTTCTAAATTCAAAAATTTTACTTTGCCTCCCCCCCCCCCCAAAGAATCCTAAGTGATCACAAAGGGAGAAAAAAAAAAAGATTTTGTAAAGTCAAAGTTGAAAGGGACTATGAGAGTGATCCGGGTCAAAAAGCCATTCTGTTCTCAGAAGTCCTCTTTCATATCTCCCCAGAAGACTGTTGGCCTCCAGGAGTCAACAGTTCATGAATTCACAGGACAGCCCATATGACTGCTGGAAAGTTCTTAATCTGAGTTGCCACACTAGGCCTAATCCTGTATTCTCTGGTAAGACTCACTCCATGGGCCAACTCTCCATTTACCTGGAAGCAGAGATCATGCCCCCATTGGGTTTCATATACTCTTACATACACACAAACCCCCAGAGCCTGTCCATATCCCTGTTCATTCTTTTTTTTAATTTTATTTTTATTTTAAGTAATCACTACACTCAACATGGGGCCCAGACTCACAACTGAGATCAAAAGTCATGTGCTCTATCAAATGAACCAGCCGGGCACCACTGTCTACATCACTTTTTTTTTTTTTAATGTTTATTTATTTTTGAGACAGAGAGAGACAGAGCATGAACAGGGGAGGGGCAGAGAGAGGGAGACACAGAATCTGAAACAGGCTCCAGGCTCTGAGCTGTCAGCACAGAGCCCGATGCGGGGCTTGAACTCACGGACCGTGAGATCATGACCTGAGCCGAAGTCGGCCGCTTAACTGACTGAGCCACCCAGGCACCCCTCTACATCCCTTTTAATCCTGCTACCTAGAAGTGAATGAAATGCTCCAGATAAGTATAATTAAAATGGAGTAGAACAAAACTATCGACTTCCTTCTTCCAAATACTGTACCTTTATGATTTCACATTATTAATAGCACATTGCACTACTAATTCCTAAACAGCTGTAGCCAATTAAAACTTCTAAAGCAACATGGTCCAATATGGCAGTCACTAGCCACATGTAGTTATCAAGTACTTAATATGTGGTCAGTGCATTTGAGGAACTGAATTATTTTAATTTTATATAATTAAATTAAACTGAAAAACAGATACTTAGTTCAATTACTGGAAAGCTTTTTTTTTTTTTTTTGTAAGTTTTATTTATTTAAGAAATCTCTACACCCAACGTGGGGCTCCAACTCATGACCCTGAGATCAAGAGTCGCATGCTCTTCTAACTGAACCAGCCAGGTGCCCCATAAATCTTTTAAATAAGTTGGAAACTTCATAGGAATCTACTTTTTCACCTGTAAATTTTATGAAATCTAAGTACAGATCAAGTATTTCCAGTGAAAATTTTGCTTCTGGATTGAGATGTGTTCTCTGTTTAAAATACACACTTGGATTTCAATGATTTCATGTAAGAAGTATAAATACCTCAATCATTTTTATATTGATTATATGTTGAAGTAATATTTTTGATAAATTGAGTTTGATAAAATACATTATTAAAACTAATTTTATCTAAATCTTTTTACTTTTATTAATGGACTTACTAGAAAATGTAAAATTACATAGATAGCTTGTATTACTCTATTAGACCATGCTGCTTCAAATTACCCAAAGTAGCTGCCAATCTCTATTTCCTGTGCAAATCTATCCAGTTGGGTTTTCAGATTCTAGTGTAGAGCTTTATATTAACTCCCTTTACGTTTCTATTTCTTGGGTCTGATTTGTTATTTTAACCAGACAATATGGCCTTTTGGAACTCTGATCCCATGTATTTATAAACCCCTTCAACTTCATGTTATCCACAAATATGATAAGTAAACTTTATTTATATTCATCTAAGCCTTTGATTAAAATATGGACAAAGTCAAAACTGAAGACATTATCAGAAACCATCTTTCATGTTAAAAATGACCCATAAATTAAGCATCACCTTGGATATGTTTTTTCTTTTATCAGCTAACTAATAATTCAGCTAATTGCAATGTATACAATCTGTAGTTTTCCATCATGTACTATGTTGCTATGATCTGCCTATCTCCTGACAAAGAGATGATGGGTGGAAAATTCAGGACAATCAGTGAAGCTCAGGGTCAGGGTCAGGGTAGGCCTGGGGCTGGGAATGAGGCATCTAAGGAGACAAAGACAGGGCAGTGGCTGAGATAAGCAAGGCTGCAGCTCGAGAGAGCAGACCATCTCAAACTGCCTTGGGCTCTCAGATAACAGGGTGAGAATGCAGGGGCCTCTGGGACCTGACTGACAGAACTAAGACCTTCAAGTAAGCTTGCCAGGTGGGAGGCAGGTACTCGGAGTGAAGTCCAGGGTGAGCCAGCCCTTCCCTTTGGCTCTCAGTTCCCTTGGTCTCCCTTGTCTTAGGGTCGGAGAATCTTAAAGGACTCTTACACATTCTTTCCCTCAAATTTCTAGTCTGTTCTGCATCATCCCTGAGAAATGGAGGTGCCAGTCATCTAGTCGCTGCTGGACACCTCCGCCAGCAGGGGGCTCACTATTTCACCGGGAAATGTTCATTGGCAAAAAAAAAAAAATTCAAAGTGTTAAGCACCCTTCTTCCTTAAATTAAGTGGAAATCTGACTCCTTAAAACTTCAGCTCACTGGTCTTATTTCTGCGTTTTGAATAAACTGAATTCTTCATCGACATAACAGGTACAGTTATACATCAAGGTAGTAAGTGACCTTCTTGATTCTGTTCAGATCCAGGTGATCCTAATACTTTCAGTCATTCTTTATTATAAATGACTTTTAATTTCTTCACCATCCTAGGTGCCCTCCTCCAACACACAGAAGAGTAAGCCTACCGACACCCCTCATAAAGTACAGCACCCCGTACTGAGCACAGTACTCCTGCAATGTACCAACTCCCTTCCTCCTTGACGCTATCCTCCCTCTAACAGCTAATGAATTGAGGCAGTCACAGTATACTGTTGACACATTCAGAATTCGCTATCTATTCAAGCATATAGGTGATATTATGCAATACTATTTATTGCACGTGTACCCCAGCATATTGCAGCTATGACAGACAATACTATTCAATGTGGCACCTTGTTCCCTGGAATCCAGAAGTATCCTCAGATTCCTTCTCAACACAATCTCCAGTCAGCCACTGACAGCTGACACAGAAGCAGCCCATTTGGCACCTGAAATACAACTTTCCAAAACATCTGGTTTACTCCGAATATTGAACCTCAGTTGCCAGTTTGGTGGGAACCAGAGAACAAGACGTTATGAGCCTTAGTCTCCCTCACTGAGTGTGCGTGTTGCACACAGTGCAAAAGTTCAAAACCAGAACACTCCATTTCCATGCTCTACTCGAAGGTGCCAAGTGAAACCTTCTCCCCCCTGTTCCTTTGCAGCTGGTTTTTATCTGACAAATAAGTCCAGTTTCATCACCTCCATAACATAGTGCTTAACAAAATATCTATGACACCATCCAAATATTTCCCTTCGTGTTATTTTTCTTTTAGTATTGCTCCTGACAGTTACTGGAAACTATCTGTTTTATTATCTGATGTCTTTATCGAATGGACTTTTATGTTCTCTCTTTAGTTTCACTCCATTTCATATCAAATAAGCTGCTTTTTCAAATTCCTGTGCACTATCTTTTTACGCCCACTTCAGTTATAAACTTGCATTGGGATTCTGTGGGGCACAAGCAGTAGGCAATGTGAAAATGCGTCACCACTCAAACTAGCCTGTTCTTCAATTCATGTAATTTCTTACGGGGATCAGTAGGCTCCATGATTAACAACTAGCATGTTCTTTTTTCATTTTCATTGTCACAGAAGCCATTAGGGCCAGGACAGAAGACCTGAATCCTTTAAGAGCATAAACTGGTACCAAGCTTTTATTTTCCCCTGCTGAGTCTCTCACAGGTCTATGCAGCGAGTAGAGCGTGGAAATGGAGTGTTCTGGTTTTGAACTTTTGCACTGTGTGCAACACGCACACTCAGCGAGGGAGACTAAGGCTCATAACCTCTTGTTCTCTGGTTCCCACCAAACTGGCAACTGAGGTTCAATATTCGGAGTAAACCAGATCTTTTGGAAAGCTGTATTTCAGTTCATTGGCAAGGGGCAAGTCTTTGGTGTTTCTGAAGCGGTGTTTTAGTCGAATGATGTCCTGGGGGCTAAGAATGCAGAATTTTACACACCCAGCTTAATCCCACCATTACAGAACTCAGTGTCACCAAAGGTCAGACTACATTAAGTAGATGTTGAGCTGCTGGCCAGCCTCATTTACCCAGACACATGTGAGCCGGATATTCTAGTTAACAGAATATGATTCACATAATTTCTTCAGCTCTCCCTATCCTTTATCCAGCCACCGTATTATTGGGGACATGATACTCTGCTAGACAGTCTACACCCTAATTGAAATTACCCAAAGACAACAGCGTGATGAAGTGGTTTGAGCATAGAAGCTGCAAAGAGAGATCCATTTTCCAATCCAACTAGGAGGTTAATGATTATATGTCACTCTGGAAAATCATCACCTCTTTGTAGAAATGAAAACTAAGTCCAAATGCATGTTGCTTTGTGTTGGGTCAGACCCTCTAACCTTTGGAGGGGAGAGGTCAAGGCCTCATTCCCACCCTGCACTCTTACCCCTATAAGGGAGCTCTGATAAAGGACCAAACAGTGCCCGCAAGATGCAAAATTTAGAAACAGTACTAGAGAGTAGAACTTTCTGTGGGAGGAGAAACAGAGCTTGAAAGTCCCTGCACGAGAAAACAGGTGTAGGGAAGAGGGACTTATTCTCCCCCTAACTGGACCAGCAGGACCCCCATGGTGCCCATGTTAAAGGAAACAAACCCAGAGCAGGTAGATTGCGGCCAGCTCTCCCTTAGGCCTTAGGACAGGAGGAAAAAGGAAATCTGAGGTTCCCATACCATCTTCCTCAGCTCAGCAACAGGACAGACGTGATGGAGGGTTGGGGCAAACTTGCAGCAGGAATAAAAAAGAGGATTTGCCTGCCTGGTCCTCTACCCTGGGAACCACGCATCTCTCTAGGGGCTAAGAAGGGGCTTGGGACTGTGGGACATGGAAACGTGTCTCCCAAAACGCCTGACATTCTGGAACCAGGCAGCACTTTAGTATAGTGAAGAGTAGAATCCTGGGGAGCTGGTTTTCCATCTTGGCTTAGGCTTCTACCAAATGTGTGACCTTGAGCCTCAGGAAAGTCATCTATAAAATGGAGATGATAATATTATCCACCTCAAAGGAGTAAGACTGGAAGGGTTGAAGCTCTCATAAAGAGATTATCGGGGAAGCGAGTGCAAAATAAGAGTTCCATAAATATGAGCCATTGTGATTATAATGAAGCTTTTCAAGCTGAGGTTAGAACACACCGATTTGGTGTCAGCATAATCAGGGCCCTTAATTCATATTATAAATACCCACATGGAGCCTCAGAAAGGTGAGCATTAGGTGACAAACACCCTGGGGCAGCCCCCAGGGAGAATATTTAATAACTGAGGAAGCTTCTGGGTAAGGTCTTATTATCAGTCACATCGATTTCCACCTCCACCCTCCGCAGCGGCAGCTCAGAATGTGAAACCTAGTAAATCCTAGTTGCTGGTGACTGAAAAGTGGAAAAACCGCACAAAAGTCCTGACCTTGTGGTGCTGATGTTCTACCGCAGGCAAAGAAACAAGTAAATAAACCAATCCAAAGGTTATACACAATGGTTTAAGTTTCACGAAGAAAAACCGCAAGGTAAAAGAATAGAGGGTGCTGAGTGCTTAGGTCGAGCGGGCTACACAGTCTCAGAAGAGACCCACTGGAGCAGCGAACAGACTGCAAGGAGGAAACTGGGAATATGGGAGGTGAGCTCCCCACAGAGGAGCGACAAGTGCAAAGTTCCTGAGGCAGCGCTTGGTACTCCGGGCATGGGGAAGCCATTGCGTAGAACACGCAATAAATACTGGGTGATTGAAGGAATGGTACCAAGGCCAAGATAAAGACTTAGGGTTTGGGGGTGCCCGGGTGGCTCAGTCCGTTAAGCCTCTTACTCTTGGTTTCGGCTCAAGAGTCATGATCTCACGGTTCCTGAGATCAAGCCCCACATCGGGATCTGCTCTGACAGCATGGAGCCTGCTTAGGATTCTGTCTCCCTCTCTCTCTGTCCCTCCCCCACTCATTCTTTCTCAAAATAAATTGATTAATTTTTAAAAAGACTTGCAGTTTGTTCTTTTTAAAAAAAAATTTTTTTTAACGTTTATTATTTATTTTTGAGAGAGAGATTGACAGAGTGCAAGCAGGGCAGGGGCAGAGAGAGAGAGGGAGACACAGAATCTGAAGCAGGCTCTGGACTCTGAGCTGTCAGCAGAGCTCAATGCGGGGCTCGAACTCAGGAATCACAGGATCCTGACCTGCGCCAAAGTCAGATGCTTCACCGACATGAGCCACCCAGGCGTCCCAACTTGCAATTTGTTCTAAAGGCAATGGAACTTTGAGGATATTTTGAGCAGGAAAATGATATGCTCAAATTCATGTTTTTGATTGCTTAAGTACTGTGAGGGGAAAAAAAAGACCAAGATTACTTGAAAAAAATGGATGGTTGAATGAATTTCAGAGTCCATAACTCCTGCTTTTGACAATGAGGATTTTTCAGGTGGTACAATTCAAACCAGAAGCTATTCTGCTAATATGAGAGAGTAGAATGGTATCCTCACTACATCCCACCCCTACCCTGTGGCTCAGAGTGACCCTAGGGGAAAACAAGTCAGCTGTGGTGCAGTACAGCAGGAGCCCCTCCCAGCAAAAGTCAGGGGACTTGCCCATGTTAGCAAACCTCACTCTACAGAACTCTGAGCAAGCAAACTGGTGCCTGCAACAGATCCTGGGAAGCTGCAGGAAAGGAGACAGAAAAGAACCAGGATAGCCAAGGGGATCTGGGCTCTACTGACAGCAATGGATCCTGAGACACACGCCCAACTGATGATCCCACCAGCTTCCTCGTGAGGAAGTAGAGGTTAAAGTCAGAGCCAATTTGTAAGGTCATTGTGGTAGAGAAACTCCTGTTTAAGGCAATCGTTTCAGAAAGCAGAAGTCTTGCCCAATCGTGTAGCCCAGCCATTCTGTTATTTTTTTCAAGTAAGCGCCAGCCCAATGTGGGGCTTGAACTCAGACCCCAAGATCAAGAGTCACATGCTCCACCAACTGAGCCAGCCAAGCACCCTTCAATTAAACTTTTTTTTTTTTAGTTTTTTTTTGGGGGGGGGGCGCTTGGATGGCTCGGTTGCTTGAGCATCTGACTTTAGCTCAGTTCATGTTGTCATGGTTCGTGGGTTCGAGCCCATGTCAGGCTCTGTGCTGACAGCTCAGAGCCTGGAGCCTGCTTTGGATTCTGCATCTCCCTCTCTCTCTGTACCTCCTCTGCTCGCATTCTGTCTGTCTGTCTCTCTCTCTCTCTCTCAAAGATGAATAAACATTAAAAAAAAAAGTTTATTTATTTGGGGGGGGGGGCAGAGAGAGAGGGAGAAAGAGAATCCCAATCCAGCTCCACACCCAGTGTGGGGTCAGACACGGGGCTCTGTCTCACATCCATGAGCTCATGACCTGAGCTGAAATCAAGAGTTGGATGCTTAACAGACTGAGCCACCCAGGCGCCCCTCAGTTAAACTTTCTGATGTTATTATAAGGTCCTGAATTAAAGAAACTCTTAAGGGACTGATAAAGTGAGCAATCTCATGGAGTGGAGACTAATGAAATTGTCAAGCAGAGCACAGCACCCCCTAAAGAACAGCACCTTAGTGCTACCGTGTTCCACATAATTCCCTTTCTACATCAGATTGTTTTTCTTTTTAATTTTTTTTAACGTTTATTTATTTTTGAGACAGAGAGAGACAGAGCATGAACAGGGGAGGGGCAGAGAGAGAGGGAGACACAGAATCTGAAACGGGCTCCAGGCTCTGAGCTGTCAGCATGGAGCCCGACGCGGGGCTCGAACTCACGGACTGCGAGATCATGACCTGAGCCGAAGTCGGACGCCTAACCGACTGAGCCACCCAAGCGCCCCCAGATTGTTTTTATTAAACAATGTTACTGGCTTACGGCATATGTGATAAAGAGCAAATACTCTGTGTATATTCCATACGAGGCCATATTCACGTTTTTCTATGTTTATTTTTTTGAGTACATAGAATGACTATTCCCCTTGTTTCATATCAACATTTGCTTCCACCGAGTGAGCAACTCATCTGCATAAATTGTTCACAAACACAGAAAGGAACTGGTGAAGTTCTTCCTCTTCAAAATGTACGTATAGTCTTTCTCAGCCTCTTAGCTTCTGGTTTCCTCCTGTGGCTTCTATAATTCTATGCAAGTGATATTTTACATTTCCTAAAAACCTATTAAAATCTCCAACTTTGGTAAATTAGACAGTATCGTCTTTCTCCTTTGGAAGAAGAAATTGCAGTCTTGTCTTTACCTAAATCATTTTATGGGTCATTAATTGGATAGATAATGTTTCTCAGCAAAGGCTGAAGGGTCATTTACCATTTTCAACTCAACAACTAGCCGTGATCACAAGACAGCAGTATGGAGAGAGAGGACACCAAGCTTTTTACGCACAAGCCTGGCTGGAATTACAAAGCCACACAATTTAGTCTCTTATTCTGCCCTTACACATGGGGTGAGAGGACTACCAATCTTTGTTTTGATTGGAAATCCTGGACATCAAGAAACCGGTATGACAGTCTGATTTTAGAAAAGCAGAGACTATGATTTGCTCTTTGAGATTCAAGAATTAGGAAGATGAAGGCCCAAAGATCTCATCCCAGATACTCGCATCCTTGTGCCCTTGACTGTGCCCATGTTTTTTGGTAAAACGCCAGGGACATTTAACTGCCTTTCTAGCCAGGATCAGAGAACTTGCGTCTCTCAGAAAATAACTCTGCAAGTGACTAGATCAGTACGATCAGAGGAGAGAAAGCAAGTCTCCTTTGAAAAGGTGCCAAAGAAACAGAAAAAAGGAGTTTCGTCAGAATGCTGAGCCCTTGGGATAAAATGCAGCTCCGTCCCAAATCCCCCTCCAGCTCCCCTTCCCTCACCACCTCTTCAATAACCTTTGATTGTCTGATGAGACTATGCTTAGAGACATCAAAAGAGTCACCACTGGGCAGGGGAGCTGCAACCAGCTCTGGACACTCACTTTTCTTCCATCACAGGGGAGTTTGCCTACCCTTATCTTAAAAAAAAAAAAAAAATACACCGTTACCAAAAAATAAAAATAAAATCACGGTGGGGCACCTGGGTGGCTCAGTCCGTTAAGCAGGCAACTCTTGATTTCAGCTCAGGTCATGATCTCATGGTCATGAGATCAAGCCCTGCATGGGGTTCCATGCTAGGTATGGAGCCTGCATAAGATTCTCTCTCCCTCCCCTACTACCAAGTGTGTTCTCTCTCTTTCTCAAAAAAAAATTTTTTGGGGGGCGCCTGGGTGGCTCAGTCAGTTAAGCGTCCGACTTCAGCTCACGTCACGATCTCACGGTCCATGAGTTCGGGCCCCGTGTCGGGCTCTGGGCTGATGGCTCAGAGCCTGGAGCCTGCTTCTGATTCTGTCTCCCTCTCTCTGCCCCTCCCCCGTTCATGCTCTGTCTCTCTCTGTCTCAAAAATAAATAAACGTTAAAAAAAAATTTTTTTTTAATTTTTTTTGTAAATCATGGTAAAATACAGATAACATAAAATTTACCATTTTAACCATTTGGATGTATATTTCAGTGACATTAAGTACATTCACATCGTGCCACCCTCACTGACTGCCATCCATCTCCAGAACATTTTCATCAACCTAAACTGAAACCCTGTACCCATTAACCACCAACTCCCCATCCTCCTTTTTCCCCAGCCGCTTGTGTCCATCATCCTACTTCCTGTCTCTAGAAATTGATCTACTCTGGGAACCTTATAAAAGAGGAATCACACAATATTTTTCCTTTTGCAACTGGCTTATTTCACTGGTTCATCCACATTGTAGCAGGTGTCAGAATTTCCTTCCTTTTCAAGGTGAATAAAATTCTACCATATGTATATGCCACATTTCGTTTATCTATTCATTCGTCTATAGGCACTTGGATAGTTTCTGCCTTTGCCTATCGTGAATAATTCTGCTATGAACATGGGTGCACAAATACCCGTTTGAGTCCCTATTTTCATTTCTTTCGGGTGTATACCCAAAAATGGAACTACTGGATCATATGGCAATTGTGTTTAATTTTTTGAGGACCCACCATACTGTTTTCCACAATAGCTATGCCATTCTACATTCCCACCGGCAATAACGCACCCTCTCCATGCCACTCATCTATGTATTAACAGTGTCTTTGGCTCAAAATATCACCATTTTTATTTTTTTTTCATTCTTTTAGGTTTATTCACTTACTTGGAGACAGAGAGAGAGAGAGAGGGAGAGAGAGCGAGAGAGAGCACATGAGCAGGGGAGGGGCAGAGAGAGAGAGGGAGAGAGAATCCCAAGCAGCTGGAGCAGCTGAATGTCCACCAGCATGAAGCCCAATGTGGGGCTCCATCCCATGAACCGTGAGATCATGACCTGAGCTGGAACCAAGAGTTGGTTACCAAAGTAACCAAACACTTACCCAACTGAGCCACCCAGGAGCCCCCAAATATCGCCATGTTTAAGTCTCACCTGTCATCTGTCATGTTAGAGTACAAGGACACAGAGGCAAGCAATGGACTTCAGTGAAATTTCCCCCTCAGGAGGAGAGTCAGCATTCAGCACATTGTTGGTGTGGGTGAAAAGAAGGTTTTGACGTAGTGTGATACAAGCTCAAAATGATAAAGAGAGATCCTTCAGGTTGCAGTATAAAGCCCGTTGGACATACCTACCCCCCACCCCACTTCATCTTCTTCAAGACAGAGGCAAGGACTCTGATACCAAGTCATGAGCACAGCTCCCCAGTATAAAGTGGGGAGGAGGGAGCTCTACCAGAAGAGAGGATGAGATGATGCCATTTCTGAACTAGCACACCTGAGACTTCCCTTACCCCCAGGGAGGCGAGCACTTCCCCTCATAGCCAGGACAGAGTCTAGAGAAAGTTCCTATCTGTGCTTCAAGAATGAGGCTTAAAGGCAGTTCTTCGAGGTTAGCTATCCAGGACAAAATCCGCAGATTTAAAGAATTTACACTTGTTTCAACTGACCTGCTTTCTCTTTGGAATTGTAAACACAATAGTAGAGACCAAAGGCTACAGCAAACCCATCAGAGAGGATTAGAGCCTGTTATGGGTTAGAAAGTGTCGTCCAAAAAAGATGTAGTCAAGTACTAACCTTCCCTCACCTGTGAATGTGACCTTATTTGGAAACAGTCTTTGCAGATGTCATCAGGTTAAGATGAGGTCATTAGAAGTGGTCCCTAATTCCATGAGAGGGGAAGACGGCCATGTGAAGACAGGAGCAGACGCAGAAGGAACAGCTGGGGCTCCAGAAGCTGGAAGAGACAAGAAAGGCCCCTCCCCGGGGTGCTTGGGGGGCTCAGTCAGTTGGAGCACCCACCTCTTGATTTCAGTTCAGGTCAGGATCCCAAGGTTGTGGGATTGAGCCCTCATCAGGCTCTGCGCTGAGCTTGCAGCCAGCTGAAGATTCTTTCTCCCTCTCTCTCTCTCTCTCTCTCTCTGTCCTTCCCCCACCCACGCATGTTCTCTCTCTAAAAAAAAATAAAAGGTGGGGAGGGCCCCTCCCCTAGAGGTTTTGAGAGAGCACCGTCCCTGCCAACATCTTGATTTTGGATTCGTAGCCTCCAGAATTGTGAGAAATTAAATTTCTGTTGTTTCAAGCCACCCAACTTGTGAGGCTTTGTGAGAGCAGCCCTAGGAAACTCACCTAGAGGCCAATACCTAGAAATCACACCCAAAAACACATTCGTGTCACCGCCGTCTCCGTATTTATTATGACAATTGTGAGCTGAGGAGGTTTCCTTAAGGAAATGATTGTCTGTCATATCAGATTCCCCTAAGTGTTTACAGACTTCTAAATCATGACCTTAGTTAATGAAATTGTCTCTGGCTGGAAGGGTTTTTGGTTTTTGTTTTTTGGTGCATAGACACTTCTAATCCCTACACTTGATTCACTTTCATATGAAAATTGTAAGCCCGATATTGTTCGGATGTTCCTGAGTCAGGCTGGCACAAAGTCAGCAGAGATTTAGCATGAAGACAGGGGAAATGAAGGGATTCCACACTCACTTTATTTCTCCTTAAGGTACAGTTACACAGATGGTTTAAGAAGCTCATTAGGCTTTCCCAAATTCCCCTGTGCTTCCTAAAAGGTCATTAAAGTTTTGCAGCCATTCCCTTCAGTAGTCAGGAGGGTCTAAAACCCTGGCCATTGCCTTATCAGCTCTTTGAAATGAAAGACGATGAGGCCGTGCAGCCCCCACAGGTGAAAAATGCATCATAGGTGTTACTGCCTATCTCTCTATTCAAGTGTTGTCTGCTTCTTTAATGAAGTGGAGAAACTAAAAAGAAGGGAGTGCAAAAAGCATGAAATCTCTACCTGATGAAAGTTCTGATGAGTTCATTGCTAGGAATACCTGAAATTAATTGACTAATAGTCTTTTTATTCCATGAGGTTGGTGAGAAGAAAAATGGGGTGGGAGTACAAAATCAAACAAAATCAGAGTGGAGACCCAGAGGAAGGAAGTGCAGCACCAGAGAAATTTATTATGCTTTACACACTTGCACAACACACACACACACACACACACACACACAACATAAAGATGAAAAAGTGCCATATTTAACTATGATGCTAACAAAGAATGGTCATGAATACAGAGTTCACAGAAAAGGAAGCATAAAAGGCCTAAATTGTAAAAAAAAAAAAAATGCTCAATATATACTATGAGAAAATATACGCCTGTATTAAACCATCACAAGATATAATTTCTTATCAGATGGGCAAAAGTTAAAAATTATGACAACATACTCAGGGGCTGAGCATATAGGGAGAGTACAACCCCTGGGGAGGTTAATGTGGCAATATATTTAAGTGACAAATGAGGGGCACCTGGGTGGCTCAGTGGGTTCAGCATCCGACTGTTAATTTCACCTCAGGTCATGATTTCATGGTTGGCAGGATCCAGTCCCACATCAGGCTCTACAATGCTGGCACGGAGACTGCTTGGAATTCTCTCTCTCTCTCTCTCTCTCTCTCTCTCTCTCTCTCTCTCTCTCTGCCCCTCCCCCACTTGTGCACATGCATGCTCTCAAAAATAAATATAAATAAACTTATAATAAATAGGTAAATAAATAAATAAATGACAATGGAATTTACTCTTTGACCTGGCAATCCCACTTCTGGGGATTTCTCCAAGATATGCCAACATAAGTTCTATTCATATCTGCATTATTATACAGTAATATTATTATATATTATTATAAGACTCTTCGTATCTGTATTATTTATAACAGTAAAAGCTGAAACCAATGCCTGTGGTCATCTACAGGAAACTTTTAAATTAATTATGGCACGTTCACACAATGAAGAAAAGAATGGGGAAGCTTCAGGTATGTGGGTGTAGAAACATCTCCATGACATATATAGTTACCTTTTTTTGGTTTTTAAGGTGCAAAACAATTACAATATGGTAGTGTTAAAAGATGTGCTTAAATTCTTTGACACTCCTCCCTTCAACGGTTGGATCCAGGGGCACCTGGCTGGCTGCGTTGGTGGAGCATACGACTCTTGATCTCAAGGTTATGAGTTCCAGCTCTGTGTTGGGTGTAGAGATTACTTACGAATAAAATCTTAAAAAAAAAAAAAAAAAAGAGTGGGAGCCAAGGTCTGTTTCCTTGAGTGTGGGCTGGGCTCAGTCACGTGTTCATGAAGAGACAGGATAAGTGGTAGTGTGTGACTGCAGAGACTAGGTCACCAAAGGCGTTTCGGCTTCCTCCTTGCTCTTCCTCTTGAATCACACACGCAGGGGAACACAACTGCTATGTTGTGACTCTGATGGTCCCATGCAGCAAAGAACTGAGGCTTTCTGCCAACAGCTATGTGAGTGAGCCATCCGCCTGGAAGCGGATCCGCTATCCATAGTCACACTTGCAGAAGCCCTGGCCCAAGTTGGACAGAAGTCTCATGTGAGGCCTTGAGCCAGAACTACTCAGCCAAATCAATCCTGGATTGAGAGCTCTCAGAAACTATGAGATAATACACGTGTGTTGCTTTAAAATGCTAAGTTTTCAGGGCACCTGGGTGCCTCGGTCAGTTAGGCATCTGGTTTTGGCTTAGGTCATGATCTCATGGTTTGTGGATTGGAGACCGGCATCGGGCTCTGTGCTGACAGCTCAGAGGCTGGAGCCTACTTCAGATTCTTTCTCTCTCTCTCTCTCTCTCTCTCTCTCGGGCCCTCCCCTACTCATGCTCATGCCCTCTCTCTCTCTCAAAAATAAACATTAAAATAATAATAATAATAATAATAATAATAAAATAAAATGCTAAGTTTTCTTTCTGGTAGGGGTGAGGGGTGTAGGAATTTGTTATGCAGCAGTAGCTAAATAATGCAACAGTGTTTATAGCAGGCTTTTTTTTGCATAATAAAGAAGAAAAATAATCTATAACTGTGTTTTCTTGTTTTTGCAGTAAAGAAACACTGGAAAGGCACCCAAGCATTAACAAAAGTGGTTGCTTATGTAAATGGTTAGCGGAAAGGGGAATAACATAGATGGGAATAGGAAAGAGAACCCAATTTCTCAAGTCGCACCTTTTGTATATCCTCTTCTATTTTTATATTAAGTTCATACATATTTACATATTTTAAAAATAATTTGTAAGCAATTTTTTATTTTTAAGAGATTAAAAAAACTTTTTAATGTTTATTTTTGAGAGAAAGACAGAGCATAAGCAGGGGATGGGCAGAAAGAGAGGGAGACACAGAATCTGAAGCAGGCTCCAAGGCTCTGAGCTATCAGCACGGAGACTGACGTGGGGCTCAAACTCACCAACTGTGAGATCATGACCTGAGCTGAAGTTAGATGCCCAACTGACTGAGCCACCCAGGCGCCCCAAAACATTCTTATTTTAAATCTATACAAGATAACAGATGTTAACTTACCATGGGCATCACTTTACAGTGTATGTAAGTCAGGTCATTATGCTGTACACCTTAAACTTCCATAGTGCTCTATGTTAGTTATATCTCAATAAAATGGAATAAAACTAATTAAATTAAAATTTAAAGTAAAAGATTAAGCTAGGATTTTTAAAAAATAAGATAAAAATTAAATAAATAAAATAAAGCATTTTTCCCCCTTTAATACATGCTTGGGGCCCCAGGGGAGACCTAACCTCTCCAGGCTGTCTGTAGCAACTGAATTCAGAACCTGAGGTAGCCCTGTCATATACCCTGTTGTGTGGATAGAGAGTTATGGAGAGAGACTGCAGAGAAAGGAAATGAATCCAGAGGAATACGGATAAACTCTAGCATCTGGCTCACATGTGTCCTTACAATAAATTCTACCTTCAGTCAGTCAGTATCTGCATTTGTCATCAAAAGAACTTTAGGCAAGACTCTGTAGATTCTTAAATGGAGCCAAGAGAGCTGAAAGCCATAGAAGCGGCTCTCTCTTTAATTCTTCCCTTCCTGTGATTTACGCCTTTCATTAATTCAGGAATTTTACTTGAGAAATGTTTATTAAGTATCTACAGGTACAAGACCTCCGTAGTGTGATTAGAAAGTGATGACATCATTAATATTTGGCAGTAAAATCATGAATCTTAAAGCACTGCCACCCACTTGAAGAAAAAGAACTTCAAAGGTTTAAAAATCATAACATGTAATATTAATTATACTGGAATTAAAATGAAAAAAAATTAAAAACCCAATTTCTTTTTTTTTAAGATTTTATTTTTAAGTAATCTCTACACCCAACTCGGGGCTTGAACTTATAGTCCCAAGATCAAGAGTCGCACGTTCTATTGACTGAGCCAATCAGGTACCCCTTAAAAATCCAATTTCTGGAGTGCCTGGGTGGCTCAGTCGGTTGAGCGTCCGACTTTGGCTCAGGTCATGATCTCGCGGTTCGTGAGTTCAAGCCCCGCATCAGGATCTGTGCTGATGGCTCAGAGCCTGGAGCCTGTTCACATTCTGTGTCTCCCTCTGTCTCTGCCCCTCCCTTGCTCATGCTCTGTCTCTGTCTCAAAAATAAATAAAACATTAAAAAAAATTTTTTTAATAAATAAATAAAAATAAAAATCCAATTTCTATAATGGGGAGGAAAATATATATGTAAAGCTACAGATTCAAAATTAGAATTGTTGAAATGACAGCAACTTTAGAGTACATTGAGTTCAAACTCCCACTCACTATAGGGGGTATAGCTCAGGGGTAGAGCATTTGACTGCAAACTCCCACTCACTATAGATTATTTTATTTTTTTTAATGCTTATTTATTTATTTTGAGAGAGAGAGGGAGAACCTCTCCCAAGCAGTCTCCACACTGTCAGTGCAGAGTTCTAGACAGAGCTCAATCCCACAAACTGTGACATCACGACCTGAGTCAGATGCTCAACTGAGCCACCCAGGCACCCCAATATAGACTTTTTTTTAACTTTATTTTTAAGCAATCTCCACACCTACCGTGGGACTCAAAACCCACAATGCAAGATCCAGAGTCACAGCTTCACTGACTGAGCCAGCCAGGTGCCCCTCAATATAGATTTCTTAGTTTTTACAAGAAAAAAAAAGTTGTTAACATATAAAATACACGTTATATGTTACTATTATATATGACATATATTGTGAGTGTGTGTGGATGGATAGACAAACAGAAAGATAAAAAATCTCTTCAATTACCTTTAAAAAAAATAATAACAACATATGAATATGGAAATTCCAGTGTTCCAATCTGGAGCTGTTTCTGGCAACAGCTGCATGGTAGAAGGAATCTCATCAATGTCATTCATATGCACCTGCCCCCCCCCCCCCACAACTGTTTGGCATACACAGAGTGATAGTTATTACCTCCCCTCTGCCCCTGATGGGAAGTTAACTCCCAAAACTCTTGTTCCTCTATCCCATGTAAGAACTTTTCTCCGTATCTTGGAGAGACAGTTTTCTTTTTTTGTTATTTTCAAGAAAGTGTTTCTTTAAAGATTTTATTTTTAAGTAATCTTTACACCCAATACCCAGAATTTCTAATTCTAAATTCATATTTCTCCAAATTTTAAAACTGAATTAAAAAAAAAGTTTAGAATCATTTTCTGCATGGTTCATTAAGTCACATCAGTCTAATTTCAAATTCTTGTAGAGCAATATACTGTTTCATCTAGAACCAACAAATCATAAGGATGCCCATAACCATGGTTGAATGTCTTTTGTCTTATAATTGCATCTTACTGGTCACCAGGAGACAAGACAGAATATAAGTATTAATAAAATGATTAATTCACATGACATTTATCGAGAACTTTCTATATGCTAATACATTGGTTAAAGATATTTAATAATACTAATACCATCACTATCTCATTTAATCTTCGTAGCAATCCTATGAAGCAGATGTTGCACACTTTACAGAAGAGGAAACGAAGCCAACTTTTGCCTTAACTCACAGACCTAATAAGCCCGGTGCTCTCTGTCCAAGACCATGTGTTTTCTACTTTGCTCCAATGTCTTCTTGGTTTTAAAAGGTTCAAACTAATAGGGGCACCTGGGCAGCTCAGTTGGTTAAGCGTCTGACTTCGGCTCAGGTCATGCATGATCTCACAGTTGGTGAGTTCAAGCCCTGCATCAGGCTCACTTCTGTCAGTGCAGAGCCCGCTTTGGAGCCTCTGTCCCCCTCTCTCTCTGCCCCTCCCCCTGGTTCTCTCTCTCAAAATAAATACAGAAACTTAAAAAAAAAAAAAAAGTTCAAACTAATAGAAAACCAAGAAAACTATGGATAAAAACAATGGGATTAGTAAGTATATATATAGCAAGGGAGTTACAGTGTTTGGGGATATTACATAGAAAAGGTCAAATTGTGGGGCGCCTGGGTGGCTCAGTCGGTTAAGCGTCCGACTTCGGCTCAGGTCATGATCTCAAGGTAGGTCCGTGAGTTCCAGCCCCGTGTCAGGCTCTGTGCTGACAGCTCAGAGCCTGGAGTCTGCTTCGGATTCTGTGTCTCCCACTCTCTCTGACCCTCCCCCATTCATGCTCTGTCTCTCTCTGTCTCAAAAATAAATAAACATTAAAAAAAAAAAGAAAGAAAAGAAAAGGTCCAATTGTAACCCTGGGGAAGATGATAGCAAAGAGAAGCAGGATGTATGAGCTCAGTCTTTAGGGAAAAGGGGTTACCCAAGTCAGTGGGGCCAGAAGCAAGGAGTTTCCATTTCAAACTGCAAAAATGATGCGAGCACATACACAGAGGCTTGCAGCAGCCTACATCATCCCAGAAACCTCGAGTCAGTGGGTTCATCTGGAGTGATGGACACTTGCCATTGAAGGTGGTCAGAGGGTAGGGGCCAGATCATAAAGCGACCTGCAATCCTCACTAAAGAGTTCGAAATGTTTCTGAATGCAGTGGGGGGGTCCCGAAGGAAAATTGAAAGCAAAAGAGAGACCTGATCTGGGTATGTTTTGGAAAGCCCTTCATGAGGCTCTGAATTAAAGTAATCACAAGTAGATGATGGAAGAGGAAAGATTTGAGAGGTGATCTGAAGTTGGAATGAGGCAGGACCTGGTGACCAATTGGACGTGGAGGACAAAGGAAAGAAAAGTCCAGGGTCCTGGGTAACGCCCAAGTTTCTAGTGACACCATTAAGTGACAGAATTTCAGGAGGGACAGCTAGTTGGGAAAGGAATTAGATTTGAGATATAAAGAGTACACACTGGAAACAATAGGTTTAGATCTCAGGAGAAAGATCTGGTTGGAACTACAGAATCACCAGTGATGGAAAAAACACAGAAGGATGAATTCACTCAAAAAAATAAAGAGAAAAAAAGGCTAAGGACCAAGTCAACAGTGATGTCACACAATGAGCATGTGCCCAGTGCTGGATACCGATACACTGGGCACTCTATCCCAGCTCTGCCACAAGACATAACTGTGACAATCAAATGAGAAATGGCATGCCTGTCCCCAAGCAAACACTCATAAATGTTGGTTGTTATTATCTCTACTGGAAAACATCTCAGTGTTTTCACAAGTTCATGAATGTGTAAGTCTCACTCATCTCTAATAATATACACACTATTATAGTATATAATAATAACAATAATAATAATAATAATAAGCAATGTGCTTCTATTAAGCACTTGCTAGATTTCAAAGACTGTGCTGGGCATTTTGCATTAATCTCTTCAATTTCCATAGTATCTCTCTCATACAGTATTATGTTTATTATTCCCACTTTACAGATGAAAAAACTGAAGCATTGACAGGTTAATTTACATGCTCAAGGTCGTACATTCATTACAGGCACAAAGGGGGGATGGGAGAAGGAAGAAGGCCTTGGCCCAGCACAAAAACTAGGAAAGGAATAACAAAGCCTGCCCTGTGGGTTCCTCACCCCCCGCCCCCATGCTCAAGAGGAAATTTCTAAACACGTAAAATGTCATTAAGATTTGCCCCTATGTAGAAGTCCTGGGTCAAATCACAGCTCCACAGTCCCTACCATGAGGATAAAGGATGGCCAAAGGTGACAAAAGTAGAAAGTAGTCTTCTTGAAATTTTCTGTTAAGACATTATCTGATGTTTATGTTGCCTCTTTAAATAAAGTATTAGACTATATCTGATTAGACTATATCTGGCACACTGTAATTATATTTAGGAGCTTGAAAGTGATTGGTATACATTAATACTGAAAGAATAAATTTCTAAATGTCTCATTTAACTCACTTTATCTGTTCCCCATCAAATTCACAAAAGGTACAGTTCTGCGCTTCACAGTGAGTGCTATTTGAACTGAAGAGTCTATTGCAACTCTTAATAAGTAAGCATTTACAACCCTACATAATTTCTTCTTTTTCCTCAACTGCTTTATTACTTGAATGACCAGAGATGTAAGTTAAAGATTTTTTAATTGCTTCTTTTTCTTGCATATTTATTTGCATTCCTAAATTTACTTAACAAAAGATTTTCTTATTTGCATAGATCAATCTTAAATGCAAAGCCTATAGAATATACTCGCAAGTAGACAATAGCTCCACAGGGTTAAGGTATTAGAGCGTGACTACCTTGCATTGTTTAAAAGATGAGCTAAGTGCTTCGTTTTAACCTAAATAGAGACCCCACTAGCACAAAGAACCAAAGTCAGTCACGGGTCCCTGCAACATCTTTACACGATTACAATGAGATGAAAAACTCTGAAAATCCCTCAAGTTTTTAAAAACTACTCTCCCCGCCGCAAAAAAAAAAAAAAAAAAAAAAAAAAAAAATCATTGGTGTCTCTCATTCCTAACCACAACGCAGCAACTGCAATTATCTTAACACGTACTAATTAGATTTATTAGGTCATAGTGTTTGGGCGGGGTTTTCCCTAAAGGAGCAGACAAGTCCTCTCTGTAGATTATTAACTAAATGGGTCTATATGCCATAAAGTCCATTCTTACCTTTTTATTTTTTCATGAGACATTCATCAATGAATGGATTAATAGGACCACAAAGGAAAAGAGAAGCATTTGTGTGCAATAATTTATCCTATAAAAGAATGATTAACTGACAGATTCTATTGAATGCCAAAATCTAACATTAAATTTTATTCCTAAACTGAAGCAGCTTAGTAAAGAAGTTATAAACATTTTTAGAAATCCACAGAGAGAAAGCCCGGGAAAGCATGCTCAAGATTCAGTGGGTAGGATTCCCATTTTTTTTTTTTCCATTTTATTTTTAAGTAACTTCTACACCCAACATGGGGCTCAAACCTACAACCCCAAGCTCAGGAGTCCCATGCTCTACCGGCTGAGCCAGCCAGGAGCCCCTCCAATTAATTCTTTAGGAAACTTGGTGAACTTACTCATTTATTCATAATCTACCCTAGTTTCCTGATTAAACTAAGAATGCTAGTGGTAGTCGTAACTCAAAAAATATTGGAGGAGGAAGGGGAGTCAGTGATGTCACACACATTTCTATAATATCTGAGTTTTGTCTGATGAGCACACAGTACTTTGTAATCATCCAAATAACAATTTTTAAAATTAAAAAAAATATATATATATATATATTTTGATAGAGGCGACTGGCTAGCTCCATCAATAGAGGACTAGACTCTAGATCCTGGAGTCGTGACTTCAAGCCCCACATTGAGTATAGAGCTTACTTAAAAATAATTTTTTTTTAACAAAATATTTACTTTCACTATTTTTTTCAAGAAAGATAAAGTTATGTATGCAGGATGCAGGCTACCTTTCAGTTCACCTAGCCTATGAAAAGTGTGGTTACTATTTGCCCCTTACAAGATTTCTCAGAGGCACACATTCCCAGGTCTGTGATTTTCTTTGAATTACTTCACATCTTACCTCCATGCTCTTGCAAACTGTTGTGTCAGACAGAACATCGTTTTTACCTTCCTGCACAATGTGCAAAACTGAATCTTCAAGTCTCATCTCTCCTCCATGGGTAAAAACTAAGTCTGTAAATCTTGAAAGAAGGCATGAAGTAGTTTTGAAGAGAGACCTTTGATTTGTTTACATGGTTTTTCTTTAATTCTGACTGACTTTGCCTACTTGTACGTTTGATTTACATCTAATTTCCTGTTTGATAATCCATTACATGTACACGAACACCTTAGGAAGCAGTGTCAATTACAATGAGTCTCCAGTACTTATTTTTCTCCTTCTGTCATGAACTTGAACTTTTCTGCCTCAAGATCCTGAAAAGAACATTTTCTTCACGTTGCATATGCACACTGTGTGCCATGAAACAATAATTAACATTTCCACGAATGCCCCGTCTCTTCTCTTGCCCGCCAACCTGAGTTGTGCATTGGAAACTTTCTCCTACGTCTGTGGCAACGACTGGAAATGTTTACCTATAAATGCATACCAGGTTACCATAAATTCTCTTGCTGATGTTTATATTCCAAGAAACCAGGCACAGAAAATAGAATCATAACAACACACTGAAGGGGCGGGCTTTCACAAATACATGGCTGACAAATGTCAGTAATCCAGTTTTCACTCTGCATTTCTCTCCGTGAAAGTTAATTGCACGCAAACAGACACACAGGACTATGCTAGAGTAAATTAGCGTTTCGCCCCTTGCCAGAAGGAAGCTAAGACGCTAAGAGGTAATGAGTTTTATTAACTCTCATAATGTCTGCAAAGTAGCACAGCATCAAAGTATCGGATCCCTTTTTAGTCTCTCCCCGAAGACCTACTTACAGGAGCAAGCGCATCAATGCCTCATTGATCAGCAAAACGCCGGCGGAGGCATTCTGCTCCCATCAGAAGCTCGGCTCCTGCACCGTTTTCACCGGCTGCGATGAACCTACGGCCAGGCGCACGGCGCGGCGCAGGAATCGGCGACTCGCGTTTCTGAAGTGTGCTCAGCGTTTGTGTTTGGAGCTAGAACTCCATTTCCTGTCCGCACTCTTGCAATTAATAGGTGTGAGTTTCAGTGGCTAGGGCGCAAAAACTTTCTGAATCATTCCGATCGTTTGCAATGGAAAGAATTGGAAAATAATGGAAAGCAAAAATGAAATTAAAACTTTGGAAACAAAAAATAAGAAATTGGTTTATTAGGGAAAAATTCTAGTGCTTGACAAAAGCACAATTAGTGACTTCTGTGGATTTGCTCCGAAGGTTCGGAGGCGGGCATTGTTTGTTTGCTAAGTGTTCCGGTTGGTGTATTTAGTTGAGAAGTACGGCCCGCGTTTTCTTTGGCACAGATGCAGCGTATCAGTCATGATGGATAAGTACCTTCACCAGCAGTTAATTAACTCAGTTTCAAATGAAGCCTCTGGACTGGACTCAGTGGTTGTCAGGGTGGGGTTCTCAGACCAGCAGCAGCAGCAGCTGCTGGGATCTGGTTGGAAATGCAAATATTGAGTCCCACCCCAGACTTCCTGAAACTGGGACTCTGGGGGTGGGGCCCAGCAATCTGTTGTTACAACCCCTCCAAGGGATTCTGAAACAGGCTAACTTTTGAGAAGCACTGGAATAGTTATTCTAATGATAAAAAGTAACCTGGAGCCCAGATTAAAACGAAGTATTTCCAGAACCTTCTCCTGGAAATGGATTCGGTGGAGCTACTGTGTGGCAGGAGGGTCTGTATTTTAACCAGCAGCAAGGGTGACTCTCCCTGGGCAAGTTTGGGAAGACCTGAATTGATTTATCTCTGGAAGACTACTTTCCAGGTTTGGCTTTTCCTTTGTTGCTTGAGTAGAACGGTATTTTGAAACGGGGGGGGGGAAAGAAACAACAAAACAGGTTGAAGCGAAGAGGGTGAGGATTCCAGCATGAACTAGACCAAGGAAACTGGAGAGAGGTTAACGGATTGTTTCCACCAGTTCAAGAAACCCCTGACAGCAAAAGACAAAGGAAACATGGAAAGTAGACTTTGGTTAGGTTTCAGTGACTCACTGAAATGTCTTCCAGGCAAGAAGGAGATAAGGAAAATAATGTATAATTGACCACTTCTGTTGGTAGGCTATTCTCCGATCAGTGTCCATAAGTTAAGAGACTGGTTGCACGCAGCATTGTAATTTCCACTGTGTATACCGTTGGGCACTCTACATTACGTTCTCTTCCGGGCTGACACTGAAGTCGGCCTCCTCTCACGCTCGGGCAAAGGCCCAGGCCTCTGCTGGCCAATGCCTGAAATTATACCCCTCAGATTTCTTTCAGTAGCTTTTTAGTTTTGGAGCTCTTTTTAAAATGCAAGAATTAAGGGGGCGCCAGGGTGGCTCAGTCGCTTGAGGTCTGGTCTGTGAGTTCAAGCTGCGGGTGGGGGTCTGTGCGGACTGCTCAGAGCCTGGAACCTGCTTTGGATTCTGTGTCTCCCTCTCTCTCTACCCCTCCCCGGCTCATACTCTGTCTCTCTCACTCTCTCTCTCGAAAATAAATGAACATAAAAAAATTTTTTAAATAAAATGCAAGGATTAAGTCTTATTTATCTCCAGAATTCTGGTCCTGCTACTGGTGCTGCGCAGATCAGCCACTAATTACAAAGAGAGGACGTAGGGCCTATGTGTAAGCAGACGAATGCCTATATTTCAGGTGGTTTAAGAGAGCCCTTAGGGCTGGCTTGTTGGTTTAAAATGGATAGAGAACTGGGTTAGAGGGTATGAAGATAAATAATAAATGAGTGACAGCTCAAGACCACAGTGAGGCTAAGGTTAATAAGTCTCAATCCCAGTGGGTAAAGAGCCTCTCTTCAGGAGATAACTGTGTAAATGGTATCTCAATGGTGTACCTGTTTTGTTCACTTGAGAATTTTTTTTCTGAATCAAAATAAAATCAAAAGAGAACAAATCTTGATGAAATTCAAGAGTCTGCTTACTTCATGTTGATTGATTCACTTGGGAGAGAGGTGAGCTCTTTTGTCGCTTCTGTGACAGATGACCATTGTTGGCCTGGCAGTTGCTTTAACAGTTAAACTTATTCTAATTTATAGGCCATGCGCACACCAGCCCAACATAAATTAGCATACCAGTGTGTGAATTTTTTAATCCCGTGTTGTCACAAAGGCGTTATTGTGAAACATTCATCCTGCATATCCCTCACCTGTCTTCATTCATAACACTAGAGCTGGAACACAGAAAGACTATTTATTTATTTATTTATTTATTTATTTATGTTTATTTATTTTTGAGAAAGAGAATGCGAGTAGGTTAGGTGCAGAGAGGGTGGGAGACACAGAATCGGAAGCAGGCTCCAGCCTCCGAGCCGTCAGCACAGAGCCTGACGTGGGACTCGAACCCACAAACCTTGAGTTCATGACCTGAGCCCAAGTCAGACACTCAACTGACTGAGCCACCCAGGTGCCCCACAGAAAGACTATTTAAATGCAGATGCTTTGGGGCACCTGGCTAGCTCAGTCACTACAGCAGGCAACTCTTGATCCCCACGTTGTAAATTCAAGCCCCATGTTGGGTGTAGAGATTACGTAAAGGTAAACAATTTTTTTTTTTTTTTTTTTTTTTTTTTTTTTTTGTCTATTATCGACAGAGAGCGAGCAGGGGAGGGGTAGAGAGAGAGGAGAGAGAATCCCAAACAGTCTCTGAGTTGCCAGGGCAGAGCCCAATGCAAGGCCCAGTCCCATGAGCTGCATGATCGTGACCTGAGCTGAGATCAAGAGTCAGACGCTTAACCGACTGAGCCACCCAGGCACCCCAAAGGTAAAATCTTAATAAAATAAAATAAAGATAAAGATAAAATTTTTAAAAAGCAGATGCTTTGAATTGGTATATATATTTAACTTAACCAAGCTGGCTACCAAACAATTTTCTGCTCCTTCCCTGAACACAAGGAAAAAGGGCATTGATGAGAAATAACCGTTTGCTATTCTCTTCTAAAGGATACAGGATGTAAGTTTTTCTAAATCAACAAATGCCATATTCTCATTCTATACAATTTAAGCATAGAAATCTTAACAGAAACTTCAGGAGATTAAAATATAGCACAAAATAATTCTCCCATTGTACAGATCAAGAGTTCCAAAAAACCCCCACAAATGTGTTCAGTCAAGTAATAAAGGAATAAAGGATTTAAAAAGAAAAAAAAACTATTCCACGAAACATGGCATACAGTAATAGATCTAAAAGTACCATATGGCTTCCTTCTAATACCCATCTTTATTTCAATTCTAAAGATTTAGCTAAATAAAGGATTCTAGGACTGCATTTCTTTTTTTTTTTTTAATGTTTATTTTTGAGAGAGAGACAGACAGACAGAATGCAAACAAGGGAGAGGAAGAATGAGAGGAAGACACAGAATCCCAAGTATGGTCCAGGCTCCTAAGCTGTCAGCACAGTGCCCAACAGGGGGCTCGAACTCATGAACTGCAACTAACATGACCTGAGCCAAAGTCCAACACTTAACCAACTGAGCCACCCAGGCACCCCTAGGACTGCATTTCTTAGTCTAAAATGCAATCATTTATATCTAGTCATTTGTCTAAATTAAGGAATAGTGGCCTTTCACGTTGGAAATAAAGGCTATTATAGTTGTCTTTGTTTCTTGCCCAATAAAACTCACTGTTCATGTTTTTAATTGAGTTTAGAGTAGATGATAACCAATGATCACCAAAGCTAAGAGGTTTCAAATATCACACACATTTAAGTGTAACCTGCCTGATTAGAATGAAAAGAATTCCTACTTTGTTGTACTTTCCTCTTTAGGCTCAATTGCATTATTTCTTCCACCCTTCCTAAAGACTGATAAGATTCTTTACGGGTTTTTTTCTCTTTTAATTAAGTTTATTTATTTATTTTGAGAGAAAGAGAGCAAGGGAGGGGCAGAGGGAGAGAGAGAGAGAGAGAGAGAGAGAGAGAGAGAGAGAGAGAGAGAGAATCCCAAGCAGACTCTGTGCTGTCAGCACAGAGCCCAGTGCAGGACTCGACCCCACAAATTGTGAGATCATGACCTGAGCTGAAATCAAGAGTCAGATGCTCAACTGACTGAGCCACCCAGGTGCCCCAAGGCCTATATAATCTGTTAATATGTCAACTAAGATTAGAATATATAACTATAAACGAGAGCCCAACTTTGAAAATTTGGCCATTGAAGTCACTATTTTTTGGCCATGCAGTTAATAATAACCCATCATCAGAAAAGGTATCTTCTAGCATCCAGGTAGCAGCCAATAGATTGTCAATTTAAAAAAAAAAATTTTTTTTTTAACGTTTATTTGTGAGAGAGGGAGAGACAGAGTGCAAGCAGGGTAGGGGCAGAGAGAGGAGGTACAGAGTCTGAAGCAGGTTCCAGACTCTGAGCTGTCAGCACAGAGCCCGATGCAGGGCTCAAACCCACAAACCATGAGATCATGACCTGAGCTGAAGTCGGACGCTTAACCGACTGAGCCACCCAGGCGCCCCGATTGTCAATTGTTTTTACAATTAAAACCAGTTACGCTTAAAATCAGGGTGGAAAACTTTACACTTGCATCAATTGAAAACCTTTCCAAGTAGCTAAAATTGTGGGGCACCTGGGTGGCTCAGTCAGTTAAGTGTCTGACTTCAGCGAAGGTCATGATCTCACGGTTTGTGGGTTTGAGCCCCACGTTGGGCTCTGTGCTGACAGCTCAGAGCCTGGAGCCTGCTTCAGATTCTGTGTCTGCCTCTCTCTCTGCCCCTCCCCCCGCTTCCACTCTGTCTGTCTCTCTCAAAAATAAATAAAACATTAAAAAAAATTTTTTTAATTCAAGTAGCTAAAATTGTTTTAGTTGTTATATGGGGTGACCAAAAAGAAAGCCTATGCAAACCAATCATCTTGAAATCCTTACTATATGTTACCTGAAAATCAAAATATTTACATAGTAAATTTGGTCACTCAGTAAAATAGGTTGAATAATGAGGTATTCTGACTATCAAATAACCTCATGAATGGTTTTATGTTCAAATATTGATCATAATTGTGTGACAGAAAGAAGAGGTACAGTGGTTCAAAAACAAAAAGAAAAACAACTCAATTAAAAAATGTCCAAAGGAGGGGCTCCTGGGTGGCTCAGTTGGTTAAGCATGTGACTTGCTTTTGGCTCAAGTCATGATCTTCAGTTCATGGGTTCCAGTCCTGCATTGGGCTCTGTGCTGACAGCACGGAACCTGCTTGGGATTCTCTCTCTCTCTCTCTGCCTCTGCCCCTCTCCACTGCTTCCCTGCTCTCTCTCTCTCAAAGATAAATAAATAGGGGCACCTGCTGGCTCAGGAGGTTGAGCGTCCAGCTCTCGATTTCAGCTCAGGTTATGATCTCACAGTTCCTGAGATGGAGCCCCGCGTCAGGCTCCGTACTGACAGTGCAGAGCCTGCTTGGGATTCTCTGTCTCCCTCTCTCTGCCCCTCCCCCACTCATGCTGTTTCTGTCTCTCCAATAAACTTAAAAATAAAAAAAATGAATAAATATTAGGTAAAAATAACATCTTTCCCAGTAACAATTATAACGAAGGTTGAATTGTATACATGTCCAGCTGACAATTATAGTAGACATTACTGTTCCTAAATTAAAGTCGAAAATGGACCTAGCAAGAGAGAATGCGTGGCAAGTCTTGGACAGCCGAGGCGGGAGGAGAGTCCCACGGGATGGAAGGTCCTTGGACACACCGGAACGCAAGATCATCCATATCCATCTTTCTGATTTGATGCTCCCAAGCAAACTTCTGATTATAGTTTGGTTTCCCAAGTACATTTGCCTACAGAGAAAGTGCTATAATCAGGACACAAACACAGCTCCCAGTGCTTGTGACGGGTGTACGTCTCATTGTACATTGGCTTTCTGTTTTATGTGCCTGTAGAGGGATGTTCTTCTGAAAGTGTGGGAGGGTATTCTGAAACAAGGTTTTGAACTGTTGTGTTAGTTTGGAAGCTATCCTTTCTGATGAGCCGTGATAACACGGCTGAGAAGGAGAAGCATATATGTGTATCAAGCAGAAAATAAGTTGGAGAAAAGCGCTACAGATCACTTAGCCATGAAACAATGGGAGGAAATTTTAAGTCATTAAACATGTTTTGCAATAGCTTCCTAAAGCTGTCAAGGAATTTATGAATTCACTGACAGGTGAAAAGTGGTTTGTTAAATGAGTCTTCCAGGGTGTCTAGGTGGCTCAGGCAGTTGAGTGTCTGATTCTTGAATTCAGCTGAGGTCGTGATCCCAGGGTTGTGAGACTGAGCCCCAAATCGGGCCCTACACCGCGGACAGACTGTGCATGGGCTTCTGTCTGTCTCTGCCTCCCTCTCTCTCTTTGCCCTCCCTAGCTTGCACACACACACACACACACACACACACACACACACACACACTCTCTCTCTCTCAAAATAAACAAATAAAAAAATTTTTTAAATGAGTCTTCTGTTGATATAACCAGGGGAGGTAGCTACCTACGTTACTGTGGAAAAATAAAGTACAATGTGAAGGAAAATTTGGGTCTCAATGTGATCTTTCTTCATGCTTGTTTCCCACATATACTAATTTCCAACCTGATGCCATAGCAAACTAAAGAATGAAATGGTCAGGAGAGTTCATAAGATGTGCTGTAATGATTTACTTTCTGTGGTTATAGAGTTACCTAGATGATCTATTTATGTTGTTTTCAATTATATTATTTTGTGGCCTGTGCAATTATATATATCTTAATCCAATAACAAAAAATTAGTTTAAGAATTTTTATTGAAATGAATATACAATGAGGCTTCATTCTTCTAGAGAATCTGCAGCCCAACAGGGTATACAGGATGATGTTTTCACTGTTCTAGAATTCTCAAGAAGCTGAAGAAAATTTAAAAAAATGCAATTTTTCTCTATTCTCTTGGGAAACTTTAGCTCTAAAATGATATTACCTAATTTAAAATGGCCTCTTTCATGTCACTAACTGTAACTGTCACCACCACCTGCATTACCACCACCCCTGGATATCCACAAAGACCTTGCCCAGTGAAGCCTACGGTCCTTCTCAGAATAATTTGTTAAATGTATAACATACAGAGAAAAAACAGAAAAACAATGATATTAAACACAATTATATTGAAATATAGTCTGTGAACAGAATCAGGATATCCATGAACTTGGGTAGGATAATAAATACAACTTTAGTTTCACTAATCTCTAACTGAAATTTATCACTTCCTCTATTGACAAATGTAGTCAACAAATGACAGTAGTATGATCAACACCTGAAACTAATTACTAACAGAAACCACAGCGGCACCTGGGTGGCTCAGTCAGTTAAGCATCTGACTCTACATTCGGCTCAGGTCATGATCTCAGGGTTCATGAGTTTGAGCCCCTCGTGGGGCTCTGCACTGACAGTACGGAGCTAGCTTGGGATTCTCTCTCTCTCCCTCTCTCTGCCCCTCCCCTCCACAGGCGTGGACTCTCTCACTCAAAAACAAATATATAAACATTAAAACAAAAAGAGAAACCACATTTTTTCATATTATATTACTATTGTTGCATATATCTTGATCTATGACTTGCACATAAATTATGTATAATTTAGTGTATGTATGCATACTACTTCGAAATTTCTGTAACTAGATCTGCTGCTAAATCTTGTTATCCAGTGTATTAAGAGGCCAATATATTAATATATCACATTTTTAAATGTTTATTTATTTATTTATTTATTTATTTTTGAAAGAGAGAGAGAGAGACAAAATCCCAAGCAGGCTCTGTGCTGTCAGTGCAGAGCCCCACACAACAGGGCTCAAACTCATGAACCGTGAGATCATGACCTGAGCCAAAATCAAGAGTCAACCAACTGAGCTATCCAGGTGCCCCACACTTTTAGCATATTAATAACTATTTCAATATAACTAGTTTCTCTCCTAATCTTATATATTTGTTATTTATAACAAAATACACAAATCTGAGAGGTTAGCTCAGTGAATTTTTATACATGCATATATCCCCATAACCACAATTTAGTTTAAGATACAGAACATTTTTATCCCGCAGCGCCTGGGTGGCTCAGTTGGTTAAGTGTCCGACTCTTTGTTTCAGCTCAGGTCATGATCTGACAGTTTGTGGGTTCAAGCCCCGCATTGGGCTGGCTCCGTCCTGACAGTATGGAGCCTGTTCCAGATTCTCTCTCTCCCTCTCTCTCTGCCCCTCCCTAACGCGTGCGTGTGTGCATGCGCTCTCTCTGTCTCTCAAAATAAATAAACTTAAAAACATCTTTATCCCCCCAGAAGGTTTCCCTATGCTCCTTCCCGGTCAGTACCCCTTCAGTGACCACTATTCTGTTTCCTGTCACCACAGCTTAATTTTGCCTGTTCTTGAACTTCGTATAAACGGTGCATCCTCTTTTGTGTCTGATTTTTTTATGTAACAACTTTTAGAAATCCATCCATGTTGTACCACTAGTTTTTAGTCTTTTTTGTTGCTATGTAATATTCCAGTATACGATTATACCATGACTTATTTGCCCATTCATTTGTAGACAGGCATTTTTGTTGACTCAGTTTGGGTACACACCTAGGAATGCCACTGCTGGATTATACAGTGTATGTTTACCTTTATTTGAATCTGCCAGGTTTGGGGTTTCAACAAAAAGAAAGAAAGACATTTTCAGTTTTCCAAAAGTTGTTCGTGTTTTACACTCGCACCCGCCAAGTATGAGGGGTCCAGTGTCCTAATCCTTGCCAAAAGTTGACATTTTTAGTCTTTGTACTTTTAGCCATTGTATCAGGTGTGTGGAAGTATCTCATTTGATATATACCTATATATAATTTTATGCATTTAAAAACCAGGGGGGCATTGCTCGCTCTCTCTCTCTCTCTCTCTCTCTCTCTTTCACACACATACAACTTAAGTCTTCTGCATAAAAAAGGTTTTTTTCACAGATTATTATAACCAATAGAATTATTTTTTCCAGGTAGCCACAGAGATTTGAAGAAAACTTCTATTCCCGTGCTAAAATCCAGATTGCTGTATTGTTAGTACTAAATAATTTGGACAGAAATTTGAAGTAAAATACTAAAATATTATGTTAGCACATCAAAGCTGGACTGTTTCAGGATAAGACAAGGTCCCTGCTCCCCAGAGGAATTTCTAATCTAATAGGAGAGATAAAAGATGTTTTGGCCACCGACTAAATCAAAGAATATATATCTTAATTTGATAGTTTTACCAGACCTAAAGCATCAAAGAGCTTGACATGTACAAATCAAAACAATTTATCTTTTTTACTTCTAATCTGTTGCAGTCTGTTTTAATCTTTGGAAGTTAAATGACAAAATATTAATTTATCATATGTTCTTCCAGTGTCCATTTATTTCTTTCTGTGCCCATCAGGGAAAATTGGTGACAGAAAGGAGCTGTCACACTTAACAGGGTGGTTGAAGAGCATTTAATAAAGTGACGATGCACAAAGCCAAGGGAAGAGTAAGGGAAAAGTGAAGGATAATACAGAGTCCTACTTCAAGTGGTAGGCGGTAAAGGGAGGTAATGAAGGACACAGCAAAGCCGCCTTTTCCAGAACCCAGACTGGGTGGCTGTATGGAGAGTGTGGAGAGTGGGCAGACTTAAATATAGGCCCATGGATCCCCACCTCCCAGAATTCGTGCCTTGTGTAATCCATCACCCCTTGAGGATAGCAGGACCTGAGACTGACTTCTGGCCAATAGGACATGGCGAACGAGAGAGAATGTCATTTCCCTCATCACATTAGTGTACAAGGTGAACAACCAGCTCCTTCTCTTGCCAGCCTTGCCTCCATGTTGTAGGCCGCCCTGTGGAGAGGACCACGTGGCAAGGAACTAGAACGTTTCTGGCGCACAACCAGCATGAAGCTGAGGCCCTCGGTCTGACAGCCTCCCGGGAACCGAGTGCTAACCGTGTTTGAAAGCAGATCCTTCCCTGGTCAAGCCCTGGGATGCACTGCGGCCCTGCTGACACCCTGACTACAGCAATACAGACTCAGCGGTTTGAACCACGAGTTTATACTGGCTTTGTGACCATCCAGCAATAGATAACGAACATAGACAGAAACACCAGGTAGGAGCTGAGGCTTCCGTAGAGGGAAGCAGACAGCCCGTGGCCCCACACCACCGGGAGGGAGGCGGAGGACTAAATGCCCCAGGCTCGTGCCTCTCCTTTGTCACCTCCCAGCTGGCAAACTCAAATGGAAACCAGAGAGAAGGGAGCTGGTTACTGCCCAAATAGGTCATCCCCTCGGGGCAAAGGTGGTATGAAAAATAGTGGGATAGGGAACCTGGAGGAGCAAAGAGAAGATAAACAGCATGGTAACTCCAGTAAACTTTGTTTACTTTTCAATGAATGAGAATATCCATATTTAAATTTTTTTTTCAACATTTATTTATTTTTGGGACAGAGAGAGACAGAGCATGAACGGGGAAGGGGCAGAGAGAGAGGGAGACACAGAATCAGAAACAGGCTCCAGGCTCTGAGCCATCAGCCCAGAGCCTGACGCAGGGCTCGAACTCACGGACCGCGAGATCGTGACCTGGCTGAAGTCGGACGCTTAACCGACTGCGCCACCCAGGCGCCCCGAGAATATCCATATTTAAATCCATGAAGGACTCCTATGCTAGGACAATCATATGTTAAGGTATACATGGAGAGCCATCTATACAGCTATATTTTTTTTAAATTTTTTTTAACGCTTATTTATTTTTGAGACAGAGGGAGACAGAGCATGAACAGAGGAGGGTCAGAGAGAGGGAGACACAGAATCTGAAACAGGCTCCAGGCTCTGAGCTGTCAGCACAGAGCCCGATGCGGGGCTCGAACTCACGGACTGTGAAATCGTGACCTGAGCCGAAGTCGGCCGCTTAACTGACTGAGCCACCCAGGCGCCCCATATATAGCTATGTTTTTATTTCAAGTCACAGTTCTATTAGATAATATTATGACACTGGTAAGGAACATTGCATTGTTAAAAATTAAATAGAAAAGGCCCCGACGACCCAGCAATTGCACTACTAGGACACAAAACTGCTGATTCCAAGAGGCACATCCACTCCAATGTTTATAGCAGCACTATCAACAATAGCCAAATTACAGAAAGAGCCCAAGTGTCCATCGACTGACGAATAGATAAAGAAGATGTGGTATATATACACAACAGAATATTATACTTAGCGATCAAAAAGAATGAAATCTTGCCATTTGCAACAACATGGATGGAACTAGTATATTATGCCAAGTGAAATAAGTCAGAGAAAGGATAAAGATCATATGATTTCACTCGTGGAATTTTAAGAAACAAAACAGACGTACATATGGGAAGGGAAGGAAAAATAAGATAAAAACAGAGAGGAAGGCAAACCATAAGAGACTCTTAACTACAAAGAACAAACTAAGGATTGATGGAAGGGTGTTGGGTGAGGGAATGGTCTAAACGGGTGATGGGCATTAAGGAGGGCACTTGTTGGGATAAGCGCTGGGTGTTATATGTAAGTGACGAATCACTAAATTCCACTCTGAAACCATTACTGCACTCTATGTTAACTTACTTGTATTTAAATAAAATTTTTAAAAAATTAAATAGAAAAGGCAATAGGCACGCCTGGGTAGCTCAGTCAGTTAAGTGTCTGACTTAGGCTCAAGTCATGATCTCACAGATTCGTGAGTTCGAGCCCTGCATCAGGCTCTGTGCTGACAACTCAGAGCCTGGAGCCTGTTTCAGATTCTGTGTCTCCCTCTCTCTCTCTGCCCCTCCCCTGCTCACACTCTGCCTCTCTCTCTCGAAAATAAATAAGCATTAAAAGAAGAATTCGGGGGCACCTGGGTGGTTCAGTTAGTTAGGCATCTGACTTCGGCTCAGGTCATGATCTCACGGTTCCTGAGTTTGAGCTCCACGTTGGGCTCTGTGCTGAGAGCTCAGAGCCTGGAGCCTGCTTTGGATTCTGTGTCTCCCTCTCTCTCTGCCCCTCCCTTGCTTGCACTCTGTCTCTTTCTTTCTTTCTCTCAAAAATAAACATTAAAAATTTATTTAATTAAAAAAATAAAATATATTTAATAGAATATATTAAATAGAAAATACAATAACTTCTTAAAAAGAGAATAAATTCAGGTAATCCTACTAGTTAGCAATTTTGAAGATAAACTCCTCAATATAAATGTAGATTTTAGAATTATTGTGATATAAACCCATATTATTTTTATTTTCATTTTTTAAAAGGTTTTTTTTCTTTTTTAAGTTTATTTATTTATTTTGAGACAGAGAGAGAGAGAGCGTGGGAGCAGTGGAAGGACAGAGAGAGAGGGAGACAGAGAATCCCAAGCAGGCTCAGCACCACCAGCGAAGAACCCCGTGTGGGGCTCAATCCTGAGAACCGATTAGATCATGACCTGAGCCAAAGTAAGAGTCGGACGCTTAACTCAATGAGACACCCACGCGTCCCAAACCCATGTTATTTTTTTTAATTTACTTTTTTATTAAAAAAAAATTTTTAATGTTATTTTTGTGAAAGAGAGAGAGGTGGGGGAGGGGCAGAGAGCGAGGGGGACAGTGGATCTGACGCAGGCTCTGTGCTGACAGCAGAGAACCTGATGTGGGGCCCGAACTCACAAACCATGAGATCATGACCTGAACTGAAGTCAGATGTTTAACTGACTGAGCCACCCAGGTGCCCCCCCAAACCATGTGTTTAAAAATCAGATAGTCATGCTACTAGCTGTGTTGTTTTAGACTGATAATTATTTCTGATAAAACTGAAAATGATGTTTTTCTCTTAGCACTGTCATGAAATGTCATGAACTGAAAACATTTCACTACCCACTGTTGGGAAGTAAGTTCAGACTCTGAGCTTCAAATCCATTATTAACGGGATTCTATAGCATTTCCCAGTATCACACGTTAATATATAAACTGAATTGGGGAAAAAATGCAATGAGAGAGCTTTTAAAATTCAGCTATAAAGTATAAACAGGGTAAATTGCATTTGATTTTTAACTGCTCCCCCTTACTCTGCGCAGTAAATGAGGAACATGACTTAAAGATAAAGCTAGATCTCTAACTTACTTGAAAATAACTGTCTTTTTTTTTTAATTTTTGTTTGAAAATAACTTTTAATAAACCAATCAGAGTAGATCACCTAGCTATCCTTTGGAACCGCTCAAAAATTGTTTCCTTTCAGTCAAGGAGAAATCATGTTGTTAGATAAGGGTAACATAAGAACAATGAGATGTGATCAGAAAGAGAATTGTGTTCACGATCACACGGTTCCTGGGATCGAGCCCCAAGTCGGGCTCAGTGCTGACAGCTCAAAGCCTGCTTAGAATTCTCTCTCTCCATCTCTCTCTCTGTCCCTCCCCTGCTTGTGCTCTCTTTCCTCTCTCAAAATAAATAAATGAACTTAAAAAAACAGAAAGAGAGAGAGAGAGAGAGAGAGAGAAACTGTCCTGAAAGATACTGTGCAGTTGCCTTCAAGATTCCTATGATGGAGAAGTGACCCTGGTTAAATTAGAGCATTGTATGAAAGAAAAATACTTAATAGGAAAATTAGTGCTTTGCTCTAAAAAGGCTTAGCTCACAAAGGTTCTTTATTTTTAGTATTATTTTTTTAATGTTTATTTATTCTTGAGAGAGAGACAGAGCAGAAGCAGGGGAGGGGCAGAGAGGGACACAGAATCCAAAGCAGGCTCCAGGCTGTCAGCGCAGAGTCTGACACAGGTCTCGAACTCACAAACTGTGAGATCATGACTGGAGCCAAAGTCAGATGCTTAACCGACTGAGCCACCCAGGCACCCCACAAAGGTTCTTTAAAAAAAAAAAAAAGAAGAAAGAAAGAAAGAAAGAAAGAAAGAAAGAAAGAAAGAAAGAAAGAAAGAAAGAAAGAAAGAAAGAGAAAGAAAGAAAGAAAGAAAGAAAGAAAGAAAGAAAGAAAGAAAGAAAGAAAGAAAGAAAGAAAGGAAGAAAGAAAAGAGAATTTGATTGCTTAAGTATTAAACTGTGTATATATTTTTTAAGGCAAAAGAAGAACACAAAGGAAAATGTGGCTTGCAACTTTAGGAGAAAGAGTATTTTCTTCTCTTAATAAGGTGTTCCAAAGCCAGAGCAGTGCTCTGTTAATACAGAGAAGCAATACCTTGAGGAAACAGTGTAGAGTACTTCACCCCCAAATCACTGTGATAATGACCTTCCTGAGGTTCAGTTAGGTAAAAATCATCCTTCACTAGATTTATGTTTTCAGATGTTGGAATACTAAATTAGGTAGTTGTCTTACTAATAAGCCACCTTGGGTATTACCTGTGCATGCCCTAGACCAGCGGTTCCGGAAAAAATTCAAAAATGGAAAGAGAGAGGTGCTTATGGTATTAGATAATGTTGGTGGCAAGATCAAGGAGCCACAGGATAGCTATGGATGATGCAGTTGCAATGTCAGTTTCATAAATAACGTAATTAAGAAATCTTCTTGGAAGAACTTATGAACACTGAAGTTCATTCAGCGTCACTACCCTCTGCAGACTACTGTGTTAGTTTCCCAGGCTGCTGTAACAAAGTCCCATGAATGGGGTGGCCTAAAACAACAGAAATATCTTCGCTCACAGTTCTGTGGGCTGGGAGTCTGGAACCAAGGTGTCTGGCAGGACTGCAACCTCGCCAGGGGCTTAAGGGGAATCCTTCCTGGCCTCTTCCAGTTTCTGGTGGCTCCAGGCATTCCTGGCTTGTGGCTGCATGACTCCAATCTCTGCCTTGTCATCACATGGGCTTCGGTGTCTGCTTCTGTCTCTCATAAGACACTCTTCACTGGATTTAAGACCCACCTGGATAATCCAGGGTGAACTCATCTCAAGATCCTTAACTATATCTGCAAAGACTCTTTCTTTT